>NW_004567123.1:26975309-27028520 GCF_000260355.1 Condylura cristata | reverse complement strand
TACTTTGATGGCTTCGACATCCCAGGACTGCCTCGCTCTGTTTTGTTTTTGGTTCTGGTTCCCTTTCCCCATTAGACCAAGAGCTCCATCATGGCAGGGCCTGGGATGCCCTTAAGGCGCCCTCGCCTTGCAGAAGAGAATTCCCAAGTCTAGACCTAGAATAATGGACCAGAAAGAATCAGGTCTCGGGAGGATCCAGAGAGGGCAGCATCTCCTGTAACTGCTGCTGGCTCATTGGGGCATCAGAGGCTGTTCTGAATGCAGAGTGTCCGAGTTGGGCCTGGTAAGACTGGAATGTGCAAGAATGAGAAGGAGCCTTAGCCAGAAGCTGAGTCCTAGGGTCAGTTTGGGTGGTTGGGTAAGGGTGGTGCGGAGAAATACCACTTGCAAGGAGGGAGCTCGGGAGGTAACTGGGATGTTTCTGAAGGGGTCAGAAAGTGGGGGAAGCAGTTGTCCTACCCACTGATTATTCAGTGCCTCCAGGAAACAAGCCAGGAGCAGGAGAGAAAAGGCCCTCCTTACCCGTGGTAGGCAGACCTATGTGGGGAGCCCATCCGTCCTCCTGATTTGCTGTGTGTTCTTTATAAAACTGCTTCCCCTCTCTGATCCATACGCCCTTCACCTGTGGTTCACAGGACATTCCTGACCTATTGACATTCAAAGTAGACGGTGACTCTAAAATTATTTTGAGAATTATGAGTTTCTGCACAAACACCAGGAGAATCACTATTATTCTTTTTTGAACCAGGGGCATAGAGGAGAGATCTAATCAGGCTTCTTATTCATGATGTAAATTGCAGATTGGCAAATGATCATGACGGAGAAATGCCCACGTGTATGCGTGGGCTGGGAGGAACAAGAGTGCTATCCTCTGCCTTTTCCCAGGACAGCTATGTCCAAAGAAGATTTTCACTCTGTGCTTTGGGGAGCAAGACTGGTATCAATCTGGGATATGCCAGAGTCCTAGCCAGGGAGTGGTCCTGGAGGATGAAATCCTAGTGGGGGCTGAGGGAAAGATGTCAGACCAAATGTTGCCACTGGGCATTCTGGCCTCTGGGAAGGTGAGGGAAATCAAAAAATGAGACCACTTGAAAGCTTCTCAGAGCTGGAACTGCAAGTACCAAGTGTCTAATGTACCGCTAAACCCAGGGGCCTGGAGTGCAAGTGCTTAAAGCATGGCCTTTGTAGACAGATGCTGTGCTTAGCATTTATCCTGGAAGTAATTTTTTTGCTTAAACGTATAATTTGGCTTGCTTCAAACCATGGGGTCAACCTCCAGCGGTATTGAGCCAGTTCTTCATCCTTGTAAGGACATATTCCATCAGGTTGGGGATGAAGGCTCTGGGGCAGCCCGTGAAGAGCCTCACCCCACGAAGGGAAGGGAGGGAAATGGAGGGGAAGGGAGCCCTCAAAAAGTCATCTTCTAGAAAAGAGCACTGTCTGATCAGGGAGCGCTTTCTATTTAACATGTCTCCTGGGGCCCTGTGGGGTATGTGTATGTGGTATTGTTTATACCATGCTAGTATGACTCCATACGGTCTTTCCAAGTAGGTGCTATTATCTCCATTTTACAGGTTAGGAAACTGAGGCAGGAAAGGTTGACTAACATCGCCAGGGTCTTCTAGACAAGCATGAAACCACAGTCTGCCCCCAGGGCCTGTGTTTTAGCCTCAGTGAGGTGCTGCCTCTCCTGGCTTTAGGCAGAGTGATTCTTCAGTGCAAATTAAACACTCACTTTTGAAAACCCTGGATCTGTGATGAAGTTGCACATTTTCCTTTGCCATCAGGCTCCTTGGGGCTCCTTTCTGTCACTGGGAGTGGGCTGGCTCTGTCTGCGCGGGATCCTGGAGGGATCCGGCTGTGTGGACCTTCCTCCTCTTGCTGGGTGGGGAGGAGCGGCCCAGGGCTGCCTGCGTCTATCTTGGAAACTGCCTGGCTTATCTGAGCAGCCCGGTGCTTTGCTGCACATTAACCTCACAAGCATATTAATGCAAGCCGCTTTCCTTGTAAGAAAAGAAATCCGAGACTGAGAAAGTCCCACAGAACACATGTGGGATCACAGAGTCCTGTGCGTTTCGCTCTACGGAGCTGTGGTTGGGGTTCACCCCTACTGTGTTGGGGCCCTGCACTAGAATTCCCTGCCCTATGGGTTCACGTGTCTCCCGCTTTGAAATGATATGGCAAAATCGAGCCTGTGATTCTCTGGGCCGTCAAGTTCAGAGCCGGGAGAGCTGAGTGTGCGCCCTGGAGGAGCCAGGCTGCCGGCTTTGACCCCACACCACCCGTCACCCACGGGAGCCCCTGGCAAGCTTCTCAGTCTCTGGGCTGCTGCTTCTCCAGCTGCCCCCGGAAATGATGTCATCTTGGCAGAACCTGAGCTCAAGGACTGTAAGAGCTACTGCCCCTCAGACAGAGGACCGTGCGTGCGCTGGGCTCATGCTCGAGGGCTTTGCTTTCCTGCATCACCAGTTTCCCGGCCGTGGGGCTCCCTGTGTTGAGTGGTCTGTGGGCGCTCTCTGGGCCCCTGCACATTCTCTTAGATTGCACCCTGTTATTTGATCTAGGAAAGAGGTGAGGCAGCCTCCCTGGGCAGGTGACGGCCGGGGTGTGACGCCCAGCCACGCTCTCCTCTGCCTGGCTCCCTCACGGGGCTCACTTGGGCCAGGGCCGCTCAGGTGCAGCTGAGTCATGTTCTGGCAGATGCCGGTGCTCATAAGCGCATCAGAGAAAGCTGGTTTCCCCCATGTTCTGTGTGCCCCTCCGCAGCAGGATTTATAATTTATAGGGCCTGGGAGCTCTCGCTGTTCAATTTAATCTCCTCCAAGTGTACCTAGGGCCTTTGTTCTGGCAGCGACCTAACTGTGCTGGGTGGTGGCCGGAGCTGAGAACCTCAGCCGTTGATTTAAGCCCTTTGGAAGGGGAGCAGAGGCCTGGCCTGCACCCCCTTAGCCAGCAGCCCCAGGAGCAGGGGCGTCCCCTGGCCCCACTTGAGTGCCATGATGCTCCAGGGTCCGGCTCGTCAGCAGGCCCCGGTGGGCAGTGAGGGATTGTCTGGCTGTCTCTGCGCATCTGGAAGGGCCCTTGTTAGTATTCTGGGCAGGCAGAGCTGTGGATGGGAGATTGCTGGGTCAGGAGCTGGCCAGCAGTGCAGGAAGCCCTTCTGTTCTGAGTGCTGGGAGAGGAAGGGGAGCAGGGCTGGCGGGGGGGTCCAGCCTCCTTTGTCCCAAAGCTCCTCCCCAGGAGCAGACTCCTCCTGGTCACTCAGGGTCACACCATCCCTCGCTCACAGCCAAGAAGGGGTCTGACAGTGTCAACAAGGAAAGTCGAGTGAACTGAGCCCCTGCTTGAAGCCCCAGTGTAGGAAGTTGTCAGCCTAAGTCAGCAGTGTGGAGAGTGGAAAAGAGAGGGAGAAAAGGGAAGACTGAGACAAGAGGGAGAAGAAAGGAGGAGGGGAAAGTGAGAGAAGAGGGAGAGCCAAAGGAGAGGGAGGGGGCGGAGGGAGAGTGGTAGCAGAGAGTTGGTGGGACTTTGGGGGCTGAGGGGAGACACACTGACACAGCCAGGCCCACAGAGCTCCGGGCCTGAGCACCCAGAGACGTGAGGGCGGTGGCCCTGGGTTTCACCTGTGGTCACAGGTGCTGGATTCTAATCCCACCACCTCTTGATGGTCGCTTACCACCTGCTCAGCACTCAGCTGTAGAGCTGAGACATCCACAGTGATTTACCTTGCAGAGCTGGTGGGGAGTGACAGATGCGGGTGACCGGGCCAGAAAACCTGGTTTCACTGGGTGTGGAACTGCTGGAGAGCAGCACAGCATGTGCCTGGGCCGGGACTGGGGCCTCGGCTGTGCTGCCCACATGGTCCTGATGGTTTGAAAGGAAATTTGTGCTGCCAGGGTAGAGGAGTCTGGGCGGCAGGTCTTCCCCTGCTCCCCCTCTACCCCCGGAGTGCCAGTGGACCTGCTCTGAGGGAGGCCTCTGGGCATCCCGGCTCCCCATGTGTGGGCCCTGCTCCCACTTGCAAGCTTTGTCAGGGTGTCTGACTTCTGCGTGCCTGGCACCATTACCTGTAACACCTGCATCCTTAACTCCTGAGCACCCTCAAAGCTGGCTCCAGCATCTTCCTCCAAGCACTCTCCCCCGATGACCTACCTCCAACATCCCCCTGCACGTGGTACAAGCTTCTATTGCACCTTTCACGGTGGGGCGCTCGGCCTGCCTGGAATAGTCCCTCGGCAAGCACACACTGAACACCTACTATGTAAGGACACTGCTCTGAATGTCAGCCAGAGAAGCAAGCATGAAGTAGAAAAGATGTCAAGCAATAAAGGCCCAAACAGATAAATCTGCAAAAGAAATAGGACTGTGCTAAATTCTCTGATGGAAAGAAAAGGATGGTGGAAGAGAGTGATGGGGCGTGTCTCCTCTTAGATGGTGGTGTTTAGGCTGAAGCCTTTAGGCTGAGTCTCTAACCTAAGGTGAGAAGGAGGCAGCCTAGCCAAGAGCCCAGAGAAAAGCGTTCCAGGAAGTGGGGAACAGCAGATGTGGGGGCTCTGCAGTGGAAGAACAGCTTGGTGTGTCCAGGGACCTGCGACAGGGCATCCTGGCTGGTGTGGGATGGTGCCGGGGAGGGTGGGCATGGCCACGTCATCGGGACTTCACAAGCCTCGGTTCAGTTCACTTTTGTCCCTCTATGCAGTGGCAACACTGAAGCAGGGGCATTTTGTGAATTGCTGGAACTTTCTGAGGATCGCTACTGTTTGCAAAGTTAGCTTGAGGAATCGGAACTGTATTGGAAGCCTGGTCCCAGAATTGACTTAAAACACTGGTGTGTGTGCTTGGGAGTGACCGTGCAAATGTGCATGCCCATATTGCCATGTTTTTGAGTTCTGGAAACTGTAGTTCAAAGATTATTTTCTCTTTCGGGAAAAATAATCGATATTAGCAAAGCGGTACAATTATTGGGGATTTAGGCAGTAGGCGGTAGAAACAGCCCAGTGTCCCTGAAAGCTTTACTGAATGTTTGACAGATTCTCCAGCTGTGCAAGTTGTAAAGCTAAAGTAAACTTTTGAGTAGTGGGGCCCATCTAAAAAGGAATTTGTATATTTTTCTTTAATTTTTTTTTAACAAACAATACATGTTCATAATGTGTAATTTGCAAAGAGAAAATGTAAGCAAGAACTTGCCTTAGAATTCTGTTAACTGAGCACAAATGCTACCAAGACTCTATATATTATCATCTCTTCTTATATGTAGTCTCATTATTTTTATTTATAAAGTATTGGTGTGTGTTTTGAATATTTTGTTAGCTCCTTTCCTTCTGTAACATTGTAAAGCATTTTCTCATTAGTCAGGATGAGCTAGGTTAAGATGCAGTAACAAATAATCCCCAGGTCTCAGTGGCTTCATTTTAGTTTCACTCTCATGTCTATTAGGGTAGACTGGAGTCTATGTGCTGGGTCTTCTTTGCTCAGCATCCTGCAGAAATGGAATAACTACATTTGTAATGTTGTTCTTCACTATAGCAGATGGGAAGAGCTCGGCAATGTCTTGTGTCAACATTTAGATGTCCAGAATGGAAGTGTGATTTCACTTTCAGTTCAGTTCAGTTCGTTGACTGGAACTCACCTCATGGACCCACTCAGGAAAGGGCCCATGGATGTGATTCCATCACATGCTCAGTTGGACAGCTCATTAATGTCGCATGCTATAGGGTCCACAGTCACTGCGGCATGAGTTCGATCCCTGGCCAGGAAGATGACCCCCAAGGTGCAGCAGACCTCTCTTGTCCTGCCCACTGCTCCCCTCAGCAGTGTATTCAGCACATCTGCCTGTTCTCTTACCCACTCCATCTCTGGTGAGTCCTCTCAGTCCCCCACACTTTTGGCCTCTACCCCAGTTCTTGTATGCATAAAGAAAAAAATCTTAAAAAGAAATTGGGCTTTGCATTTGTCATTTTCTCTTCTGGAACTTTGCTGCTGCTGTTGCTGGGAAAACTCTTCCTGCCCAGCTGTTCTGATGCTTGTCCACCTGGAGATGCCAGGCCCCTGGGGCAGCCCCTGACCTATGGGGGTGAGAGTAGGCTCATGACTGTGTATTCCTGTTTCCTTCCCAGGGCAGGTCATTCTCAGAGGGCCCCCAGCAGAAGGGAGCCTCGGCTCTTCCACCAGCAATCAGCTCTGTTGACTCCCCTCCTTCCCTGCTCCCCAATTCCCAGTCTGCCACCCCTCCCCTCACATTTCTTATCTTTTCATTTTGCTTCACTGTATTCCTGATGAACATTTTGTGCATGTGTGGGCATACGGAAAACTTTGTTCTTGAGGGAGGACTGAAAAAAATCTTTCCTTAACCTTCACCCTGTGGTGTGTGTGTATGTGTGTGTGTGTGTGTGTGTGTGTGTATTTGTATGTGTGTCTATCTTGAAATTTTTAGAATCAAGGTAATTTTCTCTTGGATATTTTAAAACTTATTCAATTGTCTTCTAATTTTCATTTTTTCTAACTAGTTTATCACATACATTTGTTATTTCTTTATGAGTGACTTTTTTTTTTAAAGATTTATTTATTTATTCATTCATGCAGAACTGGGGTACAGGCCAGAGGTGCAGGGGCGGTGAGAGGAGTCACCAGATACAGAGTGGGGAGACAGTGTACTTGGAAGTACACTGCTGAGGAGAGCAGTGGGTGGGTCAGGAGAGGTCTGCCGCGCCATGTGGATCACCTCCGGTGTGTGGCGGGGATCAAACTCATGCTGAAGTGGCTTTAACTTCTTGGTGCTGTTCTTTAACCCGCTGCGCCACCAGGGAGGGCCCTATGAGTGACTGTTTTTTCTGTTGTCTACACAATCCCTAACACTGACACATGTCCCTACAAAGTTAATGTGATTTGTTATTCCTTGAGTAATTTCCCCCATGAGAGTGCTTTATTTTGAACTGGTATTATGCAAGTTCACCACTGATCATATTACAGTTTAGGTGGTTAACCAGTAACCCCACTGTGCTGGGGTCACACATGCCATAGGCCAGACTCTGGGTAAAAGCTATGGGTAAGAGCGCTGCGCTTTGAGAGTACTACTTCTGCCTGAAAAAATGAAGATCTGTCTTGCCTTTAACACACAAAGAAGGTGTCAGGTTGTTCAGCAGGCCCCCTGGAAGGAGTTTCCTTCTTTGCAAACTGGACAAAAGCCCAGTATGATGCCAACAACACCGAGATGGGTGTCTCCATTCTATTTAAGTTAAAAGACAAAATTTCTGCAACATGAGTACCTCTTAAAGGTTATACTAAGTGAATAAAACCAGGTTCAAAAACTGCATGTTGTATGATTCCATTTATGGGATGTTCTGGAAAAGACAAAAAAAAAAAAAAAAAAAACAACCTTGAAAGCCCAAACCACAGGTATTGTATTGTATTTGATTGAGCATGGCAGGGATCAGGATCAGGGGTAGAAAGAAAGGGCTCACTAGGAAGGGGCCTAAAGGAATTTGGGGGAGATAGTGATATTTAAAGTGGCGCTTCCATGATGGCTAAAGTTTGTCAGAATTCATAGAACTTATACACCTATAAAGGGTGAATTTTGCTGTATGCAATAATAGGAAAATAAAACCAGTCACAATCCTTGATGGGCACATCTATCCCAGGTCTGGAGGCATTTACCTCCTTTTACTATTAGGAGAATAATTCTTTTCAGGTTAGAACCGTAGGATCAGTAATCTCTAAACCTGTTGGGCTTTATTGAATAACTTCGTATGTCTGTGACATAGCTGGGATTGTGGTCCTCAGTCACAAATTGAAAGCATTTCCAGACATTCTGAATCCTCAAAGGAAGATTATGTTCAGAATGGTTTTAAGGTTGAATGTACTTTATTATATTTTTGGTCTTTTGAAAATTAGTAAGTCACGCTTGGTGGCTTGGATGACTCCTTATTACTGAGTGCAAATTACTCATCAGGCCAAAGAAACAGTCCCACTAGTTGAAGGTTTTGCTTTGTTTCTTGATGTTTAAGTCATTTTGGAAGTTATTTAACAAAGCAGGATCCCTAGCATAAAGGGTGGCTTAGGATGTGCAGTGAATTGATTCTTTTGTAAAGCATTGTGTTCTTTCAAGGACCTGGGCTTAGGACCGCCACAGCATGTAGATGAAATGTAGCTCTAGTTGGGACTTCTTAGAGTTTTCTCGTTTTGAACAAACTGGACTAGAACACTCCAGCTTGATTGCATTTAGACTTGCAGTTGCATAAAGTACCCTCGAAAGCAGGGTTGCTGGACTGTTCTGTAGGTGCCTGGAGAGAGGCACCAAATTTGGGGTGACTGGAAAGGAAAGAAGCACTAGAGGGAAACTGGGTATAGGAAAAGGGAACTCTTCCTCTGGTCTTTCCCCCTAAAGACTTGTCTTGCACCAGTATGTAAGTCCTGAACCTCTGGGTTCCATAGTCAGCTGATACCCCAAACATGCAGGTGAATTTTTCCTATAAATGCCATTTAGAAAAAAAGAATGTATTTTCCCCCAAAGTCCTATAGACTTTTCTATGCATTTATCCTTTAGGGTTCTTAGTGTCTTCTGCTTTGAAATTTCCTTGGTTTATTAATAGATTGCCAGCTCTAGGGAATATGATACAGTGCCTTCCTTGCCTGTTGTGTTATTGGTGCTCAGTTAATACTTGTTGGACAGATATGCTTCATCAAGACTTCCAGTGTATGTGTTAAGCAGGTAGTACTGAATGTTATGTCTGATGAGGTGGCCTCAGCATTCACTAGCTAAACAGATAACTGCAGTAAGTCCTCACTGAACCTACGGAGAAGTCACTGGAAACTGCTACTTTAAGTGAAAAGACACAATGAAACCGAGTTTATCATACACTAATTGACATATAAACAGGAGTTAAGTTCCTGTAGTATATTTCTGGTCACAGACATATCACTAAACCTTTAAATAAAGACCTCAAACATTTCTAATACCAAGCAATCATTTGTATTCATTCATTCATTTATTCCTTCATTTTCCAAATGACTTATTCCAGTTCAGGGCCTCTGGTGGCCAGAGCCTGTGTTGGGAGTTCAGGGCGCAGGGCAGAACCAGCCCTGGACAGGGCCATTGCATCCCAGTGCACAGTCACATGCACACACTCGCTCAACCAACTCACACTGGGACAAGTGAGACTGGCCAGTGAACTTCACGTGCACCTCTGAGTGATATGGCAGGAAATTAGTATCTGAAAAATCCATGCAGACAGGGGCGTAGCTGCAAACTCTACAGTAGCAATGGCCCCTGCTGGAAATTGATTTTTTTTCCATCTGTGTCCTCGTGAAACAAAGTCAAACAAAAATGTCATTTGAGAACTTGCTGTGCTTGAACACGTTGCATCTTGTAGAGGTTGGTTTTAGAGTCAGTGTGTTGGGATGGGGACAGGCCGGACAATCACAGGACACTGTAAGGGAAGCAGCTGTTTGTGAATAGCCCACGTCCACTGTTCCACACTCACAAGGAGCGTTGTGGGATGGAGGGTGGCAACAGCTGTCCATCCGGGCCTTTCCGCTGACTGGAGAGAACACTCTGAAAGCCACACCTTTAGAACTTAATAAAAGTTCTTCTTTAGAACTTAATGAAACCATGGCTATTCTGCAGATCCACCTGAAGGCTAGAGGGAAGCTGATATTGAATTGTCACTGTTGGGGAATGTTAGTAGGAAAAACATCCTGAGTTATTATTTTACTAAGATTAGTATTTTTCATATAAAAGTAAATATTTCTGTCTTATCAAAGAGAAAGACATAAAGGTAGGAAAAATTAACACTCATAGTCCTGTCATCTGGAGGATTCTTTATTGTTTGTGGTCTATTTCCTTTTAATTTAATTTAATTTTCATAAATTTGGCTTTTTTCTCTTTAATTAATATCATAAGCATAGATACAATTTTCATGTACTTGGCACTTACTTTTCCTGACTATGAGGACAATATATGCACCTGCTAGGAGGAATGTAATAAAGAAGGCACAGAGACAGGTGTCGACAAAGGTGTGGACACATTGGAACACTCACATGTTGGTGGATGTGAGATATGGTGCAGTCACTTTGTGAAAAGTTTGGCTATTTCTTAGAAAAGTTCAACATAATTCCAGCAATTCCAATCCTAGATATATCCCTAAGAGAAATGGAAACTCTGTCCAAGGAAAGACTTACATGAAAATATTCATAGGAACATTATCCAGAGTAACCAAAAACTGGAAACAATTCGAAGTCCAGAAACTGAGAAATGAATAAAAAAAGGAGACAGATTCTTAGAAAAGAATATGACTTGGCAATAAAATTAATTTTATTTTGAGGTTCTGATACACGTACCTCAAAAGCATTATGCTAAGTGAAGGAAGCCAGGAAGAAAGGAACACACATGGGATGCTTCAACTTGTATGAAATGTACAGGAAACAGAAGATGACTGAAGACAGAAAGTGGGTTAGTGGTAGTGTGGAGCTGGTGGTGGACTTCAAAGAGGCACGATGTTTTGGGGATGATGGAAATGTTTAAAACTAGAGCTTGATGATGGTCACACAGCTCTGCAAGATAATAATGTTTGATGAATAATACACTTAAGATGGGTGAGTTTTATGGTACGTAAATACTATCTGAATAAGGCTGTAGTAATACCTTTACTTATAGCCTTAGAGGCACTATTCTTAATTGCTCTACAGAAAATAAAAAAATAGATGAGAATTCTAGTTCTGATTAGTTAGATAGGAAAAGCATGGTCTGCTGGCCTCCCTCTGCTCAGGGCTTCTGGATATGTGGGGGAAGTAGGAGTAGGCATTATATGGACAGTCTGGGACTAAATTTCCAGACATTACCAATGTGAGAAATGAAGTGTGTGTGAGGGCGACGTGTGATAGACAGAGGTGGAGTAAACTGTGGGGAAGATGTGGTCATGAATCATCTTTAGGTATTAGCAGGAAAAGTAAGTATCTTCTTAAGTTAGAGTCAACCAAGAAAATAATAAAATGATATATTTTATAATTTTCATGCTAGCAGTGGGAAAAAATACAGTGAATTCGATATGTTCAATAGAAGGTAGGAAGCTAGGAAGAAAAGCATAGTAAATAGAAACACAGGAGGATAAATCAGTCAATCTTAGGACATTGGCAATTACAGTTTAAAGAGGCTAATCTCACTGATTAAGACATAGAGACTCTTAGATTGGGTTGCAAAGAAGACCCAGCAATATGTGGCATTAAGGGGTCACATAAACAGAAGCATAGCACAAAGTTGAAATAAAGGTTAGAAAAGGCATTCCAGGAAAATAACCTTGGTAATACCAGACTAGCGATTTCAATGTTAGATGAAGCAGTATTTAAGATGAATTGCATGAAAAGAGATGAAAAATGATGCTCTATTCTAGAAATACCACAATACCACATATTCTAAGAAGATATAATAGTCATGAACAAATATAACCGACAGCACAGTCTTCAGCTATATAAAGAAATAATTAGCAGAATTATAGTAATACATAGATAAAGCTACCACTGTAGAGAGGGACTTTAATATACTCTTCTTGGAAACAGATCAAACAGACCAAAATAAAGAAGAATATAAAAGACTTGGATAACATGATTAATAAGATTGCACCGAGAAAACACTAAATACATATTATTTTGGAGCACACACAGGATTTTTACAAAAATGGGTCACATTACTGACCATAAAGTCAGTTTTAGATTTCTAAGAATTGACATCACTCAGATCTTATTCTCTGATTCACCCTGTGAAGTCAGAAGGATTGAAATAATAATATAGGGTAGGGATCAAAGAAAGAGGAATGGGAAAATAAGCAGTTGATTTAAAAATATTAATTATTTGAGATTATTAGAGAGAGAACCTGTTTCATGTGAGACTCATTGAGAAAAATGAAAGAAGATGAATGTAAAATATCTATAGATATAGAAAGCACTTAGCTATCATAAGTAAGTTGCAAGAATGGCTATATGCAAATAAATGTGAAATCCCACTGAAATTAATAAGTTTATGAGAAAAATCGGGGTTTCCAAAGTTTGCCAGTTGATATTTGGAAAACCTAATTAGAAATCACTGCTGATGAAATTGAAATAATGGTAAAAACTTCTTCCTTTTCCCAAAATGATAAGGCCTGCACAGCTTTATATGAAAAGTTAATCCCTGCCTTGTACAAATATTCCAGAAACTTAGAAAAGGGAAAGCTGCTCTTGTTTTCTGAAGCTTAATAACACATTTATATCTTCAATATCAAGACTGAATGAAAATATTACCAAAAAAGTTACACATCAGGTTCAGTTAAAATCTGAATTTCCCTTAAAGAATAAGTTATTAACAGACCAGCTACCTGCAGTGGTAAGTTCAACAAGTTTTCCATGTAATACAAATATTTAAATATCAGTAATTTTTCTCTGTACCACAATGTTAATTAAGAAAATGTGATAGAAGATGTCACTTTGCTATTGTATACCTAGGAATTAATCTACATAAAGATTCCTTAAGATTACTTGGAGCAACTCTAAAATGCACGAAAGAAAATTTAACTGAGTGAGAGATATACCATGTTTATGGATAGGAAAGTAGATTTGATCCTGTCAAAATATCATTTATATAAAAGTAATCTGTAAGCTTAATGTATGTAGTAACCTCACATCATTTTCACAAGGTGATTGTTCAGACAGATCTTAGGATTTGTATGGAAGGAAAAATACCCATTAGTAGCTAACTAAAGGAAAAGACCAGCCAACATGAGAATTTGTCCCACTCTCTCTAATGTGAGTAAAGTGTCTAAGAGTGGTTACTTGGACATTCTAGCAAATAGGAGTTTCCTCATTTGCAAGCCTACTTCATTTATCAGAAACTTCTCTTTTTACAGTGAATTAATCCCTATTCTTGAAGTGTTAACTGCAAGTCTACATTGTGCCAGCCACTGGGGAAATAAAGAGGACTAAGGTTTGGCCTCTGCCTTCCTAAGCTCACAGCTGAGGGAGTGAGGTAGAACACAAAGCATGACTGGTCTGGATTACTGGTGGAGGAAGAGGAGGAGGAGGAGAGGGAGAGGAGGAAGCTGTAAGAAAGGGGAGGTGGAAGTTGTCCTTGAGCAGTGACTCTTCTTTTCTAGAAAGTTCTTTTCCAAGTGTACAAAGATGGCACAAAGTGAAAGGGGGCCCAGAACAGAAACACAAAACTGCTGCAGTGATGGAAATACGACGCAGGGGAACAGAGAGGCATGTGTATTTATGTGTCTGATGCGAGCTGCAGGATGGCAGGAGACGCCTGTGAGAAGAGCAGCTTTCCTTCGATCATGTGGAAGCATAGTTTATATCCTGATTGTTGGCTCTGCCTTTTCTCTGCCACTCAAACTTTATTGGGAAATGGATTCTCTTGCCAGAAGAGTGTGATTAATACTGCAACTGGTTGTGGGCTTAACAACAGATTGATGGTTATATTTTTAAAGGGGCAGCCTGCTTACGGTTTATATCACTGTGGTATGTTGCGTTTATCATCCTGAAGTGGAAGAGATTTAAGTTATATTTTATTCTTTTTCACACGGAATTTGTGTTCACCAGCCCTCCTTGGCACCTTACATTTACTTTTTGATTTTAGAGCGTGAATGTGTATGAAATAGGAGACATCATACCAAATTTTATGTTGCTGTGTCTGCAAGTAACGTGGTGACCACTGCTGGACACAGTTTTCTGGGCACACCAGTGGGCTTTGAGGGGGGTTACCAAGATAAAGGTTCAATTCCTCATCTTTACATGAAAGCCCTAGACTGATTTACTCAGGGCTCCAGGGGGTCAGGGAGGGAACGTCTCCCTGACCAAGTTTACAAGGCACAGATGCTAGGCCCAGATGTTACATTTGCTGATTCATAATGACTGTCACTGTAAGGAAGGCTAACATTTTTATTCATTGATGAGTAATTATACTGTAGTTCAGCTAAGCTGGAAAGATGGAATAGCCAATGTTTAGATCAAAGGGAATGGGTTGAGAGTGGGGAGAAGCAGTCCAGCAAGAGAGAACAGTGTGGATAGAGGCACTGGGGTCTGTTGCTTTGTACATTCTCCATTCCATAGGTTTCCCAACTCTGGAAGCCAGCAGGGGTTAAGGATGGTGTTTGGTGAGCACAGAACCATCAAAAGTGTTACTGGGAGATGGGATGCTTTCCCCTTTTGCATACAGTCAGGGGCCATTGAGAAAGATAGTTGAAATGGGTGTGTTTCAGTGGCATGTGTGGGTTAGGCCTGACCTTCTCCACTTTAACTGGAACTCAGACTTCCTGATGTCTTCTGGACCCTCCCCAAATCAAAGGCTTAACGTTGAGCAAAGGACTCTCTCTCAGCCCCTTAAGGAGTGTCGTTGGTGGGATTTTGCAGTGACATTTTGATCCACATGTCCAGGTCCCATTCATTATCTACACTGTTAGTGCTGGCGTCATCTGGGAGGCAGGTACTGTGGGGAAGGAAGTGGGAGCTATTCTCTCAGCCTGGGCTGAGATTCTTCCCCAGACAGTATGTGCTGTGCCTAGCCTGCTTCTAATGGACAGATGGGGTAAATAATGACTATTGCTCTCTTGTTGAACAGGTTAAATGAGATAATGCATATAAGACATTTGCCTTGATTCCCCAGAGCAAACATTTTGTAGTAATTGCTATTTTGGAACATTTGGAAATGATTGCTATTATTTTTTTACACCTTTTCTTCATAAAGAAGAGGCCCACTGAATCGTGCCAGAGACTGAGTGGAGATGAAAAAATGATGTGATTGAATCATATTGGCCCTTATATCCCTGCTTGACACACTGAAACTCATTCTTTAATAGTGGGGAATCCCAGCAGGGGCTGATAGTGATCCTGTTTGTGGTTGGCACCATCCCTGTGGGGGTGCTGGGGAGGGAGGACTAGAAGTTACATTGGAATGCTGGTTGGAAATGTAGCTGAAATACTCAGAGGGCCTGAGAGCCTGGGTGAAGACTGTGTTTGGAGGAAGAGATGGGAGGGAAGTGTGGTGTTTTGAAAGGTATAGTCATGGGCCCTCTCTGGTGGCACAACGGTTAAAACGCAGCACTGCATGCTAGCCTAAGCCCCAGAGCTGACCCACATGGCGCAGCAGACCTCTCCTGACCCGCCCGCTGCCCCCCCTTTGTCACTCTGCCTATTCTGCTCCTCACTCTGTCTCTGGTGAATTCTCTCACTGCCCCTGTACCTCTGGCCTATACCCCAGTTCTGTATGCATAAATAAATAAATCTTTTAAAAAAGAGAAAGGTACAGTTATGGAGACTCAAATGAGGTTATGGGAGGTGTGAGAAAGAGGAATCAAAGCCACCCAGTATCTGATTTTGGATGGAGTGAAGAGCGTTGGTGGAGGTGGTGGTGATGGGTACTGTGGATTCTGACCTCCTTGATGTCTCAACTGACAAGTAGCTCTGGATAGATATCTAAGGTTGGGAATGTGTCCCCTAGGATCTTTGGAGGGGTCCCCAGGATACTCTGGAGAATATTATTTCTCTGCTCTAATTAAGGACTGCGTATCTACAGTAAAAGGTCAACTGAAGACCACATCAAAGTAAAAAACTGGCTCATTAGTGTTCTACTTTTCTGAGAGTTGATATTTTTGGGGTTTCATTTGGTTTGCATTTAAAATCAAGGAGAATGAGTTCAATTTCTATTAAACATATTGTGTGATAACATTTTATTCTAATTTCATGTAGTTCATTATTAAGGAGACTGAGAGTACCTGGACGAGCAAGAGGCTGTTGTGCTAGGTTCCAGGAATCTTAGCACTGGACTCTAGGAATCATGAGGAAATTGGGTAGACAGAGGTTTTCTTGGAAAAGATGAGAGGGAAAGATTTGCTCAGGGAGAAGAACAGGGCACTTTCTGTCCATCCCACAAGAGAATTTATTACACTGTGGTTCCTGATAAAGAACAAAACTCTGATTATTGTGTTTTTGGAGTTGCAATAGTACAAATGATTTTTAAGTGGGTGGTTTAAGATCCCTCGAAGGCATGGATGTTTAGAAAACTCCTTACAAGGCCAGGTACAGTGAAGCTTCTGACCAGAGTGTCAACACTATGGGATGCTGATTTCTGATGAGTGACAAGTAGTTTCTAGCCTTTAAAACCTGGGACTATTTTTTGCTGCTAAAATGAACATAACACTGCATTATGCAAAGGCTTGTGAAATTCTGTGCACACCTGGTTTTGTTGACGGTTTAGCTTCTGCACCTTTATTTTCTTCTACTCAAGATGTGCTTTCCATTTCAGATTTTATGTGCTACTGGATCTTCCTTGGGTCCATGCAGAGTTAGCCCACAAGGTGACTGTAGATCAGTCAGGGGGACACACAGGTTGCTTGGGGGAAGGGCAGGGAAGATTGATTCTGCTTTTACCTTTCAATTGAGGAGCTTGTGTGGACTGAGAGTGATTTCCTGTTGGGAACTTGTTAGGCCTCGGCACAGCCACACTGGGGTCCCAGCTTCATCTTTGGGGAAGCAGCTACCTGGGACAGAACCTGGTAAATGATCACTAGTGCACAGCCTGGCTCATAATGAATTGCAATCGAAGGAATGTGCCCACTGTTGGGAGTGCACCCGCCTCCCATCCCTCTTTGAGCTCACGCCATCTGGGTGCACTTGTAGACAGGAGAGCCCCATCTTCACTGTGCCAGAAAAATCGGGAAACATAGAGTGGGCCATATGCACTTGAAATGATGCCATCCAAGGCTACCTTCTAAAATCTGCGTGTTCTTTCAGCTAAGGGATGCTCATGCTTTTGGTGAAGAACCCCATGAGAGCTTGTAGTTCTTAAAAAACTTTCTTTTAATTAGACAGTGGTCTTATGATGCTGATACATCTCTGCTGTTTAGTGCTAAAAAGCAGGACAATGGCCTGGAGAAAAACAAAATAGTGTTCATTAAGGGCTGGATGTTTATATCCTGCATCCTGCAGAGCTCTCCCAGAGGGCCGGCCTGTGCCGGGGTGGAGCCGGAGAAAGCCCAGGAAGGCTCCAGCGAGATGTGTGTTTTCCACGTTGAAGTCAACCCATCCATTTTGTAAAGCTTTGACTCTGGGCCAGAACAACAGAGTGACGGCAAATTGCTTCCAAAATATGGCTGGAAAATAGAAGGAAGAAAACTGTTTTCCCATTTTCGGATGGTTTTGACAGCCGGATGCCCAGACACTTCCTACTTGATTGTATGGAGGTCTAGAATTGCAAGCCCCAGTTAGGAATCTAGTTTATAGATGGAAAAACAATACTAGCTGGCTCTGCGAGTCACTCCCCACAGGTCCCGTGGGAGTGTGGAGAGCGGACTGGTGGGAGGACTAAGTTGGGCTCTGTCTCCAAATAAATGTGTGATTTTGAGTGAGAGCTTGAGTTAAGGTCTGAATCCTCAGATGGTGGTTTTCTACCGAGGGTCACTCAAGGCCAGTGTCACTCTCTTCTCGTGGAGATGAGTTAAAGGAGGGACATGTGGAACTTGGGGTATCCAGAACAGACTGCCAACAAGTAGATGGCTTCCAATTTCCTTGCTTTTATTACTCAGATTGTAGGAGCGTGCAGGACCACAGGGAGACGTATCTTTTATGCTAAAAGAGAACATATGGTCATTAGCAGACGTTACAAATTTTGTTTAGTTTTTGCTTTTATTATAGCCTAATACCAAGCCATGGTTTAAGTGTATGTTGGCAGGTTTATTAATGAAAGGATTAGTTAAGGCAATTATATTATAGTCTCTTACAGCAGAGAGTTTCTAAACTACTTTTTTTTTTTTTAAATGATTGACCCCCTGCCCCTGGGGTCTTTAAGACATTCTTTCCCCTTAATTGTTACTCTCTCATAAAATGTTAATACCACAGATAATACTGTAAGTGTAAATATAAATACACATTGCATATAAATATAGATTACATATAATGCGTATACATATATACGTACATGTTTACATTGATATATATTATAATACACACAGATATGTGCTTTAAACATGAGAAGAATAAGATACTTTTACCCCTGCCCCCTAGGATTTGAGAATGTATGCTCTAAAGGAACAGCCCAGAAAGGTCTGAGGCAACCTCACCAAGCTCATTTTCTCACTGGAATAAGAAAGAGATTCATCCATACAGTTTTGCACACGTGGGAAAATGTCATACTAAGTGAGGAAAATGAGAGACGTGGGCATGAAATACGATCTGTGATATAATCCATCCATTGTAGAGTCACCATCGAAAAAGCAGAAGTTAAGAGTCGTCGTTGCTGGGCACCTGATTTTATTTTTCCTTTCTCTTATTTTGTATTTTCGCCCAGCATTTCTACAATTGGCATAAATTCCCCTGCAATAAGACACCTATTATTCTGCAAAGTCAGTCAGTGCTGTTTGTTCCTACCAGTTTTGCGGACTTGAAAGGACCTCACTGGGGTCAGAAGGGCTGCTAGAACCTAAGGCTGCAGACTGTTGGCTTTTTGAACGCACAGATGGGCTTTTATTCCTGTTGACTTCAAATCCTCTTCTGCCTTGATCTTATGGAAGGGACCACACCTGGGCCATTTTTGAGCTTGGTGGAAATTTAAAGGGATGTGGGCTTAAGAAGATACAAATTCCAGAATTAAGTACTAATTAAGTTCTTGGACACAAATCACTTCACACACTCCACTTAGAGGATTTGTTTAATTGACTGAGGAAATAGTTTGAAGGGGAACAGCATTTCTTTTCATTAGTGTTCAAATGAAGTGCAAATTATAGAACTTGGACTCCATATTTCCTAAAGATAGAAGCTTAGGAGAAAGGCGAAAAATTAGGAACGGAACTTAGTTTAAAATCAGAAACAAAATGCAGTTTGGGTAGAAAAGTTTGGACAATTTTCTACATGGATAATTCAAGAGCAGCCAGCTAGTGCTGTGTGGAAAATGAGTTTTTCTTTTCAGAGCACAGGTTTGCAGCCAGATTTTATTTTGTGTTTGTTTTATTTCACATGCAACTTGATTCTTTAATAAAAAATAGTCTCTCTGGGCACAGGAAACAATGTGAAGAT
This sequence comes from Condylura cristata, assembly GCF_000260355.1. NCBI lineage: Eukaryota > Metazoa > Chordata > Mammalia > Eulipotyphla > Talpidae > Condylura > Condylura cristata. Next base: position 27,009,488 of record NW_004567123.1, on the reverse strand, counting down.
TTGAGCCATGTGTCAGAGACCTGCAAACCTACTTTGAGGAATTAGATGTTAAATGAGTAAAGATGGCACCTGCAATTACACGGACTGGGATAAAATTACAAGGGTTATTAATCCGCAGGCTTCGGGGTTTAGGATGACTACCAGGTGAATCAGCACCAATTTCTCCTGTGTAGCACATCCTTGCACAATGATAGCCAATGCATAACTGTAATGTCTAGAAGGTCATTATATTAATTTGCTGCAGGGCTTGTTTCTTGGGTTCTTAATTGTATAAATTTTGCCTCTGAGTCTCAGAAATGTTGGCCAGTTTTATTCAATTCAGCTCAATTCAGTAGACAGATGAGTGCCAGCTGTGTGTCAGGTTATGTGGATGCAGCAATGACAAGGCGAGCCCTGCTCTCGCCCGTTAGAGAGATAGACCAGATGTCCAGACTGGCCCTGCAACTATGTATGGCGTGTGTCCAGTGTCAACTGCTGGTGATCCATGGAGACTGTTGCAGTGAGACAGTAGCTCTTGCAAGTCAAGCTGATTACTTCTCTGTGAGAAAGAAACAATTTTCAAGAGGAGTTGGAAAGAACAGATTTTTTTTTTGGTTGTGACCTTTCAGTAGGCTGGGATCCCTGGAAGTAGAACACAAGAAGGCCCATATAAAAGTAATTTAATGAGGGTGTGCTCTGACGTTATGGTTCTTAGACTGGAGCACATACCTAGATGGCTGGTTTAAACACAGATTGCTGGATTCCACCTTCAGACCCCAGGAGATGTTGATGTGGTCAATCTGGAGAACACGCTTTGCGAGCCATTTCCCTAGGGAAAAGGAAGGTAGCAAGATCAGCAGGGTGGGAGATCAGCAAGGATGTGGCCTTGGCTGGTGCCTGGCATCAGTCTGGTCCCACTTTGAGGCATGGTGGAGAGGTCTTTTGTCCCTCCCACACTCTCATTCACCTGCCACTCTTCCAAGGAAGAGGTGAGAAGCCCTGGTTCCGTGGAGGGCAATTGCTGGATAGATTCATTGTTGATTTGCACAGACAGAAAGGGAATTTTGGGGCATTTGGTATCGGGACAGGGCAGCAGGCAGGGACGCAGCAACGGAGCCCCCTAGCCTCAAAGTGAAGCTGTTGTGAACGCCAGAGCTAAGGAGCCTTTTTCATTCCTGCTCTGTGGCCCAGGAGTCTGCACTTACACATGGGCATGCCCCGTCTCCCTGACCTCTTGGCTCAGGTGTCCCCAGGTCCAGGTCCGTGTGCCCTGTGCTCGTGCGCCCAGGTGCTTTTTTGCACTCAACCTGGGCGGACAGCTGCAGGTGCCAGCCGTAGAGGCCAGCAGAGGGAAGGCAGAAAAAAACATGCACTTCTGAGATTTCCCTATGCAATTCTTTGAGAAGGGGGCAGCCCAGCACCATTCATTCTGGGGAAAGGTCCCCTCCTGGGTTAAGGAATATGGGCAGTACACCTGCACCAGCTCCAGATCTCTACTGTCCCAAACATGGGACAGCTGTCAAGTTTGGGAAGAGCTTTAAATATTAAAGCACCCACAAATGAAGGAGGGCTGTTAGTACATGTCTCTAGATCAGTCTTGGCTCATTGCCTGCGTGTCACTTCTGAGCTAAAGGCTTTCTAAAACCTTTCCTAAGGTTTCTGGGGCTGGTGGAATTCTTCCAAATAGCTACCTGAAGTTAGTTTGAAAGGTTCGCTCACAATGAACTTGGTATTCCAGAACATTTTCTCTAGAAAAATGGGATGCTTTTCCAACTATATTGTGTAAATCATGGAAGGCTGTCTAAGTCTTTCGAACTGGAGTCACCATTATGCGAGATGTCATACATGACTAACCCATTATTATTGCCCCAGAGAAGCCGAGGGACTCCCACCTCATTTCTGGGGGAGCCCATTTCACACCTGATAGCTCTTATTTAAAAAAGTCAGTCTGATACTCATTACAAACTTACCTTTGCTAAAAGACATCCCACTACTTCTCTTTAAGCATCTCTCTCCCCCACCCCCTCCAAAAAGTCCCTTCCTTGTCATACAAGAAATAATTCTTCCTCCTCCATGGTCCTTGCCTCTTTGGTTAATATTATAAAGGGGAGATCAAGGGTGAATAAATAGAATGTGCTTATATTATTTATTATAGCCTTTTTGGATTCTCACTTATGACAATAATGGCAAGTAAAATTCGTTCTGAGGAAATCAATTTGCTATTATGTGCCAAATGTCATCATTTTGAAATTAATATGATATTGTAGAGGATTTGCTGTTGCAAATAGAAACAGAGCACCGTCCAGCTGCTGTTTCCAGAGAGCCTTGGGTAGTGGTGACATCAAACCATGCCAGGAAAGTACACCCGCCAGATGGGTGAGAAGAGAGGGACTGTTCTGTGTGCCAGTGTGCAAGACATCCTGAAACCCTAAACCCGGCAGAGAGCTCGACCTGGGTCTGTGGTTAGGACGTGTCATTGCTGCCTCGACTTTCCTTTCCAGTTTGGGATCGAGGGCCGTGGAAGAGCTCCAGTCTTTGGGGTTATTTCCCTTTGGGGCTTGAGCTACAGTGTCCTCTTTTAGCCTCATGCATGATCTCATTTTTCTGGCAACCTCAATTTCTCAGAGGAAAAGAGGAGAACCCGGATTTCTCCACTCCCCCACCCCCAGTTTTATTGAGAAGTCCTTGACATATATCACTGTCTGAGTTTAAAGCATAAAGCATGATGGTTTGATTTACATATATTGTGAAATGATTTCCACAATAGGTTCAGCTAACATCCATCTCTCATGTAGATATAATTAAAAGAAAAGAAAGATGGGGGAAAAGGAAAAAGTCTCCTCGGGGTGAGAACTTGCAGGATTTCCTCTTTTAACAAATTTCCTGTACATTGCATTACAGTGTTAGCTGCAGTCCTTGTGGTGTACATTGCATTATTTGTCTAATAACCACTAATTTGTGACCACTTTGCTTCAGTTTCCCTTTCCCTGCCTTCACCTGTGTAACCACAAAGCTCCTGTGCTGTTTTGTTTGTTTAGGTTCTTTATGTGAGATCATTTTGTATTTGTTTTTGTATGGCCTGTTTTACTTGGCATAATGTCTTTAAGGCCCATTCATATTGTGGGTCTACTCATGCTAATGGTAGTATTGGTTCTTTTTGATGGCTGCATAATATTCCACCACGCCACACTTCTTTATTCACTCAACCATTGATAGACATTTAAGTTGTTTCCATGTCTGGGATCAAATAAATAATGCTGTTATGAGCATGGAGGTAGACATATTTTCTTGAATTAGTGTGTTTCATTTCTGCTGAATGTATTCCCAGCAGTGGAATTGATAGATCATATGGTCAGAACCAGGATTTTGAACAAAACTGCCTTGCAACAGCAGTGACCTTTCATCAGTCTTCCTCTTCCTTCTCTTCTTTCCTCCCCTTCCTTCTCTGCTTTTCTTTCCCACCCCCCTTCCTTTCCCACTCCCTCTTCTCCCTTCCCTTCCTCCTTCCTCTTCTACTTCTCCTTGTTCATCTCCATACCTTGTAGCATAGGGTGCTGCCAAATGTACCCATTGCTGCCTTCTCACCTGGCTTCCTCCTGGCCTCCTGGTTAATAACTTCTTTAATGTTATTTCCAGCTGCATTTCATCCCCCTGTCCTCTAAATACAGGGATTTTCCAATTTTAGCTAATACTTATCCTCTTTTTTTTTTTTTTTCATGACAATGGCTTTGAAGATGACCCTGCTTCTCTTTCTCCAAACTTGGCCTTCCTCTTAAACCCCAGCCTAGCTTCAGTAACTTCTATTATTCTCCCCAGTTGTCCTATAGGTATACACATTTTACAAGCCCCAAACTTCCCCCTTCCTGATTTGCTGCTGCTTTATTTCTAATTCTTGCTAACATCCCACTCTTCCCAGGTATCCAGGAGTAGCCCACAGACTCTACTTTTCCCAGGTCCCTGCCTGAAAGCACCTCTCAGATGATGTCACTTTCCTGTTCCAAAAGCCCCAGAGACTGTTTACATTTAATTTTTGAGCTTTAAAAAATTTATTGTGAAATCCACACAACATGAAATAACCATTTTAAAGCAACCAGTTGGACGACATTTAGTAATTCATATTGTTGGATAGCTACCACCTCCATCAAGTTCCAAAGCACTTTTTATATTTCAAAAGTAAATCATGACCCCAATAAGCAGTTTCTCTCCAATTCTCCCCTCCCTTCAGCCTCTGACGCCCATCATTCTGCACTCCATTTCTATGAATTTACCAATTCTGGGTGTCAAGCTGGTGAGCAGCTCACTCCTGGCTCCCTCCTTTGCAACCTTCAGTGGACATTTTGTCTTCACTACCCATAATGCCCCACTTTCCCCCTCCAAGGCTGTGGTCATTTCTACCCTGTTGAGTGCGAACTGTGGGGTGTGAAAGACGGATGGAAAAGGAGGGAGGGTGGCATAAGCTTGATATATTCTTGGGAGCTGTGTTTGTCTGCCATTCTCCAGGCAAAGTTCTTACTTCCAAACTTTCTCAGTGCAAAGAGTGTGGAGATGTTCCCACACCAGCGTTAGAGGAATACTTATCATTGGAAGCCTTTCCAGAGCCTCTGCAATGTTCTTGGGTTAATCTCATTTTAAAAGATGGAAAGAAAGGAGTTCATTGTCTGGAACATATCCTCTAAAAGAGTTGTAATTCACAGTGCTGGCGGAGAACTGCTCCTGTAGGTGACAGGGAGGCCTCTGGGGACAAATAAAGAAGCGTTTATGGATGAAAACTGAGTGAGTCCTTCTTGCATGAACAGCAAGCCATCTGGGTGACACAGACTGTGGTGGGTGTGAGTGTCCTTGTCCTTGTGCCTCACGCAGGCACCTGCCACGCACGCAGTTTAGTTCTTTTGGAAGAACAAAATGCCAGGATGGGAAACTTGGCTTCCAGGCATCTTTTGTGGTGAGAAGAGTCTGGCTTGTTGCTGGTTGTTTTTTAAGGTGCACTTGGAGGATTTCGGAATACATCTTCATTGACATGGCGGCCTGGGAGGGGTCACATACAGAGCAGAGTTCCAGTCCTGGCTTTTCTGCTGGCTGGACACAATGCGCTGTACCTCTCTCCCTCTGTAAGGCGAGGGTTTCTAATTGGAGCCCGCTTGCTGTCTGCCAAAACTGGGGTTGGCTTGGCCCCATCAGTGTGTTTTTTTATTTACGAGGCCACAAGAACTGTCTTTGCTCTCGGCATCTTCTCAGCCAGTTTTGGTTCATAAGACACTCGCTGGTCAGGTTCCTTGCTCCCTGCTTATGTGGGGTCCCCCTCGCCTCGGTCTCAGGCTGGTGAATATCACCTGGGCTTGTGCAAAGCTAATACCTCTCTTCAGCAGAGCTCTGGGAGGTTTCACTCTTCTATCAATAGATCTTTGGATCAGGCCCTTGAAAACCTGCAAACTGCTTTCGGGGAGAAATTCCCTTTTCCCACTGGGTCAAACTCAGCTAGGCAATTCCCCCAGCCCATTGCTCTTTTCCTTCTGAGCCATGCCAGAATGCATTCCTGAAGCTTTTCGTGATGGGGGACTCTGTGGAGTTCTGGCCAGTGGAATGTGGGTGACTATGATGTATGTGAGCCACTTCCATGCCTGGCCCATAAATCCCTCCCATACGTGATTTTTGTTTCTTTGCTTTGGCTACAGAAAACTCTGAGGCCATAAGGTTTGGCAGAATTATAGGAGCCTAGCTGTTACATGAATGCGAAGAAAATGTTCATGGTTGTAAGCTACCATGAGATCAAAAATTACTTGGCACAATAGCTAGCCCTTGCTGAACTGTGCTCCTACTATGAGCTTGGACCCTGGATGCAGAGGGAGGGAGGTGCTTTCTCTATTTGCAGATACCTCCAGGCTTGGGCATCGCTCTTCAGGAGCCTGGAGGAGGGGGCTGGGTCTGGCCATGGGTGGAAGGATCATCTTCAGCATTGAGGACGGGCTATGACAGCATGAGAGGGAAGGACAAGTGTGAAGACAGGCAGGGGCCGGGGTGGTATACAGTACGTCTAGAACCATGACGAAGACTAGAATAGCCTCTTATTTTCTCAGCTAAGCTCTGGGATTTTCCTGCCTGTTGGATCCTGACATTTCCCTTTAACCTTTTCTTTGGGAGACAGTGGAAAAATCTGTCTTGGGTATCTCATGATAAGTAGGTGGTGGGTCATTGAAGTGTGAGCAGGCTTTTTGACACGTGGGCTTCCTGTTTGACACCCACCAGCGTCTGGCAGCTCTTGACTTCTGGAAGACTTGAAGTTGATGGCTGTAGTGGGAAAGGGATGAGGATACCAGAGACCATACCAGGGAGCAGCGGCTTTCAGGCTGACTTGGGGGTTTGAACCAAGTCAGCTCTGAAATCATTTATTAGAGCTTTTGAAGGGATGACTGTGCAGAAGGAAAGCAGCTAAATCAGAGGACACTAATTTCACTAACAACCTCAGCAACTGAGAGTCTCAATACAACAGGATTCTGTTTCTTTTACTACCTCCAGTGAGGGTTGACAGGGGAGTTGTGTTCCACGCAGTCATTTAGGACAAAAGATTTTTCCATCTTCATGCTCTGTCCTCTGAAAAAGAGGGCAGAGACTGCTGTGGGATAGTTTTATAGACTGGGCCTAGGAGTCACCATGATTCTGTCATAAATGTGGAGCAAGTGCTACCCTCCATTGGTCAAATTCCCTTACCTGGTTGTACCTGACTGCAAAGGATGCTGGGAGAGGTGGGCTCCCTGTGTGTCCAGGAGGAAGAGGAATATGGGGTTGGGTGAGCAGGCATAGCTGTCTGCTATGAAAGGGAAATCATTTTAAAGAAAAGTTGTTTGGCTTTTTGAAAATCTAGTACATGGCCAGACCCCAGGAACATAAATCACAGATCATAGCAGTGGTGCTACTAGCAAAGTTTATTCCTAGGAGGGTATAAGTGGGACTCTGAGAGGGTGACTCAGATCCTTGGACTGTTGGGCTGGGGATAGGACATGACACCTGGTAACTCACAACCACAGCCTTGTGGTTGACGAGTCATATTTGAATGGCTCTATCGAGGTCAAAACTTCTCGCTCTTTCTCTGGAGGCTTCCATGTGTCTTTAGGAGTCCCTGAGCCTCAACACTGTCATTACAGACAGGGAGCATGAGGGGTTTCTGCCCAGAGGAGAACAATTCAGGACACTGAGTTGATCTGTCCTTAGACTGAAATAAAACCAGCAGAGCATTTGGCATAGAAGTTGACTCTTCAGTGGGTAAAAGTGAGACAAGCAGGTTTCCCAAATGAGGGGAGGTTCATGGCAGTTGCTGAGTTGGGTAGACTGATACTTATGGCTCCTTTTATTCATTCATCCTCCTTGCTCAATCTTCAGCAACTTCACACTGAGTCAAGAATCTGGAACCTTCTAATCCATCTTTGCTTCCACTGCAGAGAAATTATTTGTAAGCGTAAATAGAACTAAACAGTTCTCTGCACAGCAATTTTCTGAATGTGGAAGAAGTGACCAAAAAACAAGGAGATGAGTTCCCAGACTTTAGCTTTAAAAACCACCGACACCAGATTGCTATACATTTGAAATTTGCCATGCTGACCCAGGGCTTTCCCTGGGCTACTGCTAGGACAAACTAATGCAAAGGGATCATAGAGCCCAGAATTCTTCCTTTTTCCTTGTGGTCTTGTTAGAGTAATTATACCGAGATAATAATATAGTAGGAAACTCCCCACAGAGTTACCTAGACTGAAAATGGTAACTGTCAGTAGTGTTCAGGTTTGCGTTTATCCAAGATTCCATGGCCCACATTCATATATAAACATGAATTCTTTCATCTACATACATTTGGTATTCATTCTTGATTATCTCTGCTAGCATAGCATTAAAATGATTGCATGTCACAAAAGAGTGTGTGTTGGTTTTCAGTGAAAGCTAATAGGAACATTTAGCAGTTCCAGATCTACCCAGTGAAGTGAAGTAGAGAATTGAGCTATTATTCAGATTATTATTTCTCATTGTTATTAATTAACGGTAATAATAGAAGCCACTGTTTATTGAAGGCCTCCTCTTTTTTCCAGGTGTTTGGAATATATTATCTCCAGTTCTGACAACAGCCAGAAACCAAAGCTCAGATGTATTAAGTGGCTTGCCTGAGGTCACCAGCCAGGAAGAGACAAAGAGAGACTCAAAGCAAGTGCTGTTGGCACCAAAAGCTTTTCTTTGTTTTTGCATACAAAATCAGCTTTAGTCACATACAGTAAAATTTGGGTTTTCTTTTAGGTATATTGTTTGAATTTTGACAAGTATACATACCCATGTGACTATCACTCAGATCATGGTGTAGAAATTTTCATCATGTGGAAATTTCTCTCATGCCCTATTTGCAGTCTCTCTTCTAAGACCTACTCCCAGGTATTTAATAGCTTGATTTTGGTCTCTCTGCATTAGATGTGTGTTTTCTAGAAGTTCATAGAAATGGACTCCAGTATCTTTTCTTTTTTAAAAATTGAGGTGACATTTGTTTCCAAGACTGGGTGGAGTTCAGATGTCCAGTTTCTCACCTCAGCGACTCTGTATGTCACACATGCCTGCCGCCAACCAGCAGTTCCCTCTACCTTCCCCTGGTAACCACCATTGTGTTGTTGAAGTCTGAGGGTTTGCTTTTTTTCTGTTTTATTTGTGTAACTTCTTCCTTTGTATTCCACAAGTGAGTAAACTCTCATGTTGTTTATCTTTCCCCATCTGACTTATTTCATTTAGCATTATTCCCTTTGTGGTTAATTCATGTTATTGACAATGGCAGGATTTCATCTTTTTAATGGGTGTATAGTATCCCACACCACATCTTTATGCATTCATCTGTTCTTGGGCACTTGTTTGTTTCCATATCTTGACTAATGGGGAATAATGCTGTAATAACTATAGAAGTGCATTTATATTTTCAAATTAGTTTTTTTTTAATTATTTGGGTAAATACCCAGATGTAAGATTACTTGATCAGAAGGTAGTTTTATTTTACTTTATTGAGAAACTGCCATATTGCTTTCCATAGTGGTTGTACCAATTTACTTTTCCACAACCAGTGCACAGAGGTCCCTTTTCCTCTACATCCTTTACCAAAACTTACTTCTTGAAGTTCTGGTAATAGCCATTCTAACTAGTGTGAAGTGAAATCTTGTGGCTTTGATTTGTATTTCCCTAACAGTAAGCACTGTAGAATGTTTAATGTGTGTCTGTTGGCCATCTGAGACATGTTTAGATAGTCTGCCTTTTTTTTTTAAAGATGTGTTTATTTATGCATACAGAACTGGGATATAGGCCAGAGGCACAGGTGTGGTGAAAGGATTCACCAGAGACAGAGTGGGGAGCAGAACAGGCAGAACTGATGAAGAACATTGCTGAGGGGAGCAGCGGGTGGGTCAGGAGAGGGCAGCTGTGCCCTGTGGAACACCTCTGAGGTGGGGATCAAACTCATGCTGAAGTGGCTTTAGCTTCTTTGTGCTGTGCTTTAACATGCTGCACCACCAGGGAGGGCCCTCATCTGTCATATTTTAATGGGATTGTGTTGTTGCATTAAGGAGGTTGTTTTTGCATTTTGGATATTAAACCCTTTCCTGATATATTTGCAGATATCTTCTCCCTTCCAGCAAGTTGCCTTTTTACTTCAATGATGATCTCTTTCACTGTGCCTGTTAGTTTGATGCAGTCCTATTTGTTGATTCACTTTTGTGTCTCTTGCTGTAGGAGATGACTCCATACAAAGACATCACTAAGACCGACGTCACAGAGGTTATTACCTATGTTTTCTTCTTGTATTTTATGGTTTCAGATCATCTATTTGTCTTTAATCAAATTGAATTAATTGTGCAATATGGTGTGAGAGAGTGGTCAAGTTGCACTCTTGTGTATATGATGTTCAGTTTTCCCAGCGCGGTTTATTGTGTGCTTTTGGCTACTTTGTCATAAATTAGTTGTTGATATATATGTGGTTTTATTTCTATCTCAGCTTTTGATTCCTTTTGGCTGACTGTGTACCTGTTTTATTCCAATACCACACTGAATATCTGCTGTTTTATGTTCCTCTCCTTTTGTCAGTGCTTTTTAAAAGATTTGTTTTTATTTATTTATGCATACAAGAGCTGGGGTGTAGGACAGAGGTGTGGGGGGAGGGGGTGTGAGGATGCACCAGAAACAGAGTGGGGAGCAGAACAGGCAAATGGACTGAAACCCACTGCTGAGGGGAGCAGCAGGTGAGACAGGAGAGGTCTGCTGCGCCATGTGGGTCAGCTCCCTGGTCGGGGGTTGAACTCATGCTGCAGTGACTGCTGATAACTTGGTAATGTTGAGACTTAACCTGTGTGCACCAGGGAAGCCCCTTTGTCAGTAATTTTTTGAGTCTCAACCATGTTGTATTTTCTCTCAATTGTTGTTCATCTGAGGCTTCATTGTCAGGCTTTCCATTGACCTCCTCATCTACACATATATTAAGCAAGAGTTGTTCTTCCTGAATAGTGGCAACTCCTTCATGGGAAGGGGTGGGACAAAATGTGAAGATCAGATTTCTTGTTGGGAGTTGATGGGATCTGAAAAGGTTGAAGTGAAGGTGGGTTTTGAGATTTTTCAAATTCATCTGTATGAATTCATTCAAATTCATGATCAAAAATTTTTTGGATGGACTAAAAGAATGAAAACTTGCAACATTACTGGGCTTCTAGTAAGTGTTCAGTGGATACTGTCATTTATTCCTCAGACTGAAGGCCTGTGCTCAGGAGGCTGGACACTGCATCACAGCTACAGAGCTTCCTAGAGCCCTTTAGTTGAGTAGAGCATCATTCTTAAAATGACTTCTATTCTGTGGTATTAGATGAGGACACAGTCTGAAAAGATGACATCTGGTGACCCATCTGGACAGGACACGTTCTCAAAAACTGACATCTGGTGACCCATCTGGACTCATGGCCCAGGAGTTCTGGGGAGTTGAGAGTGATCTGTAGAGTGAAAGATTTCAAGATATTTAACTGGAGACAGAGAAGGGGTGTGGTCAGGACTTTCATTTTGTCCATGTCCCAGGTCAAGAGATCTGTCATGAGGAAGATGTGGCAGATGGCATGTGTTTGTGTAAAACACATGGGTAAAAGTGTCAGGAGTTAGGGTTTAGGAATGGGAAGGGAGGTACTTTTAGAACTGACTGTGCCATCTCACCATTGAGTGGGTGATCTCTAGAGGAGAGGGCGTGGGAAGGCTCATTTTGATTCGGTCATTCTGTAAACATGTGTGGAGAACTGTGCTGTGACAAGCACTTTAGTGACTTTTCTCTTTTTTTCCCTACACTATCTTGCTGTCTACTGTCTCAGTACTTAGTTTGTATTTTATAATTTAATTTTTTGTTGGATTATAATATATGTGATTTATATGCCGTAAGTGTAGGGCACAGTAAGTTTTGACAAATGCTTACCTTCCTGTAAAGCCTTATCAAGATGCAGAACATTTTCACTACCCTAAAAATTCCATACACCTGCTCCCAAGCAGCTGTTAACCTGCTTTCTCTCAGATAGTTCTGTTTCTTTGAGACCATTGCATGGATGGAATCATGCAATATTCACTGTTTTGTATCTGGCTGCTGGGGAAGAACATGGAAAACCTTGTTAAGTGCTGAATGCATGCTGCGCACTGGGCTAACAGCGTTTGTATTGATCATTTCATTGAATCTTCAAAATCGCCTTGCAAAATATGGGATATAATTCCCGTCGTGCAGATGAGGATGCTGAGGTTGAAAGAAATTAAATAACTTGCCTGTGTCACAGAGATGAAAAGTGGCAGAGCCTAATTCAAATTTAGATCTGCGTGCTGCATAAGCTGGCTGTTTCCGAAAGGCGACCCTGCTTTTCTCAGATCCGTGCGTTGCGGTTTGCATATTGTTATGTTGCATTGCACAGGCGCCACTTCTCAAAAGGTGAGGTGAGCCGCTGATCACAGCATGGTAATTGGAGCATGGCAGACACAATTCCCCTGTTATTCCTCATTTACATCTCACTGTTGCCTCGCATGAGGTATTTATTACTTAATGATAGATTGTTCACATTACAAGACCATTTCAGAGCAAAGACCTACGTCTGTGGAGTGTGATCATGGTGAATTTCGGAATCTGTTGCAAACATCTGGGGCAGCTGTTCTCTTCCCTCTCTCCTTCCTTCTCTTCCATCCTCCGCTCCTTTCCTCCCTCTGTCCTTTCTCCCTTCCCTGCCTATTTAGTTTCCCCTCCTCTCCCTTCCTTCCTTCTCTCTTTTACTGGATCACTCCCATCGCCCTCTCCCCTGCTTCTCTCACGGTCTCTTTCTCTTGTCCTCAGTCTCTCCCTCTTCTCCATTTTTCACCTATTTCTGTTTCCAAGGTTAAGCAGCTTCCAGAAATCTGAGGAAAGGCCACCAACCTTCCAGAAACTGACCCCAACCCCGCCACTCTCCAGCTGCACGGAGGACGGGCACCGAGACTTCTGCACATCCCTGCTTCCCTGCAGCGGGTGGATCATACTTCCTTCCTTGCCTATGCTTCATTCGATAGACATGAACTGAGAGCCTTCTGTGGATCAGGCACCGGTTAAACACCAAATGGGTAACACAGCAGACTCGGTCTTTGACATTTGTTTCCTAGAAAGAAGACAAAAAATAAAATACTCATCGATTAGCTGTAAAAGTCCTCTGACTAGGTCATAAACTCTTGACGTTCTCACACTCATCTAACCACAGAGCTTCTTGACTTAGAATTTGATGGTCCAGGACCTATGCTGTCACTTTTAGAAAAGAAACTAGCTTTATGTTTTGAAATAGTTTAAGATGAGTTCCCTGTACCCTTTTCCAGCTTCCCCCAAAGATATTTCTTATATAAGCACAGTACATTGTCCAGATCATGAAGTTGACTGTTAATTCATGGCTAGACCTCATTCGAACTTCAGCCTGGCATGAGTTCCTTCCGCCTCCTCCTCCTCCTCCTTCCTCCTCCTCCTCCTCCTGTTCCACCACCTCCAGCGCCTCACCCCTCCACCTCCCCTCACCGCTCACCTCTCTTCCTCCTTGTCTACCTTCCCCCGGTCCTCCTTCCCTCTCTTCCACCTCCTTCTTCATGTCCTACCTCCTCCTCGGTTCTCCTCTTTTTACCCCCTCCTCCTGTTTCCTCTCCTCCTTCCTCCTCCACCTCCTGTAAAATGTCACTAAATGTGTCCATGCGAGCGGCCATCCTTCCTAGTGTAAGGAAGCACAGCTCTTCCATCATCACAAAGGAGTTCCCTGGTGCTATTACTTAGAGTCTCTCTCACCCCCACTCCTGACATGTGGCCACTTCGGGTCTGTTCTCCACCACTGTGATTTTGTGATTTCGAGCATGTTACATAAATGGAGTCAGACAGTGTATAACCTTTTGCGATTGGCCTTTTTCCCTTGGCATAATGCCCTGGAAATCCATTAAAGTGGGTGCATGTATCAGTAGTTCATTTTGTCATCACTTTTAAGATAAAAGGAGTCAGACTCAGGACACTTGAAGAAAAAATTTCTTTGTGAAAATACTCACTTTGTTTTCAAGGTTAACCTTTACTGGTTTCTCCCTTCTCTGCCCCCTTTATCCCCCCTCCCCCCACCATGGAACCATTAGTCTATTTGAGCCTCATTAGCAAGTTGGCAAGTTGGTCGAGTATTATTTTTATTTATTTATTTTTTTATTTTATAAGAGTTTATTTTTACATATTTTTGTGCATTTTCCCATCTCATTTGCAATCCCCTTGAGAGTATTATTTTTATTATGTAATTTGTGATTATTTTCCCACTGTTATAACAGAATTTCCCCTGCAAGTCCTATATTTTTATCATGGGCTTCACGCACTTGAGGAACTTCCTCTAGCTGCAAACTATTCCCCTTACTAGTTAGGTTAATACTAGGCATTAACCAACAACCCCCCTCCAAATTAGTAGCTTCACAAAGAAGGGCTTTATACCTCATTGCAGCAACAGCCTGTGGTTAGAAGGCTTTGTTTCTAAAGATCATTCAGTGACGTCTGCCTCTTCTTCTGTACCTCTGGTCTGTCTGAAAACCTGAGATCCCTGTTTCTAGCTGAAACAGAAAGGGCAGAGCATGGAACGGACACCCTTGATGGGTTTGGTTGCCTTGGGCCTGCAAGTGTGTCGTTTGTCACTTCCACTCCCATTCATGGGCTACCACTGAGGGGAACGCTTCCTTGGTGCTCCTCTGGCCAGACCCAGCCACGAGAGGAGGGAAGGTGAGTGCTTGGAGGGATGGAACAGGGGGTTCTGGCAGCCACCTGATTCCTGGAGGCAGCGAGGCTCTGTTGGGTGGCCGCCTCAGCCCCACTGCCCTTACAGACCCTATTTCAGGTTACTCTTATCAATGGCAGCATAACAGGTAAGGAGCCAAGATTTCAGGTTCTAGATCTGGTACTTCTTGTGCCTCTAAGGCAAACCACTTCTCTCTGTGTCTCAGTTTTCTTATGTACAATCAGTGGGTTAAATTAAATAATGCACAGTGGGTCCGGTGAGCATGGAATGGTTTTATTGTGTGCTCCATTTATTGGTCTCACACACATTAAAAAACTTGAGATGGCAGCTGATGTAGGTGAAGGTAAATCGGGGCTGGTCTGTTGGGCTAACCCTATACTTAGTATCAGTTGTGCATCTTCTACCTGCAGGCTGAAGGAAACCCAGCAAACCCTGGGACCACACAGCTCAACTGCTGTTAAAAATGGGAAGGTTTTGACAGTTGAGCCAGGAGAGAGTAGTCAATTCAGCTCCTGATAAATAATTTATGTTGATGACAGCGAAGCTGCTCTTGCCTCGCTTGCTACTTGAGAAATAGACAATTCTGGTTATGCTACAAAGGCAAGAAAAATAAAATATATCTTCTTTAGGCTCGGTCTGCCTGTCCTTCATGCTCCCACCAGTTTCAGGGACTGCATGGATTTCTGTTTGCTGAGCAGTGAATGTTTCACACTTGTAGTCGGCCTGTCTCTGTCCAGTCGCTATTATCCATAGAGCAGCTGTCTGTCAGAGCCACAAGAAGGACTTCCTATCAGTAGAGGCTGTGCTGGTCGATGCTGTGTTTTGATCCTCATGAAAGAGGAAGAGGAGCTACCGCCAGGAAGCCCCCAGGAGCCCCCTCCCATCATAATTGACAGCGTGAGGCATCCTGGCCAACGCTGTGTTTCTGAGTCAGATTTCATTTACATTTCATTTGATTTCTTTCATGTTTCTAAACGTGCTTTTTAAAACACACACACACACACACACACACACACGCAAACATGCCTGGGGAACAGAGCAGCCTGGCGATACATATTAGTTCTCTGTTGTCTGGGTTTTCAGGGGTCGATGAAACTTGGATGCTCATTAAGATTACTGAGCCTCATCATTTTTAATGTTAGGCCCAAGGTAATATTTAATGAGGCTGAAAAGTATATTAATAAAATGGCTTGTAGTAATTAGCAGGAAATTATAATGGCAGGGTGATGGGGAAATTTTCGAAATCAGTTAGGTGTGATCAAGACCAGTGTCGAATGTCACTGCTTATTATTTTTTGCTTTCAATCATCATGATACGCTGTTGCATTTTTATCTTTGAAAAGAAAGTCTTTGATGGGACTCATGCATATTGTTATTATTTCATGCTATTTTGTTTCCTACCAAGTATCACGGAGAGGTAGATCTAGCTGGGTCTTTAGAATGACTCGTAAACAGTCATCTCTCCCCCTAGAGGCAAATGGGTTATCTATTATTTCTGAAAAAGGGCTGTCAGATTCTACCTACCTGACTTCCTTCTGGGGGTTCTCCCAACATGAGGTGACAACAAAAGACATTAGTGGGACTCACCAGCCCAGAAAATAGAAATGAAAGCAAAACAACAGAAGCTCTCAGACTTGGGACGTGGTGACCAGAGGCTCTGGTTTTCGTCAGAGTCCTCAAATCTTCACATCTCTAGGTGTGCCTCTTCTATTAGTCCTTCCCCGGCAGCTCCTACTTTGTTTTACACGTAGGTTTGGGGTAAAACATTTAAAATGAACAAGATTCCAGAAGGCAGGACCTCCGTTATTATCCTGGCTGGGGATGACACTGAACTGCCTGGGCTTTCCTTTGATATCGCTGTCAACTCAGGTCTTTAAAACTTTGTTTTATTCCTACTCAGACTGGGGTGATTTGAGAAAAGTTTAAAGAGGGCAGATGCTTTCAATAGCCATGACAACAGTTATTGATGGATTCATAAAATAGGCACCTAAAATCATGAAGATACATGTATTCATTTCCTCCCCCTGTCCTTTCCGCCCACTGACTTTTCTACACTCTTCTTCCTATGGCACATTTTCCTCAAGACCCTCCTGTGTGCATGGCAGGCTAGCTCCTGGGAAGGAAGCCCTGAGTGGACATAGCTCCTGTTTCAAAGGTTTGCCCAGCAGTGGGCAGCGAATGGTCCTCCAGTGCTTTGCAGGCAGGCATTGTTGCATGGTGGTGTTGTCAAGGGGGGGAAGACTTGGACCCTTCGGAAGAGGGGGTGATATTTCTAGGCAAGAAAGGTAAGGACAGGTGTTTCATGCAGGTGCTAAGTACAAGCAGGGGCAGGAACAGACATGTGCAAGAGTGCAGGATCCCGGCGCTTCGCTTACCTGAGTGATGCTTGATCCTAGGCGTCTGTCGTGTGACCCATTGGTGATGGGGTCTAGGAGTTGTGTGTGATGCCAGTCTGATGAAAGTGATGACCGTGACAGTGACGGAGATTTTAAATCAACCCAGGTGTGTTTAGAGGCCACTCTGGCAGCTGAGGTGTGTTGCAGGGGACCACAGACGAGGCTGTGGGAGTAGCCCTGGATGCTGATGCATCATGGGCATGGATGAAGATTAGAATGGGGGTGGGCTAGGGAGATGCTAGGATTGAGGAGAATCAACACAGGAAGATAACTTCCAGGTGGAGAGAAATAGATGCAAGAGGCTGGCTTTTGCAACTGGTGTCTTGCACTTGCTAGAACATTTCCAAGGTTCCTCTGCATTGTAGCATGTCTCATGTTGTCAGGCTGGATAGTGCTCCAGCCTACGGTGAGATTGCTTTTTGTTCATCTTCCTCTGATGGACACTGGGATAGTTTCCACCTTTTGGCTTCCATAATACCTGCGTGCATACCCTGTGTAAACTTTTGTCTACTTACGTGTTCTCAGTTTCTCTGGGTGTGTGCCCAGAGTGGAGTTGGTGGATATATGGTAGCTCTATGGTTAACATATTGAGGAAGCACCAGAATTGGCGAATCTGTAGTGACAGAAAGTGCATCCCTTGCTGCTTAGGGTTGAAAGACTTGGAGAAGAGGGAATGATAGCTGAAAGGCAGGGGTTTCCCCTTGTGGGGGTGAAAATGTGCCAAAACTACCCCTGTGATGGTTGCACTGATCTGAAAATGTACTAAAAGTCGTAAACTCATACACTTGGTGATTGCATGGATGTGAATTATAAATTGGTGAGTGCATGGTGTGGATTATATCTTTTTTTTAAAAGAAGATTTATTTGTTCATACAGAACTGGGGTACAGGCCAGAGGCTCAGGGGTGGCGAGAGGCTTCACCAGGGACAGAATGAGGAGCAGAACAGGCAGATTTACGAAGTACACTGCTGAGGGGAGCAGCGGGCGGGTCAGGAGAGGTCTGCCACACCATGTGGTCGCCTCCGGGGCAGGCGGGAATCGAACTCATGCGGAGGTAGCTTTAGCTTCTTAGTGCTGTGCTTTAACCCGCTGCACCACCAGAGAGGGCCTGGTGTGGATTATATCTTAATACATTTTTTTTTTAAAGGAAATAGGTAGAATGACCTCATTCAAGTTGAAGTTCTGCAGAGAGCTAAGGAACTTGTAGGTGCAGACCCCCACTGTGTCTCACAACTGTGTATTGTTACAGAGTCCCTGAGACGGGGCACTCCAGGAGGGCCAGGCCCAGGCCCAGCTTTGCCCAGCTTTGTGCTGGGTCTCCAGAGCTGGTGTGAGTTTTGACACAGAAGCAGCACCCAGTGAACATCTGTTGAGTTCATCAATGACCTGCTTCTGTAGCCCAGGGAGCTGGTTTATTATATAAGGCACGCGATAGGGTGCTTTGTTTTACGGAATAGCCTACTTCCCTGCGTTTCAGATTTAATAAATGTGCTCCTTTGTTCATTTATGCTGCATTTTGAATCATTGCTCCTGTTGTGTTTGTGAGTTTCCTGCCAAGTTGACCACTGGAAAGCCAACGGCTTTTACTTCCTGTCAGTAAGGGAGCTGGGCTGCCAAAGCCAGCTTGTCGATGGAGGCCTCGGGAACCATGTGATCGGACTGGGCTCTGTCACATGGGCTCTGTTCAGCTCACCTCTTATTGTTTTGTTTCCAAATAGCCCATTAATCCAAGCAGCAAAAGGAACTCCAGGCATTTTTCACTTGTTGTATTCTTCTAAGTATAAAATCGTAATTACCTTTAAATATTCAGTTTAAGAATTTTGCTGTATTTTTATTATTTTTGCATAGGAGAACTGGGGTACAGGTGAGTGCAGGGGGTGAGAGAATTCACCAGAGACAGAGTGGGGGGCAGAACAGGCAGATTGCTGAAGTGCACTGCTGAGGGGAGCAGCGGGCAAGATAGGAGAGGTCTGCCACACTGTGTGGGTCAGCTCCCTGGCTGGAGATTGAACTCAGGCAGTCGTAGTGAGTGCCCTAAGATTTAATCCCTAGGCCTCTAATGATGCTTTGTGCTACATTTTTAAGTAACATGTTTTGGGATTTCTGGTTCCTCTAGAGGCAAGACTGTGTTATGTGTGTGTGTATGTGTGTTTATGTGTGTGTGTGTATACGCATGCATACTTAACTAATTTTTCCTTTATCTTTATTTAGTTGTGTTAAATCTTGCTGAATTTTAAAGTAAAATATCTTTGATACATTCCCCCCCCCCCAAGGTTGCTTGAAAAATTGCATTTGAAACACAGGAATTTGATCTGTAAAATATTTAATAGCTGTGTCTCTCTGATAGTCATAGAAAGGCTGGAAAGACCATAGTGACCAATGGCTGGGGCAGTTTTCTGGAACAGGTGGATTCAAGCAGAATTTTCAGAAATTAAGAGAGTTTAGATAGCAAATATTTGTACCTTTTATAGCTGAATGGTTCAGTTTTGTAAGAGTATCTTGATGGCAGTTTAGGTTGGTACAGATATTTTGCAGTTGTTAGTGATTCTCAAATGCCATCCTGTCTCCCCAGGAAGAGACTTGCAAGTAAAGGAAGAGTCATTGAACATTCATTGAATTGCAATGTGCAATGGCCTTGCCTCTTAATTGGAGTTCATTTAATCCTGTCGCAAACTTTCCGATCCTACTTTCAACAGGACAACGTCACATCCTTAGTTTGAAATGGAGTTAACAGTAGAAGGTCAACATTATTGGTTCAAGTACCTGAGAAGACTAAGGGATGATGGGTTTCAGACATAGCTGGATCCAGGAGCTTAAAGCTTGCCTCAGGGACATGCAAACATTCTTTCCATTTTTTGTGACTTGGTT
Organism: Condylura cristata; assembly: GCF_000260355.1. Lineage (NCBI taxonomy): Eukaryota > Metazoa > Chordata > Mammalia > Eulipotyphla > Talpidae > Condylura > Condylura cristata. The sequence continues at coordinate 26,989,970 of NW_004567123.1, read as the reverse complement.
CTGTTATACTTTCTGTCTGTTGCATTCATTCTCTAGAAGTTTCCATATACACTCATGTCATGTGAACAGTTTGTCATCCCAAAGAAGAGAGCTATTCTTTCCTGATTGCTTGGGAAAAAGTGCTCTGGGAAGGATCAGATAGGGAAAGTTGGGTCATTATCTTTGAGCTTTGTGCAGATGACTGGTGGAATATGCTTTGATGCCTGTGTCCCTGCCAGTGGTAGGAATGGTGGGAAGGAGCTGGCTCCCATTATGTCCCATGGGATGAATTTCCCATAAGAGAGGGATTTTGTTACAAAAGGAGTGAATGGAAAGTTGGCTATGCAGACCAATAGTTCTGTATTAAAGTCATACAGTTTCCATGTTACAGGTGAAGCTCAGAGAGACCAAGTTGCCAATCTGTGCTTACTCCACTATGCAGAGAGAGACTTAGGAATCAAACACAAGACTATGCAGCACCGAAGCCCGGGCACCCTGCCACTGTGGTTCACTCTGCTGGCTGAACCCATGTCTGAGCAGAAATCCACCAACACAGGGCTGAGTGTGTCCATGAACAGTAGTGGGGGATGAGCTGGCTACAAGTATCTGTATGTCCAGACAAGTTGGCCCTGGCCTCACTCAGCGCTGGGTAGGTGGGCCAGATCTCCATGCCTGTGGGGCTCTCAGTCTGGGGCCCCTTTCCCACCCTCTTCTCCAGGAGAAACTTTACCTAAACTCTGTGATGCAGCTCGCATGGTCTTTCTCATCAGCACAGTCCTCCACCAGGGAGACGCCCAAGCTCTCTTCCTCTCTGGATGGGCCCCAGAGTAAGGGCCAAGTGGAATCCGCTTCATTGCCAGCTGCTTGTCCACGGTTTGTGGTGTCTTGGCAAGGCATGGGCTCATCTTTCCAGCTCTCTCTCCCTCACCTCCCCTTACCTCACTGTAAAGTGGGAATCATAAAAGACGAGGTGTGTTGGCTGAAATCATCCATGTAAATGCTTAGCATCAAGCTGGTACATGGCAGTAGTCCAGCAGATACTAGCAGCTGCTGTCATCCTGAGCCCCTGACAGAGACAGGTGTCCTGACTCATCTAAATCTGGCCCCTGGAGAGTGGCAAGGCTTACCAGGCTCCATGTCACCACCTACAGCATACTTAGGTCTGAAGGAAGGTGCCAGGTGCCCTCAGATGGGTGAAGTTGGCTGAGGAGTTTTTCCCACCTGGGCAGGAGTACATCGGATGTCAGAACCAAATGCTTCATGTCCAAGGCACAGTGTAGGGCTTCACTGTGGAGGCTGCTGATTCTGACTGATGTGCCTGGATGCTCAGTGTGGGTTCAGCTTCCCCTGAGGAACAGGCTCTCCAAGCCTCAGCTTCAGCTCTCTCTGAGTGGTTTGGATGCAAGATAACAGTCAGGCCGCAAACTTTATATTGCTCTTTATACTCCCATTCCTAACTTTATGCCTTTTGGGAAATACATTCAAAAGAGAGTTGTTGAGACTTTGACGTGGAGAGATGGGTGGTATATGGATGTTTCAAAGCATCTGTGTATATGTATGTGAAGGTGTGTCTGATTTTACCAGGCTTTCTGTGGACCCAAGTGATCATAAATTAGATGTATCAATGGCCGCTTCTTTTCCCCAGGAATATCAACCTTCTCTCGTGGCACGACTACCAGGGAGCTGTGGATTTGGGTGCTAAGTGCACTATGCGCTCTAACCCTGGGGGTGCAGATCTAGGGTGGGGGTGGCTAAGAGGTGACTGCTTGTGTTTTGCCGTTTCCTGGGCTGGGGGTAGATGGGAGGGCACAGTGTGGCAGCCTCTGAGGCTGTTCGTTGCGGGACTGATGGCATGAATACATTAGAAATTCTGCCACTACCACAAAAATGAAAACACAAACCTAATTTTTTTTCCTAGGAGAGTTGGGACAAATAGTTATTGACTTTCCTTGATGCCTCTATGAGCTCCACCATTCTCTGCCACTTCTACCTCCTTGGCATCTCTCATTATCTGCTCTTTCTTCCCCATGATCATTGCCTGGACTCGAACCCTCATCCTCTTAGGCTTTCCAGCTGGCCTCCGTATGCCCTTTCTGCATCCCAAACCCCAAAGTGGGCATGCAGTGGCCACAGGCTTATCTCCGTCTGGCTGTTCCATTCAGGCGCTCACACCTTTCCCTGCTCTCCATGACCGACCCATGTTAACTGTGACTGGTCCTTGAGACCCATCGACCTCCAGCTCGGCACCACCTGCCCTTCCATGCCAGGGACAGCCTCTTCTGTACATTTGTGCCCCTGCCCCCAAAGAAAAGCACAGCTCTCATGTCACCCCCTTTCCATCTCCTCCCTCTGTCTGGAGCTCCCTTTCTTTCTGACCCCACCCCATCTCTCACAAAACCTGCCCCTATTGAATCCTTACTCTCTCCAAGGGGCACATCTCCTGCACCCTGCCTCTGGACCCAGCTCTGCATCCTAGTTCTTTCATGTTGCTTTTCATGAACAGTTCACACAGTTGATTACTTGTCTGCTCTGCACACTGCACACAGTCTGTGCCCGGTGCTGTGTGGTGTTCACCTCCCTGCCCCTGGGTGGCGCTGTGCTGATGAGCCTGTCCTGGGGTCGGTTTCACTTACACCTGTGCAGCTTTGTGTTCTGCTGACGGGACGGAACAGCCACTATTTTATAGTCACTGTGACGATTCATTAAGGTAATTCTTGTAGAACAGTACCTGGCTCTGAGTGTGTGAGTGAGCTAAATAGATGTTAGATGCTATTATTATTATTTTCATTATTGTTGCTAAGTTGTGGAAATGCTTCCTCCTCAGTATGCTCGTGTTGAGTAGAAGGACTAAATGGATGAGTGATAGGAATCATTTTATTGAATTTTGACTTTATCTGAAACAAAGTTAATAAAAGCACATTAATTTTCTCATGTCTCTTTACTCTTTCAAATTTATATTCCCCCACTCCCCCACCCCCAAGCCTGAACGTTTCTCAGACATTAGTAAAACACTTTTCTTGCTTAAGCGACCCAAGACTGCTTGGAAGACAGCCATTCTGCCCGGTAAGCTAATAGCTAGAGTCAAGACCCACTTCCCTGCTGGTTGACTGACACCCCATTTTCTCCTCTTAAAAGAACTAAATGGCCTATATTTCTTTTTTAAATTAAAGTGAATGAAAATGAATCTCGTAACTCCCCTGGAGATGCCTGGAGACACACTGGGATGTCAAATAAAAAAGTTGGGAATTGTTCAGCTCAAGCTCAGCACTGGTGGGCTCCCAAGAAGGATGAAACATGAGAAGCATCCAGTGTGGAAGAGGAGGGAGGGGAGAACCACAGAAAACAGAGAGATTATGAGTTGTAGGAGGGGGAGGAAGGCTGTTTTGAAAAGCCACTGTTGAGTGACTGATCTTTAACTTTAATGAAAAGAAGCAGAACCAGCCCAAGATGTGCTGAATAATTGCCCAAGAATTATTCCTGGCCGCCCTCTACATGATTCCTCACTATGCAAAAATATTGAAAACAGAAGGGAAATTATTGTTTTGAGCACAGAAATTTCTCAGTTCTCTGACTTTGCTAACGAGATTTGAGCCCATTATCCTGTCTCAGTGTGAGCCTTCGTCAATAGCAGAACTTGTATCTCCTGAGGGATCTCTGCTGAGTTCATTTCATCTAACAAGTGTTTATTGAAACCCGGGATGTGTCGAGGGTGGAGCCAGGAACTCGCTGTGGTCGTGCTGGCTAGTTCCATGGGCCTCAGTACTCCTGGTGAGATGAGGGGTGAGCCATCGGAAAATCCTGTATCCACGTGCTTCCCCCAATGCCAGCCGACCTCAGCCTCCGTGCCCGAGTGAATGCTGCCCAAGGAGGACAATTTCAGTAGGCTTTTAGATCTTCTGGGGGATGATGGAGCAGGGAAAGTGATCCAGGGCTCTGAGTGGTTCTCCTGCTTTGCCACCAGCCCAGCCCACTTTGTCACCAACTAGTGGTGGCTGTACTGGATCATGGAACGGAACTCATAAGCCTGCTACTCTGCATTACATCTGGCTCCTGTTTGTCCCAGGAACAAAATCCAAACTCATAAGCATGGCTGCCCTGGTTCTTGCGTGATTTGGCTCCTGTCTACCTCTATGCCTTGTTCTGGGTTACCTCTACCTGCCCCTTTGCACCCCTCCTTCCTTGTCTCTGGGTGCCCATCCCTGAGGGCTGCCTGGCGGGCTCCCCTGAGCTTCCAGAGTCTGGCTTTGATGACATCTCAGCCCAGACCCCTCACCACCCTGTTATTTCCCCTGTTACTGTCATTTGCCCATATTATTTGTTTTGTTCTTGTTTTCCTTCTCCTGGGAGATTGTGAGCTCAAAAGAGCAGAGTTCTTTTATGATATTCATTTTTTTGTTCCAGTGCCTGGTGTACAGTAGGTGCTCAATAAACTGTACCTGACCTGCCTCAACAGCTAAGTCAATAACAAATAGCTCTAGTGACAGAAGCAAGAGGCCGCTTGGGAATGGGCGGTATCTCGCATGGAGTGCTGCTGACTCAGGAGACCCGGACCAACTCCTGGACCCTGGGCCCTGGGCTGTCTTGTCTCTAGAAGAAAATTATGCTCAAGGATCCTCCCTCCTGCTCTCAAAATTCTTTGAGTGTAAAAGCTCTGAGACAGAACAATTTATTGATTGACAGCTCTTTGGCCTAAGCCTGCCCCAGAAATGTTTTCATGAAGAGACGTTGCTCACTGCCTGCCTGTCTCCCGTTGACGTTTTTAGGCTTAATTAGAGGCTGTTACCCTTAAGTAGTTGCATACCAGACACACCAAATAACCTTAGCACTGAATGCTGGGATAGGAGAGTGGAATAACAATTGGATTTCGGATAGTTCAAAACTGAAGTCTTCTCCATCGCAGTTGTTCACGTCTGTGCTTTAACAAGTAAGTGAGTCTTATATGAGGCTTTTCTTTTTGAAAAAATTTGTTCAGTAATATTGATTGAGTCATCTACACTGGCTTGGAGGCTGTGGAGGTGCTACAGAAAAAGGACACCCCTACCCCCCACCACTTGGAGCTAAGTGGGAACATTTTGCCCACCTGTTGTATTGATCCCCGGCAGCTCTGTGGGATGGGCTCTCTCAGCACCGACATTTTGCAGGTGAAGCACACACAGTCTTGTTGAGGCTGCATCCCTCACAAGGTCACCTGCAGGGAGTCCTGAGGTAGGACTTGAATCTGGGTCTGCGAGACTCCATTGCAGTGGCTCCTGAGAGGGGATTGTTGGAGGTGGTGACTGCTTTCTAGGGAGATAAAATGGCTGGTTCCAGTCGGGATGACACGCTAGAAGGGACTGACAGCTCACACTGCTTGTCAGGGCTCCCTCTAAAGAGCACAAGACTGTAGGCTTCCCAGGCTGGCCAACAGGGGCCGCTGTCCCCCAAGCCTGCCAGTGGTCACCCTGCTCAACCCTCCCTCCGGTCAGCCCTGCTTTCTCACTTCTCCCAGCCCTGCCTGCCCGTGGGTACGCCCTTATGCTGGGCTTCCGGGGTTTGTCTGCCTTCTGGCCACCTGCCAGATGAGATTGCTGCTGAGCCCCAACTTCTGCTGAGGTTGTCACACGTTCGGGTTCTGGGCGACAGCCCCTGCTGCTCTCCAAGGTTCAGCCTCATGGACTGCTCCCCAACTTGGGCCCCCATGATGCCCTCTTTCCCCATTCTTGCTGGGTGTCCATGGGGAGTGGCCTGAAATGCCCCCACAGTTGAGCATCAAGAGGCTGGACCTGGCACCTGGGAGTGGACTTCATGGAGGAAGAAGGACGAACTTGAAGAAGCTCAGTCTCACCAGTCTTACTCTCTTCCCAATCCTGTGATAGGAAAAAACTCTAAAAATTGCATCAGGTCACTGATTCATGGGTGACCCAGGAAGTTCATGCTACTGCCAGGTCTCGGTTTACCCATTTGTTCAGCGGGAAGGCTGATAGGGCAGTCTCACAGGCCTATGACCTGGCGTGATTGGTCTACCTGCCCTTGAACTTGAGCACACACTCATGGAAGAGACCTGGTAGGCTTAGGATCGTAAACTTTGAGACGGGGAGACTTCGCATGGGGTGGACTGACTGCAGGCTGTGTGGCTTTGGCCCAGCCAGCTAAGCTTGCTGAGCCTTGATTTCACTGTTTGTAGAATGAGGTCAACACTGGAACCTTCCTCAGAAGTCATTTGTGAGGATTGACTAGAGTAATCAGGAAACTTTCTTAGCCTATGTCTAGGACCCAATGAAATGTCAGCTAGTACATATTCTTTCTCTTTCGCCCTCACCCCTGATTTTCTCTTTTTGTCTGGATGTGCGTCCTTTGCTCTTCTGTCTTTGACCTGTGGCTTGGAAGTAATCAGCTCATCACCAACAAGACTCTCCCACGGCTTCTGCATGTTGGTAGTGACACCCTTGGGGTGCAGAAAAAATAGGGGGTGAGACCAGCAATAATGAGGCACAAAAAGCCCATGGAGAAGATCTGAGAGGATGGAAGCTCAAAATGGCAGGAGGAAGGTGAACACATGGACCTTGGAGGTTGGGAGACGTGAAATGCCGGTGGTACAGGAGCATGGGGGGCAAGGGGAGTGGGTGGTGAAAGGTCACCCTCCTCACCAAGACCCAAGGCAGTTCTTCTCATGTGGTCATTGTTGCACCTGATTGAAAAAAGAGGCAGATTTAGTTCTCTGTGCTGAGGCATCTGAGGCTCATAAAACCTTCACTTCTGAATGATTCTCAGTTACCAAGTTGGGGAGGGGAGTCTTCTTGAGGTGGAGATTTGTGGGGACAGGGCCTTTGCAGCTCCACCGCCTTCTCTTTCCCGTCTTGCAGTCTAGGCTCTGCTGTCCCTGGGAGCCCATTTTTCATTCCAGGGCAGAGCTGACAGTTGGCTCTGGGCAGGACAGGTTTGGCTTCAGGAGCTGATGTATAGTATCTAAGTGTGCTGCCTGCTTAGTAAATTATCCCTCGGCCACTGGAGGATGAGATGTTTTAAACTGCGGCCTATGGTCTTTGGGCAACCTCTGCCTTTTGAATTGACCTTGACTAAACAGACAGTGTGCCTACTCTTTGCCAAAGCTACAGCATTCTCTGGTCTTGAGAAATGTCTCTAAAGAGGCGAGGGGAGAAAATTAGTCCTTAATGAGCACCTGCTATGTATGTATCAGGCCTACAACATTTTTTGTTTTATTTAATCTTTACTGTTACAGGGCAACCCAGTGTGAATTAGGCTACCTGGCTATGTGGGTCCTCACCCACGCACTTAAGATTGAATTATACTGCAGGCACACACAAAAAGGATCAATAATGGGTTTATTTACAAAGGGGAAAGGAAAAGGTACAACCCAGGGAAAGAGAGAGAGAGATACAAGTTAACTAGAACATCCTACCAGCTCCGCTGACTTGGACTCCAATAACACACTGATAGTTCATCAAGAGCCAAGCAACCAGCCACCAACCACACCATCCAGCATGAGAGAGAGTGTCTAACCTGGATCCCTTACATATATAGCCCCGAAAGTCCCAGAATGCCTGCTTAGCTCCACCCTTGGGTCCTCACAGTTCTCTCCATAATATTGCTGGAAGTTGTAGTTTCAATAACTAGAGGAAGTGGTGGAGTCCAGAAAACTGGAGTAGGGGGTGGAGTCCACAAAACTCTGCAAAGTTCTTTAGGACATCTTTTCCCTCTAATATTACCACTACCCGGTGAAGGAAACTGAAGCTCAGGAAAGTTAAGGGACTTGCTGGAGTTAAGACTCTAGTGCTCACAGATCTAGAATTCGAACTCAGGCATGGTTCACAGCAGAAATCTGTTCTCTCTGTTGACTGATAAACATTTGTGCCAAGAGTTGGCTGTCATTTTCTATACAGGGCCAAGTAGTGAATGGTTAGGTTTGTGGGACCTATGGTTTCACATGTATTCAACTTTGCAGTTATAGCTTGAAAACAGCCCATTGATAATACACCAATAAACTTAGCTGTGTAACAATAAAACTTTATTTGCAAAAACAGCCCGAGGGCCAGATTTGGCTTGTGTGCTCTCATTTGCAGATACTTGCTTTAGAGGTGTCTGGCACGACAGTAGACACCATGTTGCCCAGGTGGCCATGACTCAGGCAGGTTCATTTTTCAGGATGGAAATTATTCTCTCCCAAGAGGTGGGTCTTGTGCCACCCACTGTGGCCAAAGGAGGTAGATGGCACATCACTGCCAGCTCTCCAGGTGAAGAGGGTTTACTTGCTACTTTCTTACAACCGGAAGTTGCTGACAACTCAAGACTTGTGGTATAGAGAGAGTTAAATGAGTGAGAGCAAGCTTTGCATCCTCTTCTGCTCTGTTGTCTCCTTCATATATGTTGAAGTCAATTATAAAGCGAATCATAGCAACATTTAAGAATGGTGTATTTTTATGAGAAAACTTGTATTCCCTGAATTAAGATCACATGGGCAAGACATAGGAGACAGTATAATTAAAATGTGACTTTGTAATCAGAGAGATCTGGATTCAAATCCCACTTTACTACTTGTGTCTATGCAGGCGTCTTTCTTAAACCTACCACTACTGCTCCCTATCCACCTGTGACTATGCAGGTGTTTCTCTTCACCTTCCCTTGCCTTTTACAAAACAGCCCTGGGGCAGCTCTTTCTGCCCACTTGTGTCTGAACAAGTGTCCTTTTTTTTTTTTAAATATATTTTTAAATAATAAACCTGCCCTTTTGGGTATAAAGACAAACAAACAAACAAATAAACCCCACCCAACAGCTCTCTAGCTCATAGTTCTGAGCAGGGCATTTTAACTGAGTCTTGCTTTCCTCAAAAGTTGAGTGGTTAGTGTGAGGTTCTTAATCTTTCATCTACATTAGAATCACCTAGAGAACTTGGTAGAGCACAGATGTCTGGGCTGTATGCCCAGAGTTTCTGATTCAGTAGGTCTGGAGGAGCCAAGATTTTGTATTTCTAACAAGTTCCCAGGTGGTGCTGGTGCTTTGGGCCTGGGGACCAGACTTTGAGAACCACTGGGCAAGAGGATGCTGAGTGTTCCATGTTTTATTTCCCAAAGGATACAAATTGGCTAGTGAGCATCTGAATGGAATTGGGACATTCTCTGCATGGAGCCACTTCTGGCTTCTGAAACTAAGTAAAAATACCCATGGAGGTGGCCTGGGACAGTTCTAACTCTCAACTGTTGTGTGAGAGAAGTTTTGGGAGGATTTTGCAAGGATGGGGCGGAGGACAGCCTTCCTCTTCTGAGAGCAGGAGTGTGGCTTCTTGTATTTAGAATTAAAAACAGCCAGGGAGTCAAAACTAACCTTACCACTGGTGCAAGGCTGCAGGTGAGGTGTAACTATAAAGCTCCATGTCTGGAATAAAATACACAATCAAAAAGTACTAGCTATTATTTTGTGTTATTAAAAAAACCCCTGTTGTTTCACAAGTGTTCAGTGTAAGATCTCTCTTCCTTCTCCCCATTCTCCATTGGTAACCATCATTGGCCATTTGGGGGTGCATCTTGCTGGCATTTTTTGATTGATAGTCATTATTTATAATTTTAAATAATGACCAAAAGTCATTTAGAATAGTTGTCATTTTTATACTTCCTCCCCAGTGCTGGTTATCATTAGTCTTATGGGGCACTTTATTGCATAGAGGAAAATAAAATTTTTGATTAACATTCAATTAATTACTCAGAAATAGAAAAATATTTCCAAATGTTTCTTGATGCTTTGTTTGCATTTCTCCCCCTCCAGGGACTTATCTGTTGATACGCCCTTTGCCTGTCTCACTTACAGGAGGTTTTCTTTTTCTTTCATTGGTAATTGTTGAAGGCACTTCAGAAACAGGAGACCTTTCTGTAGCCTAAACATTGCATTATTATTATTTTTAAATTGTTGTTCTCATTTAGCTTGGTTGTGGATTTTTTTTTTTAAAGATTTATTTATTTGTGCATACAGACCGGAGTACAGGCCAGAGGCTCAGGGGTGGCGAGAGGCTTCACCAGAGACAGAGTGGGGAGCAGAACAGGCAGATCTACGAAGTACACTGCTGAGGGGAGCAGCGGACGGGTCAGGAGAGGTCTGCCACACCATGTGATCACCTCCGGAGCAGGCGGGAATCGAACTCGTGGAAGTGGCTTTAGCTTCTCAGTGCTGTGCTTTAACCTGCTGCACCACCAGGGAGGGCTGGATTTTTATTTTTTAAAGATTTATTTATTTATGCACACAGAACTGGGGTACAGGCCAGAGGTACAGGGGTGGTGAGAGAATTCACCAGAAACAGAGTGGGGAGCAGAACAGGCTGACTGAGGAAGAATACTGTTGAGGGGGGTCAGGAGAGGTCTGCCATGCCATGCGGGTCACCTCCGGGATGGGAATCGAACTCATGCTGATGGGGCTTTAGCTTCTTAGTGCTGTGCTCTAACCCACTGTGCCACCAGGGAGGGCCAGTTGTGGGTTTTCGTTTTTATCTTGCAGAGGTTTTTATTTTATTGTTTTTCTTAATTTTTATGTGATGAAATGTATACATTTATTTGTGGCCCTTTGGGCTTCCTGTTAACTTCAACAAGACTTTCCTCCCTCTCATAGGAGCTTTTATTTTATTCCCCCTGGTATCTTCATGGTTTATTCCTGTTCTCCCTCCTGCCTTTTTTTTAATTTAAATCTTTAATATATCAGGCACTTATTTTGATGTAAGGAGTGAGGTAGAAATCTCGCTTTATTATTATTTTACTCCAAGATGACAGACACTTGTCTCACTATCTTTTATTGAATAATCCGTAGGTTTCCTACTTATAGGAAATGCAACCTGAATAACATATCCCCGTGTATTTTGAAGTTTAATTGGCTCCTGGTTATTTGTCTTTCTATTTAAACAGTGGCACCATCTTGCTTTACTACTGTCTCTATGATATGTGTTAATATAAGAGTATTATTCTTCTACTCCTCTTAACATTTCAAGTTTCCCAGTATTTTGTGCTTGTTTATTCTTCTGGAAATATTTTAGAATAATTTTGTCAAATGTTCTCTAAAAGCTCCTCTGTTTTTGGATTTTGGTTGGCTCTGCATTGAATTTATAGATTAATTTAGAGGCCACAGACATTTTTATAAGGTTCAGCCTGCTTATCTAAGCACAAGATAAGTTTTGCTATTTGCTCAAATCTCTTGTATTATGTCCCTCAGTAGGCTTTTAGAGTTTCATCTTTTAGGTCTTAGACATTTCTTGTTTATTCCTGCATCTTTGTTTCTTTTGTATGGGGGGATGAATGTTTCTATTATATTTTCCAATTGGCCATTCCTGGTATAAAAAAATGAGATTTTAAAGCATATATTTTATACCTGACTCCTATACTAAAATCTCAATTCAGGTTTAATGTTTTCCACTTACACACTTCTGTTTTGAGGTGGACAATAAAATCACCTATAAATAATGGTATTTCTGTCTTCTCCTTCTTCATACTTAATTGCTCTTAGTTTTTATTTTGCATGTACTAAAAATTCCAGAATGAGGTTAAATAACAGTGATAATAGCAGAATTCTTTACCTGTTTTTCTGATTAAGTTATAACATCTCTAGAGTTTTATTAAGTTTGGCCACTGTATTATAAAGTAGATGGTCTTTATCCTTGTAAAGAACAAGCATTTTATTACTAAGAACAAGAATTTAGATAGATAGATAGATAGAGAGAGAGAGAGAGAGAGAGAGAATCTGTATACATTGAAATCATCTGTGGTTTCTACCCTATTGACCTATTATTCTTACAAATTGTATGACTAAATTTTCCAGTATGAAACTATTATTGTAATTAACTTTAATTGGTTATAGTTTATTATTCCTTTAATAAAACACTGGATTTGATTTGCTAGTATTTTATACAGCTTCATAGTCTCTTATCTGAAACCCTTTGGGTGAAATGTGTTTGCATTTCATATTTTATTCAATTTTTAGGAAGGCGATGTGATGCATATACTGTGAATGTTAGGTAATAACCCAGTGGAGTCTGGGGAAGCATCCCCTTAATCAAACATTAATATTCATGCAGTCAAACATACGAATGTAAAGCTGCAATAAATAAATGCGGGGAATAGTCTTAAGTCAAGTGTGGGTGCAAAAATGTTTAGGTCACGTTCTGCTACTAATGGGTTCGCTACCAGCAGCGGAAACAGGGTTTATGTGGGGTGACTGGGTAGGGGGATACATATCCTTGGGAAGAATGGATGGACAAGGGGACTGTATGACCAGGTTGGGAGGCCCCAGGGAGGCAACTCTGGTTCCGATTCTCAGGGGGGCTTTAGAAACTGTCTCTGGAGCTGACCCAGGGGTCATCAGTCCTGTCATGCCCGGGTCCCTTTCTCCTCAGCCACCGGTGTCCCCAGCAATGGATGTAGGACATGTGGTGGCGGGGAGCCTTTGACAGCCACTGCCACCAAGTGCTAAAAGCAAAACAGTAACGCAGTTTCCAGAGCCTTTTCTCTCCGGGACCCAGGTGAGTGAGTGTGGGCTTGTATTCCTGCTTTCCTTTGTTGGGGCCAGTCAGGCTCCAGCAGGGTTCTGGGAGCTGCTTGAAACGCACAGGAAGCTGGTTCCTTTCCCTGGGCCATGGAGTCATTTATAAAAGCACAAGACTTGTCGGTTCCCAGGGTTTTCTAGAACTAGCTGGAGTGTCATCTAGACTGGCACGTTGCTTTGGGAGGTAAATTTTGACAACTCTTCAAATTTTAAAATGCAGGTCACTGATTTAGTCAAATCACTTTTTTGACTTCATATTTTTCCTGAAAAGTAGTGCCTTTTCCTGAGATGTAGTTTTCTGACAGTTTTCGAGGAGTCTGTCATAACATTTTCATATTTTCCCATAACATACCATAAATGCAATTACTGATCTCTTCTCCTTTACAATGAGTTAAGTTAAAGGGAAGATTCTGTCTAATTGATTGTTGAATCACCAATTCCTGATAATAAATGCTCAATCAATATTTTTCTTGAATGAAAGAATCAATGAATATGGCAGAGGCATTTTCTCATAATTTTTCATATTTATCTTTTTCCACTTGCCAAAGATTCATCTGTCTTAGGATCTTTTGAAAAGAACCAGATACTACATTTATCAATCCTATCATTTGACAATTTTTTTCTAATTCACTGAACACTTAGCTTATTAGTTCATTTCTCTTTTTAAAAAAAACTTTGAAGTTGATCACTCAGTTCATTTATTTTCATTTTAACTTACTAGGAAAATTCAAGGTATGCATTTCTGTTTAAATACAGTTTTGGCTTGATCCTAAAGGTTTTCAATGGTAGCTATTTCTTTTCTATTTTTCTAATGAGTCTGTAATTATATTTTCTTTTCTTTTTAAGGTAGTAGTTTGGCATATATTTTAAAGTTTTTTTTTTAAAGATTTATTTATTTGTGCATACAGAACGGGATACAGGCCAGAGGCTCAGGGGCGGCGAGAGGCTTCACCAGAGACAGAGTGGGGAGCAGAACAGGCAGATGGACGAAGCCCACTGCTGAGGGGAGCAGCGGGCGGGTCAGGAGAGGTCTGCCACGCCATGTGGTCACCTCCCGGGCAGGCGGGGATCGAACTCATGCGGAAGTGGCGTTAGCTTCTCAGTGCTGTGTTTTAACCCGCTGCGCCACCAGGGAGGGCCCTATTTTAAAGTTTTTGAGTGGTGAGTTTTAGATATTTTATCTTTTGTAACTAAATTCAATTTTTATTCCACTGTGCTCATAGATTTATGACCTATATGGATTAATCTTGGGTATTTGTTTTTGTTTTTAGTTTGTGCAAATTCTTAAAAACAATATTAATTTTTCTCTTCCTGTCTCCTTGTCACACTATACCCCCCTAAACTTTGTGAGAAATGTGAGAACAATTATTCCTTCCACCAAAAGAGAAGACTATGGATGGATTAGGTTGCATTTATTTAGTTATTATTTGTAACATTCTTTGTTTTTCTTACAAAAATAAAGCAGTATGTGATCCACCTGACCAGCTCATTCGATTTTATAATATAGGCTAAAACAGAAATATGATCATGTTGTTTGTCCCTTGCTGGAACACACCGGCTTTTGCTCCCCGCCCTCTCTGCCGCTGTCCTCGGGTTCAGTCCCTTTCTGGACGCTGGGGCCGACTCCCTGCTTCCAAGAGAATCTGGAATGCTGTCCTGACACTGCTGGTCTGGAAGCACGTTGTGTATTTATAGTGCAGAGTAGACCTTTCCCATCGTCAGCTTCCGGGCATGAGCATGAATATTACTCCTTTAAGTTATGGTGATGCCATGTAAATTCTCAATAAATATGCCTGATCTGGAAATTCCCTCCACAGGGCAGCCTGCTGTGAGTGTGGAAAAGAGAGATTTGACACAGGAGAGCAATTAACTTAGTTCAGTGGACTCCCGATCCAGTTTTCTTAAACTCTTGTGAGCTTCTCTTTGCACTTAATCATTGGTCTTCCACTTCCAGGCACACCTAAAGATGCATTAGGCCTCAGCAGTTACCTTTAATCATGTGGGGTTTGAACATAAATTCTTCCCCCAAGGATCTTGGAGTACTTGCATGTCAGAGGCAAAAACAAAGATGAATCAGACAGAAAACTCATTTAGAACAGGTCCAGAAAGTGGCGGCCCTGTGGCCACACCCGCTTGCCACCTGTTTGTGTTAGTACAGTTTTTTTTTTTTT
>NW_004567123.1:26967667-26974857 GCF_000260355.1 Condylura cristata | reverse complement strand
TTTGCTCACCTACGATGTAGAAAGTCAGTCAAGGTGTCGACTGAGAGCTCGCAGAGAAACGAGCCCCTCTTGCCTTGCCCCTTGCTTTAATGTGCCTTGAAGGTGCAGGTACTGCTCCAGGAGGTAGGTGTTCTTGCTGCCTGTGGTTCTGTGGCCAGATGGTGCCTCAGAACAGCTGCTGCCTGGACAGCGGAGGGCCAACATCCTCTGCAGGGCCTGGTCTCCTGCCCCAGGGCTGGAGTTGGGTGCCCAAGACCAGCCGGGGAGTGGAACTTTGCTTCTGCTAATATTTGCAAAATGCTTAGAACAGTGTCTGCACAACGAGGTGCTATGGAAATGTTTGCAAAGTAAGTGAAAACCTTCAAGGCCCACAGGTTACAGTGGAGACAGAGCAGGGCACCTGTCCCCTTTCTTCCCAGACTCAGGGGATCTTTGCTGCAAGCCAGCCCTGTCCCCATCCCCTGAGCCCGGTCTGGGGGTAAGTGAGGGCTGTGGGTTGGTGAGTTACCAGCTTGCACTCCTTCTTCTCCTAATAGGACCCTCCACGGTGGCTGGCTCTCACTGAGTGACTTTGGAGAAGAATGCTAGCATAAAGGCAGCACCATCGATAATAATGGGCTGAGTTATTATGGGCTCGCTGTTGCTCAGTAAAACGTGCTATGAACCACTTTGCCCGCATCCGGGCTGGCCTTGCAGGCCAAGTTGGTCCAGTGCCTGACCGCACACGTACACCTGATTGGAGCCAAGCACATGATGCCTGTGTCTGCTTTTGCCCTTCCTTGACAGTGTCCAGTGACTTGATCAGAGACTATGAGGTGGCAAGGCCAAAGGAGTTTTACCCAGTCCTTTAAAGAAAAAGCTCTGGACCCCTGGCCTGTATTTTCTCCTTTATGACCTCCCCAACCCAGCTGCTGCCACCGCCAGTTTTGCAGACAGCAGAGTGAGTTGCAGCGATTGAGTGACTTGTCCACTTTGTAGAAACTCTGGGTCATTGCGCCTAAATCAGAATAGTGTTTCTTCCTTTGAGGATGCTCAGGATAGCATGTCACACACTGATCTTCCTCCACTTTGGCAGTGGGTGGGCCAGCGGACATCTCCAAGTCCCTGCTAGCTGATGGACCGGAGCCCCGAGCCAGGGGCCAGGGCCTGTTGTCAGGGAAGAGCTGAGCCACTCAGAGGCAGGTGTGAAGGTGGAGCGTGCAGCAGCCCTTGGTGAGGGGTTGGGGGAGGCGCAGGCTGGCAAAGGCTTTTCCTGAACATTAGCTTCCCACTTGCAGCCCTGAGACTGGAGTACAAGCTCCTCATCCCCTTGGGGCCTCTGTTTCAGCCTTCGAAGAATAGCTTAGCATTGGCTGCCTCTGTTCTTCCAGTCTTTCCCGGCCCTGCTACACAGGGAGAGTGGGGTCCCACACACAGGCTAGGAGCTGCAGGGCAGGGCCGGGCGGCAGGTTGGCTGTGCCACTGGGCATCCAGGCTGGGGCACCAGCAGGTGAGTTGCACCTTGGCAAGCTTGCTCCCACGCCTGGGCCTCAAACACTTCCCCCCACCCCGGGAAACCCTGGGGTTTCCAGTTGCCCTCCCTCAGCCTCGCCTGGCTGCTTCTGCATCCTGCATCTGCTCAGCTCCGTATAGATTTGGGGGTAAAGTCACCTTATTAATCTTCCTTTTGTAAATACCACCATGAAAGAAAGGGATTTTGCATTCACTGGTCTTTTCATTATTATGGTAATAGCTTTCAATTTATAACTAATTAATGTTGCTCCTGCGTAACCTGCCTTTCTTATGAAGTGCCAGGGAGAAATCCAAGCGCGCATGTGTGGCAGGTGGGGCCTGTGTGTGAATGGTGAGCAGGTCTCCGTGGCCGCTCCTGAGCGCGCGATCACCTGCTGTCCCATCCACTGCAGGCTAGGTCAGGCTTTCAGTCAGCCTCTCAGGAGGAGATTGGCACGGTGGGGAGGTGGCAGCCAGGGCAGGGAATCATCCAGAAGCTTCTCTGTGAGAGGGCCAGGAGAGAGATCTGGGAATGTTCCAAAGAGAAAAAGATAGGCTCAAGGGCATAGGATTCTTGCAAATGACTGCCATGTGGCTTTGGAGTGGGCAGATGACTGCCATGTGGCTTTGGAGTGGCTCTCTGGGCTGAGAAATACAGTGGCCACAAGGAGACAAAGTTGGATACAATGTGAGATGTGTGCCCACTGTCGCGACATCATAGGTATCTGAAAACAGAGCTGGCTTCCTTCTAAGTGCTCTGCACACACACACACATGTACACACGTGTGCACACACAATAAAAGCCTCGCCCTTCACAGGCAGGCTGATGTAGGCCAGTCTCCTGGAGACACAGGAGAGGAGGGAAGGCAGTACCGTAATGACATGCACAGATCCTCTTTGATCTGAGAGCGCAGGCCCCCTGCTCTGCAGGGGCCTCAGATAAGAGACTGCAATTTCCCTGCGGACTTCCCTGCAACTGTAGACTCATTAGCTTTTCCCTGTTTATCAAATGAACATAAACATGTACAAAAATGCTTTCCCTTCTCCCCTCTGGGTTAATTATAAACATCCCACCCCACTCTACCTCTGGATTCACTTGCCACTGCTTATTTTCTATGAAAAGATTTGGGACATTGGGGGAGGGACTGGACCATGAGGCAGATGGCTTCCTCCAGGACTCCAGAGCAACCTCTTTTCAACTCCATCCAAAAGAATGTTCTGTGCTGGTGCAAATATTCTACATCTGACCACCCAATATGGTAGCCACTACACCTGACCATCAAGTGCCTGAGATGTGGGCAGTCCAGTTAAGGAACTTAACTTATTTTTACTTAATTCTGCATTGATGGGTCCAGGAGAAAAAAACAAAATTCTGGATTGCTTGCTACCAGTTGTATGAACATAGGAGAGGACCTCTGAGCCTTGGTTTTCTCTAGTGCACAATTAGAATCCTTGTGGGAGGGACACTGATGCCTTTCATTTCTTGACCATTCCTCTCTAGATCTCAGTGACCTGTTGGCTGGTCTACATGGGGCCAGACTTCTCCTTTCCTGCAAGACACCCTCAGCAGGGTTTGGAGAAGGGAAGTCTTCATGTCAGAGAGTGGAGATGCCTCGGGCAGACCATGCAGGATTGACCTGGAATTCATGTCTCGCTTCTCAGCTCCCAGGGGTGTTTGAGAACCCAGGAAAGAGCATTTCTTCTGCAGACAGTCTCTGAATGGTCTATTTTGCATTTCTACTGATGTCCAGGCTTCTCAGACCCAGGGAACAGTAGGTGACCTGTGTCATAGACAAAAGGCTCATTTGGAAAACCATGGGCTGAGTCTTCCATTTTTGCCTGGAAAGACACATGGCTGTCCACAGTCAGTGTGCCAGAACAAGTCACATAGCCAGTCCTGAGTTCAGGAGGTGCATAGATCTATCATCTTCCAGAGGAAAGAGGCAGGCAATCAGGGCCATGCTTCCTACTCTCGGGGTAGGGATTTCTAATCTTCCTTCAGGGAAAAGCACCCCAAGTCAAGGGAGTGAGGGGAGAGAAACTCGGGCAATTCAGCACAATACTCCAGGATGAATGGCACCCCAAACTAACTGCCAGGGGTCTTTTGGCGCCTGATTGCTGAATGCATGCTCGTTGGAGGTTGGAGAAGGAAGCACTTGCCGTGTGTCTGGTGCGTTTCTGGAAGCTGTCATTCCTGGGTGTCCTGCCAAAGTCTCTGCTCCTGATCCTGGTGATGAAAGACAAAGCACTTCCAATCACATTGGTGGCCTGCATGCACGACTTAACTGTATTTCACAAGCGGTCAGTGGACCATGGAGACGCTTGATGGACGGCTGCTCCATGTAATTTCTGGGCCTGTAACTTGTTTAGCTCTGTCAGGGCCAGACAGCATGACCACTGTACCATCAGAGCTTTGAAAATGCCCTTTTAAAGACTTGTTCCAATCCATCACAGGATAGAATAAATTGTGGAAGGAGCTGAGAATCTTGGCAAGACAGATCTCCTGCTTTGGAGATGGAATTCAAGTTTGCTCCTCTGTGCAGGCAGCTGAGAGGAGCTCATCATTTCCTGCTGTGACCTGAGATGCACAGCTTTGTTGGGGGGGTCTCAAAGAGCTGATGCATGAACAAGTGAATCTGGTCAGCCTGGCTCTGTGTCTTCCTCTCTGGGCCCTCATTGTCTCCTTCTTGTTCTATTTCACTTATTTCTCCTGCAGCCTCTTTCTCTTCCTGCTCTCAGGCTTGGCACCTACTGGAGATTTCCTTAGACTTTGGTCTTGCTGCTCCTTAGGTATTTGGATCAGATTTGGTTCACTCTGTCTTCAGGCTCCAGGGACCTGTGTCCTGCCTTCAGCTGGCGGCTGCTTGGGCTAAAGGAAGAGCATTGAGCATCTCCTTTGGTGGTTCAGGCTCATCTCTGGTATTTTGTCCTTAAGGAATCTTGGGGATACTTTATGACCCCAGCTTGTCTCTCCTAAACTCTCAGACCTTTGGAGGGGAGGGCCCTGGTGCTAGAAACATTTCAAATGGGGACCTCCTGTATGGCATTCAGTTCCTTTCTTCAGGACTAAGATAAACCATGGTAGGTGACAGTGCAAATAATGGAGGCTTCCAGAACTAAGTTGAACAAGAGTGGGCATTTTACTTTTGGAAATTTAGGAAGTTTGGGGATAGGGGATGTTTCTAGAGAACTACTGCTGTATATCATGCACAGGGCAGAGGGAAACTGCAGGGAGGAATGTCTATGTTCTCCAGAAGCTGGAGGAATGGAGGACAGCTGGTGGAGGAAACATATTGGCCGGTAACTGTGGTGACCACGAACTTGGCCCCCATGATGAGGCTTAAGGGGGGTGCAGGAGCACACGGCATCATTCAAAGGCTCAAAGCAGATTTGGAATTTTTGCTTTCCTTTCATGTTTCCTTAAAAACAAAGACCTTAATTCACACAATTCTGGCTTGTGTCCTGTAGGGGCCTTCTGTTCTTCTCTCAGGGAAGTCGGTGTTTCTTAAAGAGGCCAGCAGTCCTGAGGTGGGAAGGATGATGGGCAGTGCGCCTCCTTTTGAAGTTCAGAGAAGGAGCACACCTGGCTCTGAGATTTATTCCAGAAGGTGTCTTGTTACTCATCTCTTGACCAGAAATTGGCAACGTTAGCGCTATTGGGGCTGTGCTGACAATATAAATGAGTTATATATTTAGTTAGCATATTTGTTTGCTAAGGCTGCCATAACAAAGTACCGCAGGCTGGGTGGTATAAACAACAGACGTCGAGTTTCCACCATTCTGGAGAATGCAAGTCCAAGGTCACAGTGTCATGGGTTTGGTTTCTCCTGAGGCCTCTCCTGGGCTTGCAGACAGTGTCTTTCTTCCTGCAGATCTGGTGTCTCCTGTGTGTTCAGATTCCCTGTTCTCTTAGGGACTGGATTAGAGATGCCCATCGTGACTTTTTTTTAACTTAACCACCTCTTTAAAGAGACTGTGTCCAGGGCTTCCCTGGTGGCACAGCGGGTTAAAGCACAGCACTGAGAAGCTAAAGCCACTTCTGCATGAGTTCGATCCCCAGCCAGGGAGGTGACCTACAGGGCGCGGCAGACCTCTCCTGACCCGCCCGCTGCTCCCCTCAGCAGTGTACTTCATCCATCTGCCTGTTCTGTTCGTCACTTTGTCTCTGGTGAATCCTCCCACTTCCAACTCCCCACCCCACCACCACCTCTGGCCTACACCCCAGCTCTTGTATGCATAAATAAATAAATCTAAAATAAAAAGAGTCTGTCTCCAAATGTAGTTGCAATATGAGGAACTGGGGGTTAGGGCTTCAATCTGTGATTGGGGGACATGACTCAGGCTCTAACAGCTGGACGGAACCTGTACTTGTAGAGGCTGAAACACCTAACGGCTGACAGCTGTTCTCTTGGGTTGGTTCCCAGTGTGCACCAGCTCCTTACCACTGTCCTTGCTCATGAAGGGCAGCGAAAGGCCTGGTGTCCACGTCACAGGAGAGGAGACTACACTGCTGGGGGCGGGTCACCTCGAGGAAGGAGGCTGGAGAAGACAACATCATGGTCACCACAGAGTATTCGTAGACTGTGATATTCCAGGGTTGTTTGTGTGTTCCTGAGAGAGGTTCAGGGGCCCCCTGGTAAAGGTCTCGGGGAGCAAGTGTTCAGTCAACACTAGAAGGGAAGCTGTGAATGGTTAGAGATCTCTGGCAGTCCCTGAAGACAGCAGGCTTGTGGCCACAGGGTATGTTTAGACGAGAACCGGGGGAACCCTTCGGGGGAGTTTTGCGAGGGGACGGGGTTGCTGGTCCATTGGGGAGCTAGGCCAGATGCTGTGAAGGTGTCCCAGCCCAGCAGCCCTCTGTCCCTTGCGCTTTGTAAACTGTAGTCCTGCACCAGCCTGCATCAGCCCAGCGATGCCGAGATTTCCTCATCAGTGTAAAAGGATAGGCTACTTCTGAAAATTAGGTTTGCAGGATTATCGAACTTTTGGATACAGCTATGTTTTCTAGTTTGTAATTATATTCAAAGAGTCGTTAAGTGTGGGCATGTGTGTGTGCTTAGGGCCCAAATGAGATTTATCTCTCCTACCTCCTGTTCTCTCTCAGCAGACATTTACAAGGTGTCTAATAGGTCTCAGGGCCGGTGAGCTAAGGATGTGCCTCTCTAGCTGGCGGCCCAGTGTCAGGGAGAGCAGACCACCCTCGACGCACATGTGGTGTCTGTGGGTACAGGTGCCAGCAGTGGTCAGGGAAGGCCTTGGCATGATCTTTTCAAGGTTATTTTAGTTGCTGGAGTGACAAAGAAGCAGAGCACAGTGTGTAGGAAGGTCAGAGAGAAGGTCTGTGTGCGGCTCAGACACCCAAACAGTCCAGAGGATTCAGCATGGCTCTCCTGGTGGTGCAAGGGACAGAAATAAGCGGTGACAGGTGGGAGGTTGTGCCAGCCTAAGACACAACAGTGGGGAGTATCTGAGAAAGCTCTCGTTCCAGCGCTGGCATCTGGCACTGGGCACTGGGCAGGCTGACATCTCTATTACAGTTGATAATTTTTTTTAAAGATGCATTTATGGATGCATACAGAACTGGGGTACAGCCAGAGGTGCAGGGGTGGTGAGAGGATTCACAGAGACAGAGTGGGGAGCAGACAGGCAGATCTATGAAGTACACTGCTGAGGGGAGCAGTGGGCGGGTCAGGAGAGGT
>NW_004567123.1:26965125-26966500 GCF_000260355.1 Condylura cristata | reverse complement strand
TTCTTAGTGCTGTGCTTTAACCCGCTGCGCCACCAGGGAGGGCCCTTAGGGCTGTTTTTTAAGGAGCGGGGACAAGGCTGTTGTGGGGCTCACTAGAAAGTTGGGGAGCTGACTGGGGCCAGAGCTGAAGAGCCGAGCAGGGAGGTGAGGGGGGAGGAGGCATGTTCCTGGACGCTAGGACCTTGCCCAGGCAGCTCCTGCCTCTCCTCTAGAAATCATTGACAGATACTTAAAGGGCATCAGTCATGCCAACTTGCCAGCTGGCCTGGGGCGCCACCTGTCTCACTTCCACTCAGGAAGGCAGGTGTGTGATTGGGAAGTGAACGGACTCTCTGGGGCTGGAGTGAGCCTTGGGCCGCCCATTTGGCCACCAGAGGTGCCTCCTCAGTGTGTTTGCCAAGGCCCTCGGCTTCCACATGGCTGCTGTGGAGCTGGTGCGTCCTCCCTGGACACTGATGAGCAGGCAGCAGCCCGAGCTGAAGCCAGCCCTTTGGGGGCTGCTTGCTGTTCCCATCTGGAGCAGGCAGCCACAGCTCTAGGGAGGACGCCTCAGGTCACATCAAAGTCACGTGCAAACTAGGCCAAAGTCATTCCAGTAGCACAAGGCTGGGCATCGGCCTGTTGGGGGAGCTGGCTCCATGGCCCTGAGGACCTGGGGGTGTGGACTTGTCTTAGGCCTCAGGCATGGGTGTGGCTCAACCTCAGATTTGACTGGTTGCCAGCTGTCCTGGTTTTCCATACCTCTCTATGTGAGGTAAAGAAAACCCTGTTGTTCAGGCCACATTGTTTTGGTTTCCTTTACAGCTGAATGCCCTCATTAAGGTCAATATCGGTAACACTGCTTCTCATGTCTGACACCCCTGGCTCCGGGGTCCTCTCCTTCTGTCAGGCACAGGGTTGACCCGACTCTGGACAGAGTCCTGGGACACCCAAACAGTCTTTGCCTACCAGGAGAGCTGAGGTAGAACAGACCAGAACTGCTCACTTGGCCCTCTGGACACAGAACCCACTCCACAGTCACCTGCGTTCAAACCCCTTCTTGGGTTGCAGCTGTCGGGGGGGTCTCAGGTGAGCTTTGGGCCAGCGAATGTTTTTGGGGAAAGAGCAGAACTGTGTATAGCGACAGGCTTAGCTGTTGCAACTACGGTTCCTTCACTGAAGTGAGCTAAGTTCTACTTAGGGTGTTCTCCTGAGCTATATTTAAGGGGTCCGCCTGAGTTCTATTTAGAGGGAGTCCTCCTGAGCTCTCTTTAGGGGGGTCCTCCTGAGCTCTATTTAGGGGGAGTCCTCCTGAGTTCTCTTTAGGGGGGTCCTCCTGAGCTCTATTTAGGGGGGTCCTCCTGAGCTCTATTTAGGGGGAGTCCTCCTGAGTTCT
>NW_004567123.1:26946874-26964841 GCF_000260355.1 Condylura cristata | reverse complement strand
TAGGGGGAGTCCTCCTGAGTTCTCTTTAGGGGGGTCCTCCTGAGCTCTATTTAGGGGGGTCCTCCTGAGCTCTATTTAGGGGGAGTCCTCCTGAGCTCTATTTAGGGGGAATGGTCCTGAGCTCTATTTAGGGGGGTCCTCCTGGGCGCTTCACTCTGCAGCCTCCTGGGAGGGACTGTTGATTCTCTGTGCACTTTCTGTCCTCAGGCTCTCCCAGCTTCCTCTGAGCTGGTATTTAAGGTGTCTTCTTGATTTCAGTGCTGCTTGGTGTATGCCATTTCTGTGCTGGATCTTTGGATCTGGTGCCGTCAGTGACCTGGGCTCCCGTTGCTGGTGTTGGCAAGGACATGAGCTCTACTGGCCAGCAGACCTGGGTTCAAATCCCAGCTTTTTCACTTAGTCTTTGGGGAGGGCTAAGATTCTTCAGTAAGATGGACATCTGTCTTTATAGGACTGTTTTGAAGGCAGCAGAGACAGAAGCTTGTCAACACACATGAAGTAGGCATTCAATGAGTAATGATAAACCAGCCTTGCTTTGCTTCAAAGTGCATTGTGGATTCTTGAAAACTTCAAAACATAATTAGTTTTAATCGAATTATGAATAGGTGGGAGCCCCATGGCTCCCCTAGCAGAGAACCCTGTCTCAGACTCAGCGAGCCCCAGCAGCCTGCTCCTGGATGAGAGCAGGCAGGCACAGAGGGCTTTCCGTGTTCAAACAAATCATGGTTGCTGAATACTTTTCCTTTTTGGTATAGCAATGTCTTTTCCTCTAAGAGTATAGAAGTAACAGGTACTTTTCTGCACATGTAAATAGTCGGATATGCCTGAGGGGCAACGTCAGTCTTCTGTAACCTCCCCTCCTCCACCACTGTGCTTGTCGAGGTCTGTGCTTCTGGTTCCCTTCCCACGCACGGTGCCCAGGCATACACTCCCTCTCAGGCACATGCTCACAAACGTTCACACCCCTCCCCCCCCAACACACACTCTCGCTCACATACTCACACGTACTCAACATCGATGCTGACCCCATGTTTTTATCAGGGTTCCTAACCTCTCTGTTTTCTGTTTTCCTTTTAAATACCTTTCCACTCTCCTTGTAGATTTAGCTCTTTTTTGCTGGCCGTGTGATACCATAGCCTGGATGTCCTCTAATGCGCTCCATGCCCAGTCAGGACATTAAGAATATTCCCTTATTCTGCTCTTTCAAACAGTGTGATGATAGTTGGCTGTGTTGTCTAATCTACATGAATTACTAGGGGCAAATTACTATAGGCAAATTTCTCAACAGAGGTTTTTACCAATGTCTGTCCTCACGAATCCTGTGAGAATCCCCACCTCTCCAAACTCTTGGCAGCAATGGTTATTTAATCTTTGCTAGCTGAGTGGTTGATAAGTGATGTCTCAGTTTTAATTAAACTTGTGCATATTTGTGAGATTTTACATTTTTTCTCATGTATTTCCCTTGGATAAATACTTTTCCAAAAATTGTTTATTCAAGGCCTTTGCCCATACTTTCCTTTGGGTTTCTAGACTAGTTTCTTGATTGAAAGATGTTCTTCATATTTTAAGGAACTTAACCATGTCATGTAGCTTGCAGATGTTTTCCCTCATTTTTCACTTATCTTTCAGTCTTGCTTATGGTATCTCTTGCAATACAAAACCCTTCTTTTTCATAAAAATAGACACATGGATCAATGGAACATAATTGAAAGCCCAAAAATGAATACATGTGCATATCAATATTTAATTTATGATAAAGCAACTGTGAGCATACAGTTGTCAAGGAGATTCTCTTCAGTAAGTGATGCTGAGAAGTAGTATGAAGGCCTCATATAAATGAAGTTGGTCGCTCTCTAACTCCATGTACAAAAATAAATTCCAAACAGATTAAAAAGATTTAGCTATAAACCTGCAATAAAATAATCGAAGAACACATTGGCGATATGTTCCATGACATCAGTGATAAAGATATATCTGTAGACTTGACCCCTGTAGCAAAGGAAGTAAAAGCTAAAATAGACAGTTGAGACTACCTCAAATTTAAAAGCTTTCACACAACAAAAGAAAATAGAAGTCAATTAAAAGGCCATTCTACTGAATGGGAGAAAATATTCACACTTTACATAACTGACAAGGGGTTAATACCCAATTTATATTAAAAAATTGTACAATTCACAGCAAAAAACATGCAACCAGCTAGTAGGTGGGAGGTGATACAAACGGACACTTCACCAAAGAGGCTTTTATAGAAGATCAGTAGATGCATGGGAAATTGTTAATGATCACCTCTAAATGGAGAGATGCAGGTTAAAATCAAAATGAGATACCACTGCACACCAGAGAGAATGGAGTGTATTAAAAGGACTCCCAACATCAAGGGCTGGAAAGGATGCAGAGAAAGAGAAGCCTGTTACACTGTTGGTGGGAATGGTCACTTATGGAAAGTGACCTGGATAAATCTTAACAATGCTAAAAATAAAGGTGGTGTATGAGCCAGCAGTCCGACTCTTGGACATCTATCCCGAGAATGTAAAATCACCATGTTGAAAATTAAAAAGACGTGTTCTGCAATGCTTATTTCATATTCACAATAGCTTGGACATGGAATACTATACAGCCACAAAGAAGACAAATGCTGCATTTTACAGCAAAATGGAAAGGATTACTGGGAAATATTGCAATAAGCCAAGTCAGAAGGACAAAACCCAAATATTGAATATTTACATAGCCAATGATTCTACAAAGTAAAATACAAAAGCTAGTGGACATCAATAAAGGCAGTGAGGTTTGTAAGCTTAAGGGAGGGGGAGAGCTGAAGGGGATATAATGGATGGTGGTGGGGAGAAAGAAATAAGATTCCAAATAAAGTATGCTGAAGACGTTTCTGCCTCAACAAAAGACCACCCCCCCAAAAAAAATAATCTCTCCTTAAAAACTAGAATCAGTGAGCCTTCCCCCATGAGAATGTCACATCATTGGTCTTCCTGTCCTTCACTTTGGAGACTTGCTCTTGTGTTTTTCTCCTGAAATTTTGTGTTTTCTTTTGCACTTAGTGACTTAATCTGTTTTCTGAGCTTGATGTGCTCTGGGATCTAATTTTAATTTCCCAGTTACTTAGCCAGTTGTGAATATTGTTTACAGAAGAAGAATCCCGGAGCCTTAGGGCTGCCTTCATTTCCTGGTCCTTGGGGAGCGTGAGAGGGAGTTCTCTGTAAATAGCTGAGATGGCAGAAGGACCGTACTCTGGCCTGGGAAACAGGTGTCCAAAAGTTGAAACGGGCTGAGAGCTCTTGGGCAAATCACTCAGCCTCTCTGAACTCAGCTGGAGAAAGAAGTATACCTAAGGTGGAGCGTAGTGTTAAATCAAACACAGGGGAGTCAGCCTCCAGCACCCCAGCGATGGCAGGCAACATCTGCCTCCCTTTCCTAATCGCTGTCCTGAGATGGCCCCATGGAGTGAACTGCTCTGTCCTGAGATCTGGGTCTTCCAGCCTTGGTGTGCCCAGGTGCTGCCGACAGCTTTTCTTCCTGGGATTTGCCCCCTGGCTCTCACCTTGCCCCTGCCCTTCCATGGCATGGGTGGGTCTCTAGCGTTAGCCAGCTGCCTGCTAGGCTACCTCTGGGACATGGGTCTTTTTTTTTTTTTTTTTTTTTGCTCAAAATGGGTTTGGCAGAAGCTCTGGCAGGTGGCAGTGGAGCTGGAGGTCCGAGGCAGGAGGGAGTTTGGAGCTTTTCCCTCTGAGCCCTGCCTCTTGCCAGGAGGAATCTTCTCTGTCCTTCCTTTGTGCCCAGGGCGGGGCTTGATGGATGGGGCTCAGGTGCAGGCAAGGTGCAGAGGGACTCAGAGCTGTGGAGAGGAGGGGAGAAGCGATGTGGTCATGGAAGAAGCCAGAGGGACATGGGACACAGATGAGGGAGTGGAGGGTGGAGTGAGGAAGACAAGGAGGAAGGCTGGGAGCAACAGGGGAGAGGGGGAGAGAGGAGTGGAGAGGCTGAATATGGTGAAGAGAGAGGAAAAGACAGACAGGATTATGCATGACGAGGTAGGGCCCCTTGAAGGCATTCCCCGTCAGTTTAAGGGGTAAACCCCACACTTGATGCTGAGGGTAAATCAGATTTTTTTTAAAGATTTATTTATTTGTGCATACAGAACTGGGGTACAGGCCAGAGGTGCAGGGGCAGTGAGAGGATTCACCAGAGACAGAGCGGGGAGCAGACAGGCAGACTGACGAAGTACACTGCCGAGGGGAGCAGTAGGCGGTTAGGAGAGGTCTGCCAGCTGTGTGGGTCAGGGCGGTTATCGAACTCATGCAGAGGTGACTTTAGCTTTTCAGTGCTGTGCTTTAACACGCTGCGCCACCAGCGAAGGCTGGTAAATCAGATTTTAATGAAATATTGAAAAAATCAAATTGGCAAGCTTCAGTGCTAAGGCCAACTGCCTGGTTCTGTAAGGAAAGTTTGAGAGCAGGGATGATGAGCGTGAGGGCAGGGGATGATGTGGTGGGAACAGAGACAGTGTGACCTCCGCAGAGCCTGTGGCCAAGCAAAGGGCAGCCCTCCCAGGCATGGCGTCCACGGGCTGTGGGCTCACAGTGGGCTCACGGGGCCTGACTGCCCTCAGGAGGAATAGGGGATGCTGTCAGCTGGGGGATAAACCAGAACCACAGATCTGGAAGATGGAGCGTCTCTGTGTCTGGTGCGGAATGCCTTCTTTTTGTTTCATGTGCATTATTTATTATTTATCCTGTGCATTATTTATTCCGTGAGTCTTTCTGATTTGGGTAAAATTGCCCGGCCTGCTCCACATGCTGTATTGTCTCCAAAGGAATTTACTACAGGTCACTTATGAGCGTTGCAGAGCTGCAGGGGTCGGTTCATGGCTGTCCCCAGTTACAGGTGAGGAAATTAACCCCTGAGAGTGTGACATGGCTGGGACAGAGTCAATGTTCAGTGGAAGAACCTGGAGTCCAGCCTGGGAGATCTGATCCACAAATCTTAGCTCTTCTCACTTACACTTAGCTCTTCTCAGCCCTGGGGTTCTGCCAGGCTGTGGGTGCTGCCAGGCACACTCGGGCTAGGGAACTCACACTTACGTCCGTCCCCACCCCCTCATTGACCCCTGCCCCTAAATACCCCTCTGAGACCTTTTCCTTCTGTCTTTCCTTACCTACAAGTCTAGACAGAGGACAATGGTGTTGGCTAGCCACTGCCTTTGGCATCCGTAGATGCTGAGCGAGGCCCTTACTCGTTCATTACCATTCCAAGGAAAAGCAGGGTGTGGAAGTAACACATTGGAACCTTCTGCATTCAGCTGAAAAATGAATAGGAATTTCTGCTCTATTTTGCAGAGGTAGAAAGTGAGAGTAGGAGAAGGTGGTAATTTATAGTCAGTGAGAAGCGGGGCTGGGATCTGAACTCGGGTCAGTCTGATTCTGCACCTCGTGTCTGCTTCCCTCTGCCTCTGTCACCAAAGAGCCAAGCACTCTGGGCCTTTGTGTGCAAGTTCCAAGACCACGTCCCTAAAGGCACCCAGTGACAGCGGCAGTGTTCTCGGGGGGCCCGTCAAGGGAAAGTGAGGGTATAGAAGAGGAAACTGCTGGGGATTGTCACTGTCCCCTCCCTGAGTCGGGCACAGGAATGTGGACCCAGAGCGTCTTAGGGAGAATTAAGAGGAGAGTGGCCTTTTCCTTTAAAGGATCTCTGCCCTATGACTTGTGCGTGGCTGCTTCACAGCGCCTGTTGAGGCCCCCACTTCCAAGGCCCTCTACTGTTTGACATGCAAAGTGTCATATTCAAAAGCAAATTAGTCTGAAAATGAATCCTCTTTTACCCTTTTTATTTCCAAAATCCAGATTTAGAATTTAGGCTTATTAATATGCACACACACTGCTCAGTTAAGCCTGTTTTAATTTCTCTGTGTGCTTTGTAAACAGGGATTACAAAGATGTTTGAATTTTCATAGCAGATTTTGGAGTAGTGTATACATTTGGGCCATTATCACATAATAAATAAATAACCCCCTGGAACTCAGTGTTGATGATGCCAGCCTCAGAATGTGGATTTTATTCTCCTCATCTCGTCCTGCGGGCTGGGTCTCGGTCTCAGACATCACCGGGTGCATGACTGTGGCTGCGAAGAAGCTTTCTGTCGTTGGGTGCCCACTTGGTGGGCGTGTGCCAGGATGATCACCCAGAGAATGGCAACCTCACTTTGGCTTGTGAAGCTGCACTTGGAAAAACACCCCGTTTATTAAATCTTCCACTAAATGGTGACAGTTGTAGGCATTAGTTACTCCTGGCGTCTGCCAAGTGAGCTGGAATGTAGGCTTATCTTGTTACATGCAGATAACAGCCACAGGGCGTGTAGGAAAAAAGGTTCCAGCCAGCGGGTGAGTCCAGGAGTCAGGAGGGAAAGGCCACACAGATCCTGGGTCGGCAGGGAGACCTCCATTTCCAGAAAGAGGACACAGAATACATCTTCCAGGGATGCAGTATGGCAGTGTCCTAGCACCAGACTCTCCAGGGAAGGAAATGTGTCCAGTTGGTACAAAAGAAACCACAATCACGAGTAGGAGTTGAGAATGTTCTGTTACGTCGCCTGATGTTCATTATCTTATTTAATCCTCACAACAGCCCCTTGAGATCGTGCTGTTATTATCCTCATGTCACAGATCAGGAAAGTAAGCGCTTCAGGAACTCATCCAAGATCTCCAGCCACTGAGAGCCCAAACCCAGATCTGTCTGCTGGCGTCCAGTGTTTAGACCTTTCTCTTGCTGTATTTATATTGTATAGATTGTAGTGCCAGGGCCAGCGCTGGGCCAGGCATTAGCACAGGTGCCCAGAGATGGTTGCCCCAGAATGAACGAATAAACTGGTGAATGGAGTGGTTGCTCTTTCTCTTCCTCAACCCAAGCCGACCCTGGGGTACCTCACTGAATTGGTGTGTGGCCTTCGAGGGGAGACAGGCTCCACAACAGAAGGGTCTGAGCAGGTCGCCCCTCCCAGAGCTGAGCCGTCACCTGCTTCTTCCAGCACCTGCTTATTTGTTTACTCATCTCCTGCCTGCAAGTCGAGTCTAGGTTCTAACTTATTCACTGTTTTACTGTTTTATTTCTCTCCAGGGTCTAGCATAGCTCCTGGGCACCTAGGAGGTGGCAGAGTTTATATTTCCTTGCATTAGCAGGGTGAGAGTTGTTTGTTGGGAATAAAATGCATTCATGGAAGCCAAAGGCATTTCTGAGCACTTGATGCTTTGGGGGAGCATTCTATACCCCAAGCATTAATCACCCAGTTATTAGGTCAGGTTGCAGAACTTGCATTCTCCAGAAGGGTGGTGATGTTGCTTGCAAGAGGGCAAAATTGGTTATTGGAGGGTGAAAACTTTTTATTCTTTTAATATAAAAAGCACAGGTATTCATACAAAAACAGACACACAGTTTATCTGTGGTATTAAAATACCATAGAGGGCAGTGGGAAAAAAATGTTTAATTGCACTAGGGGCGGGGGCAGTAATGGAAAAAATGTCAAGAAACTGCTGCTTTTTACGCAGAGCCTGAGGCAAGGATTCGTGTGAAACTGATTTACTGAGGGAGTGCTTACAGGAGAAGAATGAAGGGGCAGGGGAGGAAGGCGATGAAACTCAAGCGAGGAGGGGTATTAGCTGGAAACTACCTCATGTCACAGAAAGTCCCGGAAGCTGAATTGTGCCCTAGAGATGGTCCCATCTTGAGTCGAGTGGCCTTTTGTGCTCCATAAGACTCAACTGTCGGCCTCTGACTGTCCACGTGGGGGTGGGGGGGAGCCATCAGCTACCAGTTCTGCAGTGGCTGGGGGCATGGAGCGGGGAAAGACATCAGTCAGCAAAGGGGATCTGGGCAGACACCACCAACATCCCCCTAGCACATAGCCTTTCTCCAGAGGATTCTGAGCAGTTCTTTGATTTCCTCCTTTTTTATTACAGTAAGGCGTATATCAGTAAACATAAAATTGCCCATTGTAATCGCTTTTAAGTGTACAATCCAGTGGTGTTGATTGTGCATCCATCAGTCCTACCCATCCCCAGAGTTTTGCTTCCATAAATGGGGCGCTGTATCTATTAAGCAACAGATCCTCATTCCTTCCTCCCCTGCACCCCTAGCAGCTACTCTTATGTTCAGATGCACTGTGGTCTTGGGTGTGCACAAGCTGCGGCTGTGATACACTGTTGCGTCTGCCCACCTCACTGAATCATTGTTCTCCTTGTAGAAGGTGGGTGGGAGGGGTTTTGCATTTGAACGGACACTCCTGTTTTGGAAGATTTGCCTCTTTATAGAAATCGAGCTGAATTTCTTATGCCATTTTGTGAAAAATTATGAGAGGAGGCAATTAAATTTGGTAAGGTTTGGGAAGTATT
This sequence comes from Condylura cristata, assembly GCF_000260355.1. Classification (NCBI taxonomy): domain Eukaryota; kingdom Metazoa; phylum Chordata; class Mammalia; order Eulipotyphla; family Talpidae; genus Condylura; species Condylura cristata. Next base: position 26,956,449 of record NW_004567123.1, on the reverse strand, counting down.
CTACCTTCTTATTTAGCGCAAAGATCCTGGCCATTTATTGCTTGGGGTATTTTCCTAGGAGGCAACCTTGGCTCTGTCCCTTCTCATTTTCCATGGCCTGCTTGATGTTTATAGAATATGTGGGAATACAGCCAGGCTTAGCAAAAGATTTGGAATGAATGAATAATTGAAGGTGTGAACCCAAGAATATATGAAGGTGATTCTGCTGTGGATTTGAGCCAACAGCCTACAGACATTCATTTGCTTTCTGAGTAAGCAGAGGGCATCTACCTAGGGAATGAGCAGGGGGATGGGCCAGGCTTCCTTAATTTCCCAGGCCTGGGCAGAGGGCAACCTCCAGGCGTAAGGACAGCCATCTGGCTTCTTGTTTCTGTTGGATACACCTGAGCACAATAGAAAAGTGACGCTTACCTGTTTCCTCTCTCTCAGGGGCTTTTGAAGCCAAGTGCAGTGAAACCTTTCCCGTTCTTTAATCTCTTAGGAGGAAAGTATGTTGTGAGGATAATAATATGCTGTCCTTGATATGTGAAGAACCTGCTCAGCTCTCTTGGTTAGTGGGAACTTTGATTTTGAAGAGTATCTTTTGTTCTCTCTGTCCTCCCCTTCCTTACAAGCAGTGAAGTTATGTGTGTTCCCAGCTGATGCAAGGTATTTGAAAATAAAGTTTGATGACGATGAGCCGATGGAATTGCTGCTGCTGACACTGTAGATGAATACACATGGGCATGTTACTGAAGACAAGACTCTGACCTGAATGCTTCCTTGCACTGTCTCTTCAACGGCTCCCAGGGTACTCCAGGGTCAGTGCTGTAGTCATACCCATTCTGCGGAGGGCGCAGCGGAGGCTCAAAAGGGGTTTGTGATTTGCTCAAATTCGCACAGTTAATGAGGCACAGAGCTTTACAGATGTGGCTGCAACGTAGCTCACCGTAAGAATACTCTAATGTGGCTGTGAACTGAGGGAACCCTAATCAATCTTTAAAACAGAGAGTAGCTTTCCCATGATAGAGAAAGCTCTTTGGTACAGAGTGGCATTTGAGTAGACCTTGAAGAACTGGAAGGATTTTAGGGGTGGGGAGATAGAGAAAGGCTTTCCAGCACATCTTTTGAGGCAAGGGGTATTAGGCTTATTTGGACTTCAAATGTGGCTAGCTAATCAGCAAGTGTTGTTATGGGTGGGATGGTTGGAAGGACTTGGGTGGGTAGGAAAGGATGATAAATGTAGAAATGATGGCAATGCTGTGTGTCTGTCCCCACTGGTGACCAGAGGGTAGGCACCTCTTTGGGAAATGGTGGCTGGAGTTATGGAAACAGTGCCTAGCCGTGCAGATGATTCATAAACCCTCTCACTGGTCCTCAGGAGGAACAAACTGTAAACTGATCTGTGCCCAGTCAGTAATGCCAGGTGACTGCACTTGTGCTGTGGCCTCTGGAGTGGGTGGCCACAGAAACCCCAGCTGATTGGTTTGGCATAGCCTTTGTGGGGGAGGGCACGGGGAGCGCCTGCCTCCTGGAGGATGGGGTTGGCGCTGCTGTTCTCGGTGGTGCACTGGGCACTGTGCATTAGTTCCCCAGAGCTGCTATGATAAAGCACTGTGCTCTGGTGGCCTGGCACAGTGGAAATGTGTTCTCTCACAGTTCTGGAGACTACACGCTTGCATTGAAGGTGCTGGCTGACTAGGCTCCTCCTGGGAGCTCAGGGGAGAATCTGTGCCATGCCTCTGTCCTTGCCACTGTTAGTGGCCAGCATCCTTGGCTTCTCATGGTTTTCAGACACATGCTCCAGCCTGTGCCTTTATGACACTTGGCCACCTTCCCCCCATGCAGCTTTATCTGTTTGTTCGTTTGTTTTTCTTATGTGGACACTAATTAGCATTCACCATAGTCCAGTATGACCTCCTTTAGCTAGTTACTTGTTTTAAAGATTTATTTATTTATGCATACAGAACAGATATATTTATTTATGTATACAGTATAGGCCAGAGGTGCAGGGGCAGTGAGAAGATTCGCCAGAGACAGAGTGGGGAGCAGAACAGGCCAACTGATGAAGTGCACTGCTGAGGGGAGCAGTGATCGGGTCAGGAGAGGTCTGCTGCGCCTTGTGGGTCACCTCTGGGGTGGGGATGGAACTCATGTGGAAGTGGCTTTAGCTTCTTAGTGCTGTGCTTTAACCCGCTGCACCACCAGGGAGGACCTTAGCTAGTTATTTTTATCAAGACTTTATTCCCAAAGTTCACAATCTGAGATTTGGGTGGATGTAAATTATTGGGGCACCCTCAGTCAACCTGGTGACCCTATGAGCAGAGCGCAGTAAAGAAGCAGGGGAGGTCAGATGATTTGTTCAGCAGGAAGAATTGGCGAGGTGGGCATGATGAAGGTGGGCATAGTGATGGAGAGCCTGTTGGAAAGTCTCTTAGCTACCCAGGGCAACACTAGGAACTGTACACTGGTAACTGAGCTCCGTGTCTACCCGCTGTGGTGGGGAATCAGCTGGATAAGGGAAGCCGAGCTGACAAAGGGGCTGATGGTGGCCAGTGTTGATGAGTGAGGCACGCGGACTGCGCGAGACTGGGAAGAAAGCCGGTCCGCGGGAATCTTCTTGGAGAGAGCAACAGCAGGCTTCCGTTAGAGACAGGATGTGCCCAGGAATGAGAAGGCTCTGTTGAACCCTGGTGAGCAGACTCCTCAGACAGCAGAGCTGGCCAGAGGGAGCGTGGTGGGTTTGGCCTGGGCTGAGTCGCTGGGAGAGCGATTGGAGAAGGCAGCCAGCAGCTGGCTGTGTGCTGTGCAGCTGGAATCAGATGCTTCTCATCCCAGCGCTGCTCACGTAAACCCCAAGCCAAACTCACTGAAGTGTGAGGAGCCTCTGCTCTCTGAGGGGGGTCAGTTGATCAGAATTTATGTAAATGTGGCCACAGCCACAGATGCCCAGTGAATGGAGAGAGTTGAGAGTGCAGATTGGTCTTTCTGAAATGCAGAGCTGAGCTTGTCACTCTCCTGTCTTCTGCCCAGGGGACGGTCCCCATTGCTAGGACGGTGGGAGCCTACGCTTGCGTCCAAGGACTTTTGAGCCCAGAAGCGGCGACACCATTTCCCAGCCACTGCTCATGGCAGCCTTCCTGGCATTCTGGGCCCGATGTGTCCCTTGACAGGCCTGCTCCAATAGCCTGAGGCTCCCCAGGGATGTGGCTATCCCTGAGGCAACTGCACAGCCCATAGCTCCTCTGCTGCTCCTCAACCCCTGCTCGGCGAGAGTGAGCATGAAGCCACTGCAGGTGCCAGTCACAGGGCGAGCCGGGGCCAGTGAGCGAGAGAGTGGACGATAGCACAAAATGCCGTCCAACTGAGGACAGCTCTTCTCAAGCTCTAACTGATGTTCTGAAGAAATACTGGTACCGCTGGGGAAGAAACGTTCAGTGACCTTTGGGTGGTCTCTCGACTCCCTGGCCAGCCTCTTGCTCTGTTTTAACTTTCGCTGCTCAAACCCTGGTTGTTTCTCACCAATATGTCCTGCTCAGTGGCTCAACCACAGGTGGGTGTGAAGGCCACTGTGCTCTGGTGAAGCAGGAGCATTATGGGAAGGAAGCTCTGGGAAGACCCTGCTGTCACCTGACAAGTGCATCAGGATCACGGAGTGAGTGAGGGCGGCCTGGGGAGGGGTCAACAGAGAGTCCGTCTTTCCTTCTATAGATTTAGCCACATGTTGGTCCACTGAGTCACCAAGGGAATTGGCGGCCATCACTCCATCTTTACGGAGAGCAGTTCTGGAAGTGTGTGCCTCGATGCCACTGCCGCGTTCTGCTTAAGGAACAGTAGTCTGCAAGCTAACATTTATGGCGTTGGTGCCATATGCCAGGTGCAGGACTAAGTCAGCACTCTTGTACACAAGAGCTGGGGTGCAGACCAGAGGTGCAGGTGTGTGTGTGTGTGTGTGAGAGAGAGAGAGGAGTCATCAGACACAGAGTGGGGAGCAGAACAGGCAGATTGACTGAACTACACTGCTGAGGGAGCGGCAGGGGAGAAAGGAGAGATTTGCTGCACCATGTGGGTCAGCTCCCTAGCCGGGGATTGAACTCATGCTTCAGTGGCATTGGAGAGCTTCATAGTGCTGAGACTTAACCTCTTGTGCCACCATTGGGGACCTAAGTCGGTGCTTTCACTTGGGTTATCTTGTTTCATACCTGCCATGGTTTAGTTTTCTAGGCCATTTTATAGTTAAAGAAGTTCAGGCCAAGAGAGGTTGTGACTTGTCCAAGGCCATACAGCTGGATAGTGTGGATAATGCCCATTAGCAACTGCTATGCTTAATACTTTCATGAGTCTCCAGACTCAGAACTTCTCATAGTGTGTCCAGAAATGATTCTGCCTGCATTGGAAACAGAAAAATTGATCATGATTTTAAAGTTATTGGCCAATGTATCATAGTAATAAATTGAAAAAACAGTTATGAGAAAGTCTTCAGTTTGTGGGTTTGCATTTGAAGTGGTCTCAAAAGTCTCCAAAGTTCTGTGCAGGCATTTTTATTCCAGATGGTTCAAATTGGGTGATTTGGTTGGATTCAGTTGGATAAACAAAATCTGTAATGAGAAATATTAGTGTTTCCAGATCTTTATCTAAATCATAACATTTGATACGGTGGCTTTAATTTACATATCAAAGTTATTGAAAGTGAGATTACAAATAACTCATGAAAGCAAAAATGGCTGAAGATAGAAGCACAGTGAGATCTGCCACTCCATGCATTTCAGGCCAGAAGCCCGTATTTCCGAGAAACATTAAAATCAAATGTGTTTTTAATTCCAGGTCAAAAACCTGAAGCCAAAATATACTTCTTCTTTTTGAGATTTTGCTATTCCTTCTTGTAAAGGAAAAATCAAAGGGCTTTCCCTCTGCTGTGTTTCTTCACTCTCAATCTTTTATAAGACACTTCTGATCCCCAAATGCTTGGAGGTTTTCCCCAACACCAAGCTGGGTGTCCGACACTTTAAGGTGATTTTGACACTACGATCCCAGAGACCACGTCAGATGCCACCAGTTCAGGACTCAGGCCCATGAAACTCTCCTCCCTCGTCTTTCATCTCCACTTCAGACACCTGTTGTAGGCCAGGTTATTGCCTGTACTTTTGACCCATCTGCTATAGATCAGAGGTTCTGGACCACCTCCCCTCTTGGGTTCTGTTAATTTTTTAGGGTGGCTTTCAGGACTTGGGGGCATTACCTAAAGTTTACAAGTTTATTAAAGGATAAAATGCACAGCTAGATGAAGAGATGCCAAGGTGAGGCCTAGGAGGGGCTGGTGCACAGGAACCTTGTCCCTGTGGAGTTGGGGTGTGTTACACTCAGATAAGGGTTAGCTCACCAACAGAGCGAGCAGCTCCCCTAACTTCCTGCTGTTGGGATTTTATGGGGGCTTCCTCGCATAGGCATGCTCAGTTATGAACTCCATTCCCAGCCCCTCTCCCTTCTCCGGGGACGGGAGGGAGGCTGAAAACACCAAGCTTCTGATCATGTCCTGTTCTTTCTCATGATCGGTCCCCATTCTCAGTCATCCCAGTAGAATGAAAGAACTCAGAAGTGCTCTTATCACTAAGGACATTACAAGGCTGTGAGGTGCCCTGGGTCAGGGACAGGGTCAAAGATAAATATTAGAACAAGAATTGCTCATGGTGCTCTTATCACTGAGGAAATTACAAGGATCTCAGGAGCTCTGAGAAGGAACCAGGGCCAGAAATTCCCTCACACCTCTGAACCCTTTACATTGTCAAAGAAAAGAGCAGCCCTGTTCACTGACAGACAGCTTTCGCTTTTACTCTGCTGGGTACACTATTTTCTACTTAAGCGATGATGTTTCAAGTCTTGTTTAACCTCTTGATTGACTGCGTGATCTTGAGAGCGGTAATCCCCACTTTCTAGACTTCTCTTGATGCTGCTCTTGATTTCAGACAGTTCCAGTTGCTGGGATTCAAGGCTCCCAGGTACGATTCATGCTGACACGTGAGGGATTTGTCCCCCCGTGTTAGAATGAGATGCTATTTTTGACACCTCTTGGAGCGTCACACTCCACTGTGGTCTCCAGATTTCGGTGCCGACTCTGTTTGCCAGCCACACCTTGCCTCACAGCTTTTTTCATAAGCTTTAATTGGTTTATCATCAATGTTGGTTGACGTGCGGAAGACTTAAGCTCTAGAAAGCCAGACTCCTCAGTAAAGGCGCTTCTCTCCCCCCGGAGGCCTTGTGTGAGGGGTTCCTGATGGGCTCCCAAAGGTCAGAGACCTGCAGAAACAAAAATAATTTAATTTAGTACTTTTTAAGAGAGCTGTCAACAGATGATTTCTCACCTGATCTTAAATTCATGGGAGAAAACAAAGGCAGTTCAACAAGTACTTGTCATGTTTTTGTAACATGACCAATCAAGGAGAAAAGGGCAGGTCTGGGGGGGTGAATAAGGGCAACAGGGATGTTGAATTTAAGAGGAGCGGGGGTGGGGTGGGGGACTGAGCATGAGGGGCAGAGACAGACACCAGAGTGTGGTGGAAGGATCGAGAGCAGACAGCGACAGGGCTGGATGGAGACAGGATGGAGGTGGAGGAGGTAATGCGTTTTCAGAGATTTTGAGGTGAAAGAGCCCATATTAATGATTTTTTCCCTTTGGTTTTGGGAATCAGAATAAATTATCATATGCGATGACTATGCTTTGCATGCTGATAGAATCTCAGGCAATTTTAACTAGAGCAATCTTCCTTGATTGAACATAGCCGTTCTGCTTTATATTTGAAAATAAAAGTTTCCTTTCTCATGAGCCCTAAAGATTACATTCAGGGAGGAGCGCCTGCATCTTTTAAAAAATTAAAGATGATGTTTATTTTGAATTTCTGTTTTTATATCTACCCTCTTGTTCAATGTCAAAAATTACAAACTATGTAGAAATGGAAAGTGCAGGAAATAGATGGAAGAACACAAAACCATGCTTCATATATTGGATGATTTCCTCCTGTTTTGCATATGGAATCCTGTACTTTGCTTTTTCAAAGTTTGTTGTTTCTTTCTCCCTTATATAAACATTGTCAGACCACCATATACTTGTCGGTGACTATTCCTTTCCATGTCATAAGTAAATATTTCTCTGAGGGGGGATGTAGGTAATTTACAGTTTTTGCTGTTACCAGAATGTTGCATTGAACATCTTTGGCTCCTTCTCTGGTTACGGTAGGGCTGTGCATCGGGCTGTGCTGTCGTCAGAGGCCAGTGGGAGACAAACCCATTATAGTGCTCACCCTAAACATATTCCTTTTTTTCCCCATTAAGTTTAATTTATAAAGCAGACACAGTCAGAGATTAGTAATAATAGCGAATGATACAATGAAACTATTTCAGCAGTAGACTGTAGGAAGAGTTGCGAGAAGGTGGTGTCTCCTACTTCTTCTCATAATAGGTTACCGTCACAATACTTCATCTGGGGTTGGCCCTCAGGTATCGGAAATCGAGGAAAGTGCAACCATGCAACTTCTGCCATTTCTTAGACTCGAGTCCCAGAAATAGGGACGAGGATAAGAATATTTCGTATCAACACGTTGAAGGTTCTTCCCTCTCTGTTTCAAGACTGTGTTCATCCTCATTTACTCACTAACAGAATGTGAACGCTTCCAGCATGGCAAGTCCTCAGCTAGATTGTTGGGGATTCAGTGAAGAGTGTGATCAACATGAGACTGCTTTCTGGAACTTGCTTTCCAATGGAGAAGAGAGCTAGTGAACACATAAACTGATGATTATTTTAAAATTACAACAGATTCCTTTTTCTCCCCCAAATAATTGTGAGGAGTGTAAGGAAGGAGACAGGGAGGGCATTGTCATACCTAATAATGAGAAGTCTGGTTAGTGGATGATGTTCTAGGGAGATGATATTTCAACTGAAACTTCATGGAAGAAAAAGGCTTCTCTGATAAGAGTGGAGAAACAAACATTCTAGGTAGCAGAGGAGAATATGGTGTGCAAAGTTTGGGAGGCGGGAGGCTCTGAATGCTGGGAAATTCTTAGGAGGCAAGGGGAAAGCACAGGGTGTGTGAGGAGTGTTGGAGGGAGCTGGGGCTGGGGGTTGAGGAATGAGCAGCGGCTCTTGAGGTGGGGGCCTGCATTTTTGTTGTGGCAGAAGCACTGAGAAGCCCGTAGAGAGAGAGCTGAGATTCACTTGCAATTTAGTAATGAGCTGGCTACTGTGTGGAGGAAGGGGTGTCAGTACTGGGAGGGACAAGGGTACAAGGGTGGCGGGGTGACCAGTTGGGCCTGGTGACCCCCACGCTGCCTTGGACCTCACTTCCAGAAAGTGCTGAGGATATTTACATCCCTAATCCTGGGGATATTTTACCTACAGATCATATCCTCAAATAAATTATTTCACTGTCTCCATTTAACATGTGTTATGGTTCCTGTTGCCTTTAAATGTCTTATCTTTGGGTCTGAAATGCTGCAAAATAAATGAAACATTTCAAAATAGCATTTTATTTTGCTATCGGTATGAAAGAAAATAGTCCATGCCTCATATATGAACAAGTAATAAGAGACCGAGAAATGCAATTTGATTGTTTTATGCCCTTCTGTTGTTGGACTTCGGGATGTTTTGACGATGGTTTCATTCTGTTGTCTATTTCCTTTGGATACAGTGTGTTTGAAAGTATGCCTTGAAAGCAAACATGTTTAATGCCAGTCCATTGGCATAACAGTTTAAACTCCATTGTTGATGTGTGAAGGTTTTCTGACATCTTGTCAACTGGGATATTAATCTCTTTTTAGTAGTTGCCTTTGTTAGCTGGGTGACGATGCATTTGGCTTGTGTTTGAAATTTTATTAGTTAGAGTATCTTATAGGAAGCTACTTTCTTTTGCTTGATGAACCTAGAATAGAACTTTGGTGCTGGCACATAGTAGATGCTCATGGAATGACCATTTGCCCTCCCTCCGTGACTTGGTTGATATCATTCACACATTGTTGGAATGGTTGTCTTTTTCTTGGTAAGGTTTAGTAACTCTTTATATATTCTAGATAATAACCACTTGTCAGAAGGTTCAGTTAGTCATTTTTCCTTAAATCTTGTTTATAATTTTAATGATTTTTGGAATAGGGACTTAAAAAAAAACTTGTATGAATTATTTTTACCATTGCTTTTATGGTTTCTGGCAACCATACTCAGAAAAGCCTTCCCTAGCCTAAAATGATTTTTTTTAAAATGTAAGTTCACTGATTTTTTCTGTTAACAGTTTTAATAATAAACTATTGTCGTCGACTTGGAATAAGTGCCACTTCTTTGTTGTGTGATATTTAGTCAACAAAGTGGGGGATTCTTTTTGTTAGAAATTTTAGTTTAGAATTTTGAGTCTCTGTAAGAGAAATAATTTGACAATTTTTAATGTGTTATCTTAAAGTAATTTCCTTTCTTCTATAAACCTAGAGTGGAGCTTCTCAAACTTTTACTTGCTTGGGAATACCTGGGAATCTTGTTAAAATGCAGAATCACGAAGTTCTGGTTGGGTTTTGAGGTATGCCTTTCTTACAGGCACCCAACTCATATCCATGCTGCGTGC
>NW_004567123.1:26925094-26946774 GCF_000260355.1 Condylura cristata | reverse complement strand
TAAAGATTTATTTATTTATGCATACAGAACAGATATATTTATTTATGTATACAGTATAGGCCAGAGGTGCAGGGGCAGTGAGAAGATTCGCCAGAGACAGAGTGGGGAGCAGAACAGGCCAACTGATGAAGTGCACTGCTGAGGGGAGCAGTGATCGGGTCAGGAGAGGTCTGCTGCGCCTTGTGGGTCACCTCTGGGGTGGGGATGGAACTCATGTGGAAGTGGCTTTAGCTTCTTAGTGCTGTGCTTTAACCCGCTGCACCACCAGGGAGGACCTTAGCTAGTTATTTTTATCAAGACTTTATTCCCAAAGTTCACAATCTGAGATTTGGGTGGATGTAAATTATTGGGGCACCCTCAGTCAACCTGGTGACCCTATGAGCAGAGCGCAGTAAAGAAGCAGGGGAGGTCAGATGATTTGTTCAGCAGGAAGAATTGGCGAGGTGGGCATGATGAAGGTGGGCATAGTGATGGAGAGCCTGTTGGAAAGTCTCTTAGCTACCCAGGGCAACACTAGGAACTGTACACTGGTAACTGAGCTCCGTGTCTACCCGCTGTGGTGGGGAATCAGCTGGATAAGGGAAGCCGAGCTGACAAAGGGGCTGATGGTGGCCAGTGTTGATGAGTGAGGCACGCGGACTGCGCGAGACTGGGAAGAAAGCCGGTCCGCGGGAATCTTCTTGGAGAGAGCAACAGCAGGCTTCCGTTAGAGACAGGATGTGCCCAGGAATGAGAAGGCTCTGTTGAACCCTGGTGAGCAGACTCCTCAGACAGCAGAGCTGGCCAGAGGGAGCGTGGTGGGTTTGGCCTGGGCTGAGTCGCTGGGAGAGCGATTGGAGAAGGCAGCCAGCAGCTGGCTGTGTGCTGTGCAGCTGGAATCAGATGCTTCTCATCCCAGCGCTGCTCACGTAAACCCCAAGCCAAACTCACTGAAGTGTGAGGAGCCTCTGCTCTCTGAGGGGGGTCAGTTGATCAGAATTTATGTAAATGTGGCCACAGCCACAGATGCCCAGTGAATGGAGTGAGTTGAGAGTGCAGATTGGTCTTTCTGAAATGCAGAGCTGAGCTTGTCACTCTCCTGCCTTCTGCCCAGGGGACGGTCCCCATTGCTAGGACGGTGGGAGCCTACGCTTGCGTCCAAGGACTTTTGAGCCCAGAAGCGGCGACACCATTTCCCAGCCACTGCTCATGGCAGCCTTCCTGGCATTCTGGGCCCGATGTGTCCCTTGACAGGCCTGCTCCAATAGCCTGAGGCTCCCCAGGGATGTGGCTATCCCTGAGGCAACTGCACAGCCCATAGCTCCTCTGCTGCTCCTCAACCCCTGCTCGGCGAGAGTGAGCATGAAGCCACTGCAGGTGCCAGTCACAGGGCGAGCCGGGGCCAGTGAGCGAGAGAGTGGACGATAGCACAAAATGCCGTCCAACTGAGGACAGCTCTTCTCAAGCTCTAACTGATGTTCTGAAGAAATACTGGTACCGCTGGGGAAGAAACGTTCAGTGACCTTTGGGTGGTCTCTCGACTCCCTGGCCAGCCTCTTGCTCTGTTTTAACTTTCGCTGCTCAAACCCTGGTTGTTTCTCACCAATATGTCCTGCTCAGTGGCTCAACCACAGGTGGGTGTGAAGGCCACTGTGCTCTGGTGAAGCAGGAGCATTATGGGAAGGAAGCTCTGGGAAGACCCTGCTGTCACCTGACAAGTGCATCAGGATCACGGAGTGAGTGAGGGCAGCCTGGGGAGGGGTCAACAGAGAGTCCGTCTTTCCTTCTATAGATTTAGCCACATGTTGGTCCACTGAGTCACCAAGGGAATTGGCGGCCATCACTCCATCTTTACGGAGAGCAGTTCTGGAAGTGTGTGCCTCGATGCCACTGCCGCGTTCTGCTTAAGGAACAGTAGTCTGCAAGCTAACATTTATGGCGTTGGTGCCATATGCCAGGTGCAGGACTAAGTCAGCACTCTTGTACACAAGAGCTGGGGTGCAGACCAGAGGTGCAGGTGTGTGTGTGTGTGTGTGAGAGAGAGAGAGGAGTCATCAGACACAGAGTGGGGAGCAGAACAGGCAGATTGACTGAACTACACTGCTGAGGGAGCGGCAGGGGAGAAAGGAGAGATTTGCTGCACCATGTGGGTCAGCTCCCTAGCCGGGGATTGAACTCATGCTTCAGTGGCATTGGAGAGCTTCATAGTGCTGAGACTTAACCTCTTGTGCCACCATTGGGGACCTAAGTCGGTGCTTTCACTTGGGTTATCTTGTTTCATACCTGCCATGGTTTAGTTTTCTAGGCCATTTTATAGTTAAAGAAGTTCAGGCCAAGAGAGGTTGTGACTTGTCCAAGGCCATACAGCTGGATAGTGTGGATAATGCCCATTAGCAACTGCTATGCTTAATACTTTCATGAGTCTCCAGACTCAGAACTTCTCATAGTGTGTCCAGAAATGATTCTGCCTGCATTGGAAACAGAAAAATTGATCATGATTTTAAAGTTATTGGCCAATGTATCATAGTAATAAATTGAAAAAACAGTTATGAGAAAGTCTTCAGTTTGTGGGTTTGCATTTGAAGTGGTCTCAAAAGTCTCCAAAGTTCTGTGCAGGCATTTTTATTCCAGATGGTTCAAATTGGGTGATTTGGTTGGATTCAGTTGGATAAACAAAATCTGTAATGAGAAATATTAGTGTTTCCAGATCTTTATCTAAATCATAACATTTGATACGGTGGCTTTAATTTACATATCAAAGTTATTGAAAGTGAGATTACAAATAACTCATGAAAGCAAAAATGGCTGAAGATAGAAGCACAGTGAGATCTGCCACTCCATGCATTTCAGGCCAGAAGCCCGTATTTCCGAGAAACATTAAAATCAAATGTGTTTTTAATTCCAGGTCAAAAACCTGAAGCCAAAATATACTTCTTCTTTTTGAGATTTTGCTATTCCTTCTTGTAAAGGAAAAATCAAAGGGCTTTCCCTCTGCTGTGTTTCTTCACTCTCAATCTTTTATAAGACACTTCTGATCCCCAAATGCTTGGAGGTTTTCCCCAACACCAAGCTGGGTGTCCGACACTTTAAGGTGATTTTGACACTACGATCCCAGAGACCACGTCAGATGCCACCAGTTCAGGACTCAGGCCCATGAAACTCTCCTCCCTCGTCTTTCATCTCCACTTCAGACACCTGTTGTAGGCCAGGTTATTGCCTGTACTTTTGACCCATCTGCTATAGATCAGAGGTTCTGGACCACCTCCCCTCTTGGGTTCTGTTAATTTTTTAGGGTGGCTTTCAGGACTTGGGGGCATTACCTAAAGTTTACAAGTTTATTAAAGGATAAAATGCACAGCTAGATGAAGAGATGCCAAGGTGAGGCCTAGGAGGGGCTGGTGCACAGGAACCTTGTCCCTGTGGAGTTGGGGTGTGTTACACTCAGATAAGGGTTAGCTCACCAACAGAGCGAGCAGCTCCCCTAACTTCCTGCTGTTGGGATTTTATGGGGGCTTCCTCGCATAGGCATGCTCAGTTATGAACTCCATTCCCAGCCCCTCTCCCTTCTCCGGGGACGGGAGGGAGGCTGAAAACACCAAGCTTCTGATCATGTCCTGTTCTTTCTCATGATCGGTCCCCATTCTCAGTCATCCCAGTAGAATGAAAGAACTCAGAAGTGCTCTTATCACTAAGGACATTACAAGGCTGTGAGGTGCCCTGGGTCAGGGACAGGGTCAAAGATAAATATTAGAACAAGAATTGCTCATGGTGCTCTTATCACTGAGGAAATTACAAGGATCTCAGGAGCTCTGAGAAGGAACCAGGGCCAGAAATTCCCTCACACCTCTGAACCCTTTACATTGTCAAAGAAAAGAGCAGCCCTGTTCACTGACAGACAGCTTTCGCTTTTACTCTGCTGGGTACACTATTTTCTACTTAAGCGATGATGTTTCAAGTCTTGTTTAACCTCTTGATTGACTGCGTGATCTTGAGAGCGGTAATCCCCACTTTCTAGACTTCTCTTGATGCTGCTCTTGATTTCAGACAGTTCCAGTTGCTGGGATTCAAGGCTCCCAGGTACGATTCATGCTGACACGTGAGGGATTTGTCCCCCCGTGTTAGAATGAGATGCTATTTTTGACACCTCTTGGAGCGTCACACTCCACTGTGGTCTCCAGATTTCGGTGCCGACTCTGTTTGCCAGCCACACCTTGCCTCACAGCTTTTTTCATAAGCTTTAATTGGTTTATCATCAATGTTGGTTGACGTGCGGAAGACTTAAGCTCTAGAAAGCCAGACTCCTCAGTAAAGGCGCTTCTCTCCCCCCGGAGGCCTTGTGTGAGGGGTTCCTGATGGGCTCCCAAAGGTCAGAGACCTGCAGAAACAAAAATAATTTAATTTAGTACTTTTTAAGAGAGCTGTCAACAGATGATTTCTCACCTGATCTTAAATTCATGGGAGAAAACAAAGGCAGTTCAACAAGTACTTGTCATGTTTTTGTAACATGACCAATCAAGGAGAAAAGGGCAGGTCTGGGGGGGTGAATAAGGGCAACAGGGATGTTGAATTTAAGAGGAGCGGGGGTGGGGTGGGGGACTGAGCATGAGGGGCAGAGACAGACACCAGAGTGTGGTGGAAGGATCGAGAGCAGACAGCGACAGGGCTGGATGGAGACAGGATGGAGGTGGAGGAGGTAATGCGTTTTCAGAGATTTTGAGGTGAAAGAGCCCATATTAATGATTTTTTCCCTTTGGTTTTGGGAATCAGAATAAATTATCATATGCGATGACTATGCTTTGCATGCTGATAGAATCTCAGGCAATTTTAACTAGAGCAATCTTCCTTGATTGAACATAGCCGTTCTGCTTTATATTTGAAAATAAAAGTTTCCTTTCTCATGAGCCCTAAAGATTACATTCAGGGAGGAGCGCCTGCATCTTTTAAAAAATTAAAGATGATGTTTATTTTGAATTTCTGTTTTTATATCTACCCTCTTGTTCAATGTCAAAAATTACAAACTATGTAGAAATGGAAAGTGCAGGAAATAGATGGAAGAACACAAAACCATGCTTCATATATTGGATGATTTCCTCCTGTTTTGCATATGGAATCCTGTACTTTGCTTTTTCAAAGTTTGTTGTTTCTTTCTCCCTTATATAAACATTGTCAGACCACCATATACTTGTCGGTGACTATTCCTTTCCATGTCATAAGTAAATATTTCTCTGAGGGGGGATGTAGGTAATTTACAGTTTTTGCTGTTACCAGAATGTTGCATTGAACATCTTTGGCTCCTTCTCTGGTTACGGTAGGGCTGTGCATCGGGCTGTGCTGTCGTCAGAGGCCAGTGGGAGACAAACCCATTATAGTGCTCACCCTAAACATATTCCTTTTTTTCCCCATTAAGTTTAATTTATAAAGCAGACACAGTCAGAGATTAGTAATAATAGCGAATGATACAATGAAACTATTTCAGCAGTAGACTGTAGGAAGAGTTGCGAGAAGGTGGTGTCTCCTACTTCTTCTCATAATAGGTTACCGTCACAATACTTCATCTGGGGTTGGCCCTCAGGTATCGGAAATCGAGGAAAGTGCAACCATGCAACTTCTGCCATTTCTTAGACTCGAGTCCCAGAAATAGGGACGAGGATAAGAATATTTCGTATCAACACGTTGAAGGTTCTTCCCTCTCTGTTTCAAGACTGTGTTCATCCTCATTTACTCACTAACAGAATGTGAACGCTTCCAGCATGGCAAGTCCTCAGCTAGATTGTTGGGGATTCAGTGAAGAGTGTGATCAACATGAGACTGCTTTCTGGAACTTGCTTTCCAATGGAGAAGAGAGCTAGTGAACACATAAACTGATGATTATTTTAAAATTACAACAGATTCCTTTTTCTCCCCCAAATAATTGTGAGGAGTGTAAGGAAGGAGACAGGGAGGGCATTGTCATACCTAATAATGAGAAGTCTGGTTAGTGGATGATGTTCTAGGGAGATGATATTTCAACTGAAACTTCATGGAAGAAAAAGGCTTCTCTGATAAGAGTGGAGAAACAAACATTCTAGGTAGCAGAGGAGAATATGGTGTGCAAAGTTTGGGAGGCGGGAGGCTCTGAATGCTGGGAAATTCTTAGGAGGCAAGGGGAAAGCACAGGGTGTGTGAGGAGTGTTGGAGGGAGCTGGGGCTGGGGGTTGAGGAATGAGCAGCGGCTCTTGAGGTGGGGGCCTGCATTTTTGTTGTGGCAGAAGCACTGAGAAGCCCGTAGAGAGAGAGCTGAGATTCACTTGCAATTTAGTAATGAGCTGGCTACTGTGTGGAGGAAGGGGTGTCAGTACTGGGAGGGACAAGGGTACAAGGGTGGCGGGGTGACCAGTTGGGCCTGGTGACCCCCACGCTGCCTTGGACCTCACTTCCAGAAAGTGCTGAGGATATTTACATCCCTAATCCTGGGGATATTTTACCTACAGATCATATCCTCAAATAAATTATTTCACTGTCTCCATTTAACATGTGTTATGGTTCCTGTTGCCTTTAAATGTCTTATCTTTGGGTCTGAAATGCTGCAAAATAAATGAAACATTTCAAAATAGCATTTTATTTTGCTATCGGTATGAAAGAAAATAGTCCATGCCTCATATATGAACAAGTAATAAGAGACCGAGAAATGCAATTTGATTGTTTTATGCCCTTCTGTTGTTGGACTTCGGGATGTTTTGACGATGGTTTCATTCTGTTGTCTATTTCCTTTGGATACAGTGTGTTTGAAAGTATGCCTTGAAAGCAAACATGTTTAATGCCAGTCCATTGGCATAACAGTTTAAACTCCATTGTTGATGTGTGAAGGTTTTCTGACATCTTGTCAACTGGGATATTAATCTCTTTTTAGTAGTTGCCTTTGTTAGCTGGGTGACGATGCATTTGGCTTGTGTTTGAAATTTTATTAGTTAGAGTATCTTATAGGAAGCTACTTTCTTTTGCTTGATGAACCTAGAATAGAACTTTGGTGCTGGCACATAGTAGATGCTCATGGAATGACCATTTGCCCTCCCTCCGTGACTTGGTTGATATCATTCACACATTGTTGGAATGGTTGTCTTTTTCTTGGTAAGGTTTAGTAACTCTTTATATATTCTAGATAATAACCACTTGTCAGAAGGTTCAGTTAGTCATTTTTCCTTAAATCTTGTTTATAATTTTAATGATTTTTGGAATAGGGACTTAAAAAAAAACTTGTATGAATTATTTTTACCATTGCTTTTATGGTTTCTGGCAACCATACTCAGAAAAGCCTTCCCTAGCCTAAAATGATTTTTTTTAAAATGTAAGTTCACTGATTTTTTCTGTTAACAGTTTTAATAATAAACTATTGTCGTCGACTTGGAATAAGTGCCACTTCTTTGTTGTGTGATATTTAGTCAACAAAGTGGGGGATTCTTTTTGTTAGAAATTTTAGTTTAGAATTTTGAGTCTCTGTAAGAGAAATAATTTGACAATTTTTAATGTGTTATCTTAAAGTAATTTCCTTTCTTCTATAAACCTAGAGTGGAGCTTCTCAAACTTTTACTTGCTTGGGAATACCTGGGAATCTTGTTAAAATGCAGAATCACGAAGTTCTGGTTGGGTTTTGAGGTATGCCTTTCTTACAGGCACCCAACTCATATCCATGCTGCGTGCGCATGGACCAGACCTGTAGTATCAGGGCCCTAAGGGTCTTAAAATATCCCATTAACCCTCTTAGACAATGCTTGGATCCAGCACTTTTTTTGGGGGGGGGGGAGAATTATATATGTACATATTATATGTATTTAACTTTATTACAGTTCCCAAATTTGTTGGCAGATGACTCAACTATTTATGGACTTTTTTTTATTTGGAATTTTTCCCTGTAACTTTTCATTTCTATTTTTCTCATACCTTTTTTAATGATTTATCTGTTTTGTTTTCTTTTGGATTTTTTTTTTATTTTTGTTTTTTTCTTTTTTTTTTTGTAATTTCTGTTTTGATATTTATTAAGTCCCTTTATTCCTTTACTCAACTTTTTATTTTCTAGTTTCTTAAATAAATGACTTATTGTATTTCTTGTTCACTTTAAAGTAGTTAAAGCTATAACATTTACTCTGAGTTCACTTTGGCCACTTTCCATATATTTTGATATGTGCTGCTTTCTTTATTGCTGTTCTCTAAAATTCTGTAATTGCTATTTTGGTTTTATCTTTGACCCAATAATTATTTCCAAGTTGTTGGAATAATTATTTTGTTCTATTCATGAAATTAATTCCTAGCTTATTGAAGTGTGAATGGAGAATATAATCTATATTATTAATTTCTCTTTTGGACATTTAATGGGATTTCCTTGGTTATTTATAACCACTTAGTGGGCATTAGAAAAGGAAATAAATTTTCTATTTTCAGTATACAAATGAAGTGTTAACATTGACTTTGATAATACACATTATCAAGTTCCCTGCTTTAATATTTAGTATTTTTCTGATAGCTCTTGTTACTAATTCCTTTACCTCCCCTTACTTTGTATTATCCACAGCTTTTTCTTTGTTTTAATTTTATTTATATATATATTTTACATTATTTTTCTTTATAATGTTTGATGTTATGTTATGCAGACCATGACTATTATACCTTTATTGTGGATTGTACTGATTTGTCAACTTAAAATTGATCTTCTTTTGATCATGAATCCTAGTCCCCTCACAGAATCCAACCTAATCATCTACACATAAAGTAATGTCTGTTTTCATTACTGAATTTTTTTCTGGTATATTGTCTCTTTATATATCTATATCTTCACCTGTCAAGGAGTATCTATCTACCTATCTATTTACCTATATCTATGTACCTACAAATGTCTGTGTATTTTGTGTGGTACATTTTTCATCTTTAAGTTACAGCCTTGGTATTGTTCCTAATAAAAATATATTTTTAAAGTCATTATATTCATACTGTGACTCTCTTATTATTAAGCTAATTCTTTTTTTATTTTAGCTTTAATTGGTCTCTTTGCCTTTAAATTTGTTTTCTGTTTGTTAGTAGTATTCATTTTTGTAACATGGAAAACAGTCTACTTTTATTTATAACTATGAGATTATATTTTAAAGCCAGTAAAATTTTATGGTTTAAAATTTTATTTAATAATACCACCTCTTTGTACTTAATCAACTTTTGAATTTTATAAAAGTGCTATGAGTAAACTATGTTCTTGTCACTATATGCTCATTTTTGAGGTCTGCATTTTGATTGGGCTTTTGTTTATTTTAGAGCATGACTTTGTATTGTTTTACAGTAATGGTGTATGGCCATTACTTTTTTAGAGTTTTTATATATTTGAAATTATCATGATCTTCACCTTTTTCTACTTGTCTTCTTTCCTCTCCCTCTTCCATTTTTTACATGATCATCTTTTACTCTTTTCTCCTCTTCCTTCTCCCATTACACATGAATAATGTACTAACTGGGTATTGAAGTCCATCTCCTCCACAGTGCTATGGATAATGCTCCCACTGTCTCTGGGAATCTGGGATGCCAAGGAGAATCCCTACCTTTCCCTCTTTGTATGTAACTGACTTTTGCATACATGCTTGTGCAATTCTGTCTTCATTCTTGATTGTCTAGAATTTCACTGGAACTTTTCTGAATGCTGGTCACTTTTCAGTAATTGTTTTCTGATGCCTGAAAATCTTGTCAACCAATCATCATAGTTAGTTTTTTTTTTTTTAAGATCATGAGCCTTTTCTTCTGCTATGTCACTGAATATAGTTCCTATTTTGCTTTCTCAGTTTTTTATAGGCTCTCCCATTCTAGATCTGTGGTGTTTATCTTTCACATATTACATTTTCTCTCTGATTGTTTTCATCAGTTTACCATGAACCTTTGTACTTTGTAACCTTGATGGTCTCAACTTGTGTTTTTCCTTTTTGAGTGGTTCATTATGTGTTTGGGGACTTAATTGTTTATTTTCGTAGCTGTATCACTTCATTGTCTCATGATGTCATAGTCTAGGTTTTGACATATTATTTCTGTACATTTTTTCAGTTTCCTTGAAAGTTCAAACCATCAGTATGACATTTCTGGTGTGTGTTTCCTGGGATAAATCTTCATAAGGCATGTATCCTAGAGGTGCATACTTAATGGCTTATTTAAAAAATTTTATTACCTATTTTAATGCTTCAAAAACATTACATGAACTGTGCTTTAATCTTTTTGCCTCTTAAACTCATTTTGAGTCAGGAGTATGTGTTTTCAGGCTTCATGCTTACTTGGAAATAGTCTTGATTTTTCCGGCTCCTTCAATTCCTTCCATAGACTCAGGGAAGGAGGCTTTATCTCCAGGTTTATATTCTGCTTTTCAGTTGCTTAACCCTCTATGAGATTATCCAATTAGAAGGAACTGAATCTGTTATTAGGGAGTTATGCCGTTGTAGGCTTTAAAAATTTCTTTTCTCTCTCCCTTCAACTCCCCCTTTTTTGTCAATTATTTCATTATGTCTCAGAGGGTATTTCCTGCCTCATTGTGGGATGGAATTCTAAATTGTTCCCCAACCCATACTCCCTCAAAATTTAACCATATTGTTAATAAATTCCTTTAAAACAAACAAACAAATAAACAAACCAGTGAAATATTTATGCTTACAGGTATTTTCATCCCCCATTTCCCCACAATAATTTGCTTTAGCTTTACAACTAATAGTTTTAGTTACAAAAGTAAAACATTCTTGTATAAGTATCCTAAAGTCTTTAAAAATACCCGTAGGAAAACCAGAGCTCTTTATAATCTTAACATAAGGATATAACCACAGATTACCTTGTTTATCATATGTTCAATCCTCTTGTCTATGCGTCTACATGTGTATGTTAATATAATGCATATAATACACATACTGTATGGAGACCTTTATTTTTAAATGAATATATTGTGGAAATTTCCTATGTGACTATTCTTCTCTGCACACTCATCTTAATGACTGCAGTGCTTTTAATTTTCTGTCTTACCTGCATTTCTTAGTTACTTATAAGAATTTTTTTATAAAACAATTTTATACAAATAAAAAATGGAGGAAATATGAGATGATTTTAGGTATAAATTTGAAATACATCTAGAATTGATTATAGGAAATAAGAAGTTGATAGTCATAGCATTTCTTCTTATACTCACGTCCATGTAGATGCAACTTTTCCCACTGGTGAGGTGAGAAGGGTGGGTTATAAACCAGATGCCAGGTGTCCCAAGAAGAATCCCAGCTCCTGTTTTCCTAGCTGGGTGACTGGAAACAAGTCCTTAAGGTTTATTTTCCTCAAATGTAAAACAGTGGATGGTAAAGCCCACTTTTGTTTCCCTTGTGTTGGTTCAGAGGAAAATTCTCCCTAGCCATCTGGGCGTTTCTTGGGCTGGTTGGGTAATCAAAACGAAGTCAAACAGTTTGGCAGAAGGAAAAAGATGGCTCGGTAATGTGCATATAAGGCATCTACAATGCCTGTGCAGATCCTGGTTTCCCTTGGGAACCGTAGGGAAGTGGGCAGGGGCCTGAGGAACCAAGGACCAGGACAGGGACTACACACAGGGAGATGGTGATGACGTCATGTTTACGATGCAGGTGGAGATGGGTTTCTCAGCTAGAGAGGACATTTGTGTAGATAGTCTCCTAGACCTAAATAATACCCATGACATTGCTTTCCCCCAAAGGGTCACATTTTCTCATTGAGCTCACAGTAGGTCTTCTGTCACTTTGATATGGAACCAAGAGGTCACTTGAGGCCCTGGGACTCTTATTATGTCTCTCAGCATTATTTAAGGAGTCAGATTGCTTTGTTTTTCTTCCACTTTTATTGATTTGCTGATTGTATGCTTGCATATATAATTTGGGCAATAGAAATTTGCACCTCTGTATGGACATACTTCACTCATCTATCAAAGCTTGGTGTCCCCATCCATCTGTTAACCTCTGTATTATGAGGTGAGAGCAGTGAGGGTCCTAGAGACTGAGGAGGAAGCTCTGCCCTTGCCCGAGTCCTTTGCCTTTCCCCAATAGAAGAAGAGATTTCACTTCCTAAGCCCTTTTGCTGATTGGAGAAGCAGTCACTGTTCTCCCTCTTATGACCTAGAGGAGTGTAGCTTGGCAAGTCTCATTCACACATACATTTATCAGTAAACATGTCCTCTTCAGCTTGGAATTTCATCTTTCGTCTCAGAGAAAGGATGACATAATCTCCTTAGTGTCTGTCATGTCAAGTCTCCCCTTCTTTCTCCTTGACGCCTCAGGTTGCTAAACACAGAAGAAATACTCCTGATCCATTCCATTGTTCTTTAGAATGGATAGCCATGTCAATTCTCCTTGAGTATCTTATTAAATCAATTTTTCCTTTGCTTTCGTCTGATGCTGTTTTGATTACTTATCCTGACTGAAAAGAATCCAGAGGGGTAAGGAATTCTCTTTTGGGGTTCTAGTCCCACAGTCGTCGTTCTTCTAGGTATGGAGTGGAAATAACTCTTTCCATTAAGGGAAGAACATGAACCTTTCCTAAGTCAGGGCATTCAGTGTTCTCAACCTGAAATAATCTGCATGCTGGAGCAGGCATTTTGAGGTGAGCTGACTCAGAATCTTAGGGTGATTTGTTTTGAGCATCTTCCTTTACACGGCGACTGTATTCTAAATAAGATTGAAATGAGAACATGTCTGTGTAATTGCTTATTGAATGTGTGATTCCATAGACTACAGTGGAGTGATCTTGGTGGCAAAAGTCCAGTTGATTCCACTAATATTTATTGAGTACCCACTCTGTTCAGATAATCAATAGAAGAGGCCCAGTCCTATGCTGAAATGCGCTCATCATGAATGTTTCATTTTTTACAAATCAATGATCTTCTGGGTGACAGTACTGACTCCTTCTCATCACTCCAGTATGATTAATTCATTCATCATGTTAGACTGATTTAATTATTTATTATGTCGTTTTGTTTATTTAATTTGCATATCAATTGCCAGGGTGCTGCATATCTCAGCTTACTGCAGAATTGTATTAAGAAAGGTTTTGATTCTGATCCAGGTTCCACCGGTCTCCCCAGGGATACAAGCTTTCCGTAATTGAATACTTAGGTGCTGGGATGCAACAGCTAGAGTTTTTCCCCTGACCTGAAGTTCAACCTGCTCCTCCCACGTCAGTCCAGGGAGACAGCAAGTTGTAAATTATGCATTCTCATCTATCTGCTGGTCAATGTTTGCATATTTTTCCTATTCCATAGAGGGGACATTTTTTTTTCTTGAGAAACAAGTGTCTCAAACTTTTGGATCTTGGATTAAAGGGGATGAGGGAAGGCTTGCCATTGTTCCCTCAATCATTGTCTCCCAATTCTCCTCCCCACCCAATCAAAACTCTAGTATAGAGACGCCAAAGCAGCCTGGCCTGTGTTCTCATCATTTTATTATTCCCTCCTCCCAGCTGGGAGCAGTAGAAGAGGAAGAGGCATTTAAATCCTTGGACACTGGATTTGCGTACCTGCCAATAATTAGCATAACATGAGGTGGGACTGAGGGCCTTGCATCGAACCCTGGTCATGATCTTTATTAGCTCTGTGACTTTGGGAAGTTATTGAACAATACTAACAGTGATCTAGCTAAAGAGCACTTAATACAGTCCAGGCACTAAGCTGAGTACAACTTTATTCTCGTTTTTCAGTCTCCCCTGTGTTACTGTTCTCATTATTATAGCTACAGCGAACCACTATAAAACTCAGGGGCTCAGAATGTCCACAGTCATTTTGCTCATATGCAAATGCATGCTAGGTAAAACTCAGTGGAAGAACTTATCTCTGTTCTAGTACCTGCTGGATGGCTGTCCGGGGCTGTGACAGTGGCTCGCTTACCCGATTGCCAAGTGGGTGCTCGCTGCTCAGGTGGGCTGGAGGCTGGAGCCCTTAGTTTCTCTCTGTGCACAGCTTCGTGCCTCTGCTCGGGCTCCCTCACAGCATGGAGGCTCGGTTCCCAAAGTGAACATCCCAGAGGAAACAGGGAGAAGCCGTATGACTTCGTCCTACCTGTTCTCAGAAGTCATATAGCATCACTTCCTTCACATCCTGCATGTGGAAGGACCTGTCCAGTGGAAGGACATGGGCCCACGAGGTGTCAAGTTGAGATGGCCTGCTGTCAAGATGGAAATTAGATTCTCAGAAAAAAAGAAGAGAAATGGACAAGAAGCAAACAAGGGGAGAGGCATTGCTCTGCAGACTGGGCCTCTGTTCTGTGGGGATGAGGTGGACTGGATGGCCTCATCCTTTCTCCTGGGGGTGTGTGTGGGAGAAAAGTCAGACAGCTCTTCCCGGCGTGTCTCGGTGGGGCCTGCTGTCCTGGGCGCAGCGCGTGCCTCTGCTCTACTCCCTCGGGCCCAGCACCTTGGAGTGGCCACTTGGGCCCCAGGACCTGAGTTTCAGAGCAAGGATGTGTTTGAAGGATAATCTGCATTCTCAAGTCACCCAAGCTGGGTGACTCTGGTTGAAAGGTAGACATGAGAGTAGATTTGGGGTGTCTCAGTCCCCCGCCTCTCTGCTTAGGTTTTCTTCCCCTTTCGATCATACTTTCTACATAGGTATTCTGACTTAGGATCACTGGGCTTGTTCCTCTTTTGAACTGTTAAATAATCTTGACTGGAAGCTCACAAGGGGCTTTAGCTAGACTCACCGTATGCCTGAACCCCTGATCAAAAGAAACGGTGAGATCATGAATGTTTGTTGTCTTAAGCTGCCAAGATTCAAGGCGATTTGTTCTGCAGCGGCAGATAAATAATACAACAGGTGGTTCTGCTGGCCAGCACCCTCATCCCCTCGGACCTCTCCCCATGCTGTTGCTGGCTCTCTGTTATCAGGCCAGTTGGCTCTTGTGGACCCTTCTCGAGAGATGCCTGATTCCCCAAACCCTATTATTTATCATAATGAACAATTTTCCTTCTTCAGAAGCTTTTAAATTTCTCTCACCTTGGGCATGTCTGTCTAGGCCTCGTCCTTCTAAAATGCACAAAGGGCCGTTGCTTCTCTGTGGCAGAATTTGCCGGCCTGCTGACCCACATGGTAAACCATCACGTGCAGGAGCTGTTGCTGTTTCCCCATCACATAACTGGGGGCTTAGCAAAGGGTGTGACTTGCGCCATGATTCAGTTAGGAAGTAACAGAACTGGCTTCATCTGGCTCCAGAGACGTCCCTGCCAAACGCCTTAGGAGGCTGCTCAGATATTTCCATTGAAGTTTTCCTACTAGCAGATGAGAATGTGTGTGTGCTCCCCAGGGGCCTGGGGCAGAGCCAGAGTGGCCTGCCTCAAGCAGGACACTTGTTTAAAGTTTCATTTTTAACTTAAAAAATTCATGTGCATTTTTAATTTGACTCATGAATACATTCATGTTGCTTTTAACATAATATTGCATTCATCAGGCCAGACTCAGTTATAGGCACTAACAAACAAACTCCGGAAGCTGAGTGACTGCCGAGGTTGGGGAATATGCCTGGAATCCAGCAGTTTCAAGGTGGGAGATAAAACTTGTGTGAGAAAAACTTGTCTTGCTCCAAATTCCGATAGCGCTTAGATTTTCTTCATTTTATTTTCACTGTTGGGAAAGGAAAGGAAGAAAACCCTGGTTGACTTGACACACACACACTAAAGTCATGTTGGATTCAAATTACATTTCAATGTGGGTGTTGAGGCCCCTCACCCCCAGGGTGTTCAGCGTCTCTTCATGTTGGGGTACCAACCAGTGGCCGCTGGGGTTGGTATTGACAAGAAGAAAGAGTCAGAATGGAGTATTCTCTGGGGGTGTTATGGTCAGACTTGGGAGTGTTCTGCACTCCATACAGCTGATAGGAACTCAGGCCATATGGTCCTGGGGCAACATTGGAAGGACACAGGTGTGAGGTGACCTTGTACCTCTGAAGAGATGACATTTCAACAGGATTTAGTAAGTCCATGGTCTTACCTATGCCACAAACATTTTAAATTACAGTGAAAAACAACATCACATATATTTTCTTCTCTTCCTGTCATTTAATGGGTGAGATCTGTGGACTTGAGACTTGTCACTGGGAAGATTATGTTGAGCCAGAGGTGACAATGCCTTTTGGGCTCTCTGTCCAGGCAATTTTTCGTCTGTTTGTGTCAAATATCTCAACAGGCCATGCTCACAGAAATTGCTTCTTTCACTGTGTTGTGGGTGATGTCAGGAAAATTCCCCAGGCGAATGGGTCAGGGCGCAGCTGGGCCGGTTGCCTGATTCAGTCCTGCAGGCTCATGGGCAGGGCAGAAGTCTGGCTCGTCATGTCAGATGGGCTTGTTTACCAGCTGTGGGGAATAGTGGCTGAGGGGTTTGTGAGTCAAGAAAGAGAACCAAGAATAGTCTCCTTTCACTAATAACTTCCATTGTATTCATAGGTAAATAAACTAAAAATCACACAAGGGCTCCCACGCCGAACTGCATGGCCAAGCTGGTCCCACATTCCTGAACTGTAGACTGTGTCAGTCGGTCAACAAGACTATTTGAAGTCACTTTTTTTAAAAAAAGTGGTGGTGGTGCAGCGGGTTAAAGCACTGCACTAAGGGGCTAAAGCCACTTCTGCATGAGTTCGATTCCCGCCTGCCCTGGAGGTGACCACATGGCATGGCAGACCTCTCCTGACCCGCCCGCTGCTCCCCTCAGCAGTGTACTTCGTTGATCTGCCTGTTCTGCTCCCCACTCTGTCTCTGGTGAAGCCGCTCACCACCCCTGAGCCTCTGGCCTGTACCCCAGTTCTGTATGCACAAATAAATAAAAATCTTAAAAAAAAAAGATTTATTTATTTATACATACAGAGTTTGGGTATAGGCCAGGGGTTCAAAGGCAGTGAGAAGATTCACCAGAGACAGAGTGGGGAGCAGAACGGGCAGACTGACCAAGTACACTGCTGAGGGGAGCAGCAGGCAGGTCAGGAGAGGTCTGCCGCGCCATGTGGGTCAGGGGCCAGAGATAGAACTCGCACTGAAGCAGCTACAGCTCACTTCCAATGTTGCATCCTAACCCGCTGTGCCATGAGAGAGGGCCTGAAGTCACTCTTTTTGGGGTGATTTGTCACACAGCAACAGATCACTGGAACTGTTCCTACTCATTAACTACAATGTCCTTTTTTCACTCAGTCATCTTCCCCCCCCCACCCCATTTCTGCATTAGATATTTATTATTTTAAAAAAAATGAAGTACTATTGTTTTAATGATTAATGTTTTGACAAGAAGATGTGGTGTATATACAAAGGAATCCAAAAGATAAATTCACAGCTCAGTCATCTTGACGTTGGTCACTAAAACACTAAGCATTTTGCTCTGGTGCCTCCCTGGTAGCCTAGGTGTTAAGTCTCAGCGCTGTCATTGCTACGACCTGAGTTCGATCCCCAGCCAGGGTTTGACCCACATGGTGCAGCAGACCTCTCCTGTCTCGCCCACTGCTCCCCTCAGCAGTGTGTTTCTGTCGATCTGCCTGTTCTGCTCCCCACTCTGTCTCTGGTGAATCCTTTCACCCCTGTACCTCTGGCCTTTACCCCAAGTTCTGGGAAAAAAAAAAATCTCCAAAATGAATTATGCCTAGATTGCTGGATGAGCCTGCTAACTTCTTGTTTTGGCCCCTCGTTGAGGGCAGGGAGAGAGAGAAAGTTCTACAGGGGCAAATCCTAAGTTCCACAGAGCACCCCAACGTCTTGGATTAACAGTTTATCAGCATATCCAGAGGGACTTTTGACCTGCTAGTTTTCCTAAGATATTTTTGTGAATCCTAAGGAGTTTTGTATTTGAACCTGGCTGTAAAGCTGTCCCGTGGGACTTTAACTCCATTACGTGGATCACGTGCCTGGTGGTAAGGCGCAGAAATCAGGCACGTGGATCGACGTGTCATATGTAATTGCTCTAATTTTTTTTATTGTGGCAAAATATATGTGTCATAAAATTTACCACTTTAACATTACCATTTTTAAGTTACCATATCATGGCACAAGTGTTCGGAATGTTACTCATCCACACAACTGTGCATTTGCAGAGCCTTTTCATCATCCCCAGAATTCTGTACCCATCACACAGTTCCCTATATTCTCTTTTCTCTAACCCCAGGAACCACCATTCAATTTTCTGGTCCTCCGAATGGCCTGTTTTAAGATAACTCATATGTACTCCCCCCAGCCCTGCCATGGCATCAGCCAATATTTGGGATAGCCCTCCTTTGACAAAGCACACTTTTCCTGGAACTCAGCCCTGCTCATTCATGTTTGTGTCATCTATGGCTGAGTTTGCTCTTCCACAGTAAAGGCAGGTAATTGTAACAGATCCTGTATGGCCTCTTTGCCAAAGCTGTTTACTCTCTGAAGTGCTTCTCAAAAGTTTGCAGACCCCTGCATTAGGCTGGGGTGACTGACCTCCATGATTATTTCATTAGCATGCAAGAGAAGCTTCTTTTCCCACCCACGGGGAGTGGATTTTTACAGTATGAAAGTAACCAAGACCTTTAACTTTGCTTAATCAAATTCCTACTCTGTGTTCAGCTGCCTTCAATTTTGTAGTTTAAAGAATGCAAACCATTTCTGTGCTTTACCTGCCTTTCTCCTGGGCTTGTTTTCCTTCCTCCACAAGGTCTAACTGACCTGTAAAGCTCTTCTTCAACCCTCAAATTTACTAATAGAATACCTCTAATTCTACTAGATAATCTTTAGCACTTTGCCTTCTATAGAACAGCCCCCCCAACCCCCAACACACACACACTAGTCAATACAGCCAGTTCCACACAATTGTTTTGTAGTTAGGAAACAGTAGCTGCTAAATTATCTAATTCTGCAAGCTCCCTTTTTCATTAAGGTGGGAAATGAATTAGTGCTTCTTATTTAGATTTTGACCTTTCTTTGTGATACCCTTTTACCCTTTCCACGAGGAAATATAAGATTCCCAACTAGACTTCTAAAACCTCGGCAGCACAAGTTTTCAAAGTCATTTTTCATTTTACTAGGTTCTTCTTTAAACTGTAATCCCACAGGTCATTTACTTTATTTCTCCAAGATTCATCATTTTATCCATCCTGTTTGAACATATTCCTTTTTGTTTAAATTATGTTTTTCAAGGTAGCATTGATTACTATATATGTGTCTGGAGTAAAGGTTCACACCTCTAAAAATGGGTGCTCTAATGCTTCGCCTACCTCCAGAGCCCCAAAGGAGGTGATGTCAGAAGAATGAGAAGTTTCCAGGGCATCAGGCTTATTGGGTGATTCTACATAGCTTTTCCCATTATTGATTTGGGCTCATGTGTGAATAAATGAATACATTAAAAAAATCAATTATTTTGCTTGCCCCAAAAATAACTATCTAACATTCCATGCACTCGATACTTTTACTTTCAGTCACTTATCAATGAACTGCTTCATAAGCATCAACATTATGAATATGTTGAATAAAACCTCTGAAAGATCTAAATCAGGGATGGCAAACATCTCTCTAAAGGGTCAGCTAGTAAATATTTTTTCCCATAAAACTTTATTTACAAAGACAGGTAGTTTGCCAGTTTCAGTTGTAAATCTTTCACAATTATACTTTTTTAACTTTTAAAATATCTTTTTAAAGTGCACAGTAGTTTTAAAGACCTCTGTGAGAAGTGCTGGCTTGATAAGTTGGTATCTGTTTTGTGACTTCAGTATCTTGTTACCTGGGCACATTTTGAACTTCTATAATAACAGTATTAATTGGCCTACGAACACCCAGCCTTTAAATACCCCTCGTATGTGAATTTTGCCCAAGGAACAACATAATTGTAGACTGTTCTTCTGATGTGAGGTTTTTCTGTGCTCTTTAACTTTCAAATTCCTGGGTGGCATTAAGTTCACATCTCACAATTTCAGTTTTCAATCACCAATTTGGCCAGTTGAAAAGATATTTAAGGTAAGTAAATAAAGAGTGAGAACAAAATTATAAAATACAGAAACCTGTATACTCTTCTACTGTTAAGGAATTCCTAGAGGGGGGAAGAAATTGTGCTTGTGGAGTTAGAAGGGTTGTGAGTGGAAAACCAAGTGGTAAGATTTTACTTGGGAGATACAGATCAAAACACAATGAGTGATTACTGTATGCCTGTGAGAATGATACATGACCCCCAACAATAATTGCTGGAGAGGATGCAGAGAAAGGTCATCCCTATCATACTGTTGTGGGGATATAAACTGGTCTGGTCATTTTTGAAACTAATCTGAATTACCTCAGAAAACTAAAAATGGAAATACCGAGTGACTCAGAAGTCCCACTTAGGCATCTCCCCCCAAAATTTTATGCCTTACATTGTTTATTGTAGATTTATCTACATGTACATCAAAACAACTAAAAGACTACTGTTAGATGATTGGATTAAGAAGATATAATATACACATAGATGCAGTGGAATACTACTCAGCTATAAAATGACAAAACCTCACCATTTCTGAAGATATGTAGAAACTGGAGGATATTTTGCTAAGCAAAGTAATTCAGAAAGAAAAAGCACTGTGTTATTTTACTCACACAGGAAATATAAAGAAACAAAACAACGGAACAGATAAGACTAAACAAATGTATACCCTAGAAATGACTACAGAATGAAGCTACCACAGGGGGTGTGAGGAAAAACGTTTATTTGGAACTTAAGGATGGTAATCCAGAAGACGCAAACCCAAGAAGTGCTGGAGCTGTCTTCAAGTTGTCTGGGGCGGGGGGTGGGAAGTGCTTATAAACATCAAAGGCAGGAAGTTCCTACTCTATGCAAGTGGAATTTTCAGTTAGAGCAGTTCTGATTGGTGGAAAGATTGTCAAGTGGGGTTGACCCCATTTCAACGCTGGTTGGTCTTGGGCTTGTAGGTGTGGTTTCGTTTTCTTGTCAGAGGTTGGTATGTCAGGTGTTTGGTCATTCCTGGTTCTGGACCTTCAATAGCCTCAAGATCATGGTCTGTTTTTACCCA
Source organism: Condylura cristata (assembly GCF_000260355.1). Lineage (NCBI taxonomy): Eukaryota > Metazoa > Chordata > Mammalia > Eulipotyphla > Talpidae > Condylura > Condylura cristata. The sequence continues at coordinate 26,925,817 of NW_004567123.1, read as the reverse complement.
GACATGGGTTGGCTTCAGCTTTGTTTTTCATTTTCATATCACATACTATAATAATCAGAGATGAAGTTTGGGGTGTAGTTGGCGTTTCATACATGGTAGGAAGTACTAGTCCATCATCATCTTGGTGGTTGGGTTGGAGATCACATGGCCTAGTTGACTTGGCCTAGTTGACTTGCTGTTTCATTGCCTCATTCCCAGAATGGCCTGCCAGCTGCCTCCTCAACCTGGTATAAAGACTTGGCGCACCTCCCTGTGCCAGGATGGACTCAATCAGCGGTTCTGAATAGGGGCTCTTTCTCTGCACACTGTGTCTCCTGTTTTATTGCCCAAGAGAAGCATCTAATATAAAGTCACTGACTCTGCTGGTCCTGCGGGTATGCAGCATGGGACATATAATTTCATTGATTGTCATGAACCTGTTGGTCCCTTTATGATGTGAGGCAGAGTTTCAGCACATGGGGCTTGGGTACCCTGGATCAGAGGGAGGGAAGCCTTGAATGCCTCTTCCTGCCAAGACCCCATTCCTGAGAGAACACCCGCTTGGACCACAAATCGACCCACCTTCATTCACATATTACAGCTGCAGAGCAAGACGGGCACAGAGATTGTGCCCTCAAAATGGGCCAAAGGGTAGTGTGGATGGTGAGGACCAATAAATATTTTCAGCCATCACCCTGGGTTTCACAGAAGAAGAAAGGGAGAGTTATTTATTCTTTTTTTTTT
>NW_004567123.1:26901391-26924873 GCF_000260355.1 Condylura cristata | reverse complement strand
TTTTTAGTGCAGTGCTGTAACCCGATGCGCCACCAGGGAGGGCCCCATTTATTCCTTTTAACAATATTCATGGTGCACTTATTCTATGCCCAGCACCCTGGGGACCCAGGGAAAACAAGAGAGATAACCTGGGATAGCCAGTCTCCCCAAGAGTTCCCAGGGTCCTGCCTGCTGGTCTTCACATGCTCGCTAGTGCCGCCCACGCTGTTGTGGGCCTGGCATGTGTGAGCGGTGGCACTCAGCAGGAGTGAAACTAGGTCTCTTCCAGGATTTAACTATATTAAGACACTGAGCTGCACCTTGGCTTTCCTCTCTGGGTGCTCTCGCTCTGAGGGAAGCCAGCTGCCTGGTGGTGAGTGGTCCCGTGAAGAGGTGCTCATGACCTGTTGCCAACAGCCTCGTGAGTGAGCTGGGCAGGGTCGCCTGCTGGCAGCAGGCTGGCAGCTGACTATGCCTTCAGGTATCACAAATTAACAAGAGCATGAAAGGAAAGACAGGTAATAATGAGAGACGGGAACGACTATTATGACCGCGCATGTCTGTGATTCAAGTTTAGGGCGTCAGGAATGACACCTTTGAGGAAATGAGTAACTCCTGAAGGATGGGGTGGAAATGGTCTGAGGAAGCAGCAGGGGAGGAGCAGACCCCAGGTGGGTGAGACCCAAGGGCTGAGGATCTGAAGAAAGGGCAGGTGACTGGAGTGGACAGATGTCATGGCGAGTTTTGTCAGCGGAGCTGGAGAGGCAGCCAGACCCTGCAGGCCCTGGGAGGAGCTGGGATGGCTCATCCGAGCCAGCTCTGCCCACAGAACTTCCTGGGTGAGGGCAGTAGACTGTGTCTGCACTGTCCCCAGGGTAGCCAGACCCCAGGCAGCTGGTTTGTACTTGCGTCCAGTTCATCTGAGGAACTGAATTTTTAAATCTATTGAATAACCAGCCATATGTGCTGGGTAGATCCCTGTGGACAGAGGGGGGCAGAGTAAAAGGAAGTGGGAGGAGATTAGGAGTGGGGGGCATGAGGCTGGGGGCCTTGGGGAGATGCCCCTGGCTGCCATGGGGAGCATGGGTGGAAGGTAGGCAGGGAGCTGGCGGAGGCTGATGCAGGCAGTTGGTGGTTGGCTGTGCCACCTGCTCCCCTGAGTTCTGGCCCCAGGACCAACTGAGGGTTAGAGATGCTCAGGCTGAGGGACCACCTGGAAGCTCTTCCGTCTGCTGGCTTGGTGCCAGGGCATGACCCGCAAAGCAGCCATTTCTCCAGCAACTGCAGGAGTGCTGGGCTCTCCTCTTACAAGCTCTGGCCCCGGCTCCAGAATGTTCAAGAGGCCTTCAGTGTACAGCTCTTTCTAAGGCTCAAGTGCGTCAGGTGTCTGAGTCCTGTTCGTGCTCTCTACCTTTAGGAATATCTTCGGCCTCAAATGAGATAAATCCTCCATGAGGCACAGTAGAGCTGGGAATACCCCCGGTTCTGTGCCCTCACCCCTAGTAGCTATTCGGAAATACTTCTGTTCGACAAGGAAATCTGGCTTCCAGGTTCTCTTGTCTCCTGTGGCCTCAGAAGCTAGGCAGTGTACAGTGAAATAGGAGCTAGAAAGGGCTCAGGTCTCCATATTAATGTTGACTATTAATTGAATGTCATAGTAATATGCTGGTGTTCCCTGCTGCTCAGTGTATGGAATGAATGATTTCTGCAGATGAATGAAATAATCACCAGTGGGCTCACCTCTCTGTACCATTGTACTAATTTTATTTCTCTGTGGTCTCACCTCTTGAGGCAGCTGTGGTTCCAGGGGCAAATTTAGACCTTGTGTCCTATTTCTCTCACTTCATTCACTTGGCCATGCTCACCGCTTGGCTGTTCCGTGTGCCAGGAAACACACCCCTTTCTGACCCTTCCGATAACCACAGATACCCACTGGGTCCGGTCCTCCCCTCTCCCAGTCTTTGTTCAGTGTTACCCTCTCAACGAGGTCAATTGTGACCACTCTATAAAATGAGACCCTACCCTTCCTCAACCTCCTTTCCCCACTTCCCCTGCCTCTGTCAAGTGACACACAGATGGCACAGCACCCAGGGGAGCGCGTGGGGTGTTGCCATCTACCACTTGGGCCACGGCATCGACCTCTGTTTATATAAAATATAACAAAATCCTCCTACGGTTTTCCCTGCTTCCCCAGGAGAGGGTCAACTCCCGAGAGTAGGTGTGTTCATTGCTGCTCTGTCCTGGTGACGTCTGTTTCCCTACCTTCTAGCACAGGACCGGCTTCGAGTTGTTCAGCCATAAACATGCATAGAAGATAAGCATCCAGGCTCTTCCTGGCCCTGACTCCCAGCCTGTCTTCCTGCTCCACCTGCTGTGTGGGTCGTCCTCATGGGGCTTCACGTGTTCCCCCTCACTCCTCTTCCTGGGTCACCTGCTGCCTTACTCTCCTCTTTTCCTCTAAACCAGTGTCCAGGCCTGGAAAGACTTCCCACATCACACCTCACTGGCTCTTCTCTCGCGATACTTACACCTTTGTCGGCAATTCTCAGTTCTTGTTGCTAGTGCTTCTGACTTGTGCTTGGTATGCACCTGGTATGTGACCTAAGTCAGACTTGGTCACATTAACATACTTCCTGGGCCTTTTTGTTTACATCTGGGGTGAGAATGACGATACCTACCTAGGAAGCTGTCGTGGGAGCTAAATAAGATAATGTGTGCAAGTGTACATAGTAGGTGCTCAAGAAAATTTCCTGTGTGATTGTTGCCTGAGTCCAGGACGGGGGGAGCAGGGAGCTACAGTGTTAACTAAAGATGTTTTATTCCAGTGTGCTGATTTTGGAATGGGAGATTGTTTTTGTTGCACATTAGAATAATGAGAAAGCTCTTATCTTTATTGGAATCTTTCCTCAGAAAGAGAAGAGCTGTATTTGTGTCAGAGATAATTTGGTCTTTTTACAAGCTCTGTGTGATAGACAATAGTTGGGGCCTTTTAACTGGCGTGTTGAAGGCTTTTTCCCTCTCTTTACATAGTCTGTCAGTTCCAGTCTTGGTTTCTGGCTGACTTTTGTGGCATTTGAGTAGTTACTTTTTTATATACAGGTACACACATAACACACACACTTGTACACATGTGTGCACGCTCATACGAATATGCCTTTTTGATACACAGGGCCTGTGTGATTGTGCAGTATAGATGAATGCCATGTGTAACATGTGGGTGGGTATTCATATATGTGGATGGAGATGAGTGTGGCAGACCTGCCTAGACAGAGCAGGCCTGGGGGCTGAGGTTGGCACAGTTTGACAGAGGGGGAGGACAGGGTGATGGATTTGGAGAGGGGTCGCGTGGTCCTGTGGGAGCTGGAGGTGGGACCAGTGTGCCCTGGAAGACATGTTGTCCATGTTAAGCAGGGAAAATGGGAATAAGTCATCACCATCAAAAATTTGGCTGTCAGAGGGAGGTAGGAAGCTGGGCACGGATGTGACATTCAAGACAGAAGGGAAAGCCAGCTCCCAGGTGCTTGGAACCTCTGTCCTCTTGCGTAAGGGCATAGGCAGGGCCTCTGGGCTCACAGCCACTGGAGAGACCAGATCCGGCAGGGAGCTGCTATGCTGACTTCTCCTGCAGTAGCAGAGGAGTCTTTGACAAAGAGCTGGGAAGTCTGAGGGGTTGGGCTTACCTTGGCGGATGCCTGGCCACACACTGTGGCCCCACCCTTGGTTGCTGGTGACCTTGGGAAGTTGCTCTGCCTCCTGGGGTTGAGTAAGGGATTAAACAGCATGACACTATAAAGAGAGCTTAGCTCTGCAGCGGCAGAGAAAATCACTCTGGCAATGTAGGTCTTTCTTAACTTGCCTTCATTGTTATTTCCAAACTTGAAAATCTAGGGTGTTTGGGGAGTCAGCATGGCTCTGAGAGGCTACAAAGTCTCCTAAATTTAACCTAGTAAAGTGGAAAGTGGGAGAAGTGTAAGAGCCACCTTTTGGGCTCATAACCACATACAGAGGACAAGAGAGCTTGAAAAAAGTGAGAACACGGCCTCTGGAGGTCCAGGTAACCGCAACACTAAGGAGGCACCGGCGATTGCCTGGAGTCTGAACCTACAGAACCAAGTCAGTCCCCAGAGCCCCCTCTGGCAGCTGCTTCCTGACCTTGGCCAGCTGTGTGACCTTGAACATCTCAGCTGACCTCTCTGGGGGTAATGATTGTTCATGGGAAATTAGAAGGCAAATCCAGACAGTTCCTGACTCAGTGGAAATAGACTCTCTGGTCATCAGATCCCCCAGACTGTGACCTTTAAAACTAAAACCAAGGTCACAGCCTGGAGCATGTCCTCAGGGGGTGGATGCTGGGCTTCAACTGCACTGCTGTTCTTGACTTCTCAAAGGCGCTTACTGCCTGAGGGCCTTTGTACCATTCTCCTGGACTGAAGCTATTTTTGTTTCTAGTTTGGGGATGGCTGGTTTCTTCATACCCTTGGGTGTTATTTCACATCTCACCTCTTCAGAGAAGCCTTTGTTGACCATCCTGGCTGAGGGGTGCTCACGGCCCCTGACTCAGTTTCCCTCTGCTTAGCACTGTGACTCTCCTGTAATTCCTGTCACATGCTGCAGGCTTGTTGCTTACTCGTTTGCTTCTTTCTGGTCTGCCTCCCACACGGGGCTGTAAACTATGGGAGCACTGATTGTTGGCTTCTCGGTTATTGCTGTGTGTGTATTTTCCAGCCCAGAGTTTCACCCCTAGTGTTAATCTGGGAAATAGGAATATCGGGGGCTTTTTGGCCAATGATAGAAACCGCTGGTGGCCTCCCTGGGTATCTTAGTCTAAGGAAGGTGTTTCAGTTCTGCAAGGACTGGATGTCTCTTTGCCAGGTGTCTAAAGCAAAGCAGGACACCTGCATATTCCTGATGCCAGAAAAGGTTGCAGGAAACCCACCACATGTCCCTGCAGAAGAGTTTAGGGCCTTACTGACACCTGTCTGCCTGGACCTCCTTCCTATGAGTCCAGTTCTGACCTCTAGAGCTGGAGGCAGCAGGTAAGAACACCAGCTTGGAAAAACTACTGCCCCATCTTACTTAAGCTGGTGACTTTTTGTTGTTAGTGTTCAGCCCTTCTAGCAACTACCTGAAGCTCTCCACTAGAAAAGGGGGAAGAAAACAAGCAAATCTAGTGCCTGCTAGCATTAGTTAGTTTTTGTTGTATAACAGTGGGCCCATAATTTAGTGGCTTAAAACAATGGCAATCTTATTTAGTTTATGCTCCTGGGGGCCAGGTAGGTGGTTAACATGGCCTGATCTCCTTGTTGGGCTCTGCTGGACTCTCATGCAATTGAAAGGCCCCCACACATCTTCAATGTGTGGGAGTCTTTCTGGGGTAGCTTGGTTCTCCTCCATATGGGTTTTCATCCTTTAGCAGACTAGTTCATGTCCACCCTTGTGATGTTTTCAGATTCCCAAGTGCAACATGATAGCAAGAGCCGCAGCACAGAAGCATCTACAAACCTCTTGAAGCATGTTTGCAAATGTGTGACTGTCAGAGCAATTCCCCTGGCCGAGTTCCTAGTCACCCTGCAAGGCGACGACCCCAGGGTATTGTTGCAGGGAGGTAGATTTGGCAGGCCATCTATCATTCAGTTCTTTGGCACTTGGTTGCATGTATAATCTGGCGCCTTCCTTGAACAAATCTCATTCATTCCTTCAAACAGAGTTTTACTGTTGCTTGTCTTTCATGGTTAGGGACCCTGAGGTTCAAGGAAATGCATTCACAGTGACTCTAAGTTAAAGTTGCACTGGAGAACGTTAAACGGGCAAGGTAGACATTATTCAAAACTATTGCAACAGGGAAGAGAGATTGAACTAGAGCTGGAGAGTTTTGAAGAACGGGGATATAGGCATTCCTAGATCCTTAAGGCTTGCTGATTGGTGTTACCAAATTAAACTCTCCTGTTTTCACGACAGGAGTTATTTGGAGCCAGGCACCCTCTGAATTTAGGTTCCTAACCTCCTACAGTGACCTAGTGGGCAGAGAGCTATCTCCTTCACAGCTTACATTTCAGAGATGGTTCTTAGGTCCTTGAGAAAGACATTTTGTTTCTTGGATTATGAAACTGGTTGAGAGGCTGGGAGAAGATTTACATACATTTCAAACAAGCAGAGAAATAATTTGCAGAGAAATAATTTGCAATGACAAGTCTGCTGAAGTAAATGATCTAAAAGGGAGGTGAGGGGTTGATAGTTAGGAAAAAACCTGGTGTAAAGTTTCTCAAGTCTAGGGCAGTTGAGAACATCTGAACTGGGATTTGAAACTTGGATCATCTGATTCTAACTCTTATGCTGTCCTTCCCCTCTAACTCTTGGTGACCACACACAAGCTGTTTTAGGAAGTGAAATCTGCCGGCGGTAGCTTCTGAAGAATTTGTCGTCTTATTTGAATAGGAGAATGCATTTAACACATCAGTGGCTCCTATAACATTGCAGATGCAACATATGGAAAAGCTGGATCTTAAAATAAGCTGTAGAATTCAGATCCATAATGTCAGAACCCAAAGGGCTCTGGGTACAAGGTAATCTGTTCTCCTGGCTGCACAGGTGGGACACCTTTCTGCACAGGTCAGAGAGAGAGAGCTGGGGTCAGACCTGCAACCTTGCCCAGAGCTCCAAGCTCCCAATTCCAAAGGCCATATTCTTTCTGCCCCATCCCCCAAGGCTTTGCACCAGCGGCTTCTGTTATTTTTTCCTCTTTTCTTTTTACAGGCTCACTGGCAGCCACTGCTCCAAGGCAGAAAATGTATTCATTTAAATGACTTCGTTTGGAAATAGAAGCTTGAATAATGATGTTACCATTTATAATTGCTCTGATTAACCACACCACGTTTTGCAGTTTAGAATAAAAAAAGCCTCATTCCTTTTGTGATGTGAATTTTAATTGCTCTCTCTCAGAAAGACCCCTCCAGCCATACCTGTAAGCTTCCTGTGTTCTAAGGCTGAGATTTGGGGCTGGGCACTGGGTGGAGGTTCCTGAAATTCCTGGCTGGCTGGAGATTTGGGGGCCAAAGCTGTCTTGTGTCCACAGTGAGCCAAATTTTCTTACTTCCTTGAGGGATCACATATTAGAGGACCCACAAAGCCCAGTCTGAAGACCTAGGAAAAAGGAGTTTTTCTAGGGTTGTTTGATGCTCACTGGTTGTCATCTGGAGATTACAAAGAGGGCAGAAGCATCCATAATTTATCTGCCTGTGAACGTGTCTTCTAAGATGGATTTACTTTTTTTTTTTTTCTTCAAAAAACACCTTAAGGATATTTTCCTATTGCTGTTTGACATTTCACCCACATGAAATAAGAAGCAGCACAATGTAGTGGAGAAGGCAAGAATTTAGGATAATATAGGTGATTAGTTGATCTCTGGGGGAACAAGGGCTTTCTAAATATAGAAGTCAAGAAATAAACTCGAAAGGAGAATGATGGGTTTGGTTACATAAAAATTTAAGTATTTTAAAAGTAAACGTAAATAGACAAAATGTTAAAACAAAGAACCTGGGGGAAATATTAACAAAGATGATTTATAATGTCAATTATCTTTCACATGTAAAGAAGAATGGTAATCAACGAGACCCATCCCTTGATAGGAAAAATGAAAATAATTGACAATTTATGTAAGAAATATGGCCACAGTAAAAAAAATATATATATATGAAAAATCAGTTTTCTTGTATTGAATATTTACTGAAATGTAAATTTAAAATAATGAAGGTATCACTTCCCTCTGCTTACACTGGCAACAATTTAAACAGTATTGTTGGTAAAAGTAAGATGATGTGATTGTTAAGAGTGTTCAGTTTCTGCAATCTTTCTGAAGAACATTTTAACAAATGGTTTGAAAATCTGAAAGTGTGCCCAGCCTTTCACCTTGTAATTATAGTCCCAGGAATTTGGAAATAATTAGTGATGTACATGAGATAACATAAAAAGAATTTCTTTTTTTTTTGGCCCTCCCTCTCACCGGCCAGAGATGGAGGGGCGGTGAGAGGATTCACCAGAGACGGAGTGCGGAGCAGAATAGACCAACTGGTGAAGTACCCTGCTGAGGGGAGCAGCGGGCGGGTCAGGAGAGGTCTGCCACGCCATGTGGTCACCTCGGGGGCAGGCGGGGATCGAACTCATGCGGAAGTGGCTTTAACTTCTCAGTGCTGTCCTTTAACTCCCTATGCCACCAGGGAGGGCCCATGAAAGGATTTTTATCAGAACATTATTTGAGGTAGAGGAAAATGAATTTAAATGCCTAGTCATAGACTAGCTAGAAGTATGTGACTTCCATATGATGTAAAAAATTGATAATTTCAAGCAATATTGAAAGTTATGTGAAAACACAAGCAATATTGAAAGTTATGTGCAAAAATACCATGATAGATTTAGTTTAAAAATCATTAAGCTCACCTTTATAGAGAGTCTATTACTGATCTTAATTAAATTATATATAAAATACATGAATGAGTGGGAAAAATGAATCAAAATGTGAGCAATTCTTGTCTTTGAATGGTAGATTATGGTCAATTCTTAATTTCATCTTTAAGGCAACTTTAAGGCAACTTCCAAACTATTTTTCTATGATGTCTTTTAAAATTTGATAATCTAATAAAAATAATATAAAAGAAAACACTGAAAACAGATGAAGTTAAGTTTAAATGAGCTTTATATTTAGAAGCTGGTTGGTCTTGTTGATATTATTGTAAAGTAGAGGTAAATGTATCTCCATGCAAGGTTATTCTAAGTGCTAATTCAGAATATAATTAAAGATTGTGACATAGAATAGACTCTCTGTAAATATTAACCAGGGCCCAGCATTCTTGCTGTTGGTATTATCTGGCATTTTAGATTTGCACCCTAGGGTTTGGATTGGTCTTTGAATTATTTCCTGTGATTTTATGTTAGTTTTGGGTGTTTCCAAAACTTATTTAACTATCCACTTGTCCCATTTTCTCAGAAGATAATGAATGAGCATATTCACATTTATGATTTTGTTAGATATTAGCTTTTCAGGAGGTGAGATCTGGACTCTTACATTTCTTTCCTTAGCTTTACAAAATTTTCTAAAGCTGTGGTTCCCAACAGTGGCAAAGGTAGTGACTACATGGTTATTTGTATACCATGTTCATGGACATATAAACTCATACAAACTTTTTTCAGAAAAGTTTGGAAAACTACATCAAGAGTCTTTATGCATATTTACGTCTTCTGATTCAGTATTCCCCATTTGAGAAATATTGCCTTAAGATAATAAGTATATATATATATATATATATATATATATTATATCTACAATTAATTCCAACTCTATATCATGTCTAGGGTCTGTGGGGATAAGGCCTGATTCTGTTTGTTTACTTGTAAATTCATGAAACTCATAGACTTAGGGCTTCTTTGGCAGGAGACCTCATGCAAGTCTGTCCAGATGATGATGATATGCTGGATTGCAGATACCAGACACAAGTCTACAAGTCTGTCAATCCTTGTGGGCTAGAATACAGATGCTTTGTGGAGTAATGCAAAGAGTCTGGTCAAATATGGGTTGCATCTGGACATTGACTTGTGACCTTGAGCAAATTGCTTCTCTCTATGTATCTTCTCCCTCATTGTAAAATAGGCAAGAAAATGTTAGTCTCATAGGGATGTTGTGGGGAACAAGAGGGAGGAGGAGTCGTCATACAATTAAGGGCAGGTCATTTCTAAGTCATTCTCTCCTCTCCCCCTTCTTTTTAGTTTTTTTGTTTTTTTTTTTTTTAGTTAATTTGACTTACAACTGTGAGTGCCTTAGCCTTCTGTGTTGATTCTCCTTGACTACAAAGGGAGTCTGGCAGCCTTCCTACCCACCCATTGTGCCAGAAACAGGGTGGACCCTTTGTCAGTTCCTTTTGGAACTGGGTGTGGATCCAGGAATGGGGACAATTTACTTGTTTCCTCAAACATAATAATTCCAAGAGGACCCCTTAAGGCAGAAGCTTTTGCAGAAAGCTTTCATGTTGACAAAATGAAAGAAGTTTACAATTTTTAGATAAACCTTATTTTAAAATAAAAATTCTCTGAATGAAAAGGAATTGTTAAAAAATAATAGGTAGTTACTACACAATGTTTGGAAGAATAGAAAGACTAGGAAAGCAAGCACCGATGTGTTTTCTGGCTACCTAAAGAGAGCCATTGTTAGTATTTTCATGTATTTCCTTTTAGGTTGTCTGTGTATTTTCATATAATTGAAATCATGCTGTATATATTGTCATACACCTTCCTTCTGTTCATTTGGTCTTATATACACTTTCCTTGTGTTACTAAAACTCTGTAAAAATAGCTTTGAATAGCTGCATGTGATTCCATTCAGTGGATATTAGATCGACAATTATTCATTTCAATTATTTACAAATCAATGGAAAACAATATTGTTTTTCATATCTGGTATTTTCTATCTCATCCTTTATGTCTCCACCAGATATTTCTCAAATTATTTCCTTGTTCAGAATGTCTATATATCAGGCTCAGGGCTGACAGAATTATACCTTTTTTCAGTGTCTGTAATGACTCATGGTTAAATCTTTAATGCATTCTAGCTTTTTTTTAATATTATGTTGTCCATAATTTCCATTGGAAATCGAGATGTGACAGCAGCCATGATGAGGAATTATGCTTCCAAAAGTGAAGAGAATGGCGTTTTCCTGATTTGCAGGAGCAGTGGGGGCAAGCCACAGAAAGTGACCATTTGAGGTGGTACCAAGTGCAGCTTTTGTTTTCATTTTTGTTACGAATTGGGATTAGTGAGAAAGGAGGGATATGTTCTGTTTTGTGCGTCAAGTGAATACAGTTGAAATTGAATAGATTTTTCTCTTTTCTGTCTCTAGCTTTAGTGGAACTTGTACTAATTTTCTGGAGTTGTTCACCCAGGACTTACAATTGCTTTTAGCAGAAACGATCTCATTTTGGGAGCCTGTGAAGAGGAAAAGGAAATGTGTTCTCACGACTGTGAGTCAGTGTAGAGTGAAAGAAGCTGCAGCGAGCTCTGCATGTGCCTGTGTGTGTGTGGAATTGTATGACATTGTGTGTGTGTGTTGGGGTGCAGTACATTTCCAGAGAGAATGTAGTTTGAGAGGAGAGGACATTTTGGCAATAATCCCAAAGTCGTGTGCAGCTTCTGTTTGGTATGCTGCAGTGAGGTATGCAAAGAACTCTGGGGCTCAAAATTTGGAGGCCATGTGCTTGGGGAATTTTTAGGGGGGTGCTCCCACTCACCTCTCTTGGTTTCTTTGGCTGACCCAATAATAAACTGACCTAAGAGAGATCAGTAGGAGAAAAGACAAATTTATTTTTGTGTGCATGGAAGCCCATAAGTAACTAGTAAATAATCTAAGATGCCAGTTTCTATGGTTTATAGATGACAGAACAATAAATCTGTTAAGAACAGGCAAGACAAAGAAACTGTGGAAAGTGTTGGTGTAGGCAACTAATTTAGTGAGTTTAGCAGGGCCTGTTTGCACAGTACCCTACTCTTGTCTCTGAGGATTGGGACGTCACTTCATCTCTGTACACATGGAGATTTTTTTCCTGCTTTCAGAGGGAGACAGAGTAGGAGGTCAAAGAAAATTCCTCCTTCTAGGAGAAAGTGAGGTCTAGAGTATCATTCATTCATGGATTGTTTCTTTAATTCAGAGCACTCAAGTGCTACTGAGTGGGTGGCTTTGTAAGTGTTCACACTTTGGGTTCGCTTCTGCAGCCCCCCAAATTATTTATGTTGGTGGCTCCTTGTTGCTATTTTGGATACCAGAGTAAATGTCACCACCTCCAGGGAACTTCTATGACAGCCTCATCTAAATTAGCCATCCGGTTGCTGACATACAACAAACTTAAATTATCTTCACACTCTGGGTACTATCTAATGCTTTGTTTATTCAGTTATTGCTGAATTGACCATTGCATGTCTCAACCCAGTAGCATGTCAGCTCCAGAATGGCAAAGCCATTTCAGGCTGTCATTCCAGAACATCTAATAGTGTCTGACTTATAGCAGGTGCTCAATTAATACTTGTCCTGCGTCAGAATGAATCATCACAGGAGAGCAGGACAGCTGTTAACCCATATTGCTCCAATGTATGAATTAGATAAAGGGTCCCTTTCATTATTGGACAGTGTATAACCTGTAAAAATGGTCCTATAATCCCTGAATGGATTGGAGGGAGACAGGTTAACTTTCCAGGCGGGAAAATTAGCAGTGCATAGAACCCAAGGCAGGAATACACTTTTCATGTTTCAGGAAAAAAGTCTGGTACGTTTGGGGCATAATTTATCAGGGGGAGCAATGAAAAGTCAGGAGAGATGGTGGGGACAGATCACGTGGGCCCAGAAAACTGGTAAGGAAATGATACATTTTCCCAAGTACAGTAGAAAGCCATTGGAGGACTTTAAAAGGGAGAGATAACTGATTTACGATTTATTCATTCTTACAGTTTTATTTCTTTGCCTTTATGGATAACTCTGTTTTAACATTTTTCTCAGGTCTGTGATTTGGGGAAACTTTTCATTTTCAAGACTAGTTTTCCCAAGGGGTGAGGACTCGCTTCTCTGAAGACTGAAAAATCTTCAGACAATGCTCTCAGGTGCAGCAATTAGGTTCCAAATGCATGTTGAGCTTCTTTGAAATGCTTTCTGACACGCAAGGCTGCTAATTCTGAAGGTTAAAACCTTCAGCTTCCTCCTAAAGGTGACAGAGGCACAGAGTACAGCTAATTAGGAAACATCTAAAGTGGTTGATTGGAGCCATTTGTTAAAGTTTTGAAATGCAAATAAAAAAAACGTGCTGCTTTGCCCGTGGAGGGAGACACCTACCCTGCCTGGAGTTTGCTCCTAGCAGCTCTTTGTCAGTAGGGAAGTGTGACCTCCCCTCTGTAGACATACCTGAGCGCAGTCTGCCTCTGTGACTTGTTCTTACTCAACTCCTTCTGTGGACAATGCAAGAAAAATGCATACAGTTCTTCCTAAAGTGTTATTTCCATCTTTCCTCAATTCTAAGATTCTATGAAGATAAAAGGTTCTCTATAGTGAAACTGTAGCTTTTGCAACAACATACACTACAGCACATATTGATGGCCAAAAGGAGCCCAGTTTCAGAGAAGTTAAAGTGTGAAGCGAAGTATCTATCTATCTAGTTAGCTGTTTGCCTGTCTGTCTCTCTCTCATTCAAAAACTAACATAGGACTTGATATATTTTGTTTTCAATAAGCCTCTTTTAATCCTCATGTTAATTTTCAAGGTAGATATCATTATAACCTTTGTGTTCCAGATAAAGAAACTAATGCACAGAGAAGTCAAGTAACTTGCCCAAGGTCACACAGCCCTAAAGTAGCTGAGCCAGAATTTGAACCCCATCTTCTGGCTTAAGTGTCTAATTAACCTCTGTAGTTTGAGAAATGTGATCATTTGGGTGTAGGCTCATGGTTGGCAATCGGTAGTTTTGCTTTGCTTCTTAGCATGAAAACTCAAGTATGGGTCCTGATCCATGGAGGTACTTTCTTAACTATGACCAAAGTAATCAGTCTTTGACTCTAGATTGAAACACAAGCCTCTGGCCCAAGATTTGTTTCTGTCTAGCAAGATGGTGACAGAGTGAATGAAGACACTGGCCTCACCTTCAGACATGCACATCAAAGCTCATGTTAAACAAAGCCCCCAAACAGCCCAGGGAAAAACTGTTACCACCATGTAGAGTCGGGGCATCAGCCTGGCAGAATTGTCAGAAGACATCTAAGTGGATTTTGTTTAAAGTAATAACAGGGCAGTGCAACCCACAAGAGGGAGGGTAGCTGTGGCTCTAAATACCCTATAGCTGTTGCCTGGAGCATGGCCAACATTGGGTTTCTAAGCCCCAGCACATGGCACTGGATAAGGGGGTGATGAGCAGACTCCCAGGATGGAGGCTGCCTTGTTAGAGAGCTACAGAGGTGAGGATCACTTTGAACCTAAGACTCAAAACACAACAGCGCTCACTGAATCAGGTCAGAGCAGCTGAAGTGCTTCAAGAAGAGGCTATGACTGAGCTGGCCAACGAAGCATTTTAATTATGGTTCCTGATGCTCCGGGAATTGTTTCGCACCTCAACTGTCTAAGAAGGCAAATTCTGCGTTTCTGTTCAGAAGACATGGAATGGAGTGCTGGCTGAGAGGGTGGCGACTGAGGCCAGCTGGACAGGTCATTTGTTCAAGGTGGCAGAACATAGTGGTTGACCTCACCAGCTCTGGGGCAAATTCACACCTGCTGCTCTAGAGCTGTGTTACTTTAGTCAAGTTCCTTAACTTCTCTGAGCCTGTTTCCTCCTCTACCAAATGGGTCAAACACGTTTTTAAACCCTTACCTGCAGTCTTTGGGACCAAATGTGTTTTGGAATTTAGGTTTTATTCTTTTTTTTTTTTTTGGTTTAATCTATTTTTTAAGGAATGGTGATATAGAACAAATCACACCCTCAGCAAGCAGAGACTGGGACAGCCCCCACCCCAGCCTCCCAAAGAAGCACATTGATACTTTTGCAGCAAATGATACAGATATTAGCTAAGAAGGAGCTATAAAAACAACAAATAACCCACATGTGTTTAACTCAAGTCTTTGTACCAAATGAGTTTGCACCAAACTTATGGAAAAAACCTTTTGGTTTTCAGTTTTTGAGAATGTAGAGTTCTTAAGCCTGGATGTGTGGATGTGTCTGCCTGCTTGCAGGGTGACGGTAAGTCTGATGTGCAGGGAAAGTGTTTATTCGGCACATTCCATAGCCCGCAGCAGAGTCTCGGGAGTACCCATTTTTATTTGTAAATGTATTAGCAATCATCACTGTTAAGCAGAGGTGAGCCTGACTGGGCTGAGGACCCCTGATCAGCCTGGCTGGACGCCGCTGCTCAGAGGTGTTAAAATCTGAAGTCTTGCCCAGAGCCCAGAACTGAGGCCCATCCTCGGACTTACACCAGCATTTTCAATGATTATTGCCTGTTCCCATAAAGAAAGGAGTAAGTAAATCAGGACGCCTTCCCATCCCACCCCTAGGTGGGATGCGCCAAATCCTTTCTCTTTTTCACGGCTCTAAAATGAGGGGGAAATCGAGAACAACAACAACAACCCAAAGAGCAGTTTCCTTTCGACAATCACACGTGTGACACTTGAGTAACGCTAAGTGACATCTCCTTCCATCGAGCAGGAATCTACGCAATATTCACATTAACTGGTCATTGATGGCGCCACGACAGATGACTTGGAAGTTTCCGTCCTAGCTGTCATTTTCAGGCAAATAGTGTGTGTGTCTCTGGGTTCCACATGGACACAGTCGAATATCCACATCACCATTCACATTTCTACAAGGGCTGCTTGATGTATAATCTGCTGCGCAGACTGCAGGTCTGGCCAGTGTGGGAAGAGCAGAGGCGGAGGAGCTGGACAAAGCTGGACCTGGGGATCCTGCCCTGGCCACCCCTCCCCCCGCCCCCGGCTGTGAGATCTCACCAGTGCCCACCAGCCCCAAGAGCCTTGTGTATAGAGGTAGCGGTGGTAATTCAAATGGTTTGAAGCATGGGAAAATGAATTATAAACTAGGAAGAGCCAGGAGATGCTGGTTTTGCTATGGTGTGTTTATCTTTGGTCAGCTCTTGATTTGCCATGTGGAGGCCATTCGTGTGGCCTCCAGCAGTTCCATGGTATCTCTGGACCCTCCTGCATGGAGCTTTGCTTCAACAAATTGTCCATTTGCTAGTTTGCTTAGTGCTTTGCTGGTTTGTGCCTACGTCTTTATGTCCGTGTGGCCCCACCCATCCATCACGCCTTTAGACCTGTGCATTTTATGCATGGGACGAGGCTGGGTTCCGGGGCACGAGGATGAATTGTGTCAGAATGGCCTTCAGATGGCCTCAAGGCAGCTCATTGGCAAATGGGGACACGCACAAGGACAAGCGAACACATGCAGGCGGGGCTGGTGCAGTAACTCAGGGGCAGGCTGCAGCCTGTGGGCACAGGAGCTAGGAAAGCTCAGCTGTGCTGCGATCTCAGGAAAGGAAGAGGCTAAAGGATGTCCTCAAAAGGAGAGGACACTTGGGCAGTCGGTTAAGGGGATGGCACATAGCCGGACTGAAGCCTGGGGTAATCCTTGGCAGTGGTAGAGGATGTTCCTGACAGCACAGGATGCAGGAGGTCAACCAAGGCCAGCCCTGGGAGTGCACTGTTCACAGCCTGCTGACCTGCCCAGCCCTGGGAGTGCACTGCTCAGTGTGTGACCTGCCCAGCCCTGCTCACAGTGCTGACCTACCCACTACCCAGGACTGCTGCTGGCCACAGGCTGTGGGTCCCAGGTACGAGATGTTCGGGCTCTGATTGAGTTTTTGGATGTTCTTCCCGGTGTCTGGTGGAAGTGAGGGGTTGGCTCAGGGCGGGCAAGGCTGGAGGCAGGGAGGCTCGGGTGGAGGCTACTGCAGTGTTCTGAATGATGCTCTGGGGGCAGGGCGCAGAGAGCATGAGGGGTTGGGTAATGCAGAGGCCACTGGGGGCTTCAGGGGCTGGTGAACGGGATTAACGACTGTGCAGATTTCCTGGCTGTTGTCACAAGTGACCGCAAACTTGGCCATAAGAGAGCACAGCGGCTTTCTTCTCAGTCTGCGGCTGGGCCGCCTGGGTGGCTCAGGCTGCTTTCGTAGCAAGAGCCTTAAATGAATGACATCTGGAAGGAACTGATTTCCACCTGAGGTCACATTCAGTTGGGGAGGATTAAGGCATGGGCGTATCTTTCCAGAGACTGGTACCATTGTGTCCATTAGCCCTACAGAATGGGGGGACCAGGCCCTGCCCATGGGTTCCCTTGGTAGCTGGAGAAGAGAGGAGCTTATAAGCCCCTCGTGGGCTGAGATGCCCGCTCGCCTCCCCACAGCGTCTGTCCAGCCCTGCCTCTCTTAGAGGCATTGTAAAGACACAACAATTGGAAGTTAAAGCAGGAGAACTCTTTGGAAATAAAGTAGAGATTCAAGTGACTTATTTGCAGAGAATCTTAATTTTCTTTGACAGTTCACAGGTACACTGGAACCTTCTCTTAAGCAAAATGTATTTTCTGAAGAACATTCTCCCTGAATTTTACAAACTTTTCTCTGCTCAGTGATCACATACAATGGAATGAACTACGGCCTCACTCTATTTTCGTTTTTCTCCTTGTTTGTGCCCAGATGCTGTTAATAATGTTGGCAGAACTGTGTCTCTGGGAAAGCAGCACCATTTTTATGTGGTTCAGATGTGGCTGCTGCAACTGGAGAAACATCAAGGGCTCTCAAGTCCTCTGTCTTGTTTATTTGGCAAATGTTCTCAGCGCATTGACTGTCACTGGGCAGTGCTTTCTGCCGCAGATACTGATATAAAAGAGCTCCTGATTTGCCGTCTTGGGGGAACTGGACATACCCATAGACACAGTTTGATTAAGGTGGTTGAAGGCAATGAAAGATAACCTGGTGGGCCTCCCTGCTGGTGCAGGGGTTAAGTCTCAGCACTATGAAGCTGTCTGCAGCCCCTGCAGCACGAGTTCGATTCCTGGTCAGGAAGCTGACACACAGCAGATCTCTCCTGTCTTGCCCTCTGTTTCCCTCAGCAGTGCAATATAGTACATCTGCCTGTTCTGTCCCCCACTCTGTCTCTGGGGAGTCCTCTCACCCCCCACACCTCGGGCCTGCAATCCAGCTCTTGTATGCATGAATACATCGAATAAATCTTTAAAACATAGCCTGGTGGGGGAGGAGTGTGCATGGCGGAGAGATGAATCTCCACAGAAGTAGAAACAGACACCTGGTAAGTATATGAAATACTGTCTGCCTCCTTAGACAGCAGGGATGCTCCGTAAAACAAAGCACCATGTTCACCTGTTCAACTAGGCAAGATAAAGGAAAAGTGGTGTGATGCCAGAGTTGGCACGCCTGTCAGAGATAGTCTCATGCGCTGGCAATGTGAATTGCGACAAGCTCTCTGGAAAGCAACTGGTCAAAGGCTCCGAAAACCCATAAAGGCAGATCTGTTTATTTTGAGATTGCTTCATTTCTAGACACCCCAAGTTCTCAGTTTCTGCGAGTCTCCTGGCACTTACCTACATGAGGTGGGAGGACCTGTTTGGGTATCTTTCTGTGAAACTGGATTGAGACCAGAGGTTCTGTTTCTCCAGTAAACTTTTGTAGAGTTCTAACCTTTCAGTGGCTTCCAGATCAAATGTCCTGAATGGTGTCTTCTTTATAGCATTTCCCAGTAACATGTATTCTTTTTTTTTTTTTTAATTTTAATACCTATTTTTTAGTTTACGTAGTTTTTCCATCATTTCAAATTTTTCTATGATGTGTGCTTCTCATCTCGGTTCTAGTCCCCAAGAAATTCCTATCACTGATTCACCTGAGCGCCATCACACAGCCCCTTGTGTTTTCCCACCCCTGTTTTGATCCTCTTCCCTTCTCCCTCCTTGCAGAGTGTCTCTGGTTTATAGTTGATTTGATATTTACTTTATTATAATTGCTTTTTCTTCCTCAGCCCTTATTTGGATCCTCTACATTCCTCCTAAGAGTGAAGTCATCTGATATTTTCTTTTTCTTTCTGGCTTATTTCACTAAGTATGATCCCTTCCAGCTTCACACATGTTGCCAGGAATGACATGAGTTTATCTTTTTTGATTGCCGAGTAATATTCTGCTGTATATATAACTGCCATATCTTCTCGATCCAGTCATCTATTTTTGGACACTTGGGTTGTTTCCATAGCTTCCAGTAATGTGTATGCTTACATGTTTACCTTTATAGGTTAATTTTAGGATTGCTGGGCCAGGACTTTCCCAGAAATTTAAATGATAATATTGGTTGGTATTTCTTTGTTTTTAAAGATTTATTTATTTGTGCATACAGAACTGGGGTACAGGCCAGCATTGCAGGGGCAGTGAGAGGATTCACCAGAGACAGAGTGGGGAGCAGAACAGGGCCAGTTGACGAAGTCCACTGCTGAGGGGAGCAGCGGGCAGGTCAGGAGAGGTCTGTCGCACCATGTGGTCACCTCTGGGGCAGGCGGGGATCGAACTCATGAGGAAGTGGCTTTAGCTTCTCAGTGCTGTGCTTTAACCCGCTGCGCCACCAGGGAGGGCCTGGTTGGTATTTCTTAAGTGTATATATGAATCTAAAGAGAATTAACATTTTACCACATTAGATTTCCAACTTTGAGCTTAAGTGTTTCTGTTGATTGAAGTTTTGTGACTTGAAGTTAAGCTAAGTGATATTTTTACAAATTCTATATCTTTCTGGCTGAGAATATTTTGTTGTTTTTTTTAAACAGTGGTGTGCTACAGCTCTGCTGTACGCTTACAAGAGCTGATTATTAAATTTTTAGAACTTCTCTGAAGTGGTTGATAAATGCATTATAAAATTCATGGTCTATAAATTTATGGCTATATAAATTATATTTAAAAACAAAGATAATACCCAGAACCCATGACTTCCTTATTATTTGATTATATTTTTCTTATCTATGCTCTTAAAGTTAGTTTATGGCAGTGGTATGTCTGTAGCATGAAAATATTGTATCAGGTTATCTCTTCCCAGTTCCACGTTGTTTATTTACATCTATCAGAGTGGGAAATTTTATTTACTTATTTGTTTGTTTGCACATACAAGAGCTGGGGTGCAGGCCAGAGGTGTGGGGAAATTAAAGGATTCACCAGAGACAGAGTGGGGAGCAGAACAGGTGGATCTCCGGAAATACGCTGTGCGGGGAGCAGCGGGCAAGACAGGTGTTTCTAAAATACCTGTTTTGAAATTAGATATTTTGTTATATTGTGCTTTTAGTTTTACTGTTGGATACATTTAACTGTGTTAAAAACATATACAAAACATATGCACCTGCGTGGGTCAACTCCCTGGCTGGGGATCAGGCTTATGCTGCAATGGCTTTGGAGAGCTTCATAATACTGAGACTTAACCCTTTGCACCTAGACCAGCAAGGCCCCAGAATGAGAAAATTTAAACCGCAAATCTTGCAATCTTATCTAGGTCAAGACTCTGCCCCCCGACTCCAGGCAGTTCTTAAATGTTTACAAGTTCCGTATAGGTGAGTGTGTGTGTGTGTGTGTGTGTGTGCACGCGCACCTGCCTGACGAACATGCCTGATGTCTAGTAAGGCTGGTAATGTGTCATATAATCACTGGGTGCCTCTAATCTTATTTTTGTGGATTTTTCTTGTGGACTAATGTTACATGAAAAGCTATGAGTTTGCTTCCTTTTATGCTGGGTATCTTATTGAGTTCCACTATAAGTTAAAATAATTTTCCTGTTGATTACTTTGGTATTCCTAGGTAGATAATCATTTTCACACAATGAAAATTAAACTACTTTATTAAGAATTTAAATCAAGAATAAATCTTCTAATCAAATATCTTTTGACATCTATTGACACACTTGTCTGATTTTTAATTTAAAAATATGTTTCTTCTTGGATTCAATATATTGATTGCTTTATAATGCTTTGAAATAGCCTTGTAATTCCAGAATGAAAGTTTTTTGGTCAAGTCATATTAGTTTATATATATGATGGGATTTGATTTACTTATTCTTTTATTGATTTTTATTTATACACACAATGTTACATTATAGCTTATAAGTTTTGTATTTTTGCTCAGATTTTGGCATCTAGTTTATGATAAAATTCTCTGTAAAATGAGTGGTGGCGTGTCTCATCTTTTATTCATCTTTCTCTTGTAATTTATCAATTGTTAAATGTTACGTAACCTTTGGACTTGTGACCAGATAGTACAGGTTATAAAACACAATAAAATTAACTGTGAGCTTCTTTGGTGACTTTATTAGGGTTATTTCTAAGTCATTACTTAAAGATGAACAGCATAACAAAAGGGATTTATTATTTGCGTAGGGAAAAATGTTTGCTGTGTATCTTTTAAATCAAGATTAGTCAGCTGGTCCTAGTTTACTTACTGTTTACTTTTGGATCTGCCTGGACTCTGAGATGTGTGTTAAATTCCCTCCCTGTTAACAGTTTTTCTGTTGATTTCCTGATCCTAATACTTTACCTTACTTCTTTCGATGCATTGTGACTTGCGGTGGGAAATGTCATGATGGTTCAGATTTCTTGGGGAATTATAGCTTTTGTCAATGTAAAATGACTTTCTTTGTGCTACTTAATGCCTCGTTTTTGAACTCCACTTTGTGTGGTGGTGCAGCTGCATTTTCTCCCATTGACGTTGCCAGCTAAACCTGCTCATTCTTTCACATTTAACCTTTTTTGAATCTAATTGCTTAAGATTGTCTTATGGAAAATACTTGGTTTTACTTAATTTTTCACTCAATCTGTGAATCAAGGTCTTTTACTGCGTGTGGGGAGGCCATTTATATTGAATGTCACAGCTGCTATTTTTTCTGACTTTCCTCATTTCTATTTAATGCTTTCTACTTCTTATCCTTGTCTTTCAGATTTTTCTTCCTCCTTCGGTCTTTCTTTTTAACCCTAGCACAGGGGTTGGCAAAATACAGATTGTTTTTGTGCAGAACATGGGTCAAGTGTGTGTGTGTGTATGTATGTGTGTTTTAGATTTATTTATTTATGCACACAGAACTGGGGTACAGGCCAGAGGCCGGAGGTGCAGGGGCGGTAAGAGGATTCACCAGAGACAGAGTGGGGAGCAGAACAGGCAGGTCGACGAAGTACACTGCTGAGGGGAGCAGCGGGTGGGTCAGGAGAGGTCTGCTGCGCCCCGTGGGTCACCTCCGGGGCGGGTGAGGTTTGAACTCCTGCTGAAGTGGCTTTAGCTTCTTAGGGCTGCGCTTTAATCGCTGTGCTACCAGGGAGGGCCCAAGTGTGTTTTTTCACCACTTGAAATAATAATGAACAAAACAAAATAAAGAACATGTGACACTGACTGCATATGGTACAAGCTTGTCCCTATAGAGTTTGTCTTGTTTAGAAATTAGGTATTTTATTATATTGTGCTTTTAGTTTTACTCTTGGATACATTTAGCAGTTTTAAAAACATATGTAAATTTACCTTCGCTTTCAAAATGCGGAATATTTTATTGGCATTCCCCATGGAGGGTCGGGTAAGGCAGGTAGGAGAGCTTTATGTACCTCAGAGAATTTTTATTCCTTTTCTCACTTGTTGAGGCTGTAATTAAGGATTTTAGCTATGTGTCTAATTTAATCACTAAAATTACATGTTCATATAATTTAAAGAACTATAAATAACATTTACATTGTTGATAATTCTATTTACATTGGCTTTTTTTTTTTTTTTTTACCACCCTGCATTGGCTTTTAATACAATTTTACATCTGGCTTTTCTTGACGCTCACTCTGAGGCCTTCAAACACAAACTACCATTTTTCATTAGGAAAAAGATGGAATTTCACGGGGAAACCATACATTGTATAAACCTGAAGGATGATATACTGAATACATTTAAAAAATGAAAACATTACAGTCAGTGAAAGAAATGAGACCAAATAGGTCTCACATTGTATCATATTCATGATATTAATGTCCAGAATAGATAAATCCATAGAGACAGAAAAGAGGTAAAGGGTAGGAATCAGAACTAACACAATGGACATGGAGTTTCTCTTTAGTGTGGAAATTAGTGATGATGATTGTACAACACAGTGATTATACGAAAAATCCCTGAAGTGCACTTTTTAAATGGTGACTGTTATGCTATGTGAATGAATTATATCTCAACATTAAAAAATTAAGGAAAAAAAAGTTTCCCCTTTGCTCAGTTACTTCTTGTAACACATTCCTGAGGACAGTTACTTGGTAGAGGAAAGGGAGGGTGTCAGTGTTGGTGTTTTGCTTGTACTTTCTGAGTCCTTTTAAGTGTTTCCTATCTTTCTGCTGCTTCCATTTGCTTTCCAGTATAGTATTATAGATGGGAAGTCAGCCACTTGTTGATATAAATGTTGACCCACATAAAGATCTTATTGTTTCTTTTCTGATGCTTGAAACATTACAATTAAGAAGCTATAGGCCATCCAATACAGCTTATTTTTAAAATATGCTAATATTTTAGGAATTCTCATTCATATAACATCTTTCTTGTCCTTCATCATTCCTTTTTTTTTTTTTTCCAGTTCACTTTATTATTGAGAGCTTGCTGTCTGCTGTGGTATCTGTTGTAACAGGCTTACCAAATAGCCAAACTTTATCTTTGAATTCTCTGTATGGAAATTCTATGTTTATTATCACATTCAACTTCAGTACTTCAACTAAGGATACTCCATTATCAACCCTGTAATTCAGGCATAGCTATAGAGACTAATCTCTCTTTCTTCCATAAAGCACTTCTATAAGTTTCCTATTGGTGCTGTAACTAATAATTACAAACTTAGTAACTTAATGAAGTTGCTTAGTGGCTTAGTAAGTTAGTGCAGCTTTATTATTTCACAGCTCTGGAGGAAGAGTCTCAAATCAAGTGTTCATCAGAAACTTGTTCTTTT
>NW_004567123.1:26875305-26900776 GCF_000260355.1 Condylura cristata | reverse complement strand
CATCCATACCTAAACAGCATCAGATTGTACACAATTACTAAAATATCCTGTATTGATGATACCATAACATGGAGGGTTCTGCTTTTAATGGGGAATGACATGGGAGAGAAAGTTTCTATATTCTCAGAGAACCAACATTAAACACCATCTCCATCACCACCTTTCCTTCTTCATTTCTAGAAAGTTCTGTTCATATCACTGCAGAGCATGCATTTCATTCTTTACAGCTTTGAAAGACATTAAAATTCTCTTATCAATGATTGAATTTCAAAACATTCTTTATTTTGATTACTTATCTTTCCGTTTTTCCTAGGCTTTTAACTAGATCTCTTTTTATCTCATTTAATTTTTTTTCTCTTTTCATAGAAACCAGGTTTTCTAGAATTTATGGAGAACACCAAGCAGACAGTCTGCAATTTAATGACATTTCATGCCATAAATCACTTTTGAAAAGTATGTTTTCCCTGCATATTTTGTTCTCTTGTTTAATTTACAAAATATCTTCCTAGGCCCCATGTTGGTTATATTTTTCTTTTTAGTCATTTAAAAATGGGGACAGGCTTACCTGGCCTGGTAGGCTCTCCAGAAGAAATGAATGATTGGGTGGTATTTGCTTGACATTGCATTGCTCTAGTAGATGCTGCTTGTATCTTTTCACTGCCTCTGCTTGTTCAGCAGCCAGCTATTTAAGAGGTGTGTGTATGTGTGCGAATGTGTGCGGATGTGTGTGGATGTGTGTGCGTATTAATATAAGGGGAGGGGAATGGTAGCAGGTACACTTTGAACTCACACCCATTTGGAGAGGACACACTTCTGCTGACTCAACTCTGTGAGATGTTTTACTAACCTCTGTCAAAATGTACATGATTATAAACTGAATGTGTCTGGGGGTTAGAGTCTAAATTTGAGGTGTCAGCAAGGCTTGTTAGTTTTGCAACCTCTAAGGGGAAAATTCATTGCTCTGCCATTTTATGACCTGGTTGTGACATTATCTGAGTCTGCTTCTGGTAGATAGTAAGTAGGTTGGAAGATCAAGGTCTTAGAGCTGTTTTTAGTCAGCCAGAAATACATTTTTAGTCCATTTTGATTTAAAAAATGTATTTTTCTTAGAAGAAATGGGTATAGACAAGGGGTGTGGGAGAGAAGCAAAGTGGGGAACAGAACAGGTGGATCTACTGAAATCCACTGCTGAGGAGATCATCAGGTAAGACAGGAGGGTCTGCTGTGCAAGGTGGGGGTCGGCTCCCTGGCTGGGGATCGAATTCAGCCATAGCAGTGACAACACTGAGCCTTAACCCCTAGGCCACCAGGGAAGTCTTAGTCTATTTTGAATTCATTTCTGGGTATGATATAAGATAGCGGTCCAGTCCAGTTTCCCATACCATCACTCTTTCCCCACTGAGCTGTATCACCTCACACTCATGGGCATGGTTGTCATCAAGTAAAGCTTCCTAGTATTGCCAATATTGTGGACAAAGTGGAACCCTTGTATGTTGTTTGTGGGAATTGAAATGGTCTAGCTTCTAGGAGACCAGTCTGATCACATCTCAAAAAACAAAAATAGAATTACCCTGTGGTCCAGCACTACCACTTCTGGGTAGAGAGCCAAAGCATTGAAGCCAGGATCTCAGAGAGCATGCTCCTGTGTTCACTGGCACTTTCTTCACAGGAGCCAAGATACCGGAACTACCCAGATGTCCATCAGCTCATGAATGGATAGACACAAGATGGTGTAGACACGCAGAGGGTTAGTGTTCAGCCTTAAGGAGTTGATTCAATATTTGACAACATATTTGAACCAGGAAGGCATAGTATGAAGTGAAATCGGCCAGACACAGAGAAACAAATGCCGGGTGACCCCATTGCATGAAGTGTTTGAAATAGCGGGCTCACACAAACAGTGGTGTTGCCATGGCTGGGGGGAGAGTGGAGAGTCTGGTCACCAGGTGTAAAGTTTCAGTTATGCAGGTGACTAAGCTTTACAGAGCTGCTGTACAACTAACTCGTTCAAGTCACTCACTTGTACACTTACATTTCATGAATAGGGTAAATCTTAAGTGATTTTAGACACACACAGACAGAAGATGGAAATAGAAAAGGGTTCAGGAGGTGACGATTATTTCATCTTACCAGTAATCAGCATGCCTCAGTTTGCCCAGTTAAATACTGGACTGTGTTAAGGCAGCAGAACAGGCTTGTCACCTTGAAGTTGTGCTTCTCTGTCAGGAGGTTGCAGGCTTAAGCGGAGGGAAGACTGCGCTGGCGTGGGGGTGACGGTTGGGTGACATGGGAGTGCTGCAGCCCTGAGGACAGTCCTGCCTTTGTCTATTGTTCTCCAGCATAATTATTCATGACGGTCCTTTTCTCTCTCAAAACATCCTGGTGTAGATGACAAATTGTATATTTGCCTTGGTGACAGGGTGGCAGGAGGTGCAGAGGACAGAGGGAGGTGAGGAAAATGTTTTAGTTGGGCAATCAGAGAGGTTGGCAAAACTACTTCTTCCCTAGCATGAGGTTCCTGGATGTAAATGAGTTGGTTAGATCAGCCACTTTCTTTCTTTCTTTTTTTTTTTCTTTGCTTGCCTAGACTGTCACAGTACACATTTGGGGTGAAACTCACCCCAGAAGGGTGATGTATAATTTGTATGGGAGACACAGAGCCTCTCTGTAGTTCCAGCTCTTTCTGCTGAACTCTTTCTGGGCCCCCTTGCTTGACTGATTACAATAAATGAGGTGTCATTGAGGAGCGTGTGATGTGGAGATTGCCAGTATTGGGTTGAAAGTAGCAAATATTAATTGATAAAAAAGTAATTAATGAACACCTAATTAAAGCAGACATTCTGAACAGGGCACCTCTGGAATCCTGGGACAGTCTCAATTACCAACTTTCCTCCGAGCTTATAATGTATAATTGGGAGGTATTAGGCTCTAATGGGTGAGATTAATACAAGAATTAATTAATGAAAAAGGAAATTAAATATGAGTTTGTTAAAAAAAAAATCCAGTGTTGGGTATATTATATGGGAACAGTAGGTGCTAGAAGGTTTATTAATGAAAATCTTCACCAGCGACAAAATCTCACGCAGGAAACGGACCTACAGGTCCCGCCTCACCCTGCTCATTTGTCTCCATTAAATAGTGTTTGATGGGGCTGCAAGAACCAAGGGGGAGTCTGAATTGGAAGTTTTTCATTATCCCTGAGGAGCGAGGACACATTTAGGCCCCCCTCTCTGTTACAGGGCACCCCAGTGTGAACTGGGCTGCCTGTGTGTGGGGCCTCACCCACGTGCCTAAAATTCAGTTGTACTGCAGGTGCACACAAAAGAGTCAAAATGGGTTTATTTACAAAAGGGAAAAAGAAAAGGAGCAACCCGGGAAAAGAGAGAGAGAGAGAGATAAGGTAACTGGAATATCTTACCAGTTGACTTGAAGCTCTAATAACAAGCTCAGCTGACTTGAAGCTCTAATAACAAACTAACTGAAAGCCCCAACTCACACGGTGGGGAGAGCCATTGCCGGAGCAAGAGAGCGCAGCAGCAAATGGCGCCCTATTTATCCCCCGAAGTCCCAGAATGCCTGCTTAGCTCCGCCCTTGGGTCCTTGCAGTTCTCTCCCTGGTGCTGCTGGGAGTTGTAGTTTCCAATCACTGGAGTAGGGGGTGGAGTCCACAGGACTCTGCAGAGTTCCTTTAGGACATCCTCCCCTTAACATCTCCTCCAGCTTCACTGAGACAGACCAGGGGAAACAAAGGCAGCCTTTGGTGACCCCAAAAGAAAAAAATATGCTATCAGTGTGAGGGGCGGTTACTCCCTCGATGTGAAATACCAGCTTGTTTCATGTCCAGAAGACGCTCTTCTCAATGTGCATGAGCAGGTGACAGTGAGGGTCCCTGTTGAGAGGGAGTGGCCGTGTGTCCCACCACCTGTGCTTCTCTGTACCAGTTTGACCTTCTGCGTGATTCATGGCTCCATTCTATTGATCTGTAGTTAATCACTTCTGGGTTTCGATTTTCTTCCCTGCAATGAGTCAGGGAGTTTAGGCATGCTTGGGGTAGTTCATGACACTGCTCCAGCTTTTTCTGAAAAGGTGGCAGTCCCTGGGTTCCTTGGGGAGAGGAATGCTTTGTGCTGCTCACTTCAGAAGCATTCACTTTCAATCTGAAGGTGTGGGTGCTCCACAGTGATTGTCCCCTCCCACCCCTACCCATCCTTGCCCAGTGGGTGCTGTGCTGTGATTATCCCCTCCCACCCCCACCCATGCTTGCTCAAGTCCGGATGTTGAATCCTAGTTTCCAGGGGGAAAGTGCTTGGAGGAATGGGGCCCTTTGGGAGGTGACTAGGTCACCCTCATGAACAACATTAGTGACCTTATAAAAGAGACCCCGATTCCACTTATAAAGCTGCAACAACTTGAAGTTGTGTCCACCAAATTCAGATTGGTTGGTGCCTCGATTTCAACCCTCTGTCTCCAGAGCTGTAAGAAATAGATTTCTGCTGTCGATGAGCCGCGCAGCCTGTGATGTGGAGTTGTCTTGGCCTGACAGACTGAGACGGTGGGTATCCTGGACATGGTCCTTGTGCCCCTTATACCCGCCTGGCCCCCAGGCCTGGCCTTCTTGCTCTAGCTGTAGCTGTCCATGCTATCACCTTAACTCCTAAACTGCCTCAGTTTCCCCAGGGGACAGAAACAGTCTTCCTCGCACCTAGCATGGCGGGGTGGGAAACTGCAGCATTTAGCCAGAGAGCAGGAAGCAAGGCAGTGTTTCTTCTCCTGGAAGGAGTATTCCAGGACAGAGCCGCCCACACCGCTGTGCCCTGGCATCTGGCTGCGTCTTCTCAGGTGTCTGCAGCTTGTGTAACAGTGCCATACCCTATGCCCTATATCCCTGCATCACTTCTCCCTCTTCCTCACTTTCGGGGCCCTGTACCCCACGTCCCCTCGGGAGCTGCTTCGTGCTGGCTTTTGTTCCCAGGCTGCATTTGCTGGCCTGGTCTCCTGACCATTATTCAGCCTCTTCAGCTGATAAATGGGGACAGTAAGCTTAGAGCTTCTACCATGGGGTCATTTTGAAGCTCATTTATACTTACTTAACTATACTTTATTACAGTGTATATATTTAATTTATATGTAGACTAGATATTTAATAGATCAGAAAAATGCAACCTAAATATAATTTTAAATATATCACTGCTTTATATTTATAAACATGAATGTGTACATATGTTTAGACTTTATGTTGTATTTGTAAGTTACCTATAAGTAGAAGGATGATGAAATGTTCATCATCCTACTAATTACGTCATGTTTGCCAGTTATAACATTCGAGGCTCCTTTTATGAAGATGTCAGATAAACAAAAGCTTGCCCTTGAGGTGTGCTTTCTAGAATGTGTTCAGTGGCCAGTTAAAAGATAACAGCAAGTGTAGGGTTGAGGTGCAGTTGTCTCCAGATCTACAGCTGAGGACATTGAGAATCACAAAACATGGACGTGTGCAAGCTGAGATTTGACCCAGGGCTTCGGGGCTCAGTCTCCAAGACCTCCTGGCAGCTCTCACCTGGACTGTGGTGATGGGCTGTGCACCCTGGGCTAGCCCTTGTTTTCTTTTCATCCATTTCCTAGT
This sequence comes from Condylura cristata, assembly GCF_000260355.1. Lineage (NCBI taxonomy): Eukaryota > Metazoa > Chordata > Mammalia > Eulipotyphla > Talpidae > Condylura > Condylura cristata. Next base: position 26,895,156 of record NW_004567123.1, on the reverse strand, counting down.
CTAAGAAGATTGAAATCCTAGTTCCTCTCAATATTCACTGCTAAATCCCCAGTGCTTAACATCACGAATGGCACAGGGAAGGTATTAAAAAAATGTGAATGAATAAATGGATGGATGATTAGATTTAACATTTTACAAACTTCAGCCTGATGGATGTGATTTGCATTTACATCCACCCATCATGCACACATGCTTGGACGAATCCATCCATCCATCCTCCACCCATCCATCCATCCACTCACCCACCCTTCATCCCCTCATCCATCCATCTCTTTATTCCTATCCACACAATCACTCACCTATTAGGTAGGGCAAGGAAAAATACATTCAGTGCTGTAAAGTCAAACTCAAACAGGTATTTCTTTGATGAAAATACTGTATTATTTCTTATTTTAAGAGTGATTCAAGATAAAAGCACTTTTCATGAGTTAACGTGTCTCTGAATTCAGACCCTCACCTAAAATTTTAAAATACAACCTTTCCTAATTTTCTCTGTAGATGATCAGAGGTGGCATGAGTAATTCAAATACAAGCTAAGTTCTGATTCCTTGCCTGTTAGAAAGCCACTTGCAGACATATTAATATTTAAGAGCTGGGAGACTGTCGAAGCCAAGGTAGAGGCATGTAAAATAAGCAGGGGGATTACAGAGCAGGTCTTTTATAATGTCCCCAGGGCCATACAGCCATACCTTAGGGTCCCTGACACTGTCCCGGGCATCCTCCGGAACACCAGGGATTCCCGATCTCCCTCTGAGGTTGAGATTTGGAGCTTCTGGTACCCCGCAGGGATGCCGGGGATTCCGTGCTGCTTCCATAGACTTCTGCCTGTGGTCATAGTTAACAAAGGCAGCTGGGTGAGGAGGGAAGAGATTACCAGTGTGCAGGAACCTCATAAATATGAGATAAGACGGCTGGGATGGAAATGAAAGTTGAGATGCTCAAAAATAAAGCGTGAAACAGTCGTGGCCCTGTCTAAGGCCAGGAGTGATCTCTGCATGCTGACAGAATGTACGATTTCCCTTCCCTTTACTACTTTGCTTCTGTTTCTATAGAAACCACCAATTTTATAGACAGATTGGCTCTGTGAGAAGGCTCTGGGAGTTCAGTTTGAAGCCAAGTGCCGTCAGGGCACCGGCACTCCCAACCTTCGGGAGGGGGCTTTCTTCTTTGCTAGCTAACTAGCTCTCTTGGGCATAGTTAATGATTACCAGGCTTGGAGCCCGTCACTGTTATTATAACACCACTTGTAGTGCTTCTTTCCTTCCATGGAGCCCCAAAGACATGGCTAGTTCTAGGGCTCTCAGCGCCTTCTCAGGGAGGGCAGTGGTACACAGTCCTTCCTTTTTTTCATTCACTTCTGCAACAGATACCTACTTAGAACTCAGCCCAGACATCCTGCTGAGACCTGGAGGAGTTCGTGCTAAAGTAAGACAGGCAAATCCATGGCTTCATTTCTGCTCTACAGGAGAGGTTTTTCTGGCCAGGGTTCCCTTAGATGTAGTTGATGTTCCAGACTATTGCTTACCTGGGAAGGATAAGTGATATCTGAGTGGTTCAGTTATCTTTGCTGTGTAACATGTTACCCCCAAACCTAGTAGCATCCACCAACAGCTGTTTCATTATTCAGTGCTTGCAAGTGGGGGCAGGCACAATGCAAAGACTTTGTCTGCTCCTTGATGCTCAGTGTCTAGCTGTGATGGCTCATAGGCGAACACATGGCTGCCTTGGATGTCGGGTCCGAGTATCGTGCATGCTGCTGCTTACCCTTGTGATACCTGCTGAGACCAGACTGTCCAAGAGAGGCCCCTCTGCTGTGTGTGTGGCTACCCTGGGGCTACAGCAGGTTGGCGCTCTCTGGCATCCCACCCTCTCTCACAAACTTGGGCTTCTCCATCTGTAACTGTGGACATGGGGAGGCTCATTATGACTCAGAATTTCCAGAGCTTCACTACCGCTGGAAAAAACAATCACTAAGACTAGAGCAGATATGAGGTGGGAAGAAATCATCTCAGTGGGAACACTGCATGTGTGTCTGGAAGAGAAGGGCTGGGTGGCAGGCACCTTCCCCACGAAGGCATCCCAAGTTTCTGTTTTCAGGAAGGGGAGCTAAGTCAATGAGTGAAAGCCATTGGGTCAGTCTAATGAGACTGCTTTGGGCAAAGGGCCTACCAGGCCTGATAGGTGGGGTGAGGATGCCATGGGAGATGAACCGTACACATGACTACAGGCTCTCTGCTCAGATTTCAATTCAGAAAGTGTGTTTGCAGCATCTTGTCCAAGTGAGAGCTATCATCAAAATGTCCATTACAAAGGGTCTGAAGCTTAGAATGGGATCAGGACCTGTGTGATAGACCTGGTCATTATTGTCCTAGTTCAGGCTACCAGTTAGACACAGTTGTCTCCAGCCCAACCGGCTTAAGCAAAAAGTAAATGGATTAGTCATTTCACTGAAAACTCTTGAGGTTGAGTTCTTTAGCATAGTTGAATCAAGGCTCTCCCATGAGGTCATCACTTCTATTTTTTAATAAACTGGCTGAATATCTAGGCATCATTTCTTCTGAGTCAGGCAAGGTGGCCACATCCTTTAATGTTAATTAAACTAGTGGGAAAGAGAATTGCTCATCATCAACCAGTACACGCCTGGGGCAGACTTACATTGACTTGTATTGGGTCATGTGACCATCCTTGCCTGAGTGTCCCTGCCCAGGGGCTTGTGGGGCTCTCATTGGCCAACCCCTGGTGAAGTGTCCATACCAGGTCAGGTGGCAACGAGGGGCAACTTGTGAGAGAACAACCCAGGCTTTCTTAGAGACTAATGATGAGTGGACGTAGGGAAGCCCAGGGGACTGTCTTTTCCTGAAGCTAAGGGAATGAATGAAGTGGTCTAGGAAGAAAGTGTTAAGCATAAAGTGGCCCAGTCCAGGGCCCTGAGGGGCATCTGATGAATGGGTCAAGAGAGAAGATACAGAAAGAAGGCAGAGATGGCATCTCTAGGGAGATGGATGGGGTAGCAGTGTTGTGTGACTTTCTGGAAACTGGGAGAAGGACGCATTTTTAAGAGGACAGGTTTGGTCAGTATTGGAAATGTTCTGCAGAAATCAAATGTGAGTCACTTATGGATTCATTTATTCCTTCATTCAACAGCTATTTAGTGAGTAGTTTATGTCAGGTATTGCTTTAGCACTGGGGATACAAAAGCAAGCAAGACAGCAAGTTTCCCTGAAACTTCTTATATCCTAGCTAAGGACATATTATGGCCTCTGAGTTCAAAGACAAGGTAGACTGGTCAGGGACCTTGAGAAGAATAGATTCAGTGAACTGGTAGAAGACAGCGCTACCCCAGGTTGAAGAGCGAGTGATAGGTGAGATGGCAGGAAAATGATGGCAACTCTTGCACGAAGCTTGGTTGTCAGGGGGAGGAGAGGATCAGGGTTCAGCATTCAGAGAAGGGATTTGGGTAAAAATTTTGGGTTTTTTGAAAAAAGATCTGAGTGGGCACCTCCTATCTGTATATATATTAATTATTCCTTACTGCCTCAAATATAGTGGTATTGTGTGTGGTCTGGTCCCTCAGTGATGAGCTCTGTGCTTTGCTTTTTGCCTAAAGGAGAGACGGGTAGGCCATCAGAGGGAGAGAGGAAATACTAGAACTTTCTCTGCCCTAACGAGAAAGGCAGGAGGTTTTGCTGCTTGGAGAGGAAAGGAAGAGAAATGCCCTATCCTTCATTTAGTGCCTCTGCTGCCAGGGGCTGGGGGCATCTGGGTAGGCTAAAGCCCCATAAAATGCAAGGAGTGTTCTTTTACCTTGAACAAACTTCTCCATCCTAAACAAAACAAAACAATCCAGCCTGCCCATGAGGGAATCTGCATTCTTGATTCTAAGTTCCTTCTTCTCCATGGTGCTAACCTTTTGTGAATGGGGAATTGAATGGCCCACAGGTAATGAGGGGGCAGAGACTGGGGTAATACACATAATTTACCTCTGGGTAATTGAGCGTTGATTGTCATTAACCTAATTTTGGAAGCGTGGTGCAAGATCTCATGCAATCTCAGGTAAACTTGTCAGAAACCTCTGTCGCTGCTCTCTTTCACCTGACTCTAAATCAGTGGTTCTCATCCAAGTTCTGTTTTGTTCCCCAGGCAACATTTGGCAGGTGATATTTTGATTATCACAACCGGGGAGGAGTGCTACTGGCATCTAGTGGGTGGAGGTCAGGATGTCACTGGACATCCTACAACCCGCTGAACAGTTCCAAGGTCAAAAAACACTCACAATGTGCTGGACAGCTCCCCAGGTCAGATCATTAACTAAATGGACAGCTTCCAGTGTTCCCCAGGACAAAGAATCACTCATTTACTTGAAAACTTGGCAGTGCTGGTTGAGAAATGCTGATTTTTTTTTTAAGATTTATTTATTTCTGCCTGCAGAACTGGGGTACAGGCCAGAGGTGCAGGGAAGGTGAGAGGATTCATCAGGGAGCAGAACACGCCAGCTGATGAAGTACACTGCTGAGGGGAGCAGCGGGTGGGTCAGGAGAGGTCTGCTGCACCATGTGGGTCACTCCCAGGGTGGGGATTGAACTCATGCTGAAGTGACTTTAGCTTCTCAGTGCTGTGCTTTAACCTGCTGCGCCACCAGGGAGGGCCATGATCGGGGAGCAGAACACGCCAACTGATGAAGTACACTGCTGAGGGGAGCAGCGGGTGGGTCAGGAGAGGTCTGCTGCACCATGTGGGTCACTCCCAGGGTGGGGATTAACTCATGCTAAAGTGGCCTTAGCTTCTTAGTGCTGTGCTTTCACTGGCTGCACCACCAGGGAGGGCCCAGTGTTGCTGTTTTTAAGGTGGAGGGGAGGTGAAGGGTGATGTTGGGTGAAGAAAGCTGGTACAAGGACAGAACAAGTAGATACCACACCTGATTTGAGATTTGCATTAGAACATAATGGATGTTCAGGGCAGGGACTGATTTATTTTCCAGAAAATTCAACAGCTGCATTTAGAGCCAGCATTCAGGGATCTCGTCTGGGGAAGTGATACCATTCTGACTCTGTGTGTGTGTGTCGCACCCTCTGCTGATGCCACAGGGGGATCAAACTGTAATCTTTTGTACTTGCAGCTAAAATACAGTAAAATTTAAGCTCTGGGGGCTGCTTCCTTCTTGGAATTACTGGGTTTTGTTTTCTTCAGCAAAAGAAGACAAGCACATAATAAATATTAATGTTTCCCTTTCTGTTTGTGAGTGCTGGGCCTCCCAGCGCCAGGAGGACTGGACTCTGGTGTCCAGCCCTACACCTGCTGTGACCTTCCCCCCACCCCAGGGCGATGCAGTGGGAGGGTACATTTCCACTCAGGTCTCCTGCAGAAGGGAAAGTTTCCAGGGGAAGATGATTCTGGTTTTCCCACTTCCTAGCAGGTCTGAGTAGTCTGTGAGAAGACAGCTTGTAAGCTTTGCATTATCTGTCAGTGACCCTCCATGGGGCTTGGACATCTCTTACTGGCAAGTGGTCAAAACCGTGATGGCTACGGTGACCCATGGTACAACATACATGACATTGCATGTCATGCAAAATGAAAGAAACCAGATGCAGAAAGTCGCATGTGCTATGACTCCATTTACAGGAAATGTCCAGAAGAGGCAAGTCTGTGAAGACAGAAAGCAGAGTAGTGATGGCCAGAGGCTGGGGAGAGGGGAAATGAGGACTGCTCGTTGTGGGGGGATGTCTTTGGGAGTGATGGAATGTTTTGGAACTAGATACAGGTGGTGGTTGCACATTGTGAATATACTAAGAAATGTCTCTGAATTGTGCATTTTTAAATCACTGATTTATGCTATGTGAATTTCATCTCGATTATAAGAAGAAAAATAACCATGTAAAGAGAGGCTCAGCTTGCTCATCTCTAGACTGCAGAGCCTGGGCACACCGCATGGTGTGGGGGCTGGGTGGGCGCCAGGGTGGAAGCCCCTGCCTGGGGGGGGGGTCAGGTCCTTGGAGGCCCTGATGGGGAGAGGCCTATCCTGTTGGATGCTGGAAGCAGGGAGCACCTGCTGGGGGTTTTGTGTCTTTCATGTTCCATTGGAAGTGATAAATGAAGCTTTGCATCTGCTTCACGGCAGATTAATCCCAGGAGAGGCAGCAGACGCTTCAGCAGACACGTGTAAATCCCCTCAGTAGCCAGCTTCCTGCAGGATACAAAATAGAGCCGGGAAGAGGGAGCACTCCTCCTCAGGGGCTGGGGGCCAGCAAGCTCTCCCTGCACCTCACCCCCAGGTGGCCCAGCAGCGCAGGGACAGACGTCAACAGCTGACACGTAATAACTGTGTGACCTCGGACTGCTCATTTATAAAATGATGATGGTGGTGTCTATACCACAGGAACACGCGGGCTTAGAGAAGTATGTGTCAATATATTTACGTACATATGTGCTATGTATGTGTTATATGCATAGAACATGTAAATGCATTTGTTGATGCACTCGTAAAACTGTGATAAGCCATGCTATAATGTTGTTGTAGAAGTAACTACGCTATATGTAATATAGAAACTCTCTGTACTAGACAGGCAATATGATAAAATGCTGTGCCTACCTGTATACAGACACACGAGTCTTTGATAATGTCCGGCCACAGGTGATGGAGAGTGTCCGTTCGTTCGTTCATTTGTTCATTCGTTCGCTCATTCATTCATTTCTTGATTCAAGGGTTCAGTGAGCTCCTCCTATATGCCAGGCCCAGGGACTAAAAAGTGACCAAGAGGTTCAACTTGCTCATCTCCAGACTGCAGAGCCTGGGCACACCGCCTTCGTGAAGCTCATCTACCAGCAAAGACAGAAAACAACACATCAAGGCCAAATCTTAGGCAATGCCGTGGCTGAAAATGACGGGCTGCTCAGGGCAGAAGAGCCTGGTGTTGGTTTGTGTCAGGTGCGGGATGGGCTTCTCGAGAAGATGCTGTTTACACTGAGGGCTGGTGGAGGAGGAGCCGCTGGTCTCGTGACCAGTGAGGGGCAGCTTGGGTGGAGGCAGGAGGGCACCAGGCCTGTGAGGAGGCAGGGGGCTGCCTAGGCCCAGTGATCCCAGCAGAGCTGCAGAGGGGGAAGAGTGGAGGGATGACTGTCTGCGGGGAGGGCCTCGTGGCCTTTTCTGGGAACGTGGACTCTGTTCTGCCTTTAAAGAGAAGCCAGTGTGGGGCAGCGGTGTGACTGGGTTTCTGTTTTAGGAAGGTAGCTTTGCCGCAGTGAGGGAGAATGGCTGTAAATGGAATCAGAACAGTGGTTTGCCAGTTATCACGTCTGTCCCCAGGAGGGAATCAACACTTACTTTCCCTATCTGCTTGGAGAGACAGAAGTTTCAGCAAAAGGCCTTTTGGGTTCTCCAACACCAAGATCGGTTCTCTGCTCCCCCGCTTCTGTGAAGCTGCTGGGAGAGAGTGGGCTCAGGGTGTGCCCTGTGTCATCGGAGGTGGACAGCTTCTCCCCGGGCTCCTTATTCTGACTGCTGTCTTCACCCATGAACTGACCTGACTGAATGAGAGACAGCCCATGACTGGACTCTCCTGGAGCTTAAACAATTTAAATAAACTGGGGCTTAGGAAATTTCAGGAAGGTTTGTTGTGGTAGGTTCTATGTTCAAAGAAATTAATGGTGGCTTCCATGCCTTTATGGAAGAAGAAAGGTATGTAGGGTGCAGCAGCCAGGGTGGTGGGACGTTCTGGCCAGAGAAGAGGTTGTGCCTCCGATTTCCTTTGACTGGTTTGACTCATTCCAGAGAACTGAGCTACTGGGCAACAGTGGTGCCGAGGAGACCCTGCCACTGTCCAGCATCTGGCGCTGGGAGAGGGAGGAGAAGCTGCTAGTTCTCAGTGGGGAACGTTTCTCACCAGGCCGTCCTTCTCTGTACCTGCTCAGCTCGAGGCATTGAGGGGAAGAGTCTACCCAAATCCAGTCCTGAAGGGCTGGCTTTAGAGAAGCCAGTTCCCGCTAATGGTGAGCTCTGGTCTTACTGTTCTGGGCTGATATCCATGGGGTGTGGGGGGCTTCCTGGGATACGTTCCACACTGTGATGTTTTCCTAATCTCCATCTTTTTGACAGCAAGGCCACTGGGCTTCTGTCTGCATGTCCTTGGAATGGGATTCTTGGTTGACCTGTGAAGCCCTCTTGCAAAGCCCCTTTTCAAGTGTAAATAAATGGGTGATTGAAATTGATGCCTCAGGAAAGCTTCAAATGCCAATAGCAATGAGCCCTTCTCCTGAAGGGTGGAAGTGCTATGTAAATTGGTGGGTGCCAAGGCCCTGTTGCTTTGACTCTTCTCTGAAGCCTTGTGAAATGAGACTTATCTAGAAATTCTGACATTTGTGGGACTTGATAAAGCCAAGAGAGAACCCTACAACTGAAATCCCGCCAATTTTGTGGGAAAGAGGAGAGAAAGCCACTGGGGAGAGTCTTCAATCTCTGAACACCCCATGACTTTCCGAGCTCTTCTCCAGGGTAACGCCCGTCAGGCTCTGGTTCCCACATGCCTGGTGAGGTACAGACTGGTCTTTTCACCCAAGGGCAGCTCTCACACATGCTTTTCTGCCTCTCTTATCTGTTGAACACTTTGTAGGTGCTCAGTGAATGTATAGTCTCCCTCTCCTGCTTCAACTCCATCTCTGATATCCAGATCTGTCCTTATGGACACATTTTATTTATTTTTTATAGATTTTTATTTATTCATACAGAATTGGGGTACAAGCCAGAGGTGAGGGTGCTGAGAGGATTCACCAGAAACAGAGTGGGGAGCAGAACAGGCAGATTGACGAAGTACACTGCTGAGGGGAGCAACAGGCGGGTCAGGAGAGGTCTGCTGTGCCGTGTGGGTCACCTCCGGGGCCAGGGGTCAAACTTGCACTGAAGCGACTGTGGCCAGCTTGCAGTGCTATGTATGGACACATTTTGGTTCTCCCAGCTCACCATTACTGATCTCTCTTCAAATACATGGCCTCTTAGCCTGGCTACACCCCTGTGAATACATCCTATTTCCCCAGTAAGTATCCAATTTCTTTGACAAGACCCAAGACTACTCTCCGATGATTTTATATTATCCGTAGACTCTGGAATGATGACTTGAGGCCAGAACTGGTAACATAACACAGAGAGTATATTTTAGAGCTACTCGATTCTCCATTCACATCTTGGCTCCACTGTTCCGTGAAGAGTTGATCTTGGAAAGGTGTTTTAATGACTTGGAGCTGGTGTATCCTTACTAACCTACAGTAATAAGGACTGTATCTTGGGAAGATTATAACTTTAGGGTTAAATCACATAATTATATGCTAAAGGTCTGGCACTAATGCTGATACACTCAATAAAGTCAAGTAAATACTTATCCATTGCCCTTCAGAAAATGGCTGAATGGTGATGTTCAGAAGGGACATCATTTGCTTTCATTTCTCTGTTCAACAAATGTTTCATGAGTGAAATTACTTAGTGAGATTTTGTTGGGTAAAATGAATGCTTGCCCTGGATATACTATTAATATCTATCATTTTTGTTGCCTTTTTTCTAGAGCTCTTATTTATACATATTTATTAATGTGATTTCTATCCAACTATTTGTTTATTACTTTTCTCTCATTTGAATGTAAACTTCTTGAAGTCCAGAATCTTGTTTGGTCCACTGCTTTGGTTCCAACTCTTAGTTGAGAATGTAGTTCATAGTAGGTATCAAGTAAATACTCGATAAGTGAATGAAAAATTTCATGAATGGATTTGGTTCTTGAAATTTACAATGGATTTACAACTTGATGAAACAAATTGTATCTCAGCATCATGATTCAGGTTCTAGGTCAGACCTTGGATACAGAGATTAACAAAACTTAAAGAAGAAAGAAATGGAGAAGGGGAATTTAACAAGTTCCCATCCCTTTGTCAGACAAATGAGGGCTCCAGTTTTTATAATTTCTGAACCAGTGTTGGTAGGAACATGGACTGAAATGAAGAGTGGGAATAGACAACACCTGGAATTAAAGTCTTAACTATTCAGAGTCACAGTCTACTTTGGAATTGGCTTCTTCTCTAACCCCAGATTAGCCTAGAAGGCCACCTTGTCTGGCAGGAGAAATTGACATCCCGCTGAAATTGATGAAATATTTAAGCATTTGCCATCAGAGTATGTTCAGCACTGTCATGTGGGGAAAACTCATTTAATAAGAGGCAGGACCCATGCAAATGTGTGAAATCTGGTTGGCGTATCTCTTCTTTCTCTGGATTATTCAGAAGCCAGCGACGGTTAAAGGGGCAAGTGAGTTGATAAAAGCATCTCTGGAGAACAAGTACTGAATGGCTTCTTTATTGCTCACCTCTCAAGGAACCTTCTGTTTAAACTGCCGGCAGTAAGTGCAGGTTAGACCTGTGAAGTTATTATAAATGCAGTTCTTAAGCCTGAGAACTTTATTTTTAATTGGTTTCTTTTCTTTTTCTTTTTTTTCTTCAAACTACTAGTGCAACAGGAAGAATGAAAATTTGTAATTTCTTAAGACACAGGAACTATTGAAAGAGAGAACAAAGAGGCTATTGAAACTCTATAGACTTTGGGTACAACCAAAACTACCCAGAACCTTTACTTCCTTGCAGTGCACAATGGAGCACTCTCGATGGAGCATGGGGGGAGGGGAACCAAGGTGGAAATAGTCTGCCCAGCCTGGTAGTAAATGAGAAATAGGCTGAGGGTGTGGAGAGAGGGAAGAGAAGGAGTGCTATTACTGACATGGAAAAGCACGGAGAGCCAGAGACTGAGTGTTCTGGTCAACTCTTTCTTCTTTGGAGACTTTCTCTGCTCCTTCACTTACATACTGCCAACACTTAAGGCTTAACCATTTTATGAAAGAGACTTAAAATAGTCAGTGAATGCTTGAGGTAGTTTTTCTTGGAAGGCACAGTGATCAAGTGGAACAAGTCTTGAGGAACCAAGTTCAGATCCCGGTTACCCCCAGGTGGGAAGGAGAGTCTGCTTCAGTGCAATACCGTCAGCATCTCTGCTTAGGGCGTACCCCTCTGGGTAACCTGGTTTTGATTTTATGGAGCCTATTTTATAATCTATGAGTCGTACAAAACTGATGGATGATTCTGTCCTGCCAGACAAAGGTTCTGCAGACCCACACCGTCTTCCCTCAAAACAGTTTTACCTCCATCTGCACTTCTGTTTAAGTACTTATTGATGGATGTGTCTGTTCTTTGGGTTCTCTTTTAAACCAGTTCTAATGCCTTCCTAATATGCATTAATTAATGATAGAGTAAAGTAAAATTAATGGTTGAATAAAATGATCATATGTTCAGCTTATATCTGTATGACAGTCACACTGTTACCATGAAAAATATCTTTTACACTGGCTACTTAGATGTGCACTCTAAGCAGCTAAACCCCTGAGCCTCAACCTTCTCGCTTAGAGAATGGGAAAATTATAGAGTGAAATTGCGCAGGTTTTAGCAAGGATTTTCTCATTCATTGTCTTACTTAGTACTGAAAACTAAATGATATTTGACAGATGATTTTTTAGTTATTATTGACATACTTTCATCAAGGATGAATCATACAGTGTGTTCAGGTTTAGTTGGTGCTATTATCATTGATGTCAAATGAAGACTTGGAGTTGCTCTTTATACTTTGAAATCCTGTGACTGGGAAGGCGAGGAAATTTATCCAGTGGCTCCAGAGATAAACTGTGGGTCAAATTTGGCTGAGAATAATGGGGGGGGTACCTAACAACTAGCTAACAACTAATAGTGTGTGCTGCCTCAGACAGTGGCCTCTGATGATACTTTTCTGGGGTTTCATATGGTATATCTAGGGTAGACATTTTTTTTTTTAACTTGGTCCCCCCAGTCCCAATCTCCTAGAATCCGTGCCTTTAACACTCCTTCCCCTTTAACTATGACCTGGTCCTGGAGACTTCCTTTCAAAGAATAAAATATGGGAAAAGTTACGGAATGTCACTTTCCTAGATTAGATTGCAGAAGGCTGGGACTTCCACCTTGCTAGCATGCTTGGCTGAACTTTTCCTTTGCTCTCCCATCTTCTCACTCAATGAGATACTCTATAGAGAGACCCATGACCGGGGAATTGAGGGCTCAACCAATGACTGGTGAAGAGCTATGATCTCAGTCTAACAGGCTAAGAGACTGAATCCTGCCAACAACCACTTGGACGAGTTTAGAAGTAGATCCTGCCCCAGCCAATCTTCAGATGAGCCCACAGCGTTAGCCAATACCTTGAGTTCAGCCACTTGAGACTGTGAAGCAGAGGGACTCAGGATTTCTGACCCACAGAGACTGTAAAATAAGGCATGTGTTATTTAAAATGGCAAGTTTGGGGGTGATTTGTTACACGGCAGTAGATAACTAATACTCATTGATATTTTTCTTGCCCATTGAAAAGTGTATTCCTTTATTAGAGTTTAAATCTTCTTACACTTTCTTTCCTCATTTGCTTGCATGTACATACACACACACACACACACACACACACACACTTTAGTTCAAGACATTCCTGACACTGGTATTTGACACATGTTAAGCTCAGCAAACTGCCTGCCCAAGGTCCTGTTAGCAATGCTGTTATGCTGTGGGCAAATTCTTGGCACTGTCTGACACTGTTATGGGCAGAGTCATAAGTGATGCTTGTTCGATAATTCTGATGTGTGTTGCTGCCTGAAAGGCCTTCTCATATTTATAGGAAGCTGAAAGTTAGGCACTAGGGAAAAATGAGTTCCAGACTGTTGCACTTATTTTCAGATAGAATCATATTCTCTGAAAAATTGCATAGGATGTTGAGCTGATAGGGAATTTGCCACGATTGTATGGCTCACTGGACTTGTATTGTGGTGGAGAAATATCATCTTGTCGGGTTGGGAAGGCGACAGTCACATCTCCTTAGTCAGCTGGTGATAGATGTCTGAGGACAGGCTGAAGATGCGGTTGCATTCTTCTTCTAACTTGAAGCCACTGAGTTGAATTTTAAAGTAAATCAACAAAAATTGGGGTGCTTTGACAGCAAGGCTCATACGACTGGTGGCACAGGCTGGTAGACAAACTGAAATAAATGTTTGGAAATTCAAAGTGGTATCTTGCCTGTCATTTGTAATAGCTGAAAACTTGGAGGAAAATATCATCTCACATGGAAGGATTTGGGGGAGGTAAGTTTGGTCAATCATCAATCAGTCAACCAACCAACCAGCCTGGAAGCATGCTCAGTGATGGAAAAATAATGCCCAATGAGACTCAATCCCTGTTATCAAGGCCTTCATGGAATATTGGGGTGAAACAGTGTAAGCATAAAAAATTAGAGTTCAGTGAAATGAAAATGTGGGCTCTGTAGGAGTGAGTTGTCCTCACATAGCAAATGAGGATGAAAAAATAGAGATATTCCTAGCAGGCAAATAAATTGAGTTGGTAGGTGGCAGGATACCGATCTGTGGGAGCAGAAGGCATTTGGGGTTGAAGGACCAGCCTGTGAAAAGACTGGGAATAATGGGCCAACTTGTGTGTTTCGGGGAGTTGAAAATTTCCTCTGAACAGGTCTGCGTGAGTCGGGAAAGAGACCCAAAGGTTGTCCAAAGCTGATTTGGGAAAGTTTTAAGGGCCAGGCAATACTGACGATTCTGTTCTAAGGGTATCAGGCAGCTTGGGAAAGGTCCCTAAAGGGGAGACCTAGTCAGATCTGGGGTTTGGAAGGACCTTTCCTTTGTCCCAGTTTGGAGGAGGGCTAAATAGATGAGAACAGGAGCAGGTAGGCCAGTGAGAGCAGAGATAAGGATACTTACCTCTCTGCCATTCTGAACCATGACCATCTTTTGCTCCTTCTGTTTCGGCCTCATTTTGGATCTGTATCCATCTCCACGTGGCACTTCTGAGTGACACTGACAAGGAGATAATGCATGTGGAGATAGTCACTTGATGATAACCTGGGTACCTTGGGGCAGATACAAGGTCAACCTCAAGGAGCACAGTGAGGTCCCAGCTAGAGCATGGACTGGTGTAGGAGTGAGCCAGCTGGTAGTGGGGAAATCAGGTGACCCCTGGCCAGAATGCAGACCTCCAGTGTGAAGACTGGGAATGTGCTGGGCCTCTGAGCTGGCAGGGTTGTGGTGACGAGACCGCCTGCACAGGTGTCCACCCTCGTCCTGTCCCCAGGACAGGCAAGCCTTCCTCATTTGAAACTTGTGAACTTCCTTGTCTCCATCTGTCTCAACCCACTGACCTCTTTGTCACAGATGGGCTCCGCTCCAGAGGCTTCACTGCTAGCTCAGCTGCTGCCAGGCCCTAAGTCTTTGTCCAGACTGGGCACATGGGGAGGCACTGATGGCTTTACTGGAGTTTCTCCAGGACCCTCCTGTAGGGAGATTGTAGGGAGCCCAGATCTCCCCCTGGTTTCTTAGCCCCAGGTCTGAGTTCCAGCCTCCATAGCTGTGCCTCAGGGAGTGCCCTGCCTCCGCCCAGCCAGGGCTTCTTCACAGGGCATGAGCACCCTCCCTCTCAAGACAATTGTTAGGACTTGCCTTCTCTTCTAAGAAAGAGAAGGAAGGGGAGAGACAGGGAGGGTCACTTTCTGGAGATGTTGCGAGCTTTCTGGATCTAGGACACTAATTCTACTGGATGAAGGCTCCACCCTTATGACCTCATTGCACTTTAGTTATCTCCTAAAAGTCCTACTCCAAACAGTCATGTTGGGGACAGGGCTTCAACATATGAATTTGATGGGGGACAACTCAGTCCACAGTATTTTTCTTTTCCAGGTTTTGCCTCTTACGCTTCACCTGGTGGAAGAGCCTGGCACCCTGAGTCAATGCATGCCCAGGGCTGCCGATGGTAGTGGTGGCTAAGTGAGGGGATTAGAGCAGGACCATCTGACGCACCGTATAAAGATGAGGAGAGTTTCCAAAACTTCTCTATTCTAGACAGTGGATTTAGCTATACAATCATAGACTCAGCTCACTTGGCAGCTGTACTGTGCTACTTCCTGGAAGGTAAATATTGTAGCAGCAGGACAAGTTCTATTTTGTTGACCATAAAGAAAAGCAACCAGTAATTTTACCAACAACATGGATTTATTTGGAAACAACAAAAAGGCAGTCTGGGAACTGCACTCTTAAGACAAGACACATACATTCTTCCTTTCAGAGTAGAAACCTGAACCCACTTACATAGATTTTAGAGAAACTGTTGTAATGGAGAAATTCATGGGACGAACTTGGGAGTTTGGTAGGTGGTAGCTAATTATCATTAAGTAATAATGGCATTCCCTCATTGAGATGTTGCTAGAAGGAGTCACCTCCTTCCCTTGGGGCAGGGAAGCAACATCACTTCCTGTTGCAGGAGCAAGGCATATTGGGTTTTGTAGTTTGCTGATGTGCATGCATGGGAACTCCATTCCAGACTCCTGACTTAATTTAAATAGGGTTTCTGTGATTCTTTTTTGCATTTTCTTAGAAGAGAAGCAAGTCCTAACAGTTGTCTATGAGGTAGAGGAGTTGGAGCAATTAGACCAGGACTTTGTGGGTGCCCATGATGCTGATGCTGGAGGGGAGTTCTGTTGAATGACAGTATGGGGCTGAATGCCCAGGGACACATGGCTGGTTCTCCCAGCATCAACTGGTCCTTGGTAGTTGGGCAAGATTCTGATTCTTTGGGAAAAGACTTCATGAGATGACAAAAAGAGTTGGGCCAAGTTTTGGGGGATGTAGACTTGAAGTGGTAGTTATCTGCCTCGCAGATACTGGTGATGTTGCCCCCAGGACCGAGCCCTGGGAGGGCTGCTGGGTGATTTTCCATTGCCCTGGTGCTGAAGGCTGCTGTCAGAGGTAGTGGGTGCCGAAAAGGCCAAGTCTCATTTTCACATCAACAAGGGCCACTTAAGTCTTCCTCCTGATTCACCAGAAATAAGTCCAGAAGATTATGCTTAAACTTATCCCAAGTGACTATTTTCTTAAATGGGCACCAAGCCTGCTAATGATGGCACGATCTCTAATTTGGGACCCGTTTACAATCAAATCAGGCGTTGATATGGGGACACAGGACTAGCAGTGATGAGTTCCATGAACATTCCAATATCCATTTACTAATCAATATTGGAGGAGAAATTTCAAGTACTTAACAAATTGTTTGCTAACACATTGCCATGGCAACTGCTAATCCTTGCAAGTCAGTATAGGAATGGCTTAAAGCATTTCTCTGACATATGCTTGCCAGGGCTGAGAACACTTGTATTCCTACAAACATCAGACCAAATGTTATCTTGCAAAATTATTTAAGGAGGAAAAACGTCCCCATTATTTTGGCTCTGAGGACTGTGAGAAAAGGAAAAGGTTTGCCCAACAGAATTGATACGCCTTTACGTCTGAGTTCCATGTCTCTTCTCTATCCCCCTTCATTACTTTTTTGATGCTTTTTATTGAGAAAAAATTTTAAGTTTCTACATAATGAATATTTTCTGCAGAAAATGTGGAAAAAATGGAAAAGCATACAGAAAAAGAAATAAATCCCATGCATAAGGACAGGGCTGATTAGCATTGTATTTGGTGCACCTCCTTCCAGTCATTTTAAAATATTCATAGCTATGCATTTGCATACTTTAAGCACAATTGGAATGATTATGTATGTGACATGTCCTGCTTTATTACTTTATCATAAATGTGTGTTTGTACTTCGGGTTATTTAAAATTCTAAATTATTGATAATGGAAAACACGGACACCACATGTATATACCACAACTTAACCACTCCCTATTTTGGAACACTTCTGAAGTCCACTGCATTTGTATTAATCACTTTTCTAAGTATCTTTGTACGTGTCAGTCATAAAATATCTTCTTAGGACAGGATTCAACTATTAAACTCTGAGGAGGTTAAAAATGACATTCCTGGCCCTCCCTGGTGGCGCAGCGGGTTAAAGCACAGCACTAAGAAGCTAAAGCTGCTTCCTCATGGGTTCGATTCCCACCTGCCCCGGAGGTGACCACATGGCGTGGCAGACCTCTCCTGACCCGCCCGCTGCTCCCCTCAGTGGTGAGCTTCGTTGATCTGCCTGTTCTGCTCCCCACTGTGTCTCTGGTGAAGCCTCTCGCAGCCCCTGAGCCTCTGGCCTGTACCCCAGTTCTGTATGCACAAATAAATAAATCTTAAAAAAAAAAATGACATTCCTACCAGGGAATGTTGTAGACTCAGCAGCCCAGTAGGGTTAACCCTTCCACCGCCAGTTTACCAAAGTGATGGGTGGGGGTGGAGTGGGGTGGGGAAAAGACTGTGATATATTCTGTTCCTGGGCTATTTTGTTACTTCAGCTTGGCTTTAACTGGTAGCAAAGTTGTTAGATTTGAGAAGAACCATAAGGCAGGACTGGCAAGGTTGAGGAGCGAGTTGTTCTGCCCCAGAGAAGTGGAGGTGGCAGGGAAGGTGGCGGCCCTGGTATGTGCTGTATTGTTGCTACAGCCACAGCACAGGTCTTGAAGCCACTGTCATGTCGTGTCACTTACTGGCTGAAGGCCACCACTCGGACACCTGCGTCCCACCTCATCGCCCCCTCCTTGGTCCCTTGGGCAGCAGAACCCACACCCCTTCCCTCCCCGCTGGAAACATCATGGCAGCCCCAGCTGTCCTCCCTCAACGCTGTCACTTTTGCCAGGACGTGAGGCAGATGCCCACCTTCTATGGCGGGAGGACAGGTACCCCGGAGGTCCCTCCTTCCTCTTGCCTGAACCCAGGTCTTTCCCTCTACCTCACAGCTCTTGGCTGCAGGTGCATGGGCTCCCCAGACAGCTGCAGCCATCCGCGTCCTTCTGGGCTGTGTCCCCCCTTCCCTCCCTCTGCCCCTCTCTGGGCATCTCTGAGGGCCGCCTTGCTGGGAGCAGCTGTTGATTCAGATTTTCATCAGGACTTTGATAATTAAAACTCGAAGCTCTTCAGACATTTGCGTTCCATTACATTGAAAGAGCAGCTGTTTAAATTTGGGGCAGGGAACCAGAGCCTGTGCAGTGAGCTTCGGTTGAGATTAATCAAGTCTGTAGATTCACTCCTCTGCTCATCATCCAGATTGGGGCTTTGGGAAAGCGGCTCTTCCCCACGGCTTGCTGCCCCCCATCGTAGGGATCGCTGCTGCTTTCCAGGCACTGTGCCGTGCGCGATGGTTAATAGCCTGCAACTCAGGGCGTTCTGCATGGGTTCAGATCCCAGCTCTGCCCTTCACTAGCTGTGCGACCTTCATTGGGTGACTCCACCTCTCTGCAAGACGTGGCAACAGCTCATGTTTTCCTAGATGGCTGGAGGACCGAGCGGAAGAATGCAGAGTCACGAGTACAGCATACATGCCTAATTAGTGTCGGTTTATGTTGTTAGAATTTTTTTAAAGCCCTGACAGCTCCATTCACTGTGTCTTACCTGGTTTACCAGTGAGGACATGGAGCCCCGTTGGGGGTGAAGTTGTGTTTGTGTGAGCACTGCCCATGCCTGGAGGGTGCTGATTTGGGGCTCAGCCTGCCTGGCTCAGGCCTGGGGTCATCACACCAGCGCCTGGTCTGTCTTCTTCCTTTACCGTCTGGGCCCTTTTATCCTCCTCTGAAGTGAGCAGACAACACTCAGGAAGTTGGCGACTGGGCAAGATGAGCAGGGGTGTGGGGTGGGTACAGTGTTTCTTCGTCCTCTGTTGGGCCTCAGGTATTTCTCTCCTGCCTCTTTCATCAGCGACCTTAAAAACACTCCCTTTTGGGCCCTCCCTGGTGGCGCAGCGGGTTAAAGCACAGCACTAAGAAGCTAAAGCCACTTCAGCATGAGTTCGATCCCCACCCTGGAGGTGACCCACATGGCGCGGCAGACCTCTCCTGACCCGCCCGCTGCTCCCCTCAGCAGTGTGCTTCACCCATCTACCTTTCCTGCTCCCCACTCTGTCTCTGGTGAATCCTCTCACCACCCTTGCACCTCTGTTCTGTACCCCAGTTCTTTGTGCATAAATAAATACATTTTAAAAAAAAACAAAAAAACAAACAAAAAAAACACTCCCTTTCACTTCCAGGGCTGATGGCAGCTTGGCCGAACATGTGTGCATGTGTGCACGTGTGTACGCATGTGTGTGTCTACGCATAGGCATGTGTGGACGCCGGCAGGGAGGCGGCCTTCGTGGTGACAGCAGACGATGGGTGGCCGCGCAGGCGTGGGTTAACCCCCGCCCAGGTGGTTGTGCCATCAGCCATAAAGTGGCAGGGCTGGCGGCAGCTGCCATCCTTCCTGGGAACACATTGTGAGCCTGGCTGCCACCCGCTGGGGCCTGACATCCATTACTTCATTGCCGCGCCACAACAAGGCCGCAGGTGAGCCTGATTTCCCCCGGATTGTGGGTGCAGAAGTGAGACAGGTAGAGGCTGAAAAAGGCTGGATTAAGCCCGAGGCTGGAGTTGGAATCCGATGGTGGAGACTTGGTGCCTAGGCAGGAGGTGCCGCTGGGGATGCAGCTCTGGGAGTGCTTCGGGGGGCGATTCCTGCCCCCCTTGAAACTCGTTCTCCTTGCTCCTTCCTTCGATGCTGCAAGCACCTGGGAAGTAGAGTGAACCGCAGTGAGATTTGCTTTGAAAAAATATTTGTTTTTTGCTACCTGAATCAAATGGCTTCTGGGGAGGAGCCAGGAGTGGGTACCAGGGTAAAACAGCCTGTCACTGGGGTCTGTGACCTGGGGCTGGACTGGGGGTACAGATGGGCCCATGGGGTCTGTGACCCGGGCCGGGGCTGGACTGGCGGTACAGATGGGCCCATGGGGTCTATAACCCGGCCGGGGCTGGACTAGGGGGGTACAGACGGGCCCATGGGGTCTGTGACCCGGGCCGGGGCTGGACT
>NW_004567123.1:26807394-26875040 GCF_000260355.1 Condylura cristata | reverse complement strand
GGGTACAGACGGGCCCATGGGGTCTGTGACCCGGGCCGGGGCTGGACTAGAGGGTACAGACGGGCCCATGGGGTCTGTGACCGGGCCCAGGCTGGACTGGGGGTACAGATGGGCCCAGGAGTTGAGGCGAGGAGGGGAAGTCAAAATAACCTGTGTGATCCCAACTCACCTGGAAGTCTAGTAACTGCTGCTCTAGGCCAGCGCCACCCAAACAGGTCATGTTACCATGGTGGGTGGCGAGACCTCGGGCCTGTATGGCAAGGCAACAAGCATCGCATTGTCTAGAGAAAACACTGCTTCTTTTCCTGTCCCTTCTCTGGCTGGACAACCTCTCAGTTTGGGCATCTACCTGATGCCCATTTTTATCTTAGGTTTCGGGATCAGAGCCCCGGTTGAGCAAGAGTGTCTAGCCAATATTTACATACGTTGTTTTTGTTAATTTTGCTTAGATCGCATTTGTGTTTATGGTGAGTGAGATAGGCCGTCTGTGGTATGCTATGGGACTTCCTTTGACGGTAAGTTTAGAAAAAGTGAGTCATTTTAAAAAACAGTAACAGCATTATCTCCGGGGATACTAGGGCGAGTGAAAGCTTGTGTGTGGGGGGGAGCGTTGAGGACGAGTGCTTGTCCTCCAGCTACCGCAGGGACCAGGCTGTAGCCCAGGTGCTCTCGGGCCTGGGTTCTGGTCCTCCGTGGCCTTGTCCCTTTGGCGGTCCATCTCTGGAAGGAGTGGCCACAGCGAGTCTCCTGTTGTGGACAAGGAATCACCTACATGGGACTCACCTGAACAACTGAGCGAGAATTCTGGCAGTCAGCCTGGGAATCTGCATTTAACCCCTCCCCAGGCGGTTCCCACGACCAGTGAGTTTGAGAACCACAGGTAAGAGTGTAGGAACACAGATCTTGATTCTGGGGACTTGTGTTCAACTCCCCACTTGGCCTTGCCAATACCCCTAACCTCTTGCGGTCCCAATTCCTACACGTAAAGTGAGCTCAGCCGCAGCTGTGTTCCGGGAGGGGCAGGGGCCCAGGCCACACATCGGGGATGTTCTGCACGCCAGCCAGACTGTGCGCTCAGCTTCCTCCTCCTTGAGGATGTGACTGAAGCTACTTTGCTCACACTTAAGCCATTGTAGCAGAAGGTTGGGATGTTTGTATGGGGTTTAGGGCACACGTGGGCTCCTCTCCTCAACTGCTCCTTGTAGGT
Source organism: Condylura cristata (assembly GCF_000260355.1). Taxonomy (NCBI): domain Eukaryota; kingdom Metazoa; phylum Chordata; class Mammalia; order Eulipotyphla; family Talpidae; genus Condylura; species Condylura cristata. The sequence goes on along the minus strand of NW_004567123.1, from coordinate 26,873,833 downwards.
GTGCTTTTGGGCATCGAGTTATGTACCACCCCTCCCCCAACTCACAATGCAGCCTGAGGTGTGGGTGACTGGTCTATCGTCTGCATCAGACTGTGGCTGCTTCTGTTAGCAGAATGGACGGCTGTTTTCATGTGACTCCATGGCCTTCCCGGCCAGCGTTACGCTGCTTTAAAACAGGGCTCTCTCAGGGCTCTGCCCACTGATGGCGACTGAAAGAAAATGGAAGGATTAACAGGCAGGTGAAAGTGACGTTAATGTGAATTTTGGGTGAGTCCCTAGCATGCATCTGACTGTGTCACTCTGCTGAAATGGGTGGGCTGTTGATGACATTGGACAGTGCTGTTCCAGGGGCCCTGGGCACAGTTTTTTCACCCAGCATTGCCCTCTGGGGTTGGGCATTGGTCAAGGCCTGGCTCTTTCACATGCTCCTGCATGACCTGTGAAGGTGCATGCCCTCTCTGGGCTACAGTTTTCTCAAAGGCAAAATGGGGGAAATAACGAACTGACCTCCTGGGCGATTATGGGGATGGATGAGCAGAGGTCTGTGTAAAGTGTGCTGTCACCTGGATGGTGACACATTGTCCTCCCAGCTGTCACTTGCAAAGTCGCGTGCAGGCATGTCCTGTCTGCCAGGGGCCTGATGCAGTGTGACGCTGTATCTTTTACCTTTAGGCACGCTGTGGGCCGTTTGGCTTAGAGATGACAAATGCGTGGATTGTGAATCCAGCCTGTACACAGGCAGAGTCTTCTGAGAAACACCTTACTCTTTAAAAGTTACTTACTCCCTGGTGGTGCAGAGGGTTAAAGCACTCTTTAAAAGTTACTTACTCCCTGGTGGTGCAGCGGGTTAAAGCACTTCAGCATGAGTTCGGTCCCCACCCTGGAGGTGACCCACATGGCGCGGCAGACCTCTCCTGACCTGCCTGCTGCTCTCCTCAGAAGTGGACTTCATCAGTTGGTCTATTCTGCTCCCCACTCTGTCTCTGATGAATCCTGTCACCGCCCCTGCACCTCTGGCCTGTACCCCTGTTCTGTATGCATAAATAGATAAATCTTAAAAAAAAATAAAAAGTTGCTTTGGGATGCTTTGAGATGCTTTGATAAGGTCTGCATTATTTGGTTGGCTGAACATCCTGTCCTCAGCCTCATGGCTTTGCAGTTATATTACCAGGGATCCAGAACTTACTGGAAGAGGCCTCTGAACTTCCTCATTTCCAGGCCCTGTCCCCAAGTGTGGTGGAGAACATGCCACAGGTATGAATGGCCCTCCTGGTGCTCAATTTGGCACCTGCAGTGCCAGTCTGGGGCTGGGTGGGAGTGTGGAAGGGTCGCCCTGACACTGGTACTGAGTGTCCCCTGTCTACAGGGTCCTTCCCAATACAGCCTCCAGTGGGATGCTGGGAACCAGCAGGTGGGACACCTCTCTACCCAGAGAGGGAGGGTGCTCAGAAAGCATCTCCAAGGAACCTTGAAGCTTGGAAGGGGAAGAGTGGTCCCCTGCCCACTGAGATCAGGACACAGACATTGAGTGCCAACATGTGTTTGAGTGACCATCGGCTGGGCTGAATGGTGGTGGCAGGAGAAGGGACTCTTCTCTCCAAGAGTACCCTCCTTGATTCCTGCACAAGGCTGAATTCTACTCAAAAGTGTGGAGCTGAGAGAATTTCACAAAAGTACCAGCTGGAGGCCGAGGCTGCCTGCAAGGGCTGCCGAGGCCCCTGGGGCTGGGCGAGACTCAGAGGAACAGATTTGGAGAAAGATGGGGGATAGCTGCCTTGCCCATGTCCTCCTGACATATCAGGTGGACATGCTACTAGGCAGACGGACCCTCGGGTAAAGCTGTGACATGGGAACAGAAGTGTATCCCTGTCATTTGAAATCGTGGGCCCGAGTTGAGGTCAGACAGGGATTATAGGGTCTTTGTAGTGTTGCTTGTTTTAAGGGGAGCAGAGGGGGTGCACATGAAACCCTTCCCCTACTATAGTGGTTTATAGTGAATATACCAAAGACTGAACTATGACTAGGAATGCTCATTGTTCAACTTGTGTTTCCAGACTGTAAGATAATAAAGACATTTGGAAAATCGAGAATATGAAAATCAGGCCTGGTCCCACTGCTGTCCATCACTGATAGTGTATTTTAATTTCCAGCCCCCTGCTCACCGCCCCCCCCCCCCCACACACTTCTGGGGCCACTTGTATCCCCAGCACAGGCTCCCTTTTGTACCTTGCTTTCCTCGCTCAGCCTTTCTTCACGCGCCGGTTCCCAGGCTGTCTCTTTGCCACGTAACCTGAGTAGTTAAAATTTGCATGATCTCATTAGGACCTGTTCCCAACCTCCATATTTCCTGCAGCGTCTGAAACTAATGAAGGGGATGAAGAAAATGTCTGTAAATATTTTGTTGTTTTGCAAACACAAGCGCTCTTAAATCCAGTTTAATGATTGCTCAGTTTAATTAAACACTCTTGGTCTTCGTCATTCCCCACTTCTCTTCACTGATTACTGCCCTGGAAAAATTATGAAAGGAAAAATTCAAATGTGCCTTTCAAGTTTTCTTTCTTTTTTTTCTTCCTTTTTCTTCTTCCTTCATAAATAAAAGAGAGAAAAATCTGAAGGGAAGAAGATATTTCTGCTTCTCCCACTCCTCTGGTCCTCCACGTTGTCTTTTGTTCGGGATCAAATGAACAGCTTATTTTGTGCATGAATCCGTGACTTACCCACTTTTCAAAACATAGATGAATTGAGACTTTCCAGACTATACCTTGAAGTGTATGGCCTAGCGAAGTTAGGTTACTCCATACGATCCTATAACCGTCATCACCTTGAGAGCAAGAATCATGCCCTCACCCTAAAGAGTCCCCCCTCACTTCTTCCCTGTCTTTGCTCCCTCTCACCATCCCCCAACTTCCGGCTCCAGGCAGCTACTTGTCTGCTCTGTGATTCTGTAGTTTTTCCATTTCTGCAATTTTATATGAAAGGAAAGTCTTTTGTACTTGACTTTTTACTTAGTCTACTGTTGTGAGAGGCATCCATCTTGTTGCCTGTATTCATATTTCACGCTGAGTCGCCTTCCAGGGTGAGGGTCTACCCCAATTGGTTAATCCATTCACTGGCTTTTTGTTCCCTGTATGGGATTCAGCTCACTCACTTTATTCATCCTTAAATTGCGAGTGACAGAGTCAGCCAGAGAACTCCTTTTAATATGGTTTTGATCACCCCAGGACATTCAAAATACAGAAAGCTCTACCTATACCTGTGTGGGCTGCCGTCCTCTTCTGGGATGATCATAAATTGTAGCCGCCCCAAGTGGGGCTGAATTCTGAAATCAACAGATAAATTGGGGTTTGCATATTCTCAAAATTACCCTCGGAAGGCCCCTGAAGGCTGCCAGTGGAAAGCATGTATGTGAGTAATTCTTACGCACACTGCAGTTTAAGATCCACTGACCTGGAGACTACAGGGAAGAACAAAAAGAAAATCACTGTCCGTATGAGCGGGCAGGGGGTGAGGGAGGGAGTGAGGGAGGTCATTCTGCATGTAGGGGGGTGGAAATCCCAAGGTCTTCCCCCTCCATTTTATTATTGAGCTTTAATTTTAGGAATGAACTATCTAGAAACGATGCCTGAAAGTGTAGTCTTAAACTTCTGTAACTTTAAGTGACTTTACTGGTCTTGGGTAATGGGGATTTCATGAGATCATATTTGCAAAGATACTTAGCCCAGGGTTTGGCACCATTTTGTATCACAAAATACTTTGAGAAATTGCCTCTACGCCTTGCTGGGTCGAAGCACATAGGACCCCTGTTTTTTTGTAAGATGGATGCATCTCACAACAGTAGACTAAGTAAAAAGTCAAGTACAAAAGACTCTTTCCTTTCATATAAAATTGCAGAAATGGAAAAACCACAGTATCACAGAGCAAACAAATAGCTGCCTGGAGCTGGGAGTTGGGGGAAGGTAAGAGGGAGCAAGTTGCTCAGAACTTGGCTGTCTGGACAGCCTTCTCCCTCGTGTCACTAAGTGCTGGCTGCAGGGTCCCATTGTCTTACATGTGCAGGTCCGTGTTGGGGCCTCAAGGGATCTAGGGTGGGGGTTCAGAGGCCCGCACTCACACAAGAGGGGGAAGCCTCAAGAACAACCTCTGGCTTTCCTGGGACCCCACCCCATGGTTGTGTCTCTTAGGACATGCGCTCTTTAATCTCCCGCTGCTCTGCCAAATAATCAAGGGCCCCCTTGATGTCTACTTTGGGGGACCCTGGCACTGAAAGGCCTGGGGAAGTGATCATGGCTTTGCAGCTTACAGAGAACTTGTCCCTGGGAAGGTTCTGTGTTTTATCCAGAGGAGAGGCAACGCTTCATTTGCCTGTTTTGCTCCTCCTGCTGGCCCCATGGGAGAAAGGGGTGGCCTTTCCTTGTGAAATCCGATTTTATGTTTCTGGAGTCATACGGCCAAGGGGTGCTCTTGAAGTTGAGGAGTGGAGGGCAAACAGAAGAGGGGCAGGTGGAGTTTCGATGCTCAGGCCTCCTGGGTTCTCTGCCTGCGTCTCCTTGGAAGCCTGGACAGAGGAGGCATTCATGGGCCCCCAGAAGTAAATGTCCTTTAGGCTGAGCCCTAAACTCCTGACTGGATCGTGTCTGGAGTTTAAACACATTTTATCCTCAGGTGGAACTGGGCTCTCTCTTCCTTCCTCCTGAAGACAGTGTAAAGGAAAACAACCCCAAGTTGCTCTACTGTCAGAGGGCAGTAAGGAGAGTTTCCTGGGTGATTGGGCTGGGAGGAAGGACGGTGGTGGTGAGGGCAGGAGCTGCCCATGGGTGCGGGAGCCTGTGGTCAGCTTGAGGAGCCAGGCAGGACTCGGTTGTTGTCTTTGCTGGAGTCCATCCTCAGTGGGCCCTGTGGGGAGGAGGGAAGCCTGAGTAAAGTTTGGTCCAGTCAGTTTGTGGGTTTTCTGTTCAGTGGAGACAGAGAGTGTTTAGCCTCTCTTTTCTAAGACAAGATGGACATGCGGGGGTGGGGAGATGTGGGGAGAGGGGTCTGTGACTGGCCTTATCCAAGGCAGAAAAGGGGGTACCCTAGGTCTTAGCTAATCATGGGGGAAGGGTAGGTCATTGCAGGAAGGGATTCTGGAATCCAGAGGACAGGAGATTCCTCATCCTTTGCTGTTTCTAGGAGCTCAGGGCTCAGGTGAAGGCCACCATCTCCCCCAATGAACTCTGTCCTGTTGCATGAAGGAGTATTAGGGGCTTCCTTCTCACTCCAGGATCCGGAATGGGATCCCTGCACCTGATCTGGCAGGAGGAAAGCACCTGTAAGTGGGGAGCAGGTGAGAGCCCACCAAAGTGGTAGGACTTGAGAGCTGTGCCTCAGAGAGTCTGTGACTCCGCCCAGTAGTAAGAGGTGGTTCACGGATCTGTAAACTTCACACCCAAACGAGCAATTTCCACACCAAGGGGAACACTAGACCCACCTCAGATGGGGATGAGGGAGAAGAGGTAACCACTGCAGCTGCCCCACTCAGCTTTCCATGTTAGCATCATCCTCTACGTTGGCATGATCCTCCTGGCTGTGTGGATTCTGGAGGGAGTTTCCTTATCCATAAAACCAGCACAGCAGTACCTGCCTCTCCTAGCAAGCTGAAGCCTGTGGGAGTCCCCGGCCCTCCTGGATTGATGGTGAGGGAGGAAGCAACTGATTTCACTGGCTAATTGTTTAACTTGTGTGAGATCTTCCTTTGGCAACAAATTGGCCCAAGTGAGGAAAATGGCTTTTTAAAAGCAACACCAATTTATCTGTCTCCTGCAGTAAAGCTGCAGACACGTTGGGAGCAATATTCTTCAGGCAGCTGCCTGCACTACTGAAACATCATGGAGATCTGCAAACACATCAGCACTTTGCTGGGCACTGTGGTCAGCAGAGGGCACGGCCAGGGCTGCTCCCGGCCCTGCAGACGCCCTACCTCACTTTGCTGGCAGCCAGGCCTCGGACTGGGGCCCCGTTCAGGCGGCAAATGCACGGGTCTGCTGTCAGAGCAGACACTCAGGCTTCCCCAGAACCGGGTCAGGCCGGCGCTGCTGCAGAGAAGCCAGCGGGTCCTGCTGGGAGGGGCTCTTGGCTGTGCCGTGACATTTTCATAGAGCTCAGCTTTTGAAGCACATTGTACATGGCCATCGGGCTCCCGGAGAAGCCCCTTAAATGGCAAAGGCGGCATCCTGGGAGCCATTTTCTCTTTTCTCTGGCCAGGAGACATTAGCAGAGACATTAGCATAGCCGTCGCCCCTGGATGGCGAGACTTCGGCCTTCCTCTGTTTCCTTAATTGCATCTCTCTTTTTTCCTCTTTATCTCTTGGTTTATTAAGTCATTGGGCGGCACATTCTTGAAGTAGGCCATTTGGGGGGGCTAAGGGTTTGGATAATTGAAAGTAGGAAAGGGGGCCCCAAGGCCCTGTTTGCCAGGCCCCTGCTTCACATAAATTTGTTGCTTTGTGTTTGTTTTTTTTTAGCTGTCTGTTTTATAAGCCCTCAGACCTACCAAAGGCAGCACAGAACAGCACTGTAAACTTTCATCACAGCTTCAAGAATGGGAACCTCAAAAACAAAAACAAAAACAAAAAAGAACGGCACCCTCATAACCAATTTTATTTCACTTTCATGTATTTTTCCATTATCGCCCCAATTCCCACATGCTGCCTTTTGGTGGTCAAGCCCGCCCCTTGCCTTCAACTCCTGGTGACCCTGCTCTATTGGGATTCCTGTAGTCTTGATGTTTCTGGAATGACTCTTGCATCAGGTAGCTCTTTGGGTCTCCCTTCTTTCAGCTGCCATGAAGTATTGATACTTGTCTACGTCATTGTGTGGATCAGTAATTTTTTCCTTTGTCTTGATAAGTTGTATTCCAATGTGGCTTTCCTGTGAAAGGGACTGGCCATGCCTTCATGTGTGATGCATACAATTTGTTGTGATGGGCCAGGCTCCTGAGGATTGGGGCCCAAGTTGCTAGTCATCTTGCCTTCTGTGGACCATAATCCAAAACATTTTTTGCAAGTGGAAACACACTTCTATTTTGGGGTCTTCTGGAGGATTCCAACTGGTGGTCATATTTTGGCAAACCTTGTAGATACTTCAAAGTGGGGGAGATACAGCGCTCTGTGAACAGAGCTGCCTCCTACCGGCACGCTGAGAGAATTCTTTCAAGGGGGGAAGATAAGCAAGCAAAGAAGGGGGCTGTACTCACTGCGTGAGTACAGTAACAGATTGTCCAAGGTGATCACATTTGTTGATTCCTGTGTAGAGACTGGTGTTGTCTCACCAAACTCCAGCTGTCAGGATGTTGGTTTAATGAGGGTGATATATGCGATTGCAAACCTGGTCATCGAGTGGTCAGGTGTGGTGGTTGTGGGAAGGTTCTAGCTCCGTAATGCCCCCCAGCATGCACCCTTTATCAATTATGATCCATGTATCATCGTCATCTTTACACATCCTTGAAATAAATTGACCTGACAAAATTTTGTGCCAGGATGGGAACTGGAAACAGTATGCCCTCTGCCTCATGCTAGAGTAGTTTCTAGGCTACAGGGATAGGATTAGATTGAAGAGGGTCACCTAGAGTTGATCCATGAATGTCTTTCTTGAGAAAGGAAAAACAATCCGGCTGTGAGATTTGTCAAGGGAGTGTGTAGGATGGTTTCGCAAATGAAGATAGATGCAACCATCAAAACAAAACAACAGAAACGTGGAAATCCACTCCAGCGGCATGTTAAAGGGATAATCTAACACTGTGCTAGAGGACGTACCCTAGAAATGTAGCGATAATTCAATATTAGGAAATGAGTTAGCACATGTCACATTTGTAAGTCAAGAACAGCCATATGATGAGTTCAATAACCTCAAAAAGGTTTCTGTTGAAAATCTAATACCTGTGCTGGTATAAAAGTTAGCAAACAACAACACATCAATTATATGTTTTGATCAACTAGACATTGAGAAGGGATTTCAGTAATGCTAAAAACAGGAAAACCAAAACCTTTTCTAAATCTAAACCTAATGTCATCACATGCTGCGTAACATTAGAAACACTGACGTTTTACTAAATTATACTGAAACCGCATTGTCTGCTAATCCATCATGCAACACAGAAAGAGTCTCAAAATAATGAATGCTTTTGGGTTGAATGGTGTTTTCCAAAAGAAGGCAGGTTGCAAACCTAACCCTCAGTATCTCAGAACTTGACCTTATTGGGTCTTTGAAGATTTGTCCAAGCGCAGGTGAGGCCATTTCGAGGGGGGATCCTTCTGAGGAGGGGGCATTTTACACTGAGACAGACATGCATAGAGAGAATACAATGTGCAGAGACAGAGAGAGAGGCCGACGTGCAGAGGAAGGCAGAGGTGGGAACTCTACTAGACCTGCCAGCCTAGAAGCCCCGAAGATTGGAGAGAGGCTCGAAACCAAAGGTGGAAGTTTCTGGGAAGGAACCTCCCCCCAGTAGGCTGACTTCTGACTTCCACCCTCCAAAACTGAGAGAATAATTTCGGTCTCTAAGCCACCAATTTCGTGGCATATATCAAGGTTTATGTGTAAATAAATAGATGTAGGACGCCCTTATATAATGTATAATTTAGATGTTAATTGTACCAAAAATGCTGTATTGTGGAGTGCATTGGTGCTCGTATGAATACTGTATTTGTAACATTCGGGTAACCAGAAAAGTTACTGGTTAATATCTATTAACAGCTATAACTTGTTAAAATGTATGTTGTTAAACTATGAGTACATTTTATACTCTACTCCTCATAGCAATAATAATAGCTAATATATATTTAGCTCTTAAAATGTGCCAGGCTTTTTTTCTGGGTTCTATATTTATTGTTTCCCTTAGTTCCCCTACGAAGTTATGCGTGTGTGTGTGTGTGTGCATACACCAAGATTCACAGAGCCCATAAAATAAATCTGTTAGATTTTTTTGGAGGGGGGCACCACAATTTAAAAGAATATTCTTTTGTGAGCCATTTCAAAGAAGACTTTGTATTCTGTATCCCTTCCACCTCAGCTTCTTCGTATTTTGTGGTGGCCTCTTGTGATGCTCTTGGGGTACCAAGGCTCCCTTGAGTCAGGGGCTCTCAGGGCTCAAAGCAGACTCAGCAGGCTGTTTCAGTGATCTGTCTGGTTTGATCCTGCAGCTAGCTAACTAGCCTCCCAGGGGAGCAGACGGAAGGAATTTCCCTTAAACCCACCCTCCTTCAACATCATTTTGCCTGAGTTTCAGACAACAGGCTTCCCTGTCTCGCGCGACCTTTATCATTTCCAAAATCATTAGGAAGTGCTAAAGCAGAACATGGAAGTTGCTACTGACTCTTCCTTTGGATGTGCTGCACCGATGTAGCTGAGCAGAGGCTCAGTTCGCTTTCGTAAGTCTTCTTTGAGGAGCTTCCCCAGGCTGTCGGAAAGCTGCTGAGAGAACTATGTAAAAGCTCCTAGGAGAAGATCAGAGCAACGCTGGTGAATCCGAGTCAAAATAGTTTCAAGCTCCCACATGTGCTTGGGATTTCAAGGCTCTTCTCAGGGGCTGTGGTCTGGGGTGCGTCACATGGTGTGGCCCCAGGCTTCTTGTGAAAATTATTTTCAACCAAACAACCTGCGGGGATTAAAGAGGATAAGGTAGCCAGCTTTCTGGTATCCGATTTAAGGTTCAAAGGTGTGATTGAGGCATGGTGGGAGCTGCAAGGGAGAAAAAGAGAGGAATGGGAAAATTAGCAAGAGTCTGAAATAGCAGTTGGACTCAGTGTGTTTTAGCAAACCAGGCAAATGTCTGAATTACAGTGTTTTGCTAGAGCCATGGACAACATCAATATTTTCTAGCACAGTTGTTCAATGGTTTTCTCCCCACGGTAAAATTCAAAACGTTTGTGAGAAAGTAGCTGAATGTTGGGGAATATTGAGATGTGTCCCCTGAAGGCTCACCCCATCTTCTGCCTGAGGTCTGGAGTTAAGTCAGAAAGGTGAGCATTGCAGCGGATGGGTGCCGGAGAGAGTCAACACGGGAGGGTCTCAGGTGCCTCAGCAGAACTGGGCCCAGCTGCTCTGGGTGGGCTGTGGTGCCACTCAGTGTCATCCTGGGTGGAGTTTCAGAGCCTCCCACCCAGGAGTTACTGAGGGTCCCTCACTGTCACATAACTTTCCATGGCCTTGTGGTGGGGGGTTGGGGGGCTGGGATGGACCGGATGATGGGTTCAGACAGTCATACATTTTATGCATTTATTAAAAACAAGATAATTCTGGTGGTGCAGCGGATTAAAGCTCAGCACTGAGAAGCTAAAACCAGTTCAGCATGAGTTCGATCCCCACCCTGGAGGTGACCCACACAGCGCGGCAGACCTCTCCTGCGCACCCGCTGCTCCCCTCAGCAGTGAACTTCATCAGTCAGCCTGTTCTGCTCCCCGCTCTATCTCTGGTGAAGCCTCTCACTGCCCCTGCACCTCTGGCTTGTACCCCAGTTCTGTATGCATAAATAAATAAATCTTTAAAAAAACCCAACACGATAATGCTAAATCCAGGTGGCGCACGCTGCGGTGTGAGTCTTCTTGAGTAGCCCCTGCATCCTGCTTTCCTGTTGAAGAGGGGAGGGTGGGGCTTTTGAAGGAGTCAGGGCATTTTGTGGTTCCAGAGAAATGAAAGCTGAAATGCAGTTTGGATGAATGGGACATGTGCATGGAGTTTATATCCACACGCATAAGTCTTTCAGATAACATGTGTGACATGCAGCATATAAAGTATATACTTGGAAATACACATGCAAATTTATATACTACAATTTTATACTGTGTGGCTGAGGAGTATCCAGGGACCCCAGACTGTTAGGGGGTGAGCACTCTAAAAGGGATTCAGCCATCTGTGCACAAAGGCAAAGGAAGCATATTCTTCATGTGGTCGATTTTTGATAGAATTGAGGTGTGTGTGTGTGTGTGTGTGTGTGTGCGCGCGTATGTATGAGATTTACTTCCCTTAAAGACTGTTGTTTCACTTTCAGGTTTTACAACACCCAGGCCTGCCTCTGGGGAAAATTATCATTATCTTCTTATAAATGAGGAAATTAAAAATCTGAGTGGCCAGCCAGGTGACTTGTCCAAGGTCACAGGGTCAAGGGCTGGGTTCCCAGAGCCCAGCATCCATGTAGTCACCCAGATGCTGTGCTGCCTTCTGGGTTGGGCATGGCTGGGACGCAGTTTCACTTCCCTGCGTTAGTGGAATGGCAGCTGCTAGCGGCAGAGCTCTGGAAGGCAAGATCTGGGAGGGGCGTCTGCCATAAGCTCTCCCCCCCACCTCTGCTGTCAGCTCTCCCCCACCTCTGCCATCAGCTCCCCCCCACCTCTGCCATCAGCTCCCCCCCACCTCTGCCATCAGCTCTTAGCAGGCTGTAGGTAGTTTCCTGTTGGGGAGGTGAGTGTTCTAAGGGATACCAGGGGGAGCCCAGAGCTGCTCTCACTGGGTTTCAAGGGGAGGAGCCACCCAGGGAGGTAACCCAATCCTCATGACTGCTTTTGGCTGAAAATTTGTTTTGCCTTTTCTCACTTCTTTCAGTCTGTAAATGTTTTCCAGTGTTGGGGAGCTCTCCCAAAGGAGAAATTGTCCCCAGGCTGCTGGGAGGAGAGTGCGTTGGTGGGGTATGTGTGTGGGGGGAGCAATAAGCTAATAAAGCCTTGAGTGCTGTTGACACAAGGGAGGTGCAGGGCGGGACAGAGGTGAGCTTCTGGGTCTCCTCTGCAGCCCCCTCCCACAGCCCATGACAGCCCACCTGGCAGAAACTACTGAGATGTGCAGCACGTCTCCAACCTCCTTTTACGCCGCGTTTCTGGCACAACTGCTGGCATGCTGGGTGGGCCCAGGTTGTCTTGGGTTTTCTAAGTCAGTGACAAAACAGCCTGTAGTTTCTGTGTTGCTGGTGTCTGTGCTGAGTTTGCTTCCTTTGTTTTCAGGTGTGCTGAGCTGGGGGTGGGTGTTAACAAATCTACATTTTTCCCACTCAAGCTGGTTTCCCACCCTGAAATACTTGTTGAACCCAAAGATGTGTCATTTTGGGTTTATCTGTGGCTCTGTTCACTTCACAAAGGGCTGATCTCGCTGTAGCCTACTGAGCGGGAGGCATGTTTTAAAAGCATTCTTCAGGTTCCTGCAGGAGATCTTTTTCAGGGTTCTTTTCTTTAAGTTTTCATGGTTTCTTTTGCTTTTTCTTCTATACTCATTCTTTATATTCATAATCATTTTTTCTTTAGCTTATGGATCAAGAAGAGGGACTCAAAGACTCGTTAGGGGGCCAAAGACCCCCAAAACAGGTTTTAGTCGTTAGGGGGCCAGTGACACATTGTCCTGCTTGCTCAATCCTACTTCTGAATATGGGAACTAATGATGGGAGAGAGGTCCATGGTCTTCCTGATTTATCACAGGCAGATGAGGCTTAACATAGTTTTATACCCAGATTGTATCAAGACTTGGTTGGCCATTTGCTTTTTCAAGCCCATTTCCATTTCCCTCAGATGCTGGTGATGGTTTTAACGTGAGTCCTTATTTCCATTGTGTGGAAGTGTTCATGTTTTCTGAGGCATTGCAGTTTCTGAGAGGGACCATGAGGAGCTTCCCTCCAGGCTCACTTGAATGGGACTCGGCCAAGGTTGTGCATCCAGCTGGTGATGGAGCTGAGTCTGTAATGCTCCTTTCTCTCAGGCAAATCTTCAATCCTCACAACACCTGCCGCCCTTGTCCTGTCAGGGCCTGAGCGATGATGTGATTTAGCAAGGGGCGGCTTTGTTAGAATTTCATTTCTGTTCCAAGAAAAGAGTTTTAGCCTGAGGTGGGCCATGCTGATAGGGCTGTACTCCTAGGACTGCACGCCTGGACTTTGGCAGATAAAAAAAAATGCATATGGAATTGAAAGTTACCGAGTGCTTGGTCCAAGACAGGAAATGTGTTTCTGTGTCCTGGATGTGAATTTCCAAGCACCAGGGACATGGAGATGAGGCAGAGATGAGGTATTGGGTCTGTTTTCTTATGTTTGGGAAACGTAGTGACTGTCCTGCTCTATCTTTCTGAAGTGCTCATCAAAGGCCACGCCCCGCATTGCTAGGTGAGTCCCCACTTCCCATTTGTGGGCATCTCTGCTTCAGGTGGTGTCAATATATGAGGGGACGTGTGAGCAGGCTTGCTGATTTACCAGGCTGCCTAACCAATATAGCTCCAGGTACTCACTGCACCATCGTCACAACTGAGGCCTCAAAACAGGTCAGTCCCTTCTATTGGAGTGACCCAATCCTGGCATCCAGGTAGTTTTAACTTTAGCTCATTGAGGCCCTTTTGTGCTCTGTCCTTAAAATCCCTTCCACATTTAGTGGATATTTAACAGGTCATGGTAGATGAAACCCAGCTGGCAACCACAGACAGGTTTGCCAAAGCTGAACTGTTTTGAGGGAGCTTCTCATACCCAACGATGCTTAGGATAATAATCAGACCTTCATAAATATTTTATCTACACAGTCACCAGTTTGGTGATTTATCTAACGCCAGTTACTGTTACAGAGTTTGATTGATGGTATGCAACCCTGGTTTTTACTTTATGCAATTAAATGTTAATATACTTATCAAAGCTGAGTACATAAACCAGTATCTGTCAACTAGTCTGAAATACTCTTCAGCTCCTGTGCATGCCACCGTGTCGCAGTGAGAATGCCACGACAGGACAGAGAATCAGAATCCACAAATGCAGGGGAGGGGGCCGGATTGTTAGCTTGGCAGATTCCCCGCGTGACAGTGAGTCATTTCCGGTTCAGAGTGGGGTTTGTATGAGGAAGTGAGAGGCTAGAAGCAGACCAAATTCTGGAAAAGAACAGCTACGCCCTAGGTTCATTTTGTTGGTCCACCTCATGAGTTTATTGAATACTCACCTGGTTCAAGACACTCTGGTCTGGGAAGCCGAGGTGGAGAACTTAACCCACTTCATTTCTCTCCCTGGTTTCGTTGTTAAGGCTCTCCCACGAGAAGGGGCACACAGCTGCTCATCTCTGCTTTCTGGTGCCAGGGATCGTGTCTGTACAGTAGACACTCTGCATAGGATTAAAGAATGCCATTCACATGTGAACTGAATGAATTCAGACAGGATTAAAGGGAACCAAATGGCCCAGCTAGGAGGAGTTTGCTGCTTTTTCATGCAAGAAGCATTAGGATACCTTAAGAGGGCTTGTGCTTGGAGGTTGGATTCCAAGTAATTCTGTGGTTTCCCACTTTACCTTTTCCAGGCTGTGTAGCCTGGAGGAAGTTATGCAACTGCTCTGAGCCTCAGGTTCCAATTTTGCAAAGTCACCTGTTGAGATGGAAATGACCTGTGGTCTTGCTCCAGCAGCTCCCTCAAAACTGAAAAAGACTGGTCACAGTGTAAGGAAAGATGAAAGGTGATTTTGCTGCTGAGGGGTACCGAGAGCCGGGCCTGTCCCAGCTTACACCCCTCTCTGTGCAGCCTCGGCTTTCCCGTGTCTGTGGAGTTAGCAGCTGGGCCCGAGGATCTTCCCCTCTGGATGTGGCAGAGCCATGGACATCCTGCATCTGCTCCCAGACTGATTATTTGGAGAAAAAAACAAAAGACCTGCTTTGAGAGGTGGCCACTCCAGCTGGTCCCCAGCTGAGACTTGTCCTTTGTAATGCCAGAGAGGACCACGCTGCCCCCACCCTCTGTGGAAGCTGAGTGCTGACCCCGCCCTAGGGCTTCTCCTTCCTCTAGGTCACAGGTGCCCTGTGGGATCTGCTGTCCTGCTGGAGCCTGCTCGGTCAAGGTCAACTCTGCCTCTTGGATGGGCTTGCCCGGGAGCCTGGGGGGAGGGGCGTGAGAGCACGTGTCTGACTGTCAGTGTGCTGTGTCCTGTCCTCGCAGGAAGTACAGACAGAGGCCTGCTGTGTCCCGGCGAACAGCCACCTGTCATGGTGGGGGGCTACTGTGGGGGTGATGTTCAGAGATCAGAGGATCCTTGGAGAGGGTTGTTAATCCACTGTCTTCATAACATCTCTGGCACTGAGAGGTCATGTGGTTTTCCCAAGGTCACGCAGCAGTAGGTGGTGAATGAAGCTGGGATCAATCACTTATCACAGCACACCCTGAAGATTCATTTGGGAGCTGGTGGGCCAGCTCAGAGTTCTTTAAAATATTTTGTTTATGAGATCACGCAACCTGTACACATTTACTATAGCTGTCTTTCCATTTCTAAGGCATTGATTGGGAATGAGTTTAGCTGAGGCTCGTTTGACATCTGCTGTGTGCCTGGATGATTCATGATTAAATATTAATTTAATAAACAGATATTAAATTTACCTAATCTTCATACCAACCCCAACCAGTGGACACTGTTACTATCCTTACTTTACAGATGGGGAAATTGAGGCATACAGGGGTTAAAGAAGTTGGCCAAGGTCACACAGCTAAAAATAGAAGAAAAAGAAGTTTGGTGGGCTTCTGGCCCTGGCGTTCTGACTTGAATCACCCACTACCCAGTGTGGGCTTGCCTGAGGGCTCCTGGCCTCACTTTACTCTCCACTTTATTGAAGCCTGGAAGGGCATGGGAATGTTGGAGAAAGTTCTAGAATGCTGCTGTATTTGTCAGTCCTATCTTTGCCCACTCCCCTGACCTGCCTCAAAGTTGGAACATGTCCCTGGTCCAGAAGACGCCAGCAGCAAGTTCATGATTCTCTTTGAAGTCTGTGTGCTCACGTCCACCCCTGTTGTTTTCGCTCCTGGATTTATTATAATGGGCCAAATTAACCTGAGTTGGCTCATGGAGTCTCTGGGAAAGAGAACCAAATGAACAGATCAGACACTGTTTCCTGGCCCGCGGGGAATGCCCAAGTCATCAGAGAGACATCGTCTTATTTATAATAAATTCACTGTTCAAAGAGCTTTAAAACATTTTTTTTTTTCCTATTAGGAGTATTGTTTCTATCTGTTGAGTCCACGAGAGTTTGACATTGGATGACTTTATAAAACATTCTACTAATTGGATTTGTTAAAGCAAATAAATCAAACACTAATTGGAACGTGCCCTGCCATTATTTTTGCTTACTGAATTAGATATAATGGTGTGAAGGCCTTCTTATCATATTTGTGCACTTATTTAAACACCCCCCCGGCACACACTTCTGCAAATTCAATTAGATATTCAAAAAAGGAATTCAATTTATGCAAGGCTGGTTTACATTCATTCCGGGGGGCAAGACTCGCCTCGCCGTGATAGGCTGCTCTCGGTTAATAAGCCTGCTTGGATATCGCCTTCCTTGCCTTCAAAGCACTCGTCAGCACAGGGGTGGAATCCCAATGATTTGCTGCAGACACAACTTGTGTGTGCGCCTTCCTGGATGTGTGAGCACTGCGCTCGCTCAGGGCCTGGCACTTGGAAGGGCTCCGTGCTGGGTGTAATGCTCTGTGGTGGCTCTGGAATTTTTCCTGATGAGTTTACTCAAGGCTCTGAGCTTAGTTTTGCACTGAGCTTGCATGTGTCGTAGCTGAACCTACTCAGGGGGTTGTGCTGGTTCTCAGAACTTTGGGCCAAGGGAGAAGCTCTTGATTTCAGTCTCAGCTCTGTCTTTGTGTGTGGAATAGGTCACCCACTCTGGCCTTCACCTCATCATTGGGAAGTGGGAGGATTGCGCCCTCCCCATAACCAGACTGAAGTGCTGATGTCCACCGAGGGAGGTGTGTCCCCCCCCCCTTGTGTCTTCTGTGGTCCTGGAGGGGGGCTTGGGAAGACAGGGGGAGACAGGATCCTTCCTTCTACTTCCCAGAGGAAGGAAGAGATTTTCTACAATGAGAAGTGGGAAGACGCCCAGAGCATGTGGCATGGAACACTCCAGTGGTGAAAAGCAGTTTCTTCTGCACCTGCATGAGTATCACAAGGTCATTAGGCAAAGGTCAGTGAGCTACTGTCTGCAGGCCAGTACTGGACCTTCACCTGATTTTACTCAGCTCACCACGAAGAAGTAGCTTGAATTATTTACTTATTTTTGTGTAGAAGAACTGGGGTGTCTGCCGGAGATATGGGGGTGAGAGGATCCACCAGAGACAGTGTGGAGAGCAGAACTGGCAGATCTACTGACGTATACTGCTGAGGGGAGCAGCGGCTGGCTCAGGAGAGTCATGTGGGTCAGCTCCCTGGAGGGGGATGGAACTCAGGCCATAGACGTGACAGTGCTGAGACTTAACCTCTAGTTCTACCCTTTTGAATTTTTTTAAATGGCTGGCAAGAAAAAAAAAATACTACTTTGTGTTGGAACATCAAATGACATTCAAAGGCAGGGCTATCGAATCAGCTTTTATTACAACACAGCTGTGTCCATTCTTCCCGGGTCACTGCTGGCTCTTTCTGTGGCCTTGTTGAGGAATTAGCCTCTTGTGCCAGACAGAGTACTCACTTGACCCCAAGACTTCCCGCCTCTGGTGTACTTGTCCTGTATAAACCTCATCCATTGAGGAGACTGGGAACAGGAAGCAATTTATTCCCATGAATGGGTTATGCTAGTGACAAAGGTGAAGGGATTTCACAGAGTTAGGCCGTCCCATGAATTGACTTCACTAGTGGAAATGGAATATACCAGGGTGGGCCTGACTATATCAGATGAGGCTACTGAAAATAGGGCGTACCCCCAGAGGGAGGCTTGAGCCATGAGCGGTCTTACAGGCGCGCCTCGGGGCTGGGGACTGAGCATAGCCCTAGGTAGCCAGCCAGAGAGTGGGGCCCCAGTCCTATAACTATGAAGAACTGGATTCTGCGAGTACCACCTGGGCTCAAAAGGGAACCTGGACCCCAGAAAGGGATGCCTTGGGAGAACCTGCCCAGTGTAGACTCCTGGCCTAAAGACTCTTTGAACTAATAAATGGGTGTTGTTTTCAACCCTGATGTTTAAGGTACTTTGTCACTTAGTGATAGAAATCCAGGGCAGAGAAATCCCTTCACAAAGAAACTTCACCAATTCCAGGTTAAAAAATAAACAATCCCTTTCACTACCTCCCGCCTTCCTGTGCGGCTACATCTTGAATCTGTTGGAGTGCTTCCGCTTCCATTTCTGTTGGTGGGCGCCCCACCCTCTGGGGTGTTAGGTGAGGCTCCGCCCCACCCCAGGACCATCCTGACTTCTTACTGAGCTAGCGCCCTCACAAAGGGTAGGGTCTGTGGCCATGTCTGGCTCTCTGAGATCTTAGGGGGGCCTCTGAGCCTGCCTTGGGGGGCAGGCACACGGCTCAATGCCGCTCTCACGGGCACCAGGGAAGGGCTGTGGCCCCCGCTCCCCTCAACCAGAGCTGCCTTCCAGGGTCAGGACTGCCTTCTTAGTTCATTTCCATGGCAACCCAATGTCACAGCTAAGAACTTCGAATTAGTCAGGGTTCAGAGTCTTTAGCTTGCTGTGATTTGTGTGATCTTGGACTAGTTCTTTTTTAAAAAATTTATGCTTCAGTTTCTTTATAAAATGGGGAATAATGGTCACATCTATATCTTGGGTGAGAGTGATCACTAAAGGAGTGTGTACTGATGAATCCTTAGCAATGCTGGGAACATAGTTAGGGACACTTGTGGTAGGTGGGTTATTACTGTTGCTGCTCCGACTAGCTGGGGTCAGCTTTGCCCAGTAGCTGTCTGTCTCCATCTCCTTGACTTTTGACTACCTAGCACCTTGCCTGGGCCCTGCCATGAAGTGCCTTATCCCGCCCTCACCTCCTCCCCACCCATGTTCCCTGTTTAATTGTTACCGGTCCCACCTCCCTTTGGACCTGTTGCTGCCCTTTCTGTTTGTCCTCTCATGACTCCCTCACTCCAACATGGCTCACCTCACTCTTTTGCCTTACTTCGTGGCCTGGAGGTTTCTCCTTGGTCTGTCCAGTGAATTACACCTTGCCCTCTTTATTCAGATTCTCTGTCTCTGCTGGACCTTTGCAGGATCAGGGAACCTGTTCTTAAAAGATTCAGCCTGAGCCCAGAGCTCCTGACCCCAGGCTGCTGCAAGGACTCTGTCATGTTCGCCTTGACCCCCAGAAGAACCTAGGCTGACTCCTGCACACACAGGCAGGCAAGGACCTGTGTTCAGCTGTTGGTTGAACAGTGGCAGTCAAACACCTACAGTGGACTAGACTGGTGAAGCACGATTCGACACTGTGAGCAGCTGGAGTCATGTTTTCATGGAGTGTTGGAGCCTGGTGTTGTGGGATACAGTGTTGGGCTCTCCAGTGCCAGGGGTTCCCTCAGAGCACCGTGGTGGGTACTGAGTAGATTTCCATGGCTTTGCATCCTGGCTGTACGTGCAAAGGAGGGGTGTTCCTTGGGATACTTTTCCATGTCAAATCACCTTGATTTCTGGCCATGTTGTCAAAACAATGGGCTCTGCCCACAGATGTGCTGGTCACGAAGGGCAACTGTGTGTGGGGGGGGACGTATTTCATCCAGTTTTCTCTCTCACCACAGTCCCATCCCCGGATGTCACAGACATGGCTCATTTTTGAAGCAGGAATGAGATTGGATTCTGGGGACACACAGTTTTGAGAGAGACAAGGCTGGGGCTAAGGAGCGTTCTTGGGCCTGGTACCGTCCAGCTGAGGGCCAATGTCTTGACTCCACTGCGTCAAGGGCGTCTGTTGACCTACCTGACTGAGGATCCTGTGTCTTTGACATAGGCAGAGAGAATGGCAGCCCACTGGGGGGTTACCTGTTCAGCGGTCAGAACAAGGAGGCCAGAGCAAGTACCTCATGCAAAATCATGCTTAGCCTGAAGGTTCCTCCCTCGTATGTGTCTTATGACAAGTTCCCATCTGAAAAATGAAGGGATTATTGCTTTTCTCCGAGCAGTGGTTGACAGGCCCTAAGCAAAGGGGAGCCCATCATCTGTTTTTGTGAATCGGGTTTCACAAAACTGGGTCACCTGTGCTCAGGGGTTGATTTGCACATTCACGGCAGGTCTGAGCCATGTGACAGACAGTGTGGCCACGCAGAGACCATCTCTCCCTCTGTTCCTGTACAGGCAGGGTGTTGATCTTTGTCTTGGAGAGTGGTGGTGCCTGGACTTGCTGCACCCACACACCAATGTATAGAAACACACACTTATGGGGCTCGAGTACCATGCCTGGTCCAGAGCAGGAGCCCAGCAAAGCTCTAGTTCCACTTCTGAACTTAATTCTGTTGAAGAATACACAGGATCCTATCTGAGAAATGCAGAGGCAGACACATTTATATTTTCATTGAATTCTATTTCTCTCTCATTTTCAAAAGAAGAGCTCATGTTTAAAAAAATTCTGATTGGCACTATAAACTTTATTTATGCTTTAATGTAGCCTAAAGTATGTAACCTGCACTATTTTGACTTCCCTTACAGATGCTGATACGCTATACATTACCAAACCCAAATGGATTTTCAAAATCCAATTTCCTTGCTGCAGTTTTCCATTTCTCTGTTGACTTTTTATGCTTCACTCACATCAGAGTATCTGGGGCCTTTGCCACATTTTGACCTCAACCTGTCCAGGGAAATAGCTACTCTGTCCAGGAGCAGGAAGACAGTGCTGGGTGCTTGGCCTATGACTGCTCTATCTGCCTGGTCCTCCCCAACTTCTGTGGGTCTTCCCCAAATCAGGGCAGGGGGAGCAGAGGCTGAACCTAGAGCCTAGGGTGGGGTGAGATCTATGAGGATTGTCTTTTTCCCCAACATGCTGATCATGGGGGTTGATAATCAGTTAAATGGCACCACTTACCTTTCCAAATGGAATTAGACATATATCCAGTGAGGATCTTGGTGGTCTCTCCAGCCAGCAGTCTTCCTCTAGTAGCCCCCATAAACTCCTGCAGAGCTGGCCTGGAGAATTCACCAAAAGACATCAACAGGGTTTTTGGAAACATGAGTGGAGATGTGTGAGACGCAAGATCATGCTTGAGTATTTCATACTGGGGGTTCAAGGGAGCCAGCCTTTGGCCAGTGGCATGGTTGGGCAGTTCTGTGGCTCCTGAAAGTCCCCAGTTCTTTCTGAGTCTCTGGATTCCTTAGTAGTTACCCCGGAAGACTTTTTTTTTTTAAATTTTCAAAGTTTTTATTTTTAAAACTTTTCAGACATTTGTTTAAATTGCAGGATCATTGCTGTAGAACACTGATTTAGGGGTCCAGGACACCTCTTCAGATATATTAGCACACCACACCCACCACCAAAGCTCCATGATCCTTCACCGTAGACCGTTGTCACCGCAGACCATTGTCCCGTCTTCCCTCTGTGCCGCCCCTCCCCTCCCCCTCGGATAGCCTCAGCTCTGTAGTTTTATATCAGAGCTTCTTTTTGTTTAGTTGTGTCTGTTCCTTTTCATTTTTTAAAAACTTTTTTCTTAATATTTATTTATTTATGCACACAGAACTGGGGTACAGGCCAGAGGTGCAGGGGCGGTGAGAGGATTCACCAGAGACAGAGTGGGGGAGCAGACCAGGCCGACTGACGAAGTCCACTGCTGAGGGGAGCAGCGGGCGGGTCAGGAGAGGTCTGCTGCACCATGTGGTCACCTCCGGGGCTGGGGATCGAACTCACACTGAAGCTGCTGTGGCTAACTTGCAGTACTGAGTTCTAACCCACTTACACTAGGGAGGGCCCCTCCTTTTTTTTTTTCTTAATCTTCCACATGGTTGAGGTCACTGGCATTTGTTCTTCTTCTGACTTACTTGGCACCCTCCCCCTCCAGAGCCCCCCTGGATGTTGCAGGCGTTGGCATTTTACAGTGATCGTCTTGTCCAGCTCCTTTCCTCGAATCCGGGAGGTGAAGGGTGAGCGTGCACTGGGAGGCCTGTGCAGCTGGCAGTGCAGAGGGCTGCTGGGTGTGCAGTCTGCTGCTCAGGCCTCACAATTTCTCCATCTGTTGGTGGAGAGGAAGGAAATTTAGGAGGGATTGCTTAAAAAATAGATGTACTAAATATATGCTCTTGCCTGAATAGCTCCTTAAACTTATCTGTGGGCCAAGGCAGACTGACAGGTAGCAGATATCTTGATTGCATCATATTGAGCCCCCGTGAGTTGCTTTTCCTGAATTGTCCGTTTAGGTGATGCTATCAATTTATATTGAGAATGATTATGAGGAATCGTCCATGAAATGGGCCATTCACTTCTCGTGTGGATGTTGCTTCAGATAGTGTTCATTATGGGAAGTGGACTTTCTGTACCAGTCCCCCGTGGAGAGGTTCTTGTGTGATCGAAGCACCTGGAATGGTTGTAATTTTCCAGAGCAATTTGGTTTTTATTGTATGAACACAGAGGGTCCAATATGTGAACAGATTTCCCTCTGTCTGGGGCGGGCGGAGGCCCAGTGCTGAATATGCAATCTGCCTTTAGCAGGTGGGAGGGCAGGAACAGCAGCGTGGACTTGACACTCCCCAGGTCCGGCTTTTCTTTCTCGTCTTTTCAGTTTCTCTGCGCTGTCCTACTAAATTCCTGCTTCTTTGTACGGGGCCACTGGGGTTGGACTGCAGTGACGGTAGGTAGCCGGTGACCGCTCGCACAGCATGTGGATGTGCTGTATGTTCTCGAGCTCCAGGACCAAGGGATGCCACAGAATTCCCTGCGCATGCGTCCTGCTTTGCTGGGTGTCCAAGCGTTCCACAGAAAATGTGGAAAAGCACAAGGCAGGTGCTTGTTTCTAGGAACTCTCCTGCAGGGAGGAAAACTGCGAACTACATAGAGGATGACACAGACTGGTGGATTGAGAGAGAACCTTTGGTGGACCTGAAGGATATGGCTCAAGTAGGCATCAACAGTCCCGAGTAGACACTGCTTTGGACTCTGTGCTAAGCCAAATCCTCCTTGGGGGAGAAGCGAGGAATGTGACCTGAAAATATAAACTGAGTCACAAGGGCCCCAGGCCTGCTACTGGGGTCCAGACCTGCTCACTGGGGTTCCCAGTGTCCTGCAGGTGGAGGTGGGAAGATGCCTGGTCAGTGGCTGTGAAGCGTACATGGATCCTCACCCCTTAGAGGACTGGGGCCGGCGGGTGCTCAGTGCGGGTCAGCTCCCCCTGGGGGTAGGTAGCCAGGTGACAGATGCAGCAGATTCTGGAGATAAAGAGCAGCTAGTTAAGGACCTTGCTCAAGATGGACAAGTCGGGATGCTGAAGGTAGAGCCCTCCTGAATCCTATCTGAAGAAGGCAGAAAATGGGTTTCCTTGGGCCATTCACCCGAATGTATGGCCGATTTCTTCTGGGAGCTTCCGTACACCTCCCTGAGCATGTTTTGTGCATTATGTCTTGAGTGTGTATGTGTGGGCTCGGCAGAGAGTCAGATTTGCTGGTCTCTGTGAAAAAAGATCTTTGTGAAATGTTCCCGAAATGAACAGGAAGCGAGCCAACCACCCTGGAAGCTGTCTGGGTCCTTCTCACGACCTTAGAGGTGAAGGGCCTTATTCTTGGGGTGGGGATATGCTGTCTTTCTGGTTTAGCTGAAACAGTGTGGGTTTTATAGCTGGGCCACTGTGAGATTCAACCTGGCTCGAAATTTCCCTTAACCCTCACTTACCTTACACACGAATCAAGGATAAAAATCTGCCTTCTGGGCCCTCCCTGATGGCGCAGTGGGTTAAAGCAGAGCACCAAGAAGTTAAAGCCACTTCAGCATGAGTTCGATCCTTGCCCACTCCGGAGGTGACCTACATGGCGCGGCAGACCTCTCCTGGCCTGTCTGCTGCTCCCCTCAGCAGTGTACTTCGTTGGTCGACCTGTTTTGCTCCCTACTCTGTCTCTGGTGAATCCTCTCACTGCTGCCTGCACCTCTGGCCTGTACCCCAGTTCTGTGTGCATAAGTAAGTAGATCTTTAAAAAACAAAACAAAACAAAAATCTGCCTTCCAAGTGGTGAGGTGAGAATGTTAGTGAATGAAGCCAGGAAGTGAAAGGCGGATATTGGATGCTTTCACTTATCCGTGGAATATAAAAAAGACAAAAACCAAAAAATGTCCTCTGTCAGAACACAGCAAAAACAATTCTTAGACTCAATGAAGAATACACTGGCTGCCAGAGGGGGAGAGGCAGCAAGGGTGCCCGCATGGCGGGTGTGAGTGAAGCATGGACACACATAGGGGAGTCAAGGGGAACCCCTAAGTCATATTGGTATGTAAATGTTTGGCCAGTTAACAAAACCAAAGCAGGAGTGAATGCTAAGTGAAAACATGAGCATACATGTCAGGATGTGCTGGGTTTTGCTGTGGTGACAACTAAACCCCGGGTGTCAGTTGGCACTTTGCTCCTCAAAATTGATGCCCAAATCACCAGCCAGGTGGCCTTCTGGGTAGCTCCCCTCCAGCCTGGGGAATAATATCTCTTTCTTAACATCTCTGCCTTCAAGGCTGCTCACAGCAGGAGCAGGCAAGGAGGGTGGTGGCCTGTTGGTGGTGATTTTTAAGGATCAGCTCTGCAGATGGTGGGCACCCCTGTCTCCCAGTATGGGCTTTGTCACGAGGTCTTGGCCCGCTGAAGGGAGGGCTGGAAACAGGGTTCTTGAGTGCGCAGAGACACTCCAAGTGGTTTGTGGTGTCTGTGGCACTGTGGGGGCTTCTAGCCTTGTGGGACTGACGTCCATTTCAGACTCTGTCCGCCCTGAGAACACTTGAGGTGCAGCAGCTCCTCTCTCGTGTCCATTCCATTGTCGCCGGCATGGTCCTGATTCTCGTTTCCCACGGGCTGGGCTCTGTGGTGGTGGTGGTGCAGGAAAAGAGGTCACCCTATCAGAGCCGCTGTGGCCACTGTTCTCAGATTTGCAGTGGTGTGTGTTGTGTTTCCATATCCGGGGCATTGTCTCTGCTGTCCTGTCAGAGAGGGCTTATAGAAGTGGTTTGGGGAGTACCTGGCAGCGTGTGTTTGACAGACCATGTGGGGAGGAACCTTCTAGACAGAAGTGACAAGTACGAGACACGCAAGAACAGGTCTAGGTGGGGGGCCCCTGGGGGCCCTCCATCGTGCCATTGTGGCTTGATTTGTGCCCAGCAGCCCATTCACACAGGTTGCCTCATACGTCCAAATCTGTAGGTGCCCAGTGAGGCCTGAGCTGTTGCAGCCACCCAGAAGCTTGCTGTTAGTGGGTGCTGTCTGACTGTCTCCCTCTTGTCTTTGAAAGGTCAACCTCATCATTACACTGGACTGAAGCTTCTCTGTCTCCTACTCCTAACATTTCTGTGGACTTCTTCCTGTCTGTTGACTTTGTGAGTCCACACTGGCAATGTTCATCTTCCCTCAGTTGCCCCAATCACTGGTGACACCTGGTAGTCCCTTGCAGCCAGCTCCTTGGGGGTTGGTGAAGGTGGGGGACATGACAGGGAACTGTTTCCAGTTCATGCTCAGAGAGGACCCTGGCCTCTGTAGCTTAGCAGCCACACACAGCCTGCTGCAGCCTGGAGAGAAACACTGAAATGCACAGCTATTGATTAATTTACTTGTTTACCAGCCGTCTGTCTCTCTCAACAGTGATAGCATTCCTCTTTTATAAACCACTATAAGCAAGGGCCTAATACTTACCCAGCCAGATCTTACACTAAGTGCTCAATTAGGTTATTGTTGAATGAATAAAAGAGAGCAAACAGGTCTTTTAGCTCCCACCATTGCATCTCCCGTTTCCCATCATGGCCAATTTCGCACTAGCCATGGCCTCCTGTAGGTTTCTGTTCTTCATGGTCGTTCTTGGACTAGCTCTCCCTCTCCTTACTTCTTTTGCTAGATGCCAACATAAAATGCTCCAAGTGCATGTTCCTTTTAAAGCTACTTAATGCTTTCAACTCAAGCTTTAACCCTGGGGCTACCTTTGCTTGGCCTGAGATACTTGACCAAAGATCACCAGCAAGATGAGGAAGTGGATAGAGTGTGACACCACATATTTTTCCTTTGTGTTTCTGTCACCGGATTCTGTATCCAGTCAGCAAACAGCAGAGGACACCTCAGGTCTGGGCATGGACAAGGAATTTGTCCTTTGCAGCTGATGGGGACACAGCTGTGTGAGACCACAGACCCCGGCAGGGCTGGATGCTCCACATGGTGCGGAGCCACACTTGGGCGTGTGAGGGGAGCCAGCAGCGGCGTAGAGAGGGAGATGGCGCTATGTCGAGATACGGCAAAGATGGAGCAGGTGTGAACTGGAATCTGAGAGACCCGTCAGGAGGCTGCTGTAGAACTTGATCCTGACACTGCCTCCCTGCCTCTGTCACGCCCATAGTTCCCCACCCCCAGAGGTATGCAGACCAAGGCTGAGTGGATTGTTCAGGCTGTGATAGGGGTAATATGTCACCTGGAATGCACGTCTTCTCGCCTCCATCCTCAGATGCTCCAGCCTTCAAAGCTTTGACCAGTTCTTCTTCTCTTCTTCCTCTTCCTTCCCCAGGGTATTTTGGACTCCTGTTTTGCTGGACATACCACACTTCTAGCTGGAGTCCAGTCCTACGTCCACATCTCGCTCAATGTCACTTGGGACCAGGGGTGTCCCACCCACAGCTCCTGGCTAGTCAGTTGCTGTCAAAGTCACACTCACGCATTTCCTGTAAAATGGTGCCTGGCTTGGCCTTCAAAGGAGAAAGCGTCCAACATTATCAGCATTGCTTTGCTAGCTTCCAGGGACCTGACTGCCGAATTCTTCACAAGCATGACTTTCACTCTGTGAAAAGTGATTTTTGTAGGGGAGGGGCTGGATGTTGAAACCATGTTCTGTGCTGGTTACTTTTCCTGTGTTCCTCATCAAATTTTTCTGGTAGTTCTATTGGGGGGGGGGGCGGATGGAGGGGTCTTGCTCTTCTTATTCCAGGTGAGAGAACTGAGACAGGTGGATGTGACATCCAAGCTGACACTGCTTTACAAAGCTGGGATTGCATCTCATGGAGGTAGACTCCAGAGCTGGTGTTCTCTGCTGCTTGGCAGCGTCTCGCCATGTTGCAGGAAGCAATTACAGAGGCATGCCCTGGCATTCATTGTTCCTACTTAGAATGAGACATTGCTGTTTACTTTTTCAGGAAGGAAGATTGAAATCAATGTAACTAGCCTTATTAACTTTTTAAAATAGGGGGGCCTGCAGATGCCATCGCCTTTCTTGAGAGCACCAAAGCAAATATAAAAATCCAATTTGCTTGTCTTATTTTTTTTCTTTCTTTCTTTTTTTATTTTGTCCAGAGTTTAAAATTCAAAGCTGTAAATGGAGAGCCGATGAGACAGGGGTAATGGAGCAAGCTTCAGACATGTGGATGTATTTACCCATATCTCTTTTTTCTACAGGCGGCTGTTCCTTTGAGGAACACTACAGCAACTGTGGTTATAGTGTGGCCCTGGGAACCAATGGGTTTACCTGGGAGCAGATTAACACGTGGGAGAAACCAATGCTGGACCCAGCAGTACCCACAGGTACGTGGCTCACTGTTTTGGGGATGTGATGGGGATAGTAACTTTTATGATGACTTGTGGGAAGGAAGCTTTTTATGGCTTGTGCTCTCTCTAGTACAGTAAATGACTGTTGTTGAGTTCCCCATCCCCAGAAGTATGCAAAGCAAGGTTGAATGGATTGTTCAGACTGTGATAGGAATGATATGTCACCTGGATTTAGAACCTTTGGGATTTCTTTCAGCGTGGAGGTTGTAAGCATTGACTACAAGCAGGGTACCACTAGATTTTACTTAGGAGCCAACTAATAGGATTTTAGGGGAAGAAAGAACTTCTCAAGAATTTCAGGTTATTCTTTTCCACATAGATGCAGCTTTATAGATGTAGGGAGATGTCTACAGTCATAATAGCATTCTTGACATTCTGAATGGCAAGCTTTTTTGTAACCAATAGGATTGAGGCCCAATAAACACCATGGATGAATCTCTGGATGAGGCAGACCTATGGGAGAGAGTCATGTCTAATGTACTCTAGGGAGCAGGGTCACCTGGAGGAGGTACAGTCCAGGAAAACACAGTTAGGGTGGGGCAGGTCTGGGTGAGTCTGAGTCTGAAGAGGTTCACCTGGTAAGTTTGGGGGTGCATCAGCCCTGAGAACATTAAAATCACCCCTTTTTGTCAGTAGGATTCCTGAGACAATAGTAAAGACAATTAGTTGTTGGCGAAGGGATTTGAGGTTCTCTGTGCTCCCTCACACCAGCCAAGGGCTACTAGTATCCTCTACACTGCTTTGGTTCCTACCAACCCCTCCTGTTGCTCTTCGTCAGGCTCCTTTGTTAATTCATTCTCGCCATTAAATATTAGAGTTCTTCAGGCTTGTTTTATACTTAACTCCATATGAACTAGTCAGAGAGACAGAACCAACAGGAGAAGAGATTGATTATGGGAAGTGGCTCTCATGGTCATGGAGGCCAAGAAGCCCCATTAACAGTCATCTGTGAGCTGGGCAGCCAGAAAAGCCAGTGATGTGCTTCATTTCAAGACCAACAATCTGAGAATGGGGGGCTGATCGTGTGAGCCCCAACCTGAATCTGAGAGCTTGAGGCGAGGACCACTGATGTCTCAAGGCCAGAGAAGATGGATATCCTAACCCAGGCAAAAAGAGGCAGGGAGTGAATTCAATCTCCCTCTGTATTTTCATGCTGTGGGTCCTTGATGATTTTGGTGATGCCCCCCCACATGGGGGAGGGCATGTGCTTTACTCAGTTCACCAATTTAGATGCTACTTTTTTTGGGAAACGTCCTCACAGACACACTTAAAAGTTATGTTTTACCAGCTATGTGGCCATCCTTTAGCCTAGTCAAGCTGACACATGAAATCAGTCATTATACAATGGAGGACCTTGACTTCAGCCATCTCTTATGAACTCTAGAACTACATGACACACTTCCCAGCTGCTAATTCTTGGAGAGGAAATTTCTAGGATGTTACTAAGCTGGAGACAGAGAAGATACTCAGAGACAAGGAGGTGAGGGTGTGACTGTACTGCCTCATTGACTTTGAGTTTGGCTCCAAATGAGGAGGCTGCTGGATGGCTCTATGAGGGCCTTAGTAGGCCAATGTGAATTGTTTGCATGAATTTCTCCTGAATGCAGACACATTCTTCCCAGGTGGAACACTGATGTGGTGTTGTACAAAATTGAGCTTTCCAGATTTGGTGGGACTTTACTTGGAGTGAACAGAGTTGCTGACTACTATGCATGCCATTAGTAAGATGGCCATGGGCTGACCTCCAAGCCTGTCGCTGCACTGTAACTCTGAATAATGGTGACTTGACTCTCAAAGTGTCCCCACTGGGGACCTCATGAGTTCAGAGCGCCTGTGCTGAAACATACCATATCTACTCTGCTCTGCTTGCCATCTTTCATGTCAACCACATAAATTGAGATTGTGTGTGTGTGTGTGTGTGTGTGTGTAAACATTGTGTTTGTGTGTTTCCATGCAGACCTCTGCTCTTTCTATTTGTCTTTAGCCCATCTGAAGCTCCGCGGGTCTTAGAGCCTTTCCAAACTCAACATCTGCAAAATTAAACTCTTACTTCATTCATCTTATTTCATTCATTCCCACTTTCTACCTACTTGCTCTCAAGTACTTTCTGGTCTTGTCTTAGGAAAGATCACTTCATCTACTCTGGTGCTGAGCCAAAAACTCAAGGGTCCCATTTCTCTCTTTCTGCCTCTTTCTATTAATCACTTTATTTTACTTCCTCACCTGAGTGCAGCTCAGGTCTGTCACCAGTCAGGTCTATGCCCAGTTACCCATGGACTCTCACCTGAATAACTGAATACCTTCTAATAGTCACGTTGGTGCCTCTTTTGATGTTAACCCACTCTTCATATGGAAGTCAGAGTTGTTTCAGATTCTAGGCCTGCTCACCTTACCTGTCCCTTCATTGCTCCCTCCAAGCTTCTGCTTAGCATCTTTCTAAGGTTTCCTATTACTATGAGAAAGAAGATAGAGCCTTTCTGTGGCCTTTAGGGCCCTGCAGGTCAGGTGCCTCCCAGCCTCCAGGCCCACCATGTCCTACTCCTCTGTGCCTATTTCACATTGCCTTCTGTCTGTGTCCAGAGTATTCTAGATGCTTTCCGGAACTCATATGAGATCTTA
The DNA here is from genome assembly GCF_000260355.1 of Condylura cristata. Classification (NCBI taxonomy): domain Eukaryota; kingdom Metazoa; phylum Chordata; class Mammalia; order Eulipotyphla; family Talpidae; genus Condylura; species Condylura cristata. The sequence continues at coordinate 26,843,795 of NW_004567123.1, read as the reverse complement.
TGAGAACTTTTCCTTCACCTGTTCTCTTGTTCTTCCCCTTCTTATCTTCAACCTCACTTCCTTAAGATAGCACTGCCTAAGCAGCCATTTGGGTCAGCTCGCTCCGCAAAGACCTCCCATCTCACTCTGCACAAGTCTGCAGCTACCTGCGCCACGGTGGTGCTATTAGCTCAATGTATGTCTTACCCCCAGAAGAGGCATTCCTTGCACATTGGGGCCTTACCAGTCTCGCTCACACCCTAATCTTCAGTTCCTAAAACTGCAGCACACAGTTTTCAGGTACAATCCCACCTTGTCAGATGGATACATGGGAGGGCAAATAGACTTTATCAAATGCCTTGTATTAAAAGAAGAAATGAATCATCAGTATTATTAAATGCCTTCAGACTGTCAATGAAGTGATCACCCATTTTTAGTCTTTGCCACTATCTTCCCATTTTACAGACCAGAAAACCAAGGTGCCCAGAGGCTGGGTAACGTGGCCTTTCCCACCCTCCCCCGAAAAGAACAACTCTTGCTTTGAATCTTAATTTTCTCAGCCCCTCATTACGGTAGAGTGTCATTTCATAAATATTGGATTGTGCTAATACAATCTTCTGAGCTTTTCTAAATAGAGGCATTTGATAATAATCACTGAAATTATTCTGTCATGATGTGCCTGTGGGTTTCTGTGGCTCTGCGTGCTTCTTAGGCAGAGAAGCATGAAAGTGAATTTGGATTAGGCGAAATTGTTTGTTCTTCTCATGGGCAAAGACCGAAATCATATTTTTCCTTCTGTAAAGCCAGCAGTTTCCATCTTTCTGGAAACCTAGTTGGAGTCTGTCTATTCAGATGTTTCACAGCTCTTCCCTGCACCCCTTCTGTGGAACAAGCCCTGTGCTGGGCCCTGGGTAAGTCAGACCAAGTCGTTTCAGCATTTCACCCGATGACTCCTCTGGCCCAGGGGGTGAAACAAAATACCTGCTTGTGGCCCGCAAGCTGCTGCATGATCTCGCGTCTTCTCTGAACTTTCTTTCCCTCTAATAAGTGCTTGAGCCATCCTCGTCATCTTTCAGTTTCTTGGGTGTGTCAGAATTTTCCTGGCTCACACCTTGGCTCATGTTCTTTTCTGTTCATCGAGGCATTTTCTCTGATCCTCATTTGACCAGTGTTTTCAGGTTTCATTTCAAATGATTTTCTTTCGGGGACATCATCCCTCATTGGCCTATGGAAGATTCCCTCATGGCTTGGCTCATACCATCCTGTTCTCTTTCCAAGTCTTCACTGTTGGCATCGCAGCCAGCCCACTTCAAGCCCATGACATAGCCAGGTGACTCTAGGGCCTTAATTCCTCTGCCTCAGTTTCTTTTTCTTTACAAGAAGAACCACTATGGCTGCCTGTGGAATGACGTTTGTGTGTGCAGTGTCTGCACGTGGAAGAGTCTAGTGGGGTTGGCTCCTGCACTCTCTTATCTGGTCCATCTAATTGATGTCTATCATAGACCCTTGCCTGATTTTTATGGAGCGAAAACGATCTGTTATACATTTAATTGCGTTCCCCAAAGAACAAGTTGGAGTCCTAACCCCAGCACCTGTGAAGGTATCCTTCCTCGGCAGGGTGGGTCTCTGTGGCTATAGTAAAGGTAAGATGAGGTGATGCTGGTCATACTATGCATGTTACTGGTAGAGGTGAGGAGACCCAGGCACACATGGAAGCAGGCCACGTGAAGACAGAGGCAGGGACTGGAGCATCTACAAGCCAGGGGATGCCAGAAATTGCCAGCAGGTACTGGAAGCCAGTAGAAGAAAGGAAAGATTCTTGCCAACATCTGTAGAATTTGGCTTCAAGGACTGTGAGAGAACATTTTTGTTGTGTAAACCACTCTATTCATGGTGATTTGCCACCTTAGGAAACTAATCATGGGCTCATCACACCTGAGACCCCTGAATTCTCATTTTTGGCACTAAACTAAAAGAAAGTTGGCCTTTACTGTGTGTTCACCAGGAGTGGGGGTAGGCATTTTCCTGTCCATGTCATCTAATGTGTACCCACCATGAGTTCAGACATACTGTCTCTTCTGTATTTTTGTGAAAACCAGGCCCCAAAGTGACTGGTCCAAAGTTTTATAAGTTCTGCATGACTGAGGAACCAGGCTTCAAATCCAGGGTAGAAAAAAAAAATACATATTGTGTAGGACATGATGCATGATTGCAGAATGCATATTCAAGAATATGCACAATAGAAATAGCTCAGAAGAACAAAATAAAACCCTAAGTGCAGCACAAACTTACATCAATATCTGTGTTTCTATTTAATGGTATTCTCAAGCATTTTCTCATGTCATTAAATATTCCTCGAAAGCTTGCATTCTAAAGGCTTCACACTTTTCCATTATGTGATTGTTCCATAGTTATTTAAATCACCCTGTATTGTTACATCTTTAAGAGCCTTTCAGTTACTCCTAAATCCTATCAAGGTGAGTGTTCTTATTGGACATTGTTGCTGTGCTCATTTTTATTAGAAGTTATCAAATTTGTGTTCACATGCATTTTTTTTTTTCTGTCTTCCCTCGACTACCAAACACAGGAAGGTTGTGTATTGTTTTTGGTAACTGGAGGGGGATTATCAGCCACATGTCAAACATGGAATCCCAGAAATTTGCCATGAGTAGATATTGGGAGATGCTCTGTGAAGTCTGAAGTCTGAGACACAGTCAGGAGCAGGTGCTCATTCCTGAGTGCACCAGGCTTGAACTCCAAGTGCACGTGGACCTCTGGAGATTAGCTGGAATTATACTCTAAATTTGAGTAATTAACTAGTGTGGTTCAGGCACTGACCATTCGGGGTGGACATGACAGACTCTCCAGTGTGCATTGGAGGACAGCCTTTTTGTGGTGTGTGCTGGACTCCATTTTATTTACATTGAAGCCTCCATATCTAGGACTTAGTGGGGCAAGGTGGATGTTCATGAAATGAATTGCTTTTATTAATAATTGAACTTCCTCAGGGTCTGGTCCAGCCTCTGTCTCCTGCCTCTGTTGTCTTCTCTTCTTCCTTTTTCTCTTTTCTGGCATCATGGGAAGGATGGTTTGTGCTTTTGTTTGGGAGTCTGGTCGCCTCTAGTCGCCCCTAGTCAACCCTAGCCTCCTGATTTTGGAAATCACCCATTGTATGGAATCATGGTGAGATGTGGAGCTTGCTGAGAAGAGAATGGTTCTCCCAGTAACTTTCCAGAACATTCCTATTTTTGAGAAAGCTAATTTCTTTTGTTTTAAAAAAAATGTATTTATATAAATATATATATTACATCTTCATTTACTTTTTTTTTTGTCTTAGATGCAGTCCCCATAGAATTTCCACCACTAGTTCACCTGTGTACCATCACTCTTATTTTTAGCTGTTAATTCGCAGGTCATGCCTTCATGTCTCAGGTTAGAAAGATACCTTTGTCCCTCTTCTCTTATACTAATAGCCTGCATCAGAGACTACCTCCTCGAGAGTGTCTTCTCTGATCCTCCACTTCCCCACAGCATTCACCTCTGTCTGTGCTTGTTGGCTGAGTGTTCTGCAACATGGTTCTCTGATTCCTCACGAGGAACTTGTGGGCATAGGCTGCCTCTCACCACTGAAATCTCTGTACCCTGCATGGGACTTGGAACAGGGAAAGTGGATGCACAAGGCCTTAACGCGCTAGGTTATTAGTGTCAGGAAAGGCAAGAAACACATGATCGAGAGAACATTTTCTGGGGAAGCCTGGAAAGGCTGGTGCCTTTTCTAGGCTTTTCATGTCCCCAGGGCTGTCTGTGGCCTTCCTACCCAGAAGGCTTTCTCACAGTGTGACTGCGGAGGGCCATTTGGTCCCAGGGCCTGGCATTTGGGGCTCTCGCACTCTGGACTTGAACCTTGGGGGAGATGCTTGGACACTGGGGATTTCTCCTCTCTCCCCCTGGGGCCATGTACAGTCTCACAGATGTGTAGATCCTCCTGTGACCTGCATAAGGTCTCCCCACTGGGAAAACTTGACACTACTGTTTCATTAATGTAGTGCTTACATTAAAATGATCTGGAAGTATGGGCCTTTAAGTGCCTTAATCACTTCTGATATTATTGATTGGCTTAAAGCTCTAAGCTCTTATGCTCCCATTTAGTCACTGTTGAGTCAGTGCATTTTTCTTTTCCTCCTTAATGATAAAATATTATATATTCATTCTTAAAGAAATGCTGAGTTTGGTCATTAAGTTAACTCTCTCCCGCTTCTGTTCCCGCCAATATCACAATTAATGGATAGAGGGAGGGAGAGTAGGTGCAGGGGAGGAGACCAGGGGCTGGAGAAACAAAAAGAGAAAGAAGAGGATGAGGAGAGAGAGGAAGAATAGAGTCTGTATGTATATGGTAATAGTAACAATAACAGCAGGCACATGATTTTAATGAAGTGATTATGATGCAGCAGGTATTAACCAAACAGTTAAATGCATTCATCTGTTATGTCTATATCAGTCCTCTGATTTGATAAGTTGGGGAACTAGAGGCATAGAAAGTATAAATGGTCTGGCCAAAGTCATAGTTGGTAGATGGGGAGACAGTATTTGTCCATCGCACGTCCCTGCCCTTGAACTCCCACTCCAGTGCCTCCTCAGAATTAGAGGAAGAGGTCCAGCAAGTCCTAGCATTGACCTAGCATTGACCGCTTTTCATATCACTGCATTCAGCTCTGGCTGTCACCTTCTAGGGCTGCCTGCTTGTACCATGGCTTATTTAACATCCAAGACAGTGGGGTAAGAAATGACCCAAATCAAAATGTACCCCAAGTGCCTAAGTAAAAGGCACTTTTGTCCTCCAACAGCTCTTGAAGAAGTTCTTACAAATCTTCTCATATTATGGGATCGCCTCTTGTGTACTTTGAACTACAAAATTAATTGAGAAAGCTACATTAGCCTATGCTAGTTTGGGATGCTATCAGATTGGCAGAATTGGTAAGAAAAAAGGTAAGGAAATTGAAGGCAAGTTCAGTGCTGTTCCAAAGGACTCTGAACAAATTATGATGAGCTAAGAATGGCTTGGAAAAGTCATGGAGAGTCTCTGCTGTGGTCCAGCTATACATGTGTCTGTTCCAATACCCACATACACTCTTGCCTTGATGTTCATCCCACCCGGATTGAAAAAGTATTGTATCCAAACGGTGTAACTGGAAGTAAACCGGTGCCGTGGCACTGAAAAAGTGCTTTCTCCAATGACAGATCCAGATGTGAGTGTTTCAGATGACAGTTTGAATAAAGAAGTTTCTATAAAATGTGCAAGGAGCCACAGACCACTATTTTTTAGCCTAGCAAATGTATGCTACTAATTGGACTGTGTTCTAAGGGCTTTGCATGTTCTAATTCATTCAGTACCTCCATACCACTGTAAGCTGGGGGTGCTGTTATTATCCCTGTGTTACAGATGAGGAAACTAAGGCCTGGGATGTTAAGCCAGAATTTCACCAGAATTTCATAGTAAAGGGAGAGCCTGAGATTGGTGCCCAGGTCATCTGCATCCAGAGTCTGAGATCTGAACCGCTCTATTTTTTTTTTAAGATTTTATTTATTTATGCACACAGAAATGGGGTACAGGCCAGAGGGGCAATACCTGTGAAAGAATTCACCAGAGACAGAGTGGGGAGCAGAACAGGCAGATCAATGAAGTGCACTGCTGATGGGAGCAGCGGGCAGGTCAGGAGAGGTCTGTTGCGCCCTGTGGGTCACCTCCGGGGCTGGGGATCGAACTCGAACTGAAGTGGCCACAGCCAGCTTCGCAGTGCTGTGCTCCAACCCGCTGCACCACCAGGGAGGGCCCCACTCTCTATTTTTAATGTACTGTATTATTTTATGAAAATGTGATTTCAAGTCTGTGTAATTAAATCCTATTGTACACACTAGAGGTACATTTTGTGGCTATGGTCTACATGCTGAAAATTCAGGTGTGAAAGCTGCCTGGTAACTTTTTTGTGGGGTGTGCTCCATGGGAAAGGACCTCGTTTCTGCCCAGGGAGGGTCAGCATCCCATTAGCATCAGTGTGCTGAACTGACCAAGCCAATCAGTATCCAGCTGGCACAGACCAATGAGCCCACTGGTCTCTCAATCACTTCTATCCGAAGGAACCATCATGGGGGCAGTCAGGCAGCAGAGACATGGAACCTCAAGACTCCTCAGGCTCCTGCTGCTTCCGCTTTAGCCACTCAGCAAGCTATGGCTGAGAATCTTCACCACTGCAGGACGGGCAGCCCAGAGTGGCTGGAGGTGCCGTCCTGAGTGGCTGCTGCTGCTCCCAGGGAGCACTTTGTTTTTGAATAGATGGGTCGCCTTGTCTTCACTGAGGAAACAGGGTGTTCTTTATGCTTTGAATACAATACAATTTAATTATAACCATATATTATGTGAGGCTTTTGACAAGGAAAGTATACTTTCGTATGGAATAGTTTTTTTAAAATTCAGTGAAAGTAAGATGGCTTGTATGACTCCATAAAATGGGGTCCAGTGATCTGGAAATCATTGTAGTCTCACTTGAGAATGTTCTAGACCTGCAGTGAGCCACTGGCCACATGGAGCTAGTGAACACTTGCAGTGTGACTGGTTCTGTATAGAAAAGACACTCTACTTTTCCAAGACTTAGTGTCAAACAGAATGTAAAATAGTTTATTGATAATTTTTATATTGATTGTATGTTGAAATGGTGATATTTTGGATAGACTGGGTTAGATAGAACAAGTCATTAAAATTAACCATTTCTTTTTTAGTTTCGTTATGTGGCGATTATAAAATTTAAAATGACATTTGTAGCTTCCATTGTATTGCTATTGTCCAGCACTGTCCTAGATGATTCGATTTTATTGTTCCAACCGTGCTTCTATCAACAGGGATGTCTTGCTTGATCATCTTAACAGCTACAATTTGTTGCGCACTTTCTGTGTGCCAGGCACTTTAAATGTCTCTTCTCCTTTATGGTTTGCCACATATGCAACCTAGCAGCATAGGCACCACTGTGTTCCCTATTTTGCAAGAGGGAAACTGAGTCACAAGCAGATTAAGTACCATACCCTTGGTGCCAGGGATCATAAGTAGCAGAGAGAGGATCTGAGCCCGGGTGGGCTGATTGAGTGGCCATACTGATAGTTCCCAGACTTGTGCCTCTTGGTCCACAGGAGGGACTCTTGCCCCTGCCTCGCCACACTGACGACCTCTGTTTCCCTGCTGAGGACTAAGCAGGGATATCTCTCAGGCCCCTCCTGATCTGCTCTTCCTCTGTTGCCCTGGGCTTTTGTGGAGGCTGTGGGAGCAGGCTGAGACTAGGGGTAGGTGCCTTCTCTTCCACCAGGCCTTCTGTTAGCCCAGCCCTTTGTTGGGCAGATAGGGGATATGTCCCTGGTACCCCTACTCTGTCAGCAGCCTGATATTTTGAGCAGCTATTTCCTCAGGGCTTCACACATCCTGTTCTGCAAAAGAGGTTGAGGAGTCAGGAATTTTGGGGTTTAGTCCTTGCAAGGTCTGTCAGTGAGCACTGTGGCCTGAGGCCCGGCATTGTTCCTCACTGGACCTTTATAAGACTTTTATGTAAAATCTGAACTTGATCTCTTCTGATTCTAATATTCTTTAATTTGCAATGTGTGCCTCCAAAAGAGGAGAAGACTGTTTTTTTTTTTTTTTTTTTTTTTTAAATGTAGGCATTAAGGGGCAGGCTGATAAAATGAAAGACCTATGAAAAACTGTGATCTAGCCCATATCCTCACAGCGGCTTCAGATTCCTTCGCAGGGAGGTTTATCTTCATGTTTGTGTGTAAAATAAATGGGGTGGGTAAAAGAGTGGGGCTCACGTATTCTCAGACAGCTGCACATAAGTGCCTTCCTGCCCCTTAATATCTTGGGTAACCTTTAAATTTTATTTTCTCACCGTGGTTGATCAGTGAGAATTTGGTCATTTACTAAATAAATGGCCTTTTTTTCTAATAAAACTTCTTTCCTCCTCTTCCCCTTTTATCCATCCAGTTTTGCTTCTGCGTTCTGTGCTAACAAAATTATACTTTCACTTTGAAAAGTACCAGTTACTCTAGCAAACTGCATTTTAAACTTCCTTTGAAAATGGCAATATCTTTTAAAATTCTCTTCTTTCCTAAGTGTTGTGTTCATCAGTGAAAAGCCCACTTTTTCAGAATTCAAAGCATTGCTTGTCATCAGCGAAATAACTTATAAAAACTACAGACAAGTAAAAGTATGTTATGCCCCTTTTAAGAGTCCTAAGAGGTTCTAAGGATTAAATAAGACTTAAAACATGTAAGAGCCTTCTAAGTGTAACTGCTAAGATATTTAAGTGTGATGGGTCTAATCGTTGGGGGTGAAGTGAGAAAAAAGAAGCCTTCTAGGTATTTGAGTCAGAGATATTTTTGATAGGGCAGAGGCTTATAAAAAACCCTTAGGGGAATCTTGTATAGATGGTCAAATAATCTTCAACAAGAGGGCTCAGGCCACACAATGGGGAAAGGATAGTCTCTGTAACAGATTTAAACAGATTCTTCCAGAAGAATGATGTTTTAGATTCTTATCTTCCACTTTGTCATATACAAACATCAACTTGAAGTACTAAATACCTCAGTGTAAGAAAGAAAGTATAAAACTTCTAGAAGAAAACATAGACGAAAAAGTTTAGGACATTGGATTTGGCAGTGATTTCTTGGACCTGACACTAAAAGCAAAGAGAACAAAGGCGAAACTAGATAATTGGGGCCATACCAACCGCTAAAACTTCTGTGAACCAAGGGAAACAACTTATGGAATGAAAAAGCAAACTATGGAGTATTTACAGATAATATTTCTGTGAAACGATTATTCTCTAGAGTATAGAAAGTACTTTCAACAACTCAGCAGGCAAAAATAAATAAATAAGTAAATAAAACCCACCTGATTTAAAAATGGACAAAGGATTTGATGAGACCTTTCTTCAAAGAAAATATACAAATGGCCAATGTGCATATGAAAAGATGTGCTTCATTATCAATTGTGGAGAAACACAGATTGAGACCGCAATGCGATGCCATCTCACACCCTCTAGGTTGGTGATGATGATGGTGATGATGATAATGATAATAATATACAAAAGAATGCATTGGTGAGGAAGTAGAGAAATTGGAATCCTTGTGCACTGTTGGTGGGAATGTGAAATGGGATAGCCACGATAGAAAACAGTATGAAGCTACCTCAAAAAAAAAAAAAAATAGATTTACCAAGTGATCCACCAGCCCCATATTTAGATATATAGCCAAAGAACTGAAAATAGGATCTTCGAGGGTATTATCCACAATAGTCAAGTGATCAAAGAACTCAACTGTCCATTAAGAGATGACTAGATAAGATGGTAACTACAAATAATGGAATACTATTAGGTCTTTAAAAACAAGAAGGACACCTGTTACATGCATAACCAGGTGAACTTTGAGGACATTATGTTAAGTGAAGTAAGTCAGGCACAAAAAGACAACTGCTATGTGATTCTATGCATATACGTATTTAAAGCAGTCCAATACATAGAAATAGAACGTAGAATAGCGGTTGCCTGAGGACTGGGGGGAGGGACAGATGGGGAGTTCTTGTTTAATAGGTAGAGTTTCAGTTTTGCAAGATGAAAATATTCTGGAAATCTGTTGTGAAACAACGTGCATGTAGTTAACATTACCAAATTATACATTTAAACACAGTTAAGATGGTAAATTTTGTGTTATGTTTTTACTACAATTAAAAGGAAGATGTAGTTTCTAGGCTTTCAACCCCTGTGATGTGCGAAAGAGCTTAGAAAGGGGTGATAAAAATACCAAGACACCATTTCTAGTGTGGTGTGTTCTGAGTAAACATCGCTATGCTCTTTTTACATGGAAGAAAAGAAGAGAACGAAATTCTTTTCTCTTTTTTAATCATGCAAAACTGTCATTTTTTGATTTGCCAAGTTCCTTTATTTTTTTTCTCTTATTATTTATTATTCTTATTTTGTGGATTTACCAGTCGTTTATATAACTGGCATTTCGGGAGGGCAGCTTCACACTGCCATACATGCACATGCCCTACCACCCTCCACAGTGCCAGGACCGGAGACCAGGACACTGCAGCCCCACCCACTGGTGGCTTGTATCAACCTGATTTCCAAGTTCATGCTCTAGGCCGATATCATGCTGGAACATGAACTTGGAAATCAGGCTGATATGGACTGGAATGCGAGTTCCACCAGTGAGTAGGTTGCTATTCTTGACTGGGGCTGATTCCCAGGAGAGTGAAAAGGGCAGAACTGGAATGCCACCCTCTGGTAATGGGCAGAGGACTAAGAAGCAGAGGTGGAGAATCAGGAGGACATCCAGAGATTTTGGAACTTGAGAAACAAGCCTACATTTTCCCAGCATCCCCAACCCATGTCTGATCTTATCTCTCCCACCACAGAGACAGAGGCTGGGTGCCCGGATCTCCAGTCCCTTCCAGGCTCTGTGATTTGCCATCTTACAACTTCTAGCTCTACCTGCTATCCTTTCCTGTCCACTGTGCCATCCCCAACTGTGCCTGGGACCACCTGTGTCTCAGAATTCCCCTGTGCCTCAGATTCTACTTCAGGATCATACAGAAAGAAGGTGTAATATAGAGGAGCTGTATGTAATTGGGCAGTTGACAGCCATCTCCCTCAATCATCAAATATATGCTGCATTGGAACAGAAATTAACTTCCCTTCGCACTATATTTCTCAGACACCAAAACTGGTACCCAGTAGACTCTCAGTTCATTGAGAGTGAGTACATTGAAATGCAAGCTACTTGAAGAGGAGGCGTAAAGAATATAGGAAACCCCAAATGTGGGCCCTTGGTTCTGAGCACTGTGCCCTGGGATCTGAGCAGGCATGGGTTCTAGGATGGTTGTGTTGCTGACTTTCTCTGTGGCCTAGAGCAACTTGTTCATCCTCTCTGTGCACAAGTGGTTTTGCCCTCAGCACAGAGTCCTGACTAAGGAGCACACTACAGTTCTTTGTAGCTCAGCAGCAGGCAGTTCGATGAAGCCATTCTGCTGTTACAGTAATTTTTCCCATGACTGTCACCAGAGACCCAGTGGAACAGAACAAGGAGCATTTGGAATACGTGTCAGTGAGGTGTTGTGTGTCGGGGGGATTGTGGGGAGAAGGGGCCAGAGCCAATGGACTGTGACAAACCATCCCTAGCATTGTTCTAACCTTTGGAAAGTAAATTTTATTTTTTTTTTCTGGGTACTGGCCACAGTTAAAAGAGAAACTGGATTGAGTACCGATGCAGGATGAAATAATGATCTGATTTTGACCATTTAAGTGAAAAATCAACTTTGCATTCCTGATGTTAAGACTTTGTAGTTGGTTTTAGAATTTGAAATATGGAAAAAATGGCAGAAAGGTTATATGCTTGAATGGAAAGCCTCCTTTCCTGCATTGAAACATCACTAACTTCTGCCCTTAGTTCTCTGTCGAGTCAATTTTGGAAGGACCACTAGAAGAATATGGTTATACAAAGTTCATGGACACTCCAGCGGAAGGGATCCATATGGATGACCTTGAGCAGCGCTGTTCAGATTCTCCCTGGCTCAGGGTTTTCTTGAACTTTTAAAATGTAGATTATGTGACTAGAAGATGTAGAGATTAAATGCCCCAACATGTGAAAACAGAACAAAAAATGCTAGGTGTGCGAACACATGGCAGACTGTCCATATGCCTCTTTTCTGTCCTGTTTCTACCACGAATCACCTTGGGGTGACTCATGTTGGGATGTTATGTGGACCGATGTATACTTAAGGAAATCCCTGCTGCCCCCTCAGGCTTGAGTTGTGTGTGGAGGTGTGTGTGACTACAGGGTGTGGCTGTGACACTGACCACCATGCACTGGCCTTCTTTGAAGCCATTGTGCCCTTCATTCTAAGTGGCGGTCCCTTGACCATGTGAGCACAGCTCACTGAGTGGCCAGGTCTGGCCATTTTAGCTCTGATGTGGGGTAGGATATCGAAGGGTCTCACTTGTCACTGTCAGGAGAGCCAGATACTGTAGGGAGGGGACAGGAGTATGGTGAGGAGAGGTGTCTCCTATAGACTAGAGTGCCCTGGCCAGGTGGCTGGGGGACTTCTTCAACTTTAGCTTCAGACCCTGCAGGGGCTCCATAGAGAGCTGGAAAGTTGGTGCAATGCCCAGGAGATGCCAAACCATTCCAAGGAAATCAATCACTGATGCCTGAGAGCTGAGGTTTCACACGCATCCCTGCCCCACTGGACCTTTGAGGGCAAACCCAGCTCTTCCTGTTTTACTCTTTCCACGAGCCATCTCTTATAATGAGGGGGCAGCAAAGGAGAAGAGGGGCTCTGCTTTCATCTTTCTTAGGAAATGAATTGAGTAAATCTGTAAGCTTTCAGGCTTGAGTTCTGTTGCTCAGGTATAAAATCACTCATTAATTCATGAGCTTTGGCGACTCCTAGTCTGAACATCACTGTGGACTTGGGTCATTTTCAAGGAGAGCTGCAATCCACAGCGAGTGATCCCCAAATGTAGGACTAGTCGTCCCCCCCTCCCCCACACTCCTAGATAGGCACAGAGGTGTGAAGTCAGAGTTAGCATTCCAGGGGGTAGACTCAAGGAAGGAGGCATCCTTGGGCCATGGAAGTGGTGGGTACTTCTGATCTGCCTGCTTTATTTCTTCCAACACAGCTGCAAGACCTCAGGCTTTGTCAGCACTCAAGCCCTGCCTGGTGGCTCCACTGGCAAAACACAGGTTTCCCATTACACCTACCCAGATTTGAGTCCAGCTTTGCTGTTCACTCACCTGTCACCCTCTAGGACTGAGGTCCTCTTAGAACCTCACTCTTTTTCTGTGAGATGGGAATGGGAGTCCCTGGTCAACCAGACCCTAAAACTGTCCACACCAGTTAAGAGAGCAGAGGTGAACTTGCTTTGAGAGTTTATTGTCACTTGGGGGTAAGACTTGTCACATTATTTTGAAGTTGGGTGCACCTGGGTCCAAGCATTCTGTTGCAGAAAAGTGTCGTGCTTTCCACCCCTGCTTATCCTCTCAGCCCCTCCGAGGGCAGATTAGAACTGTTGTGGCTGTAAACGCAGCCGATATGGACTGTAATCGAGTAAATTATCACTTGTTTTGCAGTCTTGACGAGAAAAATAAATGCAATTACACTCATGAATGTTGAAAAATGAAGCAAAGCAATGCGGATCGGCACATTTGAGGTGCTTTTCCAAATGAAAAGCTGTGTACAATGAATGCTAATGGGCTCCCTCCTCCCACCCCCTGGCATGTGGTGCTACGTGATCTCTCTGAATTAAGGGAGCAGCTGTGCCCAGTGCTCAGCCACTGGGGAGGTGGCCCTGCATGCCTCCCTGGCAGGAGGCAGCAGGCTGACCCCAACTTCCTTATTGACTGAGGGCCCAGAGCAGACCCAGTTTCCTCATGCAACTAGCCACGGTCTCTCCTGCAGTTCTTGTTCTCTTCAGGAAACTTTCACTGAGCTCCTCCTGTGCCTCAGGAATGATGGTAGGAGCAGTAGAGATGACTCTCACATGTTCTGCCTCTCCCATCCAGCTGCTACTGTCACCAAGCCGCCCTGACAGGCATGACCCTGTGCATGCCAAGATAGGGTCATGCCCATCCCCCCAAACAAGGCTGTTGAACACTTGAAATGTGCCCAGTCCAAGTTGAGAGGTGCTTAAAGGAAAAATGCATACATGCCACATCTTGAAACTTAGCACTACACATACATGTCTTTTCTAGATAGATGTGCAAGTTGTCATATGTAATCTTACTAATTTGTGTGTTTGGAATGTTAAAAAGGTCGTATTTTAAATGTATTGGACTAAGTAAAATGCATTCAAATAGTTTTCACTGGTTTCCTTTTGACATTTTTCTTTTCCTATGGTTCCTAGAAACTGCAGAACACCGGCCTTCATTGCATCACTATTGGACATGACTGCGGTAGCCCCGGCCTCGTTCATTTATATTCTCTACCTCACCCCATTGCCGGTGGCATGCCTGTAGAGTCCTGCAGCCTCACCAGCCTCTTTCATGCCTCAGGGCTTTTGAACTTGCTGTTCTCTTTTCCTGAAAGGTTCTTTTCCCAACTCTTTCTCAATTTAATTGTCACCTTTTGTGAAAATGTATTCTCTGCTCTTTCTGAATATATTCCATCTGTTATTCCTTACCAGGATGAGGGTGCTTTCCTACTCACTATTGTAATATTTAGGTATTTTTATATTTAATTGTTTGTGAATCTGTTTCCCCTAAGGCAGGGAGCTTGTCACTTTTCTTCCTTTCTGTTCTAATCTCAGTGTTTAACATACTATTGATTCATTTTTTTTCTTAAATAAATGAATGATTAGATGTCACATTTTCACAGAAAGAAAGACATTTTGAGATGCTGGAAAGATATGAAAATACTTAATAGTGGGTCATAATTTATCTGTTAAGGAAATTCTGGGTCAGACATATATGGCTGATGGAGAGTTTGAGGAAATATATATGGAGTTAGGGTTAGGGGAATTACAAGAGACAGTAAAGCATCTCATCTATGGGCTGGCTTCAGTGGGGAGTGGTTATGACCTTGAGGACAGAAGAGCCGGAGTAGAGAATGGCATTACCAATACAATGACTATCAGATTCATTCTTCCCTTCTTGTCTTCTGCTAGTATCTACTCTATGTCAAATTCAGCCAGAAAAAGAGAACAAGGGAGGCTGGAAAATGAACACCACAGAGGCCAGACTTCCATAGCACAGAGCAGGACAGTGACTGAGTCTGGATTGTGGGATACACGGAGAATAGCAGTCATCCTGAGAAGACATGGAACTGTTTCTTAATGTACTAGACCATATCTATGCCAAGTCAACCACCACTATCCTTAAAATATAAGGATTCTGATGATCATGAAAATTATTTCACATTCACTCAGGGATTGCTAGAAACAGAATTGGAAGTATAGTCAGGGGAAAGGAAGATATCAAGTTTTTATTTGCAGAGGATATTATTATTTGCCAAAACCCCAAGAGAAATAAGTAAAAAGCTATTAAAACCCATAAAAAGAGTCCAGTAAGGTGACTAGTTAGGGAATAAATACACAAAATCAACAATTTCCTAAATCCTAGCAATAACGAGTTAGAAAATATAATATAAAATGATTCATTCTATAAAAGCAACAATAGTATAAAAGACAGAGGAATTAACTCAAGGCAATATGAAAAATCCTTGGAAGGAAACCATAAAGCAGAAATGAGAAAATAAACAAGAAAATGGGCCTATCACATTCCTGGATGCAGGCCTTGAAGTTAAAAAAAAAAAGTATAATCTACAACATGTGATACGAATTATGATGGAAGTTTATAAGCAATGTTAATTAATGATTTTAAAGTTTATATGGAAATATAGTCATCGATCATGACGATAGACACTGAGAGAGAGTAACAGCGAAAGACTTCTACTTACAAGTTTTAGAAATTGAACCTGGAATTAAAACAGTCCAAAATAGCTTATGCCAACCAAAAAAGAGACAGATGGACCAATGAAACAAAATATGTCCCTAAAAGGAACACATGTCTATGTGTACATGAGTACATAAACTTTTTAAGTTTATAGGTAAGCTTAATGTTTTCAATTAATGAGATAGGTCCAGATGAAATTGTGATGCTAACCCAGGAAGATCCTTACTTCATAGTGTATATCACAAGGTAGTTTAGTTAAGTGTTAAATATCCCAGTATAATGTAAACCTTTAAAAGTATTGAAGACATGTGCATATGTGAATATTTAAATATTCTCTGGTAGTAGGATAGTTTTTCAATGTTATCATGAAAGGTGGAAGCAATAAAGAAAAATAAGTATTTGTCTCTAAATATCATAAACAAGATGAAAAGGCCCACAGCTAACTGAACTTTGATATTTGCGCATATATACAAAACAGATGATAGATATCATTAATATCGAAAGAGCTCTAACAGATCAATAAGATAAAGAAAAATGATCCATTAGACATATGTTCAGTGGTGTAGAGACGTCTGAAAAACAGGCTGGTATGAGTCCAAGTTATATTTAAGCAGGACAGTTTAACATTTGTCACAGGCATGGCTGTATCTTTCACCAGACATTTTATTTTGGAAATTATATTCAAAGGAAACAATCAGAGATCTGTAAAAGGTGAAAACTTAAGGGTATATTGACTTATAATTTGATACTTGACTTCCCAGAGTGCCCCTTTCCCATCCACAATATGAGAAGATAAATAAACTGCTTCCCAGGAAAGCTCTAAGAGTCATTTGAGAGGTCTGGTCTTCAAGAGTCTTAGAACTATGGCACTCTGGGAAAATGGTGTGTATTCTTGATTGACTTGGGACTGTCACATTTTTGCAGCCTTCCGCAAACACTGACCCCAGGGATACTATGTACTAGGGCATCTTGTGCTCAAGGAAGAGCAAAGAAAACAGAGCTCTTAACTCTTGCTCAAGTCAGGTAGGACCATGCAGAATGGATCTCCCATTGGCCTAGCAGGCATTTAATTAGCACCAACTGTGTACAGTACTGGATTTGTGACACATGCTTAGGTAACAGAGATTCTCTCCTTGACAAAACTTGAATTAGGGTTCTTTGATCCACCTACCCATTCTTCAGTCTCTTTCTGTATTTGGTCTACTTGGCCCGTTATTAGCAAGAATCTTGCTAAGTAAGTATGGTGAGAACCCCTGACACCTTACTGCCTGATTTTACTTGGTCTCTGATAAAGTTCTTTGTTCTTCACCCCTGACATTTGGCCATCCTGACTTACTTTCAGTAGGAGTCCTATGAAATGGTTTAGCAAGATCCCCCCACCCCCCACACACCTTGATGTCTCTTACTATTTTACATTCACTGACACACTTACTATATTACTTGGATATAAATCCACACCTTGCTTGCTGTACTTAGAACAGAGCCTGCTTTCTCTCACCATTGCAAATTATTCACGCTCAGGTGGGTTTCTCAAGGACTAGCCTATGATGTGCAGACTATGAGGAGGAAGATGCTGAGGTTTCCAGAAGCAGCCCAACTGAGAGGAGACAGGGATGGGAAGATTATCCTAATAGGATTTCACAAAGGCCACTTAGCAGTTACTGAGCCGGGGGGGGGGGGGGGTGGGAGGAGAGCAAAGAAATCACTATGAGCTGAGGGTGGAGAAAGAGTCAAGAATCTGGCAAGTCTGCGAAAGCTTGGAGAGAAAAGCTGACAGCCAACAGACAGAACAAGATGATGCTTGCAAAAAGGTTAAAAGAATAGATGAGAAAGTAGACTGAAAGATATAGATGGAAATGGGAGCACATTAATATAACCCGGGAACATGCATTAAGATAATTCCAGCTCTGAGAAGGAGCAGAGCCAGGGCTTATTCATCATAGCACATCACTCTGTCAGGGAACTTCTGGAATTGACTGTGGGGCAGTAGAAGGTCAAAACCAACTGAAGAGGAAGCACGTGTGACTATAGAGCAGCACACACTGAAATAAGATTGCTAACCCTGACTCCTCCTCTTTGCGATGGGGAAACTGAGACCTTGAGAAATGACAAAGGCATACAGCATAGAAAATACTAGAGTAAAGAACTGCAACTTTGAACACTTCTGGTGGGAAGACAGGGGATGCAGCCACTGAGTGGTGATTCCTCTAGAAGTTAAACAAGTTACTGTGCGACTCATCAGTTCTATTCCAAGGCATATACCCCTAAACAGAGGGACTCAGGTTTGATCCATTCTGATCTTCTGGCTACGAGTTCAGTGCTTGTTCTATTACAACCCAGTACTTCTTTTTCCTTCTTTCATTCTCACTCGTCCCTTCCTCCTTCAGCTCACATTTGCCATCTCTTCTATTTCATATGTCTATACTTTCTATTTGCCTTCCCTCTTCTATCTCTTCTATCTTAATTTGCCTATTCTGGGTTCTGGGGGTTGTTGCTTTGCTAAACTTAATAAATATATGACCTGTTTTCACGGCCCTGTCACTGGTTGGGTTTGGAAGAGAGCCCTTCCAGGCCTGATAGTATGCATGGCTTTCAGACACTTTTTCAGCAGATGAAAGTCTGGGGCTGATGAGGAGCCAGGCCTCTCCTAAATATGCAGACGTTGGAGGTTGTCCAGAGGCTGATGCAGTTCTAGTCTTGAAACAACTATCATTTTTAATTTAGTTGCTGGTCTCAGAGAGTTCACAGTCTCTTTAATGTGGGATTTCAGAAGTGTTTCTGTTTCTGTTTCCTGGAGCAGCTCTTCTTCCAGAGTGAGTTTTATTAAAGCTAACCTCGCATGCAGAACCTATCTTGGGGTGGATGCAATGGGGGACACAGTATTCATTGAAATTTTCTGACTTGTTTTAG
Source organism: Condylura cristata (assembly GCF_000260355.1). Lineage (NCBI taxonomy): Eukaryota > Metazoa > Chordata > Mammalia > Eulipotyphla > Talpidae > Condylura > Condylura cristata. Next base: position 26,825,420 of record NW_004567123.1, on the reverse strand, counting down.
TTTTCTTCTCTAGTTGACTCTAGATAGAAGTGGAACTAGATGGATGACAGTATTATTTGCTCCCAAATAATACCGTTGGGACGATGTCCTTTTCATTGGCTGTTTTCCCTGTTTATTTTGTCATGGTTTGATTTTTCCTCTTTTGGAAGAGGAAATCAATGGGAACTTACAGTCATTGGATGAGTCACCTCTAGTCTCTGCTCTTCCAAGACATCAGGTTCTGCTGAGTTACTAATGGATCCTGTTTCTGGAGGGAAAATCCACTACAGCTTCTACCTGGTCCCCTAATTCATAAGAGGTCTTTATGTTTCATGGGTTTTGGTTTTGTAGGTCCATTCATTGTCTTTCTTTGTCCATTTTAGCCCTTCTGTGTGCTAGCTGGTTTCTGTCTGCTAGGCAAGTCTGGGGAGGGATTTAGGAAAGGCTTGGGGAGGGATTTAGGAAAGGCTGTAAATCCATAGTGGAAAAAGAAAAAATCCATTTGGGATGGTTTATATCTATCCCATGGTTTGGCAATATTTCCTATTCATTCCTTTCACATGGAAACTGTCATTGAGCTTTACTATTTACCCAACATTTTCTTCTTCCAGTAGCTCTATTCCATTTGGAAGGGGTAAGTGGGCATGGATTCTTTGCATTCATTTTATTTCTAAGATGGCATTTAAAATCTATGGCATAAATTTAGAGCTCTTCCTGTGCTTTAGCATTAATAGTGTATTCTTTGTCCTTTTCACTCCTTTTTGTTTATTTCAGTAAACTTTGGAGATGGGGGTTCTGTGAAATGGCATTCAAGTCACCAGATTTTCTAGAAGACCTGGCATTCTTTCCACTCTATCATGCTGTGAGATTATAAATACACTCTTGCACAGCCAGTATGACATACTCTTATTGGAAAAGGTTTTCAATGACTGTATTCACTGAAATGGCCTATTCACATGTCAAGTACATTATCAGATATGTGTTTCTGTAAGAGTAGAACAAAAACAAACAAGAGAAACTCAGTTCCAGGCTGCCAAAAGATACTACAGACCACCGCCCCCACCCCCCACACCCCCAAGTCTCAATGGTGATGCCTTTTTTTTTTTTAAAGATTTATTTATTTATTCATGTAGAACTGGGGTACAGGCCAGAGAGATGCGGAGGGTGAGAGGATTCACCAGAGACAGTGGGGAGCAGAACAGGCAGATCAAGGAAGTACACTGCTGAGGGGAGCAGCAGGCGGGTCAGGAGAGGTCTGCCACACCATGTGGATCTCCTCTGGGCAGGCGGGAATCGAACTCATGTGGAAGTGGCTTAAGCTTCTTAGTGCTGTGCTTTAACCCGCTGCGCCACCAGGGAGGGCCCTCAATGGTGGTGCCTTTTAACTGGACAATGGGATTAGGTCTTTCAGGAGATAATTTTCTTGTTCTCATTTCAAGATCTTAATTCTGTTAAGGTGTTGTTACTGTTGTTGGTACTGGTATAAATGATTTAATTTAATTTGCTTCCTTGCAAAGAAGGAGATCCCTCGCCCAGCTGCTGCTCTGGGCAGATAGCATGCAAATGGACTTGGAGATAAACTCTAAGCTTCCTCAGACCTCTCCAAGGTCTATGATAATGACCAGTACTTAAGGATTTCAGAAACTCCCTGTGATTTCTTCAGCTACTTTGTTGCTACTAGAAGAGCAAGCTGGACTCACGAGCCTCTATCTGAGGGGTCTTAAGAAATGAAAGGAGTATACTAGATGGTGGTCATGTCTTCTTTCTGGTCTGTCCCATTGACTATGATGGGTGCAGGGCACATGCCAGTGGGAATGGTAGGAAGCATGTCCTTCTGCCACCGTCTTCCTAGGAAAGTGAATTCATGGTGTGCATTTTTCAGGAGAACAATTATGGAAGGGTTAAGTGGTGCTCCATCACACCCTGGTGCTTCCTGACTAGCTTGTTCCCAGCATCAAGTTCTTTAAAGGGGTCTAATATAAGCTCAAGTGTCCTTTGGTCTGACATACAAAGATGAGTACAATATTAACAACATTTCCTGGATTGTTTGTTTTGATTCTAGCCAAGAACCAGGGATGGTCCTGTCCATGAGCAAAAGAAATGGAAACTTGATCCTCATATGAAGAGCTAGGATGGGACAGTTTTGTATTAGGGGAGATTATGGATCAGGTCAATCCATGAGTAGATGCCAGGATTGGGTGATTTCAGTTCCCACCCTCTTGAGGATTGAACAGGTATGAATCCTATCACAGCCTCATGAACCAAAAGATGTTAGATTCTCAAACATATGTTGAGAAGTGGGATGAACAGAAACGGCATCTAGGTGGCCCGAGATGGGGAGGGAAGCCTTGGTGAAGTACCTACTTCTAGGGTGAATCACTAGGGAGTGATCCTTAAATGGATGGAAATGCTTTGGTTCTGAAAATCAAAGGGCATTGCCCCTTGAACAGTTGTGATTAATACTTTTCAAAATGCATACATGAGCATTAAAGAAAAACACAGTGACATTAGTAAAAGGTTTCAGGGACCAGATAAAAATAACTAAAAAAAAAAAAATAGCTTTTCTTTTTAGCAGAATTTTTTGAATTGTGGAAGAGGAAAAAAAAAAAAAAAGAAAATCCCAATCATTGTTATGACAGAATAATTTTAAAAGATTGGAACTTGAAATTCATGTTAGAAAAAGTTGCCAGAACCTACAAGAAGAGCTTCGAATACAGAGCACAGCAAAGGCCTGAATATTTGGAAAATTTACATGTTTCTACATGTAGAGTTGAGGCATGTACATAGGTAAGTTGCCCTCCAAATTGATTACACATTTGTTATTTTGATTGAAATCATGAAGGGGTTGATATTTACAACTTGACAAAAATAATTCTGAGGTTTATATAGAAGCTGAAACTCACAAGAATAGCAAAAAATAATGTTTAAAAAATAAAGGAAACTCTACACAGTGAAAAGTTACAAGGGGTCATAAAAATAATTTAACACTGCAAATGATTTAGTCTAGGGCTTGGTGAAATGCAGTGTAATTGGAACAGAGCAGGAAATAAAACAATACAAAGATTCTAGTGTATGTACATATTTATTATGTGATAATAGTGAATTTCAGATCAGTGGGGGAAAGGATAGATTAATTAATGCTGCTAGGAAAACTGGCTCTTTAGGAGGGAAAGTTAGACCGTTCATTCCGTCCATGCATGAAAATGGATGGCTTGTGTATTAAATGTAGAAAAGAAAGCATCATGTATTTGAATTTTTGTATGGTGCTGGAGTGAGGATGCTATTTCAAAGGACAAAATCAGAGAAGAAAATGAGTGGTGGATGTGATATGACAATGAAGGCTAAAAATACCATAATCAAACAAAGAAAATGCCCCACTTTTCTATTGCTCTTTTCAGCAGAACTCCTGTGGACTTGTGGTCTCTGATTTCTCTCCTCTCAGTCTGCTGAAATCGCTCCAGGTCCCACAAGTCACCCCACTTCTGCCCCCCCCCCCGCTCCTTCAGAACTGTTCTAGTCAACATCTCAGCGATCTTCATGCCGTTAAATACTGTCCCTGTCAAGTCGCTTGCCCCATGGACAGCCTTCCTGCCTCTTGGGCATTTTCTTGTCATTGAAACTCATTCCCCACTCTGCTTCTAAGTCAGCACATCCTGCTACTGGTTTTCCCACCATGTTGGTTTTTCTTGTTCTGTTTGCTGGTGCCAGACCCTCATAGAGCGAAGTGACCCAGGACATGCTCCCTTCTCTATTGACAGATTTCCTTGGCGATGCCTGCCAGCTTCTTGATTTAAATACTACTATAGATGCTTGACTCCTATTTTTTTTTTTAAGATTTATTTATGTATGCATACAGAATTTGGGTATAGGCCAGAGGTGCAGGGGCAGTGAGAGGATTCACCAGAGACAGAGTGGGGAGCAGAACAGGCTGACTGACGAAGTACACTGCTGAGGGGAGCAGCAGGCGGGTCAGGAGAGGTCTGCCACACCATGTGGGTCAGCTCCGGGGTGGGGATCAAACTCATGCTGAAGTGACTTTAGCTTCTTAGTGCTGCTCTTTAACCCGCTGCGCCACCAGGGAGGGCCCTGACTCCTAATTTTTAATCTTCACACCAGAACACTTTTAGACTTACTTGGTGTAACCAAATACCAACATCATACATTCATTTGATTGTGTTGGTTAATTTCTCCAATAGCAAGTCCACCCCCAAATTCACAACCTCCCCCATTCCTGCTTCCAACCTGTGCCTTCCATGGTTTTCATAAAATAGGAACTATATTGATCTCACTATCAAATGATATAAATGCAAATGAAATACCCTAGTCTTCTATCACAGGAGCTGACAAATGATGGCCTATAGACTGAAGCTAGTTTTTTAACTAAACTCTCATTTTAAAAAATAACTAGTGAAAAACAACTGTCCTATTTGTTTACATATCATCTATGGCCACTCTTGAGCTTTGGTGGCAGAGGTGAGTAGGTTCAACAGTGACAGTAATAGAGAAACCAGAAATATTTTCTGTCTCTATAGTAATGTTTGCTAATGCTGCTTTTTCACGTGCACAATGGAAGCATCCCAGTAAGTAGGAACCATTTTGTTCTCTGTGGTTGGAACGTCCAGCTACGTTGTTCCAATTTGGATGCTTTTGAGAATGAAAAGGATCTCCCAGGCAGGCAGGGAGCTATTATAAGCGTAGGTACCTATAACGAATCTTGGCGAATTAGATCGGAAAAGTAAAATGCAAGATAGTGATGATTCGAGTTGAGTAAGATTAGCATTGATAAGTAGGAATGGTAGAAATCAGATATTGGTAAAAGCACAGTATGTTCTAACATCATCGGAGAGTTTTGTGACTTCTAATGTACCTTTAGATAGATACCTGGATAGAAAATAGTAAATCAAACAGTTGTTCTCAACCCTATACCAGACAGAATGCTATTTATTATATAACATAATGGTGAGACAAAGACTCAAGTACTTAAGATGTGCAGGGGGCAGAATAGAAACTGAAAGACAAGAACCAAATGTTCAACTCTAATGAGTGGATACAAAGAACACTAGAAGACTGGTAACGTGGATGTTTGAAATTGTGGAGAATGGCCGACAGGAACGAACAGCTATAATTAAGCGCACATCTAGGGAAGAGGCAGGAAACCAGCGCTTTGCAAGTTTGACTTAAACAAGTCAGCTACCCGGGGCTCTAATGAGGACCAGAGTGCAGGTGTTTGTGGGGAACAAGACTCGGGTAGTCAGCTCCTTCTTCCCTGTGAGGGAGCTTGTGATGACAAGGCAGGGAGTTGACAACTGCGTGGGCTCTGGGGTGCTCTGAGAATACCTGATCCCAAATCTCCTCCGTGAGGCCAGAGAGGAGCTCCAGAGCTTTGCAGAGAAGCCCTTGACACTCTAAACGTCCTCCACAGGAGGACGAAGGGTCAGAGGTGTTAAACCCACATCTGGCCTCACGAAGGAATCATAGGTGGGGGTGCTTTTTGGGGTGACAGCACAGGACAATGGGCATGTAGTAACTGAACAGAAAGCAACTTGGCGTGTCATTGCTGAGCAGTGCCATAGGCCAGCCCTGGGGAGGCAGACCGTCCAGTCTGTGGGGCCAGCTTGTGAGAGGAGACGCAGGCTGGTGTCACTCCATCAAAGATGTAAGCATGGCAGAGTCGGGGGTTTCTTAGGAATCAGCTGAGCTACCGTTTCCCACCAGGTGGACGTGGGAATCTGGGAAGAAGTAGGAGAGCTTGGAGCCCTGTTAGTATTCTAAGATGCTTACGTGATGATATGTGTGGGTGACATTGAGTCAAGGAAAACTCCAGTTTTGGGTGAAAAGGACCCAGTGAGCAAGAGGGGTGACCTCAGGTGACTCGCAAGTCCAGAGGGGGAAGTTATGGGTTACTCTGACTGAGAAAAAATGGAAATGAGGTTCATTTTTAGCTTAGAAATTCCATGCATGGAGCAGACGAGTCTTTCAAAACCTGGGGTTCAGCGAGCAGCACCTTTGTAGGGAGGGTTGGGAACTGCTTGTCTAGCCCGTCATCTAACCTGCTCCTTTCCTTCTGCACGTGATCAGACTTAGACCCAGGTAGAAATGAGACACGAGGTGGCACAGGGCAGGTGGGAGCAAGTGGACGCGGCAGAGCTGCCAGCCAAGGGCAGGCCTGGAAGCCCCAGTGCAGGCGCCTGCACACGGGCAGCTGCTTGTGGGAACACAGAACTAACATTGCTTAAGACCCGCTGTGTGCCAGGCGCACGTCCTCTCATTTAGCCCTCAGAGCGGCCCTGTGAGTTAAGGGTTGTGCCCTGAAAGATTTAAGTGAGGAAAAGCGTTCAGGAGATGTAAGTGACTTGGCCTAGATCACAGAAGAGCAACACTGTGGGTCAGATCAAGGGCATGTGGCCTCGTCACTGGAACTCTGCCCACTCTTCCACCCTTCCTGGCTGAGTGTTCAACTTCTGGTTTGCTCTGAACCCAGGGAAAGGGGAGGAAAGACTTGGAAATGGCCTGTTTGCACGAGACTGACAGTGCCCAGAAGTGCACTTGCTCTGTTTCAGTGCTCCCCAGACGCAGCACAGCCTTGAATATCTGTAAGGTTGGACTCACTGATTTAATCTACTGGGTTGTCACTCCAAGGAAGTCTTCTGCAAAGAGGGTTTCATTGTCCCACAGAATCAGACTCTGAATTCTGGGCTGGAGCAACAGGGAAAACTCAGAAGGAGGCTGGGCGTGTTTTGAGAGGAGGTGGTACATCCTGTTAATTAGAGGAACAGAGAGCCTTTTGCACTCACCCCACAAAAGTCCATCTCATCTGTAGGGAGGACCCCTTTCTTCTGAGCTGAGGAAGGAAACGTCTTCTGCCTCCTGCCTCAAGTTGTTGCCTCAAAGCCTGAGATTCCAAGGAACTTGGCAGGTCAACATGGGTAGGCCCAGGAGGGTAGACCCAGCTCTGAGCTGGCCCCCCACTACCTAGCAGCTCAGCTAAGGGCCTGTGAGAGATGTTGAGACTATGGCCTCTGGCTCTGAATCCCCATTTAGTCTTCCAGTGTGCACACGGGGCCTGTTGCCCCCAGGTGATGGTGGGAGCTGAGTCTCAATCTTAGGCCTGTTGAGCTTAACTCCCCAGCCACTCTGTGCTGAGGTGGCTTCCTTCATGTGACCCTGTCACTCCATTCTCTACCTCTCTCCACTCTGCTTGCTGTCCTGGAGGGCCACCCTGATGTCCTTTGGGTTCTGTGTGGCCACAGCTTAGAGGGAGAGAGAGAGGAGTCTGGTCTGAGCACTTATTCCCTGGACACCTTCGTGTGCCATGGGCTGAGGCCAACCTGGTCCAACTGCAGGTCACTCCTTTCAAGGGAGCCCGTCACCCCACTCCCCGCTGGATCCCAGTGATCACTCCTCCTCCAGTTTTACTGTGGCAACAGCTCTGCTGAACCTGCCCTTCCGTACCCTTGTAAGTAGGCCTTTTATTAAATCTCCTCACTTCAACATGCTGAGTGTGACCCTGATTGATACCTAGGTATTAGCTAATTTGATCTTCAGAAAAGCTGGAGGAGAGACACTGTTATTACCATCACCCTTATTTTTCAAGTGAGAAAGCTCGGGCATGTTGTAGCCCAGCCATTTCCCAGAGTCACGCTGTTCACAGGGTGGAGTGCAGATTGCCTCTACCACTGCACACGGGAACCCCGTTTCATTGCCACTTTTCTGGAACATTTCTAAGTCATGGGGGGAAAGAGAGGAAAAAAGAAAGGACACAAAAGTAGGTGGGGCTTGTCCCAAGAGTCATGTGGTCCTTGTCATGACTGTCTACTGCAGAGAGCAGGAATGACCCTGCGTGTGGGGCTCAGAGCTCCCAAGGGACGCCCCAGAAGAGCAGGAGAGCGGTCACTTCCTCAGGCCTGCGAGGTAACCCCTTTAGTTCACCTAAGACTTTTCTCCCCTGTGGCATTTGAGAAGCTCACAAATGTCTCAGCCTTGTCGCAGGCTCCATGGGAGGCCTGAGTGGCGCCTCTTGTGCCCCCTGAGGCGGAGAGGCGAAGGCAGGTGTGGGGAAGGAGAGGAGCCCTCTCATGGGCTTGGGCAGCTTCACCTGTGGAGCCCACGCCAGCTTCAGTGGCTTCTGAGCAGCTTTTGCCCGGGACGCATTGGCCCTAAGCCTGCCAGCTGCTTCTGGGCTGCATTTTGCCCAACTCTCCTCTGAGGGGACGGTCACCTCAAGGTGTTTCATTAGGTGACTTAACAAGCCGGGTAACTGCAGCCTGGCCCATCTCTCCCCTATGGAGCTGCTTTCTGCAGGAGGAGGGAAGGGTGGATGGCTCAGACTTAATTTGCATTGGCAGCAGGAATATTATTTTTGCATTAGAATGCCCAGTGGGTGACCTTATCAGGAGATGGAGCAGGGAGCAGGTGGCAAGTGAACAGGTGCCCACTGTCTTGTGGCACGTGAGGCTGGCGGCTTTGTGGGGTGACGGGAGGAGTCCACTCCCTCAGGGCCTGGCCTGGCCTGTGGCTGCAGTCTGCACAGCCCCCTGCACCCCCCGGGTCTGTCTTTACATGGACACTCCCTGGACCCTGCAGGCAAGACTCTCTCAGGCACGAGGCGACTTTATGTGCTTCTTGCCTTGTCCTGGGCTTGAATCCTGAGCCCCGGCCCAGCTGCAAGGTTGACTGTGCTGTCCAGTTCTTCCCCGCCCTGGTCCCGGGGCTGGGGTTGTCTCTGATTTCCGAGGCATTCCCCGATGAACTGCATCAGCACGCATGCCCTTGTGGTCATCTCTGCCCTTGTCCCCCTGAGGCCAGACTGCAATGCTGTGTCACACTTGCCTGGCTGAGATGCTCTTCACCCAGGCCTTGGTTTATCCCTGTGTTGTCACTGGGGCTGTGTGGCCTGGCTCGGTGCACCGAGTCCCCCATGCTCCTGCAGTGACCCTTTGCTCTTGACAAGGAGAGTCTGGGGTTACACCCTTCCACAAGGTGGTCTAGGGGGCCCTCACGAAACTCACGATCACAGTGAAATGTGTACACACATTCCTACTCACTCGCTTTTCCAATCTCTCTCATGCACACATGCTCACACACACATTTACTCTTCATTTTACAATAGAATGAGAAACAGATTTATATAAAATTATAAACCACCATACTGGGAAAGGATGAATCTGGACAAGCAGCCAGTACAAACCTCCCATTTTACAGACAGCGATTGAAGTCCAGAGGGGAGGGAACTTGGTCAGTGCCCAGAGCGAGCGAGCCCCTTGTCCAGACGAGACCGCTTTCACCGAAGTGATTATGGTTTAAGGAAAGGGAAGGTGAGTCAAACAGAGACAACGGGTGTCCAAAAAGAGATGCTTGTCTGAGAATATTTACGTACTGGGTGGAGGTGGGGGTGAGAGTGGTGCTCTTTGCTGAGCAATGTCAAGACCCTCTGTCCTTAGGCAGCATCTCTCCTGATGAAAGGCTTTCCTGTGTCACCTGCATGATCAGCAGGAACCAGGGTATCTGCTAGAGGAGACATACCTGTGTCTAATCCCAGCATTCCTGTCACCCAGCATGGAGTCTGGTCCAAAGTAAAGGGGCTCAAAGTGATGGATAGAGGAAAAATCACCACAGTGGTATTAAGCTGCTTCTCATTATGTTGGGGGTATCCTAAGACACAGTGTATTTTGAGGAATTGGGAGAGTGGGTAGGAAGGGAAGTGTCATGTTAGGAGCGATGGGGAGTGGTCAACATTGTGCTCTCCAGGGGTCGTAGCAGGTCATCAGGTTGGCTTTCTGGGCCACAGTGGATAAATGGATCTTTGGCATTTCTGAGATCACTGGTCCTTGGAATAACCCCCACACCTAGAAGCCATTTGTAAAAGAGACAGAGAAAGAGGAGGGAGAGAGAAAGAGGAGTGGATTACATACAGAACTGGGGTACAGGCCAGAGGTGCAGGGGTGGTGGCAGGATTCACCAGAGACAGAGTGGGGAACAGAAAAGGCAGGCTGATAAAGTACACTGCTGAGGGGAGCAGCGGGCGGGTCAGGAGAGGTCTGTTGCACCATGTGGGTCAGCTCCAGGGAGGGGATCGAACTCATGCTTTAGCTTCTTAGTGCTGCGCTTTAACCTGCTGCGCCACCAGGGAGGGCCAGAAGGGACCTTTTAATGCAGATGGGAAAGTGCATGTTCTGGTGGAGAAGCTTTGGTGTCAGGCTTATCTCCAGATGAGTTCAGAGTTCTTTTCTTCATGCTTTTTTTGATTTTATAGACTTCCTACCATAAGTCCGTGTTAATCTTTTGCATCACAAAATGTTTTAAAAAATAGTTACTACTGTTGTTTTCCTATTGTTCCTGCTATACTTGCCAAAGCTACCTATTATGTTTTTGAGATGCATGAGACAAAGCAATGAATTTAAAATGCTGGCACAGTGCCAACCACATACTTAGTGGGCACTCAGAAAAAGGCCATCCCTTCTCATGCTTAGCTGCAGAAATGTTGTCCCCAACGTGTATATTTCACTTGACAGTTTTGTTTTGAAGTTCAAAGTTTTCCCTCATTATCCTCTATCGTTCTGACAAATGTTATTCAGGTTATCGATCTTGCAATTTTCTTGGCTCTGTTTCTAGGGTTTCACATGCGCACACACTCATGCACATTATTTTCTGCTGGCCAGTGACAGGCTTTATATTTTTGGAAGGAGCTGGACTCGCTGAGGTCACTGGAATTGAGGCTATGTGGCTGGGGCTTCATCCCTTCCTTTATTCTGGTAAGAATGAAGCCAGTGATGGCTTTGGGCCAACTCAAGAGCCCCAGGTGCCATGAGCACCGTTTACCTCCTGCGTACCCACCCCTGGCACTGTCTCCTTTCTCTACACCTCAGGGAGCACTCTGGCCCCCTCATTCATACGTCCATCTTCCATTTGTTTGTCTGCCCGACCACCTGTCCACCCATCCATCCATTCAACCACCCGTCCACCTGTCCATCCACCCATCCATCCACCCGTCTATCCACCTGTCTACCTGTCAACCTGTCCATCTGTCCATGCATGCATGCACCCATCCATCCATCATCCATCCATCCATCCATCATCCACCCATCCATCCATCCAGCTGTCTGTCCACCCACCTATCCATTGACCCATCCACCTTTCCATCCATACATACATCCATCCACCCGTCTGTTCACCCGTCGACCTGTCCACCTGTCCATCCATCCATCCATCCACCTATCTGTCCACCTCTCCACCCATCAACCCATCCACCTGTCCATCCATCCATCCATCCATCCATCCATCCATCCATCCATCCATCCATCCATCCATCCACCTGTCTGTCCACCCATCTACCCGTCAACCCATCCACCTGTCCATCCATCCATCCATCCATCCACCCATCTGTCCACCTGTCCACCCATCGACCAGTCCACCTGTCCATCCATCCATCCGTCCAACCGATCCACCCATCCAGCTCCTGCTTATCTGTCCACCCATCCATTCACTCCTTTGCTGAAAAACTACCTGTAAAGCCTGCCACTTCCTTTATATTTCTCATTTTTGGAGTTAGGCCACCAGAGGTTGTCACCTTCGCCAGCTTTCTTGGGAGAAATGACAACTTGCGATGCTACCATCTGCCACATTTACCTGAATTACCTCCAATTCTGGAGTTTCTGCTTCCACAAAGAAGTGCTTCCTTGGGTTGATTTCTGACAGGTCCTGGTTTGTGGCAGCTGCCCCAGCAGAGGCCAGGGGGGAGCAGCCTCCTGGGGTCCCCATGAGATCACACTGACACTGTGACTCCGTCAGCACTTGGAGGCAGCGTGTTGTGTGAAGTGTACACTGTGTAATTGCTTATTTACCTCCCGCCTGCGATGGCCTATTGGAAGCTATCAATAGCTGCAGCTTATTTTCCAAATCTCTTTAGGGAACCGAAGTTTATCTCACATGAGAAGCATCCTTTCATCTCAGAGTTTTTAAGCCCGAAGATCCTTGGGAGGGAATGTAACCCACACGCTTTTTGGCAGATGGAGAATTTACCATGTGGAATGTGCGTTTGCTTTCCCAAGGTCATGTGGGCCGGACTGGAGGTGGGTCTCCTGCCTGGGCCTGCTGGGTCCAGCTGCTCTTCACTGGGTCATGCTTTCTGCAGACTCTGCCCTGCTTTCCTGTCTTCTGGGGCTCAGGGTGATCCTCACTGCTGGCTCCGTGAAAGCCACTTCTGGCGTGAGGAGGGGGCCTGCGGATCCGCGTTGGCTAATTCGTGAGACCAGGCTGCGAGTGGTGAACATTTTCTGATTCTGAGGATTTTTCGAAGAGTGGGTCTTGTTTTCACACTGAAGTGTGCCAAGTCTTTGGAGAGGTGGAATTGTGTGAGGATTAAAAAAGAAATTGTGGTGATTACTATGAACGTGGCTTCTGTGACATGCTGAGACCCCAGTTTGGGGCTGATGAAGTGCAGAGCACTGTGGGGTGGGGTTTGTGCTCCCTGATAATGCGGAGTCAGCGGCCTTCGGGCCAAACTGAGTCTTTTTTGGGGGGGGGGGGCGGCAAACTTTGGCTTGAGCTGGATTACAGTTTCTGATCTTTCTGTTCCCAGATTCACAAATATTTAATTACTCTGACCTAACCATTCTATAAAGTAGCTGCATGTATTTTGCCTCAGACTTTCAACATAAGCTCATGAACTGATTCAGCTCATCATTCTTTTACTCGTAGTGCAGAAATCCAAGAAGCTATGAAAATGGAAAGGTTTTTTTTTTTTTAATTTAGCACTAAATTCATTTGGCTGCCAGATCTGACCCAAACTGATGTGAAGCTATTTATAGTCTTTATTTATCCCACCTTGTGTGAGTTTCCATATGCCTCTTTGTGGAAATATTTATGTGTTGAACACAGAATGTTGCCCTGGATTCCTCTGGGGATGTTCAATGTGCCTATGTTATCTTTTGGATACCATTCAGCATTGGAATCATTCTGAATAGCATTCTGAATCACAATTGCATCTTGAAGGTTTTGGATCAGGGCTGAGAACATAGCTAATAATCTGCATTTTAAATGTAGGGAAGCCAGCCTCAGAAAGGTTGAGTTTCTTGCCCATGGATGCTCAGCTCATACATGGTACAATTAGATCCAAACATTGCAGATTTCAAAGGGATTTCAACTCCTTTTCGAGGGGAGTTCCTTTTCTGATCTGTGATGCTCTCCAACAGGTAGCAGGTGGCAGCCCCCCAGATCAGGAGATGTCCGCTTTAGGATTAGGCCCAGCTGCGGTGGGATTTTGAGTGGACAGAATACATGTGCCTCTCCTGGAGGCCTTAGCTTAGGAGGTAGTCAGTAATCCTTCCAAGCAATCTAGAATTGAGACCTCAAAAGCCAAGGGAAACCTGATCTAGGGCAAGAAATTTTGAGTTTAGTAGCATAGACACCTCCAAAGAGAAAAGCAGAAGTTCTGTTGACACTGCAGCTATTGGGGACACCCCAAATCTGTGGGATTACTGAGACTTCCTGCTGTGAGCATGGGGAATAGGTAATAGGTGGGTAGAGTCTACAGACCAGAGCTGGCAGGGCTGTGGAGCCAGGACTGACACCCACTGTTGCGTTATCCTTCCCCAAATCCCTGCCAAACAGGTTAAGGTCATGGCACCGAATACCTTCAAATGTGACCTATTTGAGGAGGAGTCATTATGGGTATGATTAGTTGAGGCTTGCTAGGGTAGCAGCGTCCTTCATCCAGTAGGGCTGGTGTCCCTAAAAGGAGGTGGCCAGGGGTAGACACAGGCACACAGGGTGAACCCCGCATAGTGCTGAGGGCAGAGTGGCGTGTGGCAGCTGTAAGCCAGGCAATATCAGGCATCGTCTTCAGACCATGGGGCATTAGAAAGGGGGCAAGACAGAGCCTCCCCTACAGGCTTCAGGGGGCGTGGCACCTGGATTTTGGACTTCCTTCTCCCCTCCCAGATCTGTGAGATAGTAAATCTCCATGGATTACATCAGTTTGTGGAGCCCTAGGAAGCCAGAAAACCTACATCCAGCACTGGGCAACAGTTCTCAGCCGTGGCTCATCTTTGACCTTTGGGACACTTTTAAAATGTCCTCATGCCCAAATTGTACCCCAGTGTCCTTGTCCAACTTTATTAGAGACTCTGGGGTGGAGCCTGAACCTCTACCTGGGGACCACAGCACACCTGTCACAGGTGCCATTCTGCAGTTCAGGCTCCTTGTCTCTGTCTCTCTCTTCTCTCCTTTCAGCCGGCAGCATGCAGGGAGAGCTGCTCTCTGTTGTGTGACATTCAGAGCAGTGCCTGGCGCACACTGAGTGCTTTCTCAGCATTTGCTGTTGTGATTTCATTAGTCGCCTTTATAGAAATCTGCTCTTAATCCTCATTTCCTGGAGGGTGACCCCAGAGTGGTAGGATTTTATCTGCCTGGCTCAAAGGGCTGTGTTTCTGGTTATGTTTGAAAGTTGTGCTTTACTTTCTTTTAACTAAGGCTTTTTTTTTTTTTTTTTTGCCTAAGAGCTAGATCATGTGAAGGGCACGTTTTAAATTTTTTTTTAAGAGAATGAACAGACTAAGTGTCGTTGAGCTTTGAAGTGACATTGAGTTGGCTTTTCACTCTAGGATTAAGAGAACTGGAGATTGGAGACTGATGGCGGGGTGGGGTGGGGGCGGTTTGCTGGTGATAGGGGAGGGGGGCTAGAGGGAGGCTATGTAGGAGCCAATATATCCCTTCAGACTTCTAGGCCTGGTGGATAACAGAAGGGAGGTTTCTCCCAAAATTTAGGGAGCCCACGCCCAGTAAAGGACATTAAAGTAGCCGGTGGTGTTCACTGTGATGTAGGATGCACTTGGATGGTACCTTAAACCAAGTCTGTGGTCAGAGATATGGGAGGAACACGTATAATCAGTTCAGCTGAAAGTATATGGTTCCTGTCTTCCCACAAGTGATTGCTCCCCAAAGGTGCCCCTAGGAAGGCCGAGGAGTGGATTGGGTTCCAACACTGGCCACTACATTAGTCATTGGTGAAGAAACTGCACTTCCCAGCTCCCTCCACTGGGAATACGCTCTCTCCTCTTTCTGCTTGGCACTCCCCCCCACTGCCTCTTCCTTCCTCTCTCAGCTCACCACCTGAAGGGCCTGACTGAATTTGGCCACACTTTGCCATTGTGTATTTATTGAAATGGTTAGTGATGAAGTTTTACCCTCTGCCCCCATCCCTTGCTGCACCACTGTCCTAACTCTCTGTATGGATGACTGGCTAAGTGCCTGGTGCATAGTCAGAAGTAGTTGAGTGAATAAATGGCTTGTAAATGAAAGGCTGCAAGCTGAGGTGGTGTTAAGCTCTGCCTGGGCTCATTCAGCTAGCCTGGCACACAGCTGGAGCTGCAGTGCAGGCCAGTCCCACTCAGGCACTTTGTTTTTGCTGCCATCCACCTGCTGGTAACTCTGGAAGGTCTTTTGCTGCAAACCCTGGTGCTGATGGAAAGGATTTAATGTCACCTACTCCAGAAACCCAAAGGCTGGTGGTCTCATCATCTTTCTGATGATCTAGAGGCTTTTCCATAAGTCTCCTGACTCTGTTCTCTCCCACTCTTTCAGCTGTTGGAACTTAGCTAGAAGGATTTGCTGATGTACGGACAGGGGTGTACATTTACAGAGGTGCATCCCTCCAACTTCTTTAGAAAGTGATTTTTTAAAAAGAGGATATTTGGGCCATTCGGGGGGGAAAAGAAGACCCTTCAGCAAGGACAGTCACTCTGTGGAGTTCTGAGCTGGGTTTGGATTCCGGGGTGATATTCTAGAGTCATGAGCCACGAGAAGGAAACAGCAGTCTCTGCAGGTTATTAAGTCTGAAGATGGGGATGAAGGATGGAACCTCACAGATTATTCTGTCACTCAACAGATCTTAATTGAGCCCCTATTTGTTGCCAGATATGGTAATAGATTCTGAGGATCCATCTGTGGGTGACTGCCAGCCCCCAGACAAACAAATCAATGTGCGTTTCATTAGTAGTGATGCCAGAAGGGTGGATGGGCAGGGAACCACTCTCTGGGGGCAGTCAGAGCTGTCAGAACAATCCATCCAGCTGGCTTGGTGCAGTCAGGGATTGTCAGTCCCTGTGCTCGGTGGTGGTGTGGTGCTCTTGGTCAACATGGAGAGAGTTGCGAGCTTGATGGGTTGGTGAAGGTGTGTCCTGAGACTACAGGATACAGGAGGTCTGCAAGGCGTGGCTGAGGTTGGGGCCAGACACTTGCTTTTCCACAGGAAGACACTATCAGAACCCGGCAGGGGAGCTGGGAGTGTCAGAGGTGGGTGGTAGGATGCGGGGCTCGCTCATAATGAGGGTCTGGGGTCTGCTGGATGTGCCTCGGTGGGCTCTGATCTCTGATGGCGTGAGGAAAGAAGTAGAGCTGAGTCCTGGCTCTCCCTGTCATGGCATGACTCTGGGACACTCTATACTTGCTTCCAGCCTTGGTCTCCTCACTGCAGCGTGGGAGGAGGAGAGGGCTGGGGGTCTTCTCCCTCAAGAACACACAGTCACTAGGCAGTTATGATGTCCTGCACATGCACCTCACTTCCAACGGCCTGGGTTCAAGTCCTGACTGCAGTACTTACTTCTTCGCTGGATGACATGGGGCAAGTTGCTTAATCTCTCTGTGCCTCAGTTTCTTCAGTTTTACTACAGGAGTGGGATACTTCTTTTTGCTTCCTTTTCTTTTTTTCTTTATTTTTACTGGGGTAGTATTGATTTGCAACACTGTATAAGATTTAGGGGTACAGGTTCACACCTCTTCAAATGTATGTAACCACACCACACCACTAAAGCTCCCTCCTGCACTGGGTCCTCTCCCTCCTCTTCCCCTGCAACCTCTTCATCTCAATTTATAATATTAATTTGAGGCCAATAAATGAGACAATGAACATAAAGTATCTGGCACAATGCCACAGACATAGCAAGTGCTCAATAAACATTAGCTATTGTTTTATAATCCTTTGCTGGTCATTTTGTTTTTATAAAATAGGCCTTTTAAAAAGGAACATTTAAAGTTTAAATTGACAATAAATCATTCCCATTTTATGGATGATAAATCTACCAAATGGTCTCCAAATTAGTGCTGGGAAGTGACCAATTGTGGATCCAAACCTGGGCTATTTATTTCTAAACCTCAACCTCGTGTTCTGCTTTTTTGGATTTGCGAGCTCTACAGACTAGATGCTGGCCTGCACCCAGCCTTACAGCTCCAGGGTAAGTGTGTCTCTAAGATGTGGCTTCTTCTTTTCTTTGCCAAGGTGTCAAGTAGTCATGTGGATCAGCTTATGCCCTGGGAGGGCTTTGCAGGAACTGGAAACGTCCAGAAACTGCTGTTTATCAGCTGGGAGTGTACAAACCACAGACACCGATGTTCTAGCTGCCTTCTGTGATAGGCATGGGGGACCAGTCTCCTGGGAGATGTAAGACTGCAAGGAACATGCCAACGTGGAAGTGGATGGAGTGTCTGGGGTGGGACTATGCCCAGCCCCATGTGGTCAGTGGGCAAAAGAGGGTTTCTTGCTCCCAGCCTGGTCAGCGGGAGGCCTGGGTGACCTGCTTGTGGCAAATTCCTTGGTCACAGGTCTTGAAGTCAAATTCTAGAGCTAGAGAGAGCTGGTTGGTTGACCCCAAGCTCACTCACATCGAGAATGAGAAAACGAGGCCTGGGGAAGTGGGGAGATTCTTGCTGTCTGCCTCCCTGTGTTGTGCCAGGCACACTGTGACAGCCATGTCTGTCATGTGCCACCTTATGGAAACTTCTACTCTGCATCCTGAAATCCTTACAGAATCCTTCTTAATAAGAACTGGATTTTCATTATGTTTTGCCTGAGTAAGGAGGCGGGAGAGGTATTTTCTGCTAGAATCTTCTGTCCTCTTCCCCTTTTTTATCTTCTTTTGCTTTTGTACTTAGTTCCCTATTTCCAAATGAGATAGACTCCTATATTTTTATAGGTCTTTAATGATTTGATTTTTAATTTTCTCATGTTTACTCAATCTTTATATTTATATAAATATTTATAATTTGCTTGCTCA
>NW_004567123.1:26802525-26807294 GCF_000260355.1 Condylura cristata | reverse complement strand
ATTTATATATTATATAATGTATGTATTTATATAAATGGAAATAATTGTTTCTATAAATATGTGTTTATGTGTTGATTTCTTATTTGGTTAGGGACTTAAGTTTTGGTTCATCATATGGATGGGAATCTAAATCTGCTTTTTCCTAAGTAGTTAACCAGTATCCCTACTACTTTGAAGTAATAGTCTATATTTGCTCCACTGCTTTGAAGTGGAGAAAGTTTTCTCATCAAACACCTGCTTAGCTCATATAGGATTTCTTGATACTCTTTCTACTCTTTGCCATACGCTTGTCTGTTTTTCTGTGAGTGCAATACTCTTTTATTTACTGTAGCTTTATCAGGTGCTTAATACTTAAAGGAAAATTTCTCTTTATAGTTTACTAAAAAATACATGTGCAGCCTTAATGTTTCCTTTCAGATATCCTTGAGAATTACCTGATAGATTAACAAAGAACATGTTTTATAAGAATTGCAAATATGGTACAATTTTTTAATGAGAATTTCCACCTTGACTTTATTGAGTTTTCAGATTTGGAATCATTACATGTATCTTCATTTCTTCAAGTATTCTTTTATATCCCTCAGTAAAGTTTTATGGGTTTCATCATTTGGCTTGCACACATTTCTGTATAAGTTGATTCCTAGATATTTCTACTATTGTGACTTAATTTATTTCCTGTTAGTCTCCAAGTGGTTATTGCTGCTATATAAGAAAGCTGTTGTGTCTTTTCCATTTATTTTTTAACCACTTACCTTACTGAATATTTTTTTTATCAGTGGCAGATTTTTTGAGTTCCTTTTTGGGTTTTTAAGGTTTCCAGACATATCAGCCAAATAGTGGCAATTTTATGTCTTTTAATTATCTAACCCTTTATTCCTTCCTTCCTCCTTTTCTTTCTTCATTTTAAATTTCATTGTTGAGGACTTGGAAATCAATGTTGAAAAATATGGTATAACTTTGTTTTGTTCCTGAATTTAATGGCAGTGACTCAGTGTTTCTCTTACATGCAATGCTCGCTTTTAGTTTCACATGGGGACTATGTTATTCCAAGGAAGTATTCTCTCTCTAGTATACCGGCTTTTTTAAAGCCAAAAATGTTGAAAGCTTTTACTCAAAGCTCTCCAGCAACAATAGATTAAAGATTGTTTTTCTCATCTTCATGCTACTAAAATGATAACATATAAATGCATTTCACATTTTCCAACTCTCTTTTTTCATTTCTAGAATAAGCATATTTCTTTCTCATGTAAGAGTTAATTATGAAGAATTCAGGGAGTTTTTTTTTTGGGGTGTGTGTGTGTGTACATATTTTTCAATAAGTTTTATAGTTACTGATTCTATAGTTTTTAAAATTGAATTTTCAAAGCATTTAAAAGGTTTGTTAAACCAAAAGAAATCCACATGGTTAAGATATCAAATCACTCAGAAGGACTCGTACTGAAAAGCCACCATATGCTGCTGTGTTCTTCTGCTTCCCAGATCCTTCTCTCACACTCCTCCATTTCTATTTTTTGCTTTTTTTCTGGTGGTTATGTCTACATGTATAAATACTTTGCTTAAAGCACTTTTCTTGACTTATTAACTTTGGTAGTCATCTGCTGGCTTTCTTTTGAGAGAAATAAGGACTTGATCTACTTCACCCTCTAACATAAAGTCAACAAAAGACTTTTCTTTTTTATGCCTTCTGCTGGCAAATCTTGCCAATGTAGACAGCATGCTGGAACCCCCTCCTTTTGCTCCAGACTCCAATAGGACCGTGCCCTGGATTAGAAGAGGAGCCCACTGATGCTCCTTCTTCCTGTGTCGGCCTCTCTCTTTTCCATCTCTTAATCTTTTCTGTGGTTAATCTTTTGTGGCTACCGGTTTTAGACTCTTCTTTCTAAATATTCCTGCTTTTCATGATTGATCAATTGTATTAGTTTAAATTTCGAAAACTCAGAAGTAGTGTATTTTAAGTAGTGTATTTTTTATTTTAATGGCCATTAAAATACACAAGTTTGTGTATGTATTGTACTTTGTTTTCTACCAGAATCAGGCACATCTTTGTACATCCCAAGGGAGTAAATGCCTAGCTTTAAGGATGATGGATTCTTTCTCTCTTTTACATTCCACTGTCCACCTTTATAACATCTAATTTATCAGCTTCCCCTATTCCACAAGAACTCCCACTTACTTTTAGAGTCACCTACCCTACTGTTCTGAAGACTGCTGGAAACTCTTCAGGAGTATCAGCTTAGATATTGTTTTTCAGTATCATTGACTTCAACCCAACAAGAAGCTATTGTTTTTACTTACCAGTCCCAAGTCTAATGGGAATTTGGTTGCTTCCAAACTCATTTTAGCTTCGTTAAAGCTGAAATGAAAGTGAACACAAAAATTAAAGAAATATTTCAATCTAAACAGAACTACATTCTCATTATAACTTCCTAAGAATGAGTATGTGGCAATTGAGTTTTTTAAGGCTTTCTTTGACTCAAAATGTGTGGGTCAGATTTAATTGATTGTTTTGCTGGGTATACAATTTTTAGTTGAAAATAATTTCTCTTAAAAATCTAAGTTATGGTGACAATTCTTCCTAGGATCCAAAGTGTTTGATAACAAATCCTGTCAACTCCCTAGGACTCAGTGATTGATACAAATTTTCTCCTGTTCTTGTTTTAAAATTTAAAGAATTTCAAAAATCCAATCATTTTTCAAAGATTTGTGGGGAGATAAATTTCAGTGATCAATTTATTGTTGATCCGCAACTGCAAATACTCTGAACTGAAAATATTTAAATGTGATCTCTTTCATTTATCTAGGTTTTCATTTCTCTAGGTTTGGACTGGCAGAAACATTCACCCTTCTTAAAATTTGTTTCATTGGCTACCTGCGTCCCTCTGCTAGTTACTAGAGACTCTGATATCTTGATATGAGCTTTCTTCCTCCCTATGTGTTATTACACCTTTTAGCCTCAGGTGGAAAAGTCATCTTTCCCCTCAGTCACCTGACAAGCCCTAAGTCCCTTTGGGAAGACCCCTACCATAATCTACTCCCACACCAGGGCTGTTTTTGAACTCAAGAAGACACAACAGGACAATATATAATCTAGTAGTCTCACATCTATTCGTTTCTGTAAGTGATTATTTTATTATCTGTGTTTGCTTGTTCTTTACTTGGATCTGAATGAATTTATAGGTGCCCCATCTAACCAATCTACTACAAATGCATCAGTGGATATTGTAGGTCTTACTGAATATCTCTGTGTGAAATAGAGTCAATGCTTTAGCACCAACAACTGGCAATTAATGTCAACCTTATTTTGTAGTGCCATTCTCTACACTTCCACTGACTTTATTTAACTCTTCTTTACTCATCATTCAGTCAAGTCTGCTTTCTTTTTTTTTCTCTCTTCCATTATATTATTTCTCCCCTCAATTATGGAAAGCAATTAAATCTTGCTTCTGGCTTTTAGCCCCAAACATGCATACTGAAATCTACTCTGGTGTTTAGCAAGGTGAAGGAGAATGTGATTGATGGGACCTTCATCATAAGAAATAAATAAAATGTTTTTCCCGCATAAGGATTGTTTTCCGGAAGAATTCTTGTGAATGACATGCTTTCCATCAGATTACAGACTATAGATTTTTGTGTCACCCACCTCTTGATGAAACACACTGTTAAAGACAATAGCATGACATTTGTTTCCTAAGGTATAAAATAAATGATACCTCAAATTCCTTTAAATGCTAATACTTTATAGTCCTATGAATTAGATAACTAAGCTCATTTTCATAGAGTAATAATGAGAGCTCATTCATTCACAAATACATTTATTGAAAACTTACTCTCCATATAAAAATTGAGAGTCTGCAAAGCAATTTACATAGATTTTCTAATTTAGGACTCCTAAAAAAATCCACGGGTTCACTATGATAATTATTATTATCTCAACTTACATATGGAAAATGTGACTCAGATATTCAGGTTAAGATCATTGACAGAAATTGTAGTACAAGATACCTCCTACCCAATACCTATTGAATTAAGCAAGCAAAAATACAAGGCAATAAAAATAAATAAAATTCACCACAACACCCAAACAAGGCTTTCAAAATCTGGTAAATAAGAAATGAAACAGAAAATACTGTTAAGGTGTGGATGGAAAGCATATCCTGAGATTTCTCACTAATACAAACACCTGGAGGAAAACACTTGAAGTGGGTTAGTTATCTTTTCCCATCTCTGAGTCAGGGATGACAAAATGGCCTGAGGCTGGGGTAGGGGAGAGCTTAGGGAAAAGGGAAAGGTTGTGGAGGTAATTTACATTCTTTGATGGTTGTGAAAAGCTTCAGGACTACACACCTGATTGGAAAATGTTGTAAAAATGGAGACTATCTCTTCTTTGGAAGAGTAAATACCTACACATATGCGGAGTGAATCCGATTGTAGGATGTTTCAAAAAAAATCTGGGAAGAAGGACGAGAGCCGCAGTATTCTAACTTGGACTTAACAGTAGCCTTGCTGGGCTCGTGCCTCCCTGTCACTGTCCCACTAGTTTACAGAAATCCAGCAGAACAAAGAATACTCAATCTTCAAACTTCAGCTTCAAGGGGAAAACAAACTGTCCCTTGCTTTGGTGGGAAGAGTCAGGTATCACCTATGCTATATATCACAGCAAATAGAATGTCAGGACACAGCCACCCAAGCACAGCAAGAAAGAAGGAAATATCAGGTCAACAACAGAACACACAACAAGGGGCGGGCAGAAAAAGACGATGGAAAGCAGA
>NW_004567123.1:26769358-26801721 GCF_000260355.1 Condylura cristata | reverse complement strand
TTTTTTTTTTTTTAATACAGGACTCCACTTATAAGAAGTATCTAGAATGGACAAATTCAGAAAGACAGAAAGTAGATTAGAGGTTACCAGATTAGGGGGATAAAAGATGGGGTGTTATTGTTTATGGTTACAGAATTTCTTTGTGTGGTGATGAAATAGTTTTGGAAATAAGTAGTGATGCTGGTTGTACAATATTGTGAGTGTAATTATACCACTGCACACTAAAACATGGTTACAATGGCAAATCTTATTATTATTTTGCAGAAACAACAACAAAAATAATAATAGTAATAATAATAATAATAATGGTGTGTTTCAGGAAAATACAGTACAGAAGGCTGAACACGAAGACATATCCCAGCTGAGCTATCAAACCAGGAATCGAGAAAGAAATAACCCAGTGTTTTAGCAACAAGAAAAAGAAAAATGTCAGAGTAGCCTCAAATTTCTTGCTAGCAACATTCATTATCAGGAGACCATGGGATAATGTCTGTTAGATGGAATAAGGTTCATAGGGTTCATGGCGAGAAAGCATAGCCTGAGATGATCATGGAATAGAAAGCTAACAAATAATTGTCCTCATGTCTCAAGGTACTCAAACATATAAAGTCGATGAGAATTTGGAAAAAAATACTGAATCACAGTATCCAACTAATGAAGAGTAAATAAATAAAAACCATGAATGCAGAACTCATGGTATTAGAATTGATGCTGACTAGTGACTCCAGATAAATACAAAAGCAATAAACAATTCTGATAATTAAGTTACAGATCAGGAAGTGGAGGTTATAAACCCAAGCAGCATATCAACAGACACTACCTCCATCTCAAGCTGAGAAATGAGGGTACAGAGGTTGTGAGGTGTCTAATACTGTCTTTCACAGCGTGGAGTCATTAAATAATTCCTAAAATGAAAATAGAAAACAACATAATCACCCCAAACTCTATATTTTCTTCACAATCTGAATTCTTAACCTCAAGAGGGAACTTTTGGCAATTATCTCATGATGAAAAACATTCAAAGGTCTAAATTTTCTTCGATTTGCCTTAATTTCCTTTCTCTTCTGCTAAATATCAGTAAAAATAAGCATAACATGTGAAGTTGTTCATGTAGATATTTTTTAAAAAAATAATTATTTTTGCATGGAACTGGCATGTAGGGCAGAACTACAGAGGGCAAGAGGCTTCCCCAGAGACAGAGCAGGGAGCAGAGCAGGCAGATGGACTGAAATCCACTGCTGAGGGAGCAGCAGGCAAAACAGGAGAGGTCTGCTGCGCCACATGGGGCCACCTCCCTGGCTGGGCATGGAACTCAGGACAAGGTGCTGATGACCCTGAGACTTAACCCCCGTCACTAGGGAGACCTGTAACATTTTATGCCATGTTTGGTAACTTCTACCAAATACATCAAATTGTTAACAGTGATTAATCATTGTGATTTTTTTGTACACTTTTTTTCTGACACTAAAAAATTATTAAGCATCAAAAATTTAAAAAAAAAAAATTAGAAAATTTTAAGTTACATCATCAAAAAGCATTAGAGCAGGATTCCTGCTTGATGCTGGGGGAAGGGAATTAGGAGACTAGGGCCACGTGACTGGGCAAAAGGAAGAAGCGCAGGTGCAAACCGCTGTGGCAAGAGCCATCCCTGTTGAGTCTGATTTTCACTGTGTGGTTGTGGGAGGGGCGATAGTATTTCAGTTGAGTGAGTTACTGTCGTGAATCCGATGCTGGGATTTTGTAGAAATCCTGAAGCCGCAGGTTGTGAGAACTGCAAAGATTAGGAGTTCATTACTTTCACCTGTGCCATTTCCACCGGGTGCTCAGGGATGGAAGTTGTAGAGCTGGAAAGTATTTCGGGGGCCATCGAGGCTCTCCTGAAGTCACATTCAGCCCTGGGCTTGACACTGGACACTGGCTCTGCTTACACTACTCAGCCACCAGGTCCTGTCCAGTCCTACGAGACCCTTCTGTGGCCAGGGGGTGGACGCCTGATTGGGATTCAGCAGATGTTTCTCTTGAACTTTCCCTGTAGGTAGGTCGCGCTTTGCTCTGTGATAGTACAGAATCTCGTCTTCGTGAGAGGGTAAAAGTCGTGCTCAGTGGTTGTGTGTGAACGGCGACTTCCCACCACCCATATGTCTACCCACACCTCGTTCCCTCTCCCTGCTCTTAGCCTCGGAGCCTTCAGGATGCTTATTGATATCCCCTTGTTTCTGAATGTATTTTACATTATCAAGTTGTCTGCTGTTTCAGTGTCCAGTATTGGTTTTTATTGCTAGGACTTGTTTTTCTACCCACAGACCTCTCCTACCTCCTCCATTTTGTTGAAAATGGCTACACTTCATCTTTCCTGCTGGCTGAATAATAGCCGAAACTGAGGATATACCACATCTTCTTGAGCCAGTTGTCTTTTTTTTTTTGTTCTTCCAAGATGTTTTTATTTATGCATACAGAACTGGGGTACAGGCCAGAGGTGCAGGGATGAGAGCATTCACCAGACACAGAGTGGGGAACACAACAGGCAGATGGATGAAGTACACTGCTGAGGGTGGTCAGGAGAGGTCTGCCGCGCCATGTGGGTCAGCTCCGGGGTGGGCATGGAACTCGTCCTCCAGTGGACAGCTTGATAGTGCTGTGCTTTACCCCTCTGCACCACCAGGGAGGGCCTGAGCCA
Source organism: Condylura cristata (assembly GCF_000260355.1). Taxonomy (NCBI): domain Eukaryota; kingdom Metazoa; phylum Chordata; class Mammalia; order Eulipotyphla; family Talpidae; genus Condylura; species Condylura cristata. The sequence goes on along the minus strand of NW_004567123.1, from coordinate 26,799,044 downwards.
GTTGTTTTTTGATGGGCGATTTTGGCTGCTTCCATGTCTGACCTGTGACCACTATTCAACAGATGATCTTTTGCTTTGATGGTTTTGTGTTCTTCAGAGAGCTGTCCAACAGTGGACTTGTAGAGTCAGATATTATTACACGCCCACCAATAGTGCACCAAAGCTTCTTTTGCTCTACATCCACTTTACTGCTTGTCGGGTGTTTTTCTTTCTTTTTTTATTTTAATATGCATGCTTGTTGTTTTTGTGAGGTGCCATCTTATTGTTGTTTTAACCTGTAACCTCTATTTCTAGAATGATGCTGAAGGCTTTTAAGTTTATTGGATTCTGAATGTCCTCTATGGTGCATTGTCTGCTGATATCTGTTGCATACTTATTTATTGGTGTTTTATTTATTTATTTACTTTACCATTGAGTTGTGTAAAATTTTTATGTATCTTAGCTATTAATCCTGTATCAGTTATGTATTGTGTGAATATTTTCTCCCACTCAATAGGGCATCTTTTTAATCATTTTTTTTCATAATAAAAATGCTTTTTTAAGTTGAGGTAATTTCAGTTGTTTTATTTTTATTTCCCTTTCCACAAGGATTGAGTCACCAAAGACATCTTTATTATTGACATCATGGGATATAGTGCTAGTGTTTCTTCCATATGTTTTATTGTTGCAAGTCTTATATATAAATCTTAATCTATTTGGAGTTTATTTTTGTGTCTGGATTTAGCAAGTGATCCAGCTTCACTGGGTTTGTTTTCCAGTTCCCAACACCATTTATTAAAGAGACTGTCTTTTCCCCACAGTGGGGGTCATAGCTACTTTACCATAGATTAAGTACTGATGCATGTTTGGGTTTATTTCTGGACTTTTGAGGGCATTCCAATGATCCACGTTTCTTTTTCTGTGCCCAAGGCATATTTTTTTCAGTACTGTTTCTTTGTAGTAAAGTTTGAGGTGAGGTAATGTGATACCTTTGTTTTTCTCTTTTTTTCCCATAGATTTCATTTGCAATCTGAAGCCTTTTGTGCTTCCACATATATTGCTATATTTTTTGTTTTATTTCTTTGAAAAATATTGCTGGTATTAGGATAGGGATTATGATAGGTTTATATATGATTTTGGTCAGGATAGTCACTTTGATTAATTGATTCCTTGTATCCATGAGCATGGATTGCCTTCCCCTTTCCTATGTCACTTAAGTCTTTTAATAACTTAAAGGTTATTGTATAGGTTTTTCTATCTCTTTTGTTAAATTAATTTTAAGTAATTATAAAATGCCTTTCAAAGCAATTAGAGTTCTTTTGCTTCTTGTTGCTTGTATATAAAAATAGTTATGTATTTTTATGTTGATTTTGTAATCTTCTGATGGAGTCTTTAAGACTTTCTATTTATAAAATTATTATCACCTGTAAATAGTAATGGTTTCACTTCTTTTCTGACTTGGATTCCCTTTATTTTCTATTTTTGTCTGATAGCTCAGCCCAAAACCTCTATTGCTAAGTTAAACAGAAGTGGTGACAATGGACATCTTGTATTGTTCTTAATCTTAAAGGGAGAGCTTTCAATTTTTCACCATTAAGTATATCTTGGCTGTTGGTTTGTGATATATGGCCTTTGTTATATTGAGGTAGGTTCCTTCTTTTCTCCTCTGGTTTAGAGCTTTTATCAAAAATGGGTGCTGAATCCTATCACATGCTTTCTCTAGATCTATTGATACTATCATATGATTTTTATCTTTACCTTTATTGATAGAAGGTATTACATTGAATGATTTACATACACTAAATCATCCCTGTACCCTTGGAGTACATTCTCACCATTTATTAAAGAGAAACAATCCTTGTGATATACTGTTGAATTTGATTTGCTAGCATTTTGGCAAAGATTTTTGTGTTGGATATTCTTGAGACATAATGATGGATAATTTTCCTTTTTTTTTGGTGCTGTTTTTATCTGGTTTCAATATTTGGATATTGTTTATTGGTAAGTGCATCAGGTAGTGTTACCTCTTGCATTTTTAAAAACAATTTAAGCAAATCATTCTTTAAAGGTTTGATAAAATTCATTTGTAAAGCTGTCAGATCAGAGATTGCATGCATGTGGGTATAATTCTGATCTTTGTAGATTTGTTGACAGTTGACTGTGTTCCAAAACAGGGTTTGTTCTTGAAAACGTTCCATATACACTTGAAGAGTATGTGTGCATTGCAGCTTGGGGAAGTGGTGTGTAGGTATCTGTTAGACCTACTTGATCTAGCTTCTCATTTGAGCTTCTCATTAATGGGCTGTTTATTCTTTGTTTTGATCTGCCCATTGTTGAAAATGTATTTTTAAAACCCCTAGCCGTATTGTGCGTTGTCAATCTCTCTCTTTAGTTAGTTCTGTTATTGCTTTATATATCTCAGTCCTCCATCATTTGGTGTATATGTATTTATGAGTGTTAATCCTTCTTGTTGCATTAGGCCTATGATGGGAATCTACTTTATCTGTTCCTGAGTTGTTGTTGTCGTGGCTGTTTGCTTGTATGAGTGTCTTCTGGTTTTAAAGTCTATGTTGGTCTTTTTTGGTAAGATTTTTTTTTGTAAAAGAAGAAATGACTTTTGTTTTGACATTCAGACATTCTCCAGCTGTTGGTCTTTAAGGTGATTATGCGACATGATTGCTCATGGCCACTGTGTTGTGGTTTTGGGCTTTTTGACTTATGATTTACCTGTACTTTTTTTTTTTTAAAGGTTTATTTATTTATTTATACAGTACCAGGGTACAGGCCAGAGATGCAGAGGGTGAGGGGATTCACCAGAGACAGAGTGGGGAGCAGAACAGGCAGATCGATGAAGTACACTGCTGAGGGGAGCAGCGGGTGGGTCAGGAGAGGTCTGCCTCGCCATGTGGATCTCCTCTGGGGCAGGCGGGGATCGAACTCATGCGGAAGTGGCCTTAAGCTTCTTAGTGCAGTGCTTTAATCCACTGCGCCACCAGGGAGGACCCTGTTGTTACTTTTTTAGGTCTTTCTGTTTGTTTTATTTAGCTTCTACTGTCATTTTTTTTTTTTTCCTTTTGGTGCTCCTTCTATTAGTTTTTGTTCGAGGCTTCTGCTGAGGGCAGTACATATTTGTGTGACCAGTTGGGTGATCTGGCCTCTGACTCACTTTCCTGGGCCACACTGTTAATCTGTCCATCCTCATCCATTTAAATGATCTAGGTGTTGCTTCTATATTGGTTGTTCTGTTGCTTCCTAATAACCCCTTTAACACTTTTTCCACATGTAGCTTGGTATTGATAAATTCTTTTAGTGTTTGCTTTTCAGTGACACTCCTTACTCTTCCTTCTGTCTTGAATGTTAATCATGCAGAATTAAGGATTCTGGACTGGAAATCTTTTTGTGTAAGTACTTTAAATCTCACTTGCCAATCCCTTCATGCTTGTAATGTTTCTACTGAAAAGTCCACTGACAGTGTAATTGGTGTTTCATTATAGATTATCCTTTTTCTCTTGATGTTTTTAGTATTCTGTCCTTGTAATTAGTTTTCAGTAGCTTTATTATAATGTGACTTGGTGTGTGTCTGTCTGGTATTCTTTTGTTTGGAACTCTTTGTGCCTCCTGGATCACAGTGTCTAGTTCATTTCCCAGATTGATACGGTTTTTAGCAATTACTTCAAGTTTTTCTATGCCAGTCTCCTCTTCTTCTCCTTCTGGGACCCCCATGAAACAACAGTTATTTCTTTTTAGATTACCCCAAAGGTAATCTTATACTCTTCATTTTTAGAGTTCTTTTTTTTCTATGTTGTTGGATTTGTTTGTTCTGCATCATTGTGCTTTCAAACTCATTACTTCTATTCATTGCTCTGTTTGTCTGCTGTTGAGGCCCTCAATTGCATTTTTCATTTTAGTTATAATATTTCTTAGCACTCTTCTAATTATAACTGCCTCATCCTGTCTTTCTTTATTCTCTTGCTGTTTTATAGCCTCCTTTTTTTTTAAGTTCATAAATGTTGTTTTAACTGCTATCTTAAATTCCTCTTCAACCATGGTTATAGTTCTGCTGCGTTGAGGCTCTTCTTAAGTTTCTTTTGTTTTGCTTTTGCTCCAGCCTTTCTGGTAGGTTCTTTCTTCACTTCACTGTTTTATGAATTGTAGTAGAGACAGGCTTTCAAATGACTGCCTTTACATCTGTTCAGGTAGTCAGAGAACTGGTGCCAGTAAGGTGTAGTGGGTAAAAAAGGACTGAGAAAGTGCACACCAAAGGATCAAAGGATCACCTGCAGAAATTATCTGGGGCTCAGGCTTCCTGCTGTGCTGTGGGTACCAGAGGTATGTGGTGAGCCCTCCCCCTTTGTCCAAGTGTCTTGAATTGTTTCCTGGCAACTTCCACCTCTAGGTTACTTTTAAGCAAGAGATGCAGCACTCGGCATGGGTTATAGTTGCTATGGGGGACACAGGTCGGGTGGGGAGTATTTCTCTTTCCTACCCAGAGGCCTTATCCTGGACTATTTGCTCATGTTATTAACAGGTACTTAAGCTCTGCTTTATGCAAGTGTTCATTTGTTATTTTGACTTTAACCCTGGGGGCAAGGGGGGAGGGGGTGGCAGGTGTTTTGATTATCCCAGCCTAGGGAGTCACCTCATCTATAAGGTGACCTAGGGGATCTAGCCTGCTTCTATCTGCTGGTTCAGGCTGCAGCTGTTCTGCAGTGATAGCCTCGGGCTTCAGCCATTCACCCTCTGGTTCGCACTCCTGCTTCCCGGCTCTACAACAGTGCACCCTTTATACGGATGCTAACTCTGTTCACCTCCTTATCCAGCGTAGTGCTGGGTCTCAAGTGTCCCCAATAATGGCATGCACCCCCGAACCAGCAACTATTGGGGCTCTGTACAGCAGCTGCGCCTCTCTCTGTGGGTTGTGCTGTGCTGGTGTCGCTATAGCCAGTGTTCACTAAATGGGCCATTTAGCTGGGTGCCTGCTGCATGGTTTGTTTTTCCTTCGGGGTTTTGGCCTTGCAGTGGTGTGGTGTAGCTGTGAATATCCCCTGCACTCCTCTGCCTTCCTGCTGGACTCCACCATGTGCAGATTCTTCCTGTAAGAACCCATGCATGTGACATTGTATGGGAGGGAGGATGGAGGTCTCTACAGAAGGAGTTAGAGATCTCAAGGTGAGAGAGTCCTAGATCCAGGACTAAACCCAATGATATGCATCTTGGTAAGAGGAAGAGAGGTGGGCTTGAAATATAGAGACACACAGGAGGGCCTGTGAGGACAGTCTGGGGTGAGTGATGCATCCACTAGGAGCTGGACGCGGCAAGGAATTCTCCCAGGAGCCCTGCTGACACCTTGATTTCAGACTTCCGGCCTCTAGAACTGTGAGGGAATAAATTCCTCTTGTCTGGGACCACCAACCCCGCTCGTTTGTTATCACAGTTCTGGCTGGGAAATGGAAGGAAAGGCTCCAAGGAGGCATGTCTGACTCAGGGTTGGTTGTCTTTGTCCATCTCCATCCTTCTCACCCAAAGATCAGTGGGTGAAAAGCAGCTGCCCTGCCCGGAAGCCTGACTCAGCGGTTTCCTCTTCATCCTGCCAGCCTCAGAGCAGGTGGGGGTCTTCGGAGCACAAGGATGATCTGGGCAGTGACAGCAGCACTGTTACAGGGCAGGGAGAGAGAGGGGCACCCCTGAGCCCCCAAACTTGCCTGCTTTAAATAGGTTCTGCCATCCACCACGTCAAGGCAAAACATAAAAGCTTTAATGAAAGGAACTTGAATACAGTGAGTATACAATACAGAAAAGACAAAGAATATAATTTCTAAATCAAACACCTGAAGTTGCCCCTCTCCTTGTGGGTAGAAGTCCACCCAAAAGGGACTGGCCCAAAGCAAGGCCCGAAAGCCTGTCACAAGCCTAAAGCACCTTCTGGCCGGGACCCATAGAAAAGGGTCAGAAATGGCCGGACAAGTCTGGGAGGAAAAAAGCAAAATCAAAATTAACATAAAAAAGCTGCCACAGTCAACCTCCCCACGGGTGTCTCACCCACATCTGTGTCACCCAGCACAGGGCCAAGAAACCAGCATGGTTTCTTCATCACATGCTCTCTGCTCCATGTGGCTTCCTCAGGTCTCCTTCTGGCTCCATCCTGCTTCCTTCTCCAGATTCCCTCTCTTCTCTGCTCAGCTCCACCCTCCTTCTGGCTGGGGCAGGGAACCTGGAACTTCCTCCTTCCCTGGGGACCCCCCTGTTGCAGCACTTAGACCTGTTGGCTGGGTTTGCTTCACCTTTGAAGCTGATCTAGAAGGTGGGCCCGCTGGCAGCCACTTCCTCTGTACCCCATCTCCACAGCTGCTGGTCCGCAGATGCTGCTGTCGATACACCATCCCTCCGATTCCCTTCTGTGTCCTATGGTCATAAGCCTGGAGTCTGTTTCCCACACGCCGTAGCCTGTGTGTCCTGGTTAGGCTGCCCTGAGAGAGACTTGGTGCACTGGACTCGGAGCAGCCAGTCGCCAGCCCTCACGGTGGCTGCGGTGAGCAGACAGGATTCTGCGTGCTCACTGTCCACTCTGGAGCCGCAGGCAGCCAGAACCATAGAGCTAGCTTTCTCGTGGCCCTTGTCCTTGGGAACCCAAGTAAGTAGAAATTTCTTAAAAGAGTTGACACATCTGGTCCACATTTATTGACTGTGCTTTTAGTTTTGGGGACTAACTCATTGTTTTTGATCCAAACAGAAAAACATCAGGCAGACATTACTCCTTGGTTTACGTAGTAGAGGAACAACTCAGAAAACCCCAAAAACTGCATAAAAAAAATAGGAGACACATATTTGGAATAGGGCAGCAGACACCATGGGGTGCCCAGAGCCTGGGAACTCTATTTGGGATGTTCAGAGTCCGTGATGGAAATGCTTTAAAATCCTCTGAGAATCTTCTTGCATCTTCCCATAAAAATCCCCTAAGACAGCATGAAAGGCTAAGGCCATAGCAAGTCAGACAACTTTGACAGAATCTGGAGAAACGTCCCTCAACCTGAAGGCTAATTAGGGTGGTCAAAAAAAGACATCCTGTGCTGTGCCTTCTCCCAAAATAAGATGTGGCTTTAATTCTTTCCTGTTCCCCTTGAATACTGAGCTCTGTGCCAACTGAAAATGGGACAGGCATCCATTTCCAGCATGAACAGGACTTTGGGAAGCACTCAGAGTTCTATTGTTTTCCTCCCACCCTTTCTTTTTACATCTTGCTGGAGGCTGAAACTCACGAATTTACAACAGGGCAAAAATTAGCAGGAAATGGTGGTGGCACACTGCATCTCAGAAGGTGTAGTTTTCACAAGTAGAGTGATCTAGGTGGGCCGGGAGGAGAGCTCTGTGGATGGTGGATTCTCACGTACGCCATCTGTTCGTGGTGTCAGAGAAGCAGACAGTAAGCGTAGGAGATGAGCCAGCCACCATCCTGCTGAGTCTAATCTAGTTAGTAAGAAGTCCCATTTTGGAGCGCTCAGTCTTCACTGAGAAGGCTTCAAAGGCGGGAGTCCGCAGACAGCAGCCTGCCCCTTGTGTTCTAAAGTTTTATTGTCTCCCACCCTTGTTCCTTTGTTGATCTGTTTTCTGTCTGGCTGCTGTCATGCTTCAGTAGCAGAACTGAGTTATTGTGACAAAGACGATGGCCTGCAAATTCTTACAGCATTGATTATGTGGCCTCTCATGGGAAGACTTTGAGCTGTTGCCTTTATGAACTCAGTTAATCCTTGTGATTCTGTGAGGCTGGTCTTCTCATTATCCTCATTTTGCAGATTGGGAAACAAAGAGTCGGAGAGGCTTAGTAATTAATTCACTGACGCACTGTTGGAAGTGACGGAGCTGGAATTGAGCGGCAGGCAGACGTCAGAGCCTGCGTCTTTATTGCTATGCTGTGTCCTCATGTAAAAAATCTCTACAGTCGGGCCCTCCCTGGTGGCGCAGCGGGTTAAAGCACTGCACTAAGCTAAAAAGCCACTTCCGCATGAGTTCGATCCCCGCCTGCCCTGGAGGAGATCCACATGGTGTGACAGACCTCTCCTGACCCGCCTGCTGCTCCCCTCAGCAGTGTACTTCATCGATCTTCCTGTTCTGCTCCCCACTCTGTCTCTGGTGAATACTCTCACCCTCTGCATCTCTGGCCTGTACCCTAGTTCTGTATGAGCAAATAAATAAATCTTAAAAAAAAAAATCTCTACAGTCTTCTGGACATTAACAGTTAAGGTGTGAGTTGAGCCTGTGAGGTGCTTCTTGTGCCTCTTCCCAGAAGAGGATCCGGCAGACTCTTATCCTATTAGCAAAGTGTGAGAAGCTGGGTCTATGGCATTTAGAGGGTGTAGTTGGGACTCAGGAGATTTAGTGGCCACTTCATGCATGATCTATCTAAAAATGACATGGCACCAGAAATGCATGGGACCATGCATACATCCCTTCCTGGGGAAATCATCACTGAAGTGATACTTCGGAGTATCCAAAGATGAGCTAAAAATCAAGAACTTAGAATGAGGAAATTCCTGGAATAAAAAGAACTAGTGCGTCTCCCCGCAGGGACTCTATAGAACTCCACTCAACTTGTTCCAAAGCTCTAGAGGAGAATTTTCCTCTCAGCAAACTATCCTGATGAGGTATCTCAACTGTTTTGTTCATAGCCACGTTCCCAGGGCTGGGTGCTTGGTGAGTAACAGGCGCTCAGTGCCATCCATGAGCAGGTGGCCCTGAGGAAGGGGTGAGGGTGGCTCTGCCTTCCTGGGTGGCACCTGGAGTAGCTTCAGTGCAGACAAGTCCATTGTGACCTGGAACTCCTCACTCAGTCCCTCCTTCAGGAAAAGTGTATTAGCCAGTCACAAGTACCACTCAGTGCCCCCAAGCCATAGATTGACTTAAGACAGGCCACATGGATGGAGCTGGAAGGGATCATGCTTAGTGAAATAAGCTAGAAAGAAAAGGAAAAATATTGAAAGGTCTTGTTATAGAGTACCCCAAATCTGTTAAGAGGACAGGGGGTGAGGGACACCCCTAAAGCCCCCAAAACCTGCCTGCTCTAAGTGGGTTCTGCCATCCGTCGCAACAAGACAAAACATATAAAACTTCAATGAAAAGGGATTTTAATACAGTAAATATACAATATGGAACACAAAGAATATAACTTCTAAATCAAACACCTGAAGTGACCCATCCCCTCATGGGCAAAAGTCCACCCAAAAGGGATTGGCCCGAAGCAAGGCCTGAAAGCTGCCACAAGACTAAAGCACCTTCTGGCTGGGACCCATGGAAAAGGGTCAGAAATGGCCAGACCAGTCTGGGAGGAAAAGAGCAACATCAAAATCAATATAAACACTGCCATAGTCACCTCCTTACAGGTGTCTCACCCACATCTGCCCTAACCAGTCCAGGCTCAGGAAACAAGCCCGGTTTCTTCATCACATGCTTGCTGCTCCATGTGGCTTCCTCAAGTCTCCTCCTTGTTCTCCATCCCGCTTCATTCTCTCTTCTTTTCTCTCCTTTTTCTCTTCTCAGCTCCACCCTCCTTCTGGGTGGGGCAGGGAACCTGGAACTTCCCTTTTTCCTACAGTGTCACTTGTAGGAGGAATGTAGAGAAAATAAAAAAGGAATAAATACAAAAATGAACTATAATAAAGTATAAAGTAAAATCAAAATCATCTCAAAATCATCAAAATCTCTGTAGACCGGAGACATTCTATAGGGGAGGAAGAGGGCGAGGGACCAGGACAGGGGTGGGAGAGCATAAGGGACCATGGTGATGGTGTCCAGGGAGTGGGTGTGGGGATCCCGTGGGGAGACCACACATTGTGCAGAATGAAGGATAATGGAGTGACTATATATGTATATTTAAAGATTTATTTATTTGTGTATACAGAACTGGGGTACAGGCCAGAGGCTCAGGGGTGGTGAGAGGCTTCACCAGAGACAGAGTGGGGAGCAGAACAGGCAGATTGACGAAGTCCACTGCTGAGGGGAGCAGCGGGCGGGTCAGGAGATGTTTGCCGCGCCATGTGGTCACCTCTGGGGCAGGCGGGGATTGAACTCATGTGGAAGCGGCTTTAGATTCTCAGTGTTGTGCTTTAACCCGCTGCGCCACCAGGGAGGGCCGGAGTGACTATATTTAAAAAAAAAAAAAAAAAATGACAGTCCAAGTGTGAGGAGGAAATACTCCAAGAGGGTTGTATGGCCAACGATTTTCTCTACTTGCTTCCATCTTTCTGGTCTCTCCTCCCCAGTCCATTATAATGAAAAGTACACACACACATGCTATTTAGTCATCTCCACAGAAATCCTCCTAAGTGGAGGGCTTGCTAAGGTTAAGTCCTGGGACACCCCACAACTTCTGAGCCAGTAGATCTGGGGTGAAGATTTGCTGGACTTGAGGATTTGTTTTGGCTCAAGCTCCCGGATGCTGCTGCTGCTAGTGTGGAAACATCATTTGGAGAGCTTCTGGCAGAGTGTTCTTGGGCTGCACCAGTGTGGAGAGAGGCTGGGACCTCCTGCGTCATTCTGCGCTGTCAGATTTTAATGAGTGATCAGGGTCGCTGCTGGCTCCACCGGTGTCTGTAAGAGTCAATATTTCTAGGTCTTTTCATGAGCTGGACGCTAGTCTTAAGTATTTAGCATAAGTAAACAGGTCTAGTTCTTATTATGTTTGTAGCAGGTACTACTCTCTGCTGTCATCACTCCAAGTTTCCAGATGAAGAAACTGTGGCTCAGAAAATGTAAGTCACCAGCCCAAGGTCACACAGCTGGTAGGTCACATGGCTGGTACTGACAGAGCTGGGTGTCGAGCTGGTGATCGGGATCCATAGTCCATGTTCTTACCCTGTTGTTCCACTGACCCTACAGCAGAGAGAAGGTAAGAAATGACCCTAGTGATAGTGGAAAAATTATTTGGTCTTTCTCTCTCCTATTTCTCGTCTCAAAAAAGCAAGTAATGTTCCTATCTTAGAAGAAATAAATACCTTTACATTAAAAAAATACTGTCAGAATTAATTGGATAACAGCTGTCAAATTCTTGTAGCTCCTTAGAGAATGGTGAAAGAGGAGGAATACTTATGGTGCTCTTTTCTATGTGGACCCTCGTACATTTGGGGAAGTCAGACGCGTGTAATGATATTCTTGGTAACTGGCAATGAGTGAAGGGGGCTGCTGACATCAGAGGTGCAGTCTTGCTGATGCTGGGCATCAGAGAGAGAGCCCTCATGTGTGGTGGCCAGTGTCCAGAGCCCTCCGCTCCTGGGAGAGGAACACAGGGAGCTTCTTTAAGGAGGCAGCATCCCGTGGCTCTGGCCAGGGGGTGGGGGGTTAGGGGGTGGGGGGGTTGCGGCCCTGCCTGTCGATGGCCCATCAGACAGGCGAACAGCTTATGTTGATGGTTTGTCAGAGCAGACGAACAGTGCGACCACTGGTTCTCAAAGTGTGGCTGTAGATCAACTGCATCAGCTTCATTTAGAAATCTGCTTGAAGTGCAAATTCTTGGGTCCACCCCAAACTTACTGGAGGTGGGGTCCAGCAGTTTTCAACAAGCTCTTTAAATAATTCTGATGCATGCTACAATTTGGGCCCCACAGTTTTAGAAAGAAATAGCAATGACCTTGGTGTCAGATACACCTGAGTTTGAAGCCTGGCACTGTCACCATCTGGCTGTGTGACTTTGGGTAAGTCACTGTACCTCTCTGATCAAGTTCCCCATCTATAAACGGAGGGTGGGGTGTCCCAGAGGTAGTCTGTAAGATATAATGCCTCCTAGTCCTTCCACGGGTTATTGGCTGTCTTCCTTCTTGGCTTGGAACCAGCCTATTTCATCTGCTGGAACAGTCTTGCTATTCACTTCACTCCTACTGTCATTTTTTTCTTTTTATACCTCCTCCTCCAAATCAAGTCGGGGCTCGGTATCTCTCCATGGAACTATCCGCCTATCTGTCGTTTTCCTTGTCTCCCTTTCCCTTGTCTGTAATCTCTACAAGGGCAAAGCTCTCTGTGCTGACTGCTGTTTCCCCGGGAAGCTGGATACATAGTAGGTGCACAGGTAGCATTTGTGGTTAGAACTAATTTCATTCTGTTAGCAAAATCTAGGTTCTAGTGGATTTTATGAGGAAACCAGTGGAGGGGTGAATTCTCCTGCCTGGAGCCACAAGGAGGAAACTGAGGCACAGAGGTAGTAACTGACTCAGGCTTGTGTTGGAAAGAGAACAGATGGAGAAAGGAAGCCAAGAGGATTTGAGGGCAGGGCTCTGAGGCATTGGAGTAGCCCAGTGCTTTGGAACAGCTTCATGGGGGCAGAGGGCTGCTCTGATGTTGGTCTTAGACTCACCTCAGCCAACACAATAAGGTCTGTTGATGGACAGCGGGCAGTCGACCTTTGAACAAAGCAGGGGTAAGAGTGCCCACCTCTCACAGTCAAAAATCCATGTGTAATTCTTGACTCCCCTTCACCTTATTCTTTTGGAGTCTGAGAGGGTTTGGTGTCAGGAACTCCACCCTCACCCTGCCCTGGGATAACCAGATCTGCCCATGTTCAGGTCCCTTATAGTTCTCCATACGACAGGTCCAAATCCATGAGTTCAACTGACTGGTGTCAGTGGGTGTCAATTGGTTAGATCTGTGTGTGGGAGCCTGGAAATATGGAGGGCCAGCTATATTTACTGGGAAAAAAAAATCAGCATCGACATGGACCTGCATGGTTGAAGCCCCATTGTTCAAAGGTCAGCTGCAGCGGGTGGCATCTGGCCAGCCCTCCAGGGAGGTCTCCTGGCCTGTCCCAGGCAGGCATTCTGCAAAGCTCAGCATGGCTCTTAACCTTCACCTCCACATTTTACTTCTGCTGGACAGGGTGAAGGACCTCAGAGTGGAGATGGACACTCTCCCCAGAAGCAAAGCACAAAGCACACCCCTTCCCCACCGTTGACCTTGCACTCACTCCGTGGCCATGTGCTGAGGTTGTTTCCAGAACCAGATAGCATTGTTGTGGGGGAGATGAAGTGTCAGGTGAGGGGAAGGGAAACTTTCATCCTTTACATTCCTCCAAGTCCTGGAATTTAAAAGCTTGGGAAATAATAGCATTGACCCAGTTGAGTTATGCAAAGGAAAGTCGGCACTATTTTCACAGGCTTAGTCATCTCCTCATCTTGCTCCTCCCTGCAGCCCCCACCCATTTCCATTTATGTCTTTTCCCATTGCAAATATACGAGGTAATAATCCAGTATTTTCCATGGAGCATGGCAAACATGCTATATATAAGACACAGTTGAACATTCTGTGAGTGTAATTGGAGCATAAATGTAACTAATCAAAATATTATCATGCCAACGGATGTGTGAAGAGTTTGGAGATTTAAAAAAATATATATTTTAGTTCCGTGTCATTTCAATTTAGAGATTTAAAGCTGCAGAGGCAAAGGACTCAGCCCAGTGAATGTCAGGAACAATTTGGGGTCTGACAGCACCCCGGCAGCCCTGTTGCTCTCTTCACTCTTAATATGGCAGCAGCTTGACAATCAATTTCCTTTTTGTTCTTTCCTCCCACTCCGGGCCCCTCTTCCTAGCTGCACCAACTCCCCAGGGCAAGGGCAGCCAACCTTGGGAGTACGTGATGATTCCTTGTCACCAGATCCAACACACCCACCTTGGCGTAGTCTAGCACTAGGGGTTTGTTTCCTGGGCTGGGGTTTCAGCTCTGCGACTAGCTGTGTGGTCTTGGGGAAGTTTCCTCACCTCTCTGTGCCTTGGTTTCCTCATTTGTAAGAGAAAATGATAGCGGTGACATCATAGGGTTGATACAAGTAAAGCGTGATGTTGGGTGGTTGCTGCATGATTACTAGTGAGCGGAATGCGTTCCTGTAGGATCACAGATTCACTCTTTCTTCAGGGATAAGAGCTCTCTCTCTCCTCACTCACCTTTCTGCAGAAGGAACCTAGATAGAAAGTGAAGCCAGTGTTGGCCTGTAACTCACCGCTAACCACTCCTGTGGCTGGAACCAGGGATTTCCTAGCCAGAGAAGACCCTAGAAACTCCACCTGTTTTCAGGTGAGGAAACAGAGAGAATCTCTCGCATCCAGAGGAACCGAGTGTCTAGAATAGAAGCACTGGAAGGGGCCTCAAGGGAGAGAGGCTTTCTGGGGTTGTGCGTGGTTTAGGTTTTATTCTGTTGTCTCCTCTCTCCCTCTCAATATTTTTCCCTCACTCAAATCTTATTTTTCAGGCCATCTCTGCCCTCTTCTCCCTTTTATTCTTTCTCTTTTTTCATTTTCCTCCTCCCTGCCTCCTCTCTTTCCTTCTCATCTTTTTCTCAGGGGTGAGGAAGGAAGGCCAGTGGCCCAGAAACTGGACTAAACCCCAAAGGCCAGAACCCCTTCCAGTAGCACCTTCAAATCCAATCACCTGGGTTTTATTCCATTTTTAAACTACATTATTCACAGCTACATGGATTATCAGATAGCTGTTTCTTGGAAAATTGCCTTAACAAATTTGCATATGAAATGCTTAAACTCCAACTTATTGGTCTGAATGAATGATTACAGAAATAGTTATTACTTATTCACACAAACTGACTCTGACAAAGTGCTCACAATGTTCCGTCCCTTTGAAACTTCAGAATGTATTTTCCTTGTTTTAAATAGATATTATATATTCATTAAACTGTAATTAATCCCTCCCCCCAATTTTCTGATGTATTAAAAAAGAAGAAAGCAAATTGCTTTTTCTTTCTTTTTTTTTTTGATACATGAAAATGAGATTGTTTTCATGGATACTACGGATAATATTGAATTATATGTTACTTTGAATTTTGGTAAAACGTATTTGTGATGGGCTTAGTGATTACTAGTCTTTGTGAACTTGCTAGTGGAGTTGTTTTTCTTCTACATATATTTTCTTTATAGTATAGTGCACCTCTTGGCGTGTTTATGCTTCTTGCTAAATTTTGTCATTATGGGCTTTTACTTTATTTGTTTTTCCTTAAGATAAGGAAAAGCAGAACAGATCAGCAGGTAGAATTACAAAACAAACTCAAGTGAGCAAAAGAAAACAGAGCTTTGGCCTGGGATGGTCCAAGTAGTTAGTCAGGGAGAAGATAAGAACTGAAGTAGGTAAGTTTGGAGGAGAAGATCAAGGAGGAAATGAAGGAGGAAGGAGAGGGAGGGAAACAGGAGGAAGGAAAGGAGGTCGCTGTGGGGGGAGATGTTATTATGGACTTTTCAATTAAGCCTTGTACAAAATTACAATGCTGGAAGTTGGGACAGGCTCAACAGTGCAGGAATTACTGTTCTCTGGACACTTGTGAAAGCTAGAAAGAGAGCGAGTGGCCTTGAGCTGGCTTGGGGCCACTGTGGTGGGTTTGGGTGTTGTGGATTTCAGGAATGTCATCCCCCCCCCCCCCCAGGCTGGACATCTGGAGGGTGCATCAGTCTCCTTCCCATAGCTGCTGTAAAAAGTAACCCAGAATTTAGTGACCCAAAATAAAACTCTTTTTTCAATGTTATAGATTTGCAGATGAGAAATCCTAAATGGATCTCCCAGGGCTGAGACCAAGTGGTCAGCGGGACTGTGTTTCTTCCTGGAGGCTCTGGGAAGAATGTTTCCTTGACTTTTCTACTTTCCAGAGATCACCTACCTTCGTGGGTTCACACTTCCTTCTTCCATCTCCAACATCAGAAGTAAGGCAGCATCTGTGTGCTCTCGATCCTGTCCCTCTGTTGAGGCAGCGTCCCTGTCACAAGGCTGTCTGACTTGTAGACTTTAAATTCCACCTGTGGCCTCACTGCCCTTTGCCACATTGGTGACCCCTTCACAGCTTCCAGAGTCTGACTTTTTGGGATGCTATTATTCCACTTTTCCTAGAGTGGAGGGTGTCTCAGTGGGGGAAGAAACTCCATGGAGAAGGCAGGGCAATGGAGGCCAGGATGTGGTAGACTCCCGACACCCCCAGGAAAAAACATGGCATCCATAGGACACAGAGTTTCTTATAAAGGAAGACTTTATAGGGTGTTCAGGACATGTCATGGCTTATTTCACATCCCAAGAAGATGGTATTTTTTTACATACTTATACATTTTTTATATTTTGCATTTTAAAATACATTTACATATGTTAAAAGTAGAACCTATGATTGTATTTATTTATTTTTATTGAGGTAGCATACTGTCAATACTTTAGAGGAACAGGTCCACGCCTTGTCAGATCTATGTTAACCACATCACTGTCACCATCAAAGTACCCACAGTCCTCCACCATCGACCACTGGGCCATGTCCCTATTGTTCCCATCCTCCCCCTCCAGAGCGTCAGTTCTGCAGCAATTGTACAAGATTTGGTTGGTTGAGGTTTTTCCTTCTGTGTTGTTTCTCTGTATTCCACATGAGGAAGTCACCTGGCATTTGTCTTTCTCCTTACTCACTTCCCACAGCCTAATCCCCTCTAGCTCTATCCATGTGGTTGCCCACTGGCAAGATTTCATTTCTCCACCACTGAATAGTCCCTTGTATAGATATACTCCCTCCCCAAAAGATGACACCGCTATTCTGTCAGATGATAAACACATCAAGGACGAGGCTGGCTATGAAGTTGTTGCAAAAGGTGAAGCAACAGACAGAAAATGCATGACAACGCCATGGGCCTGATGTAGGTAATTGCCCATGGGGCTGAGAGCAAGAAGATAATCTCAACACATGAGCCTGTATATGTGGGAATGGAACAGCACATTTTTTTTTAAAGACTTATTTATTTATGCATATAGAACTGGGATATAGGCCAGAGGTGCAGGCGTGGTGAGAGGATTCACCAGAGATGGAGTGGGAAGCAGAACAGGCAGACTGGCAAAGTATACTGCTGAGGGGAGCAGCAGGCGGGTCAGGAGAGGCCTGCCACGCCATGTGGATCACCTCCGTGACCGGGGATCAAACTCACACTGAAGCCACTGTGACTGGTTTGCAGTGTTGCGTCCTAACCCGCTGCACCACCAGGGAGGGCCCTGGGACAGCATATTTTATTGTTGCCAGTGGAATCCTTTCTTTCTTCTTCTCCAGTCTCCCCACCATGTTGAGAACATTGTGGGGTGGGGGGAGGGGGGGAAGTGGGACAGATAGAAAGAAGCTGTTTTTTTTTTTTTTAACACCTCGCCATGGGTCAGTCCTTATTAGACACTGTATAACCATCTTTCATTTCATTCCTTGACTTCCATATAAGATGAGAAGTCTCTTTTTGGCCATTTTTATTAATGAGTAAAATGAGGCTTACAACTTGATTCCATTCCAGGTCTGGTAAAGCCAGGCTCCCTTGTTAGATATGTTCTTACTCCCCTGTACACCAGTTTGGGGGCTGTACGGATCACTGCTGAACTGCATTTTCAGAACTGAGGGCGTGAATGCCCCCAAGGGCTCACTTACCCTAAATCCAGCTGGCATTGGGATGCTTAAGGTCTCCCTGGCTCCTGTGGCAACTATGTGTTCCCCACGCCGGAACAACTCCCTAGAGAACCACTCCAGTGACTGGACAACTCAGTTAAGGAAGGGCCACTTGGAAAATGAAGCAGGGTGCAGGAAACCTGAGCCTACATCTTTAATATAGTTTGTGACCTTGGGCAAATTGCTCCCGCCACTAGAGTTGGTGAAATGAGTAATTTGGCTTAGTTAAAGTCCTGGGTCTCAACTTGATATAGTCCATTACGCTTTGATGAATAATTCACAGCTCTGGGCCAGTGCTAGCCCGCTAGGATTTTCTGTGATGGTGGAAGTGTTTTCTGTCAGCACTATCCAATATGGCAGCCATTAACCAGTGTGTCTGCTGAGTACTTGAAATGTAATTAGTGTGTGTGAGCAAATCTTTTTTTTTTTCACTCTTAATTTAAATTTAAATAGGCACATGTGGCTGTGTATTTCTACTGGACTGAAGGGTGTAATTTTAGTAACCAAAGACTCTGTTATGAAACAAGGGTGACTGGTTAAGTATTTACCATGTTCTGCCAGTTGTGGCATGGGCAAACTTCCTCCATGCTCCTCGCTTTAAAGAAGGGAGAGAGCCTGGCCGTGCCTCTTTGAGATGCTAAGCAATGCTTAGCTCAGTGCCTGACATATACTAAATTCTCAGTAAACACTAATAACCTTAAGCATGTTTTAAATTCATTGGGCCCATCTGTCATCTGGTGCAGGCTATTTATTGTGAAATTAATATTTATCACGTCAGTTCCAGTTTGCCATTGAACATTCACTGAAAACACACCCACACACAACTTTGATGTGTAGTTTTCATCATCCCATTTTGGAGGTGAGCACGGTGAGGCCCAGGAAGTTTTACTGCCTTGTTCAAAGTTGCACAGCTAAGAAATAACCCAAGTGGAACAGAAACTCACTTTTCATGACTGCGAATCCAGGGCTTGTTCCAGGCCACCCAGCTGTCCCGGCTTCAGGTGACACTTGGGTCCGGCCGCTGCTCTTCCCTCACATCGGCGTGGGCCACCTGTCTGCAGGGACAGCCCTGAGCACTGGGGTGCCCTGGGCCCCCAGCTGCCAGACACCCCACACACTCATGTAATCTTAATGAACAATGTGCAAAGCCATTAAAAACTCAATTAGGGCTTTCTTTTTACTGCCGACGACGTGAGGAAACGCAGTCCTGAGGTGCTCATGTGTAAACACAATAGCCACCATCTGCTACAGAGAAGTGTTTCGCCTCCTAGAAAGGGATCTATGTTGCAGACACATCAATACCAGGGCGCTTATCGAGGCGTTATTATGCACAGAGGGGAAACTGCAGAATTTATGGCCAGCCAGAGAGTGCTTCCTGGCTTAATTCCACAATTTTTGGCGCGATGTATAATAACTATGAGGAAACTAATGCTGCTTTAAGCTCCTTATCACATTAGTGGAGTTTGGGGTGGGGGAAGGAGAAGGAAAAATAATGTATTTACAGTCTTGTACCTTCCTGTTTCTACCTGATCTTGGCATAATGACCAGCTTGTTATTGATCTCCAGCAAACTGTCAGCCCCCGGGATGGTATTAATTAAGCCAACCTGTTGATCAAAGACGGCCCCCCACTGAGCTGCAGCTATATGAGAACTTCCATGCCTGAACAATCTTTAAAATGACAGGCCCATGCGTCACTCAGAGACATGCTGCCTTTCTGTGTGGAGGATGTGGCCAGATCTCTGGGCGGTGGGGTCGAGCTGGCTCACCCCTTTCCTGAGATTCTACCTTGGCGTTGCTGGGTGTGGCAGCTTCCTGCCAGAGCCTTCTCATGTGCTCTTCCTGGTGATTGAAACGCCCTCCTAAATGATCACCAGGCTTGGATGGGATCCTGACTGGGAAAGAGGGGAGGCTCTGCTGAGTCCAAGCATCTATTTCTCCCTGCTGATCTAGGCCAACCTGCTGTGATGGATGCTATTCCTGGGCACACTGGGGGGAGGGAAAAAAATGGGTCCTGTACAGTTAGCAATGAGATTACTTAGGTGCGTTCTATGGATGGAAGATCCTGCCGTGGGGATGTGACTGCAGAGCCATGGACAGAGCAGGAAGTCCACGAGTTAGGGTGACAAGTGAACGGAGAGCTGGAGCTCTGCTGTAAAAGTGGGGTTTTCCCCAAACCTAAAAGGGAGTGCAGCTGTTGGGTGGCCAAAGCACAAGGTGCATTTCTATTCCCGCGTGTCAGCCTGAGGGCAGCCCAGGTCAGGGTGGTACCTGAGGAGCAAGTGTGACCCTGTTGGTTATGTGGGCCGAGCCTCCTGCTGAGTTCCCACGGATGAGAGCGACACCTCCTCATGATCAACCCCCCACGAATTCTGCTTTTGTTTTGGGGGGAAACAAATGATGCCTCACACTTGGCCCTTCACGGTTCCATTCTCTTCTGAGACTGTGGTGATGACAAGACCTACTATGATGAGGAAGCGTCTGCACTCACATAAGAGCACTTAGACCCCAGGGCCCCTGGCCTCTCCACAGTACATATCTGTGGTTGCTGAGTGGGTTTCTCAGCCTCTCTCAGGGTCATTATCTGGGATGAACAATGTATCTGACCCTCCACAGATGTCCAGATCCTCATGATAAAAGGCCAAGGGCATGGATCCAGGGGTGAAGAGCTACAGACAGTCATTTCACCTGCCGGTGCACTGCCAGAGAGGGTCACTACCTACGTAGGGACAATGCTTTTAATGCTTGAAAATAAGTTATGTTTTCTGCAAAGATCAATAATAGCAAAACTTTAAGGTTGGAGAGCAACTGGGCCTCACACCTCCCTGTCTGAGTGGTAGGGAAAACAGTCAATCTTTCAATGAAATAAAACCCTGTGTGCAGGTTTGTTTTGAAGATTAAATTGAGTAATATATAAATAAAATACTGGTTCTCCATGAGTGTTCAGGCTGAATGCTGGTCTATGCTGATTATGCTCCAGTTGGCTCTCATGCTGCTTTATGGTCATTCTTGCTTCCTTGAAGACGTTCTGCTTTTGAGCTGTCTTCCTGCACAGAACCCCTGTACAGAAGAGAGAGGTCCGGGTGGCGTGTGTGGGAACGTCACCTCTCCTCTGCACCCATTGTCTCAATGCACAGCCTGTGCTGGCATGAGGTTGTACTTCTGTCCACTTCACCCACAGAGGTGGCAGTTAGCTGTGTTTCTGGGTTTTTAGTTCCACGTTTCCTTCGGTAGCTGCGGAATGCAATGTTTCTTCTGTAAATGTTTATAAACTGTCTATTTTGTGGAAACCCTTCATGTGCCTTAACCACCGCTTAATTCTGAAAACCACCTGCTTGAGTAGACTTTTTTTTTTATGACGAGAGGAGCTCAGGTTGAAAAAAAAAATGTGTGGCTTCCGCAGGATCAGCCAGACCCTCTGGACTGACATGATTTTCGGCCACCATGCGTGAGGGTAGGATTGATTTTCAGAACGCTTTTCTTTCTCTCTCCTTGTCTCCACCTCCCGCCCCCTTTGTGGGTCTCCAGGGTCCTTCATGATGGTGAACAGCTCTGGAAGGGCCTCTGGCCAGAAGGCCCACCTCCTCCTGCCAACTCTGAAGGAGAATGACACCCACTGCATCGATTTCCATTACTACTTCTCCAGCCGCGACAGGTCCAGCCCCGGGGCCTTGAACGTGTACGTCAAGGTGAATGGCGGACCCCAAGGGAACCCCGTCTGGAACGTGTCAGGGGTCGTCACCGAGGGCTGGGTGAAGGCAGAGCTTGCCATCAGCACCTTCTGGCCACATTTCTACCAGGTACGGCAAGTTACATGGTTTGATTTTTTAAGTAATGACAGATATATCTCCCTCTTTCTTTGCCTAGTTGTTGTTTGGTTGGGGAAAGACTTCACTCGTGCACTATTAAAACTCAGGTTTGGCCCTCCCTGGTGGCAGCTGGTTAAAGCGCAGCACTGAGAAGCCAAAGCCACTTCGGCATGAGTTCGATCCCGCCTGCCCCGGAGGTGACCACATGGCGTGGCAGACCTCTCCTGACCCGCCCGCTGCTCCCCTCAGTGGTGAGCTTCGTTGATCTGCCTGTGTTACTCCCCGCTTTGTCTCTGGTGAGGCCTCTCACCGCCCCTGAGCCTCTGGCCTGTACCCCAGTTCTGTATGTACAAATAAATAAATCTTAAAAAAAAGAAAAGAAAAGAAAACTCAGGTTTACTGAGTTTCTCCTCCTGGCCAGGCCCTGCAGAGGCCAACACGGCTCCTCTCTCGCTGGAGTTTATGAACTGGAGCGGGAGGTAGATGTGGGAATAAGCAGTTGCAACGGAAGGGCAAAAGTGTGGGCTTCTTGGGGTGCTGGACGAAATAGACTTTGCAACTTTTTATAAAATAATAGCTTATAACCACCTGCTGAGGGAGGCACTATTACTACCCCATTTTGAGGCTCAGAGTCAGAGATCACTCCTGGGGAAGTGGGTATTTGGGGTGAAGAGGAAGATGACTTCTCAGAGGAGAGGGCCTTTGACTGAATCCCTCGGGGTGAATGAAGAGTTATGCAGAAAGGAAGCGAGGGCCGTGAGCTGTCAGGAGTGGCGCCTGTTGGTGGGCCAGTGAGCGAGATTTTGGCAGAGTGTGGCCACCAAACTGGCCGAAGGAAAATGCAGTGGGAATGAAGCCAGCAGGGCGAGTGGCTCATGGGAGGCTTTGACTGTCGACGAAGGAGACTGTTCGCCCCCTGATCTGGAGCAGTGCTACTCGAACCAAAGATGGGGGCCTGTCCCCGCGGCTGCCCAGGCTCACCGAGAGCCCATGTTTTTATAAACCGCAGTAAAAACGTCACAGCAGTGGCGAAAGGCCTACGGTGTCTAAGCCTGTCCCCTCCTCTGCTTTTCTCCTCAGCATCCCCACACTGAGCAGGCTGAGCCTAGAGGCGCCCAGGGATCAGTTCCTGGTCACCTGGGCCTGGGGCTGGAGGAAGTTGCTTTGTTTTTAAACAAAGGCATGAAGGTGTGCCTCGGCCAGTCCTGAGACCTGCCCTTTGAAGTGGTTTTTATTTTGTTTTATTTTTGGTGGGGCTTTTTATTAATTTAGTGAAGATAAGCATTTTTGATATCATTTTGGACATTATATTCTCCTGAAAAACGACCTGTTCATACTCTGCCCATTTCTTTTTTAAATTTTATTTATAGATCTATTTACATTATGTACATTATTGTTCATTTGAAAACAATGTTTACTTCCCCCGGCCCTCCTAGTCACCACAGTCCCTCCCCCCCATTCCTCCCTCCTTCTGATCCCTCTCTGCCCCCCTCCCCTGTAGGGTCTCTCTGGTTTACAACTGTTTTTTGTTTGTATGAATCTGAATTGTCCAAGTTCGCAACATTTTTCTTACTCCCCGTAAGACCCTGGGTGCCTGTTCTCAAGTAATCCCGGCGCTACTATTGAAGGTCTTAAGTGAGAGAGTGTCTGCAGGGACCTTGGCGCTCCTCAGACTCTTTGCCTCCAGCCGCCAGCCTCCACGCCACCACCTCGCTTTGGTCTCCAGGTGGTATTGTAACAGGGTGGTCCTCAGGAAAAAGGGAAGTTCCAGGTTCCCTGCCCCACCTAGGGGCAGGAGGGTGGAGCTGAACAGAGAAAAAGGAAAAGAAGAGAAGGAAGCTGGAATGAGAGCCAGAAGGAGACCTGAGGAAGCCACATGGAGCAGCAAGCATGTGATGAAGAAACCGGGCTTGTTTCCTGGCCCTGAACTGGTTAAGGCAGATGTGGGTGAGAGACCTGCAGGGAGGTGACTATGGCAGTGTTTATATTGATTTTGATGTTGCTCTTTTCCTCCCAACGTGGGGCACCAAATCTGTTATAGGGCACCCCAAATCTGTTCCAGAACAGGGGGAGAGGGACACTCCTGAAGCCCCAAAATCCTGCCTGCTCTAAGTGGGTTCTGCCATCCGCCGCAAGAAGACAAAACATATATAAAACTTTAATGAAAAGGGACTTTAATACAGTGAATATAAAATACAGAACACAAAGAATATAACTCCTAAATCAAACACCTGAAGTGACCCATCCCCATGTGGGCAAAAGTCAACCCAAAAGGGACTGGCCCAAGCAAGGCCTGAAAGCTGCCACAAGCCTAAAGCACCTTCTGGCCGGGCCCCATGGAAAAGGGTCAGAAATGGCCAGACAAGGCTGGGAGGAAAAGAGCAAAATCAAAATCAATAAAACACCGCCATAGTCACCTCCCTACAGGTCTCTCACCCACATCTGCCTTAGCCAGTCCAGGGTCAGGAAACAAGCCCCGTTTCTTCATCACATGCTTGCTGCTCTGTGTGGCTTCCTCAGGTCTCCTTCTGGCTCTCCTTCCAACTTCCTTCTCTTCTTCTCCTTTTTCTCTGCTCAGCTCCACCCTCCAGCCCCTGGGTGGGGCAGGGAACCTGGAACTTCCCTTTTTCCTGAGGACCACCCTGTTACAGTATTACCTGCAGGTGATACTGTGCTAATGCAAAGAGCCCTGAGAGCGTGAGCACCACGGGGCAGCGCAGGGATGATGATTACTGACGCCCAGGCAGAGACGCCAGGGAGCGTGGGGTGCGGCCTGTGTGAATGTGGACGCCTGGGCTGAGGTGCTGGGGGACAAGGGGAGATGGCAGGGCTGGGACTCAGCTGCCACTCCCTGCCTGCTGTCTGCTGGTGTGTGCAGTTCCCTGCGCCAGCACTCAGGGCAGATTAGAGGTCCGGAAGGCTCCACAGCTCTTTCTGTCTGCCTGGATCAACCATGAGCCTGCCTGGCCTGGGATGGTTGTGCAGGTGCCATCATAATTCCAGCATTTTGGAGAACTTTCTCTAGCCAGAAGCAGAAGATGGACCAGCCTGAGGGAGGCGAGGTCAGTGGCCACCCTAACGCCCGACGGCAGACCCTCACATGGCCTTCAGTTCAGCCTCCGCTGGGAGCGATGGTGCCCACCCCAGAGGCAGTCTGGTAGGGAATGGATGGGGCTGGGCTCCCTGGAAACTACAAAAACAGGCCGAGGCACTGGGTTCGGTTGTTGAGTCCTGATAAAGGTGACAGAGCTGAGGTCCAGGCGTGGATGGTGATGACCAAAACACAGCCAGCCTTGGCAAAGCGGACCCCAACTCCTGGTCCCAGGGCCTTCCCTCTGCATCACTAGTATAAAATCAGTCTCTGTAAGTCCATGGATGTCTCCTGTGAGACCACAGGGTTCCATAAGAGCCTCTGACTTGGGGTCTGATGTAAGTGGGTCCAGATGGGCCCTGCTGGCACTATAATGAGCAGGAAAAGGGTCTCAGGAGAGGGAGAGGCCATCTTTGATGGGGTACAGAGGGGGAACGAAGGAGCTAGGCCTGTCTGGGTCCCCACTGGTGGTAAGCATCTTGTCTCTGTTTATCTGCGAGTACCTCCCTGTCATAATAGCATAATGTCCTTGGTTCCAGAGTAGAGGCTATTATTAGTCAGTGAGGGCCCCTCAATCCTATCTAAGTCCTCTGGCTCCAAGTTTACCCGCCACCCCCGTAGGGAGAAAAGCCCATTCTGAGGACTCTGCTCTAGCGGCATAATGTTGGGTACATCCTGTTATAATTGTGCACCCCAGTTCTCTTCTTTGTAAAATGTGCAGGGTGATCGGTGTAGGGAGCAGGGCTGTGGGTTAATGGGGCAGCGTGTAGGTCAACAGCTACTGTGTAAGGTCATGTCAGGTGCAGCAATGGCTGAAGAGAAGGGAGGGGAAAGAAGGAGCGTTGAAAGAAATGTCCCGTTGTTGAGCCTTCCTGTCATCAGCAGCTTCATCTGGGAGAATTCTCTGGGATTTCCAAGCTGCTGACCACTGCAGTGCCCTTCCAGGGGACTGCACTTCTGCGGCTCAGAGCTGTGTGGTGAGGAAGCCCTTCAGCGCTGAGAGCGGCAGTTTAGGAAAGATCCGATCTGTTGTGTGTGAGTGAGTGTGTATGTGTGTGTGCACAACCACCCCGTCACTAATGCACAGTCTTAGGGCCACACGCACAGACTCGCTGTCCGCTCAGGGCTGCCCTCCCACGCAGACATCTGGAGCGGAGAAAAGGGGCCCACCAGGAGGCTCCAAGACATTTGCAGCAAGAATTTTCAAAATCACTAGATTTTAAGATCAGGCCAAGTGCGGGTCCTTCGTGAAGATGTCTGTGGACTAAATACAATTTTGGTTTTCAGCAGTGCCGGGTCTGGGACCCTGATGGCTTATGTATTCATTTATTAAAGTCATATTTCACAGTCCTAAAACATCCTAAAATGGACTTTTAGCTCCATACCCCCTGCTGCAGAACCACTCAAGGTAAGGCTTACCTTACCTGGTACAGGTGCCTTCACGGGCGCGTCCCGGCCATCGCTGTCACCTGGCTGTCGCACAGCCAGGCTTATTAAATGTCACCTGAGCCTGCCCCTTTCCATTTTGTGTTTTTAATGATCCTGGACTTTTCTTTCCCCAGATTTGAGAAACAATAAGAGAACTTAGTTAATTTTGGCAGCCATTTGCTCATGTTACTGTACCCCCTGCCTTGGTGAAATTGCTTCTTGGCCAACACTTACAAATGCTGTGTAGACGCCTGAAACTTAGGCCTCACCTATTTTGCAACCCACTGCACCTGAGGCTCAGTGCCCCTGTCACTGCCTCTGGTATCCGTGGGGTAACTTCCCCCAGCACTCTGGAGCCTGCATCCCAGGGCGGGGCGACTCCACTTCCTGCCCATTGCCAGCCCACCCTTCTCCCTAAGAAGCAAGTCTCCTCCTCATCTCAGGCAGGCCTCCCAGGATGACTTCAGGGAGCATGAGTCATTAACCCCATTGTCATCTCTCCCCGAGAAAATGTGGGTGCTCCTCTTCCTAAGACGGGTTCTGGTGAACCAACATTTTTCTCTCATCTTTTGGGAACATGTAGGCAGCCCCTTGAAAGTTTTGCTATCCATACTCCCTGCTGCAGGACCACAAAAGGTAAGACCAAAGGGCAGGTCCCTTGACATGTCCTGGCTTACCCATACCCTCCCCCAAACATGTACATAGCCAGCTTTGTGCAGGGATTGAGGGCACCTCTGAGCCTCCCTTGGGGAATTCTGGCTGGCTTTGCCAGGCAGCTCGTGCACAGGGCAAGGTCTGACCATTTCCATGCAAGTCCCGTCACCCACCAACAGATGTTTTTGGGGCTGGGACATGGGCAGTTCCCAGTAGATCCACACAGCAGCCTTGTGGTTGAAAAGCGTCCTGCCGAGAAGCTGGGGTCCCCCAGCAGAGCCTTCTGCTGCAGTTCCTGAGCTCCAAGGCCCCTGTTCTCTACACTGCCTGGGTCTCCAGGGTTCACCAGCTTCACTCCCCTTCCACCAGGCTCTGGAAACAGAGTGCTAAAGGAGCACCCTGTACTTTCCTCACGTCTCTGGCTTTTTCCCGTCTTTGCCTTGCTTCCACAAAGGCCTGCGTTGAGTTTCCTTGTGCGCTCACTTCACTTGCAGCCTCTCCCTCTCCCTCGAGCACCTGGGTGTAGGGTCCTGGCATCATCTGTCTCCAGAAACTAGACCTGCGTAGGTCCTGGGTGGGGTCTTCCTGGTCAGGGCCCCACTTGGTAAGTGCATCGTTGGGGTGATCAGCTCACCTGGAGGCTGCAGGTATCTGAGAACACCTATCTGAAGAAGGGACTGTGATGCTCTGCATAGTCCAGAATGCTGTTGCTGGCAAACCTGGCCTGGGGGATTGAACTACCACTCTGTCACCTGCCTTTCCTGAACTGTGCAAGATGAAGCTTACTCTGTCGTTCTTGCAATTCTGTAGAAGAGGCCACCCTCCTCATTCATCAGGAGTGAGACCACAGGAGACCCTCTCATCTTCCTGATGTCTAAACACCTTGGTAATGTGATGCTGCCCCCTGCCAACTGGTTCTGCTCCTCTTGTGCCATACCACCCTGCCCTGAGGTTTGCTACAAAAGCTGCTCAAGGCCGACCTGACCTTTCATTCTGAAGCCCCATTACACACTCAGTAATCTGAACTGTGAATCCTAGTGATGATTTCCACCACAGCATTCCCCTTCAGAGCTGTCAAGATTGTTAAGGGCATGTTTGCAGCGTTGGGGCTATCTGTGATTTCTAGAGTGTGGCCCTTTGCCTGGTTCCCACAGCGTCTCCATGGCTGAGGTCAGGTCTACCGTGTGCTGCCTTTTTGGGCTTTGTTAAGTCAGCTAGCCCCACCTCTGAGGGCTGTAGAGAGGCTGTAATAAAAGGTCGATACTGTTGACCTTTATTATTGTGGTTATATTTCTCTATTTTCAATCAGAATGAGCTGGAGAGTTTCCCCTTTTGGTCAATACCAATCCCTCCAGTGGTGTCCTGATCCCAGTTGATCAGACAATTAATCCTGTTTCACTGATCCCTCGCCCCCTTGTATTTTAGGCTATTTCTCTCACTCATTTCTCTCCCTCTCCCCAGTCATGTTCGAATCGCTCCATCCTAAAATTCCCTCTAGAGCTTTTAGTTCTTGTCCTGATGCCATAGTTAAGGGGGCTGCTTGGCCTTTTAAACTATCTAGTCTGTCTTCTAAAATGACATCATCTTGTTCTCTACCTCTAAACAGCACTTAATTGGCAAAGCTACCACGTCTGTAATTTTGGTTTGCCATGAGCTCCAGACACCAAATGCTTGCTTCCTACTCAACACAGCCATTAAAATCTTTAATTGGCACCTCAAACTTAACGTGTGCAAAAGGAAATATTGAGGTAGCTCTGCCCGTGTGCACACCTACGTGTTCATGTCATCTTCTCGATGTTGATGAGTGACACAAGCAGCAACCTAGATGCTCAAACCCCACACTGAAGAAGCTCCTCATTTAGCTTTTTCCTTCCTTCACTCTTCGCCTCTTAATCTAACAGCCATTCTTTTCATGTTGAACTTCAAAATATCTCCCCAATCTTCATCTTTGTTCTCCATAGCTCCCTCTGCCATCAAAGCCTTTCTCACTTTAGATGGGGCGTCTACAATAGGCATCTGATAGGTCTATTTGTTTTTTCTAGCTCAGGTGCTCTCTTCCCAGTCAGTTCCGCAGAGCAGCCCAAATGATCCTTTTAGAATGTAAATTAGATCATGACACTTTACGGCTTTAAATCTTTCAGTGGTTTAGGGGAAACTCAAGCTCTCTACTATATCTTGTAAGACCCCAGGTGTGTCTCCCCAGCTTGTTTGCTGTACCCCAGCCCCATAGTTCCCTTCCTGTGTTCCCAGACCATGCAGAGCTTGGCTGCCACAGGGCCTTTGCACTTGTCACCACCTCTTCTCTGACTGGTGTTTTCATCCTTCTGGTCACATCTACCGACTATTACTCTTTAGAGTTCTCTCCTGACCCTCTGAAGAAAGAGACTTTCTCTCTTCTTCGTTACTATCATAACATTCTTAATCATAGCATTCTGTTTATTTCCTTCATAACAGCCATCAAAAAGTGAGTTGTTTTACACATCTATGGTTTTAATTTCTATGTTCGTTTTGCTCACTTTTATGGTTCCAGATGCGTCTTAATATTTGATATGGAAGAGGAGATGTAGTTGTTGAATGAATGGACAAAAAGGCCAGTGAATGAATATGTGCATGAATGGCTATATGGGTAGATGAATAAAGTTGCTTGCTCTGTAATGAGTGGATTCAGAGTTTAGGGAATGATGATTTGTGAACAAGCAATTACAATATGGTGTGATAGGTGTTAAAGTGGAGCTAATTATACAATGTACATGTTATAGTGATAATGTAACATGAAAAAGATACAAAATAGTTTACCTTAAAGTATGCCATTTTTATTATAAATCCAAGAGTCTTCATTTCTATTATAGAAAACCTAGAAAATCCATAAAAGTATAAAGAAAATATTCATCCATCATAATCTAGTGTCATTAAAAAATGCATCAATAGATGATTATCTTTTCCATTTACCCTCTTAGGAGTTATCTATTGAATGCATATTGCAC
Organism: Condylura cristata; assembly: GCF_000260355.1. NCBI lineage: Eukaryota > Metazoa > Chordata > Mammalia > Eulipotyphla > Talpidae > Condylura > Condylura cristata. Next base: position 26,769,679 of record NW_004567123.1, on the reverse strand, counting down.
GTGCTTGACAATTTTTGTTTTGCTTATTGTTAAGAGCTCTTTACACAAAATAAAATATCTACCTTTTAAATGCCCATATGTTAAATTTTTCTCAGCTTATTTGCCTTTTAATTTTATTTCAAACTTTTGTTCATTTACAAATCATACTTTGACATAATAGCTGTTAAGAAGGTACTGCATTTTTTTTTTAAAGATTTATTTATTTGTGCATACAGAACTGGGGTACAGGCCAGAGGCCCAGGGGCGGTGAGAGGCTTCACCAGAGACAGAGTGGGGAACAGAACAGGCAGATCGACAAAGCACACTGCTGAGGGGAGCAGC
>NW_004567123.1:26759280-26768894 GCF_000260355.1 Condylura cristata | reverse complement strand
AGGCGGGAATCGAACTCATGCGGAAATGGCTTTAGCTTCTCAGTGCAGTGCTTTAACCCGCTGCGCCACCAGGGAGGGCCAGGTACTGTATAATTTTTAAGAAATAGAATTTTAAGGATTTTTACTAACTTCTAGCTTTAATGATAGAAAATGTATAGGGCTAAACTTGTATGACTTATTTGAGGAATTTATTGAAATTATACTTTAGCCTGTTATAGAACCTGTTGTAAATAATCCATGAGCATTTGGACAGAATTTTCATTCTCCCTTTACATTTATTAACTAAGACATTGACTAAAGTCTTCAAGTACTGGTTTCTTAAATAACTTTCTTAAGACTATTTACTCACACAATTAAAAAGTAATGTTTTAGTCCATTTAATAATTTTTAAATTCCTTTTTGTTTAAAGTTCTAGTTTGGCACTTTTACATTAATTTAGGAACAACTATTTTCTGTTTATTTGAATTTCTATATTTTGTGTTTGTTCAATTTGTTATTTTTAAGGTCAGTGAGTCAGCCTGTTTTAGGTATTTGTCTGATAGCATATAATTAAAATTTATTTAGATAGCTTGAAAACTTTTCTCTGTTTTAACCCATTTATATTTATTGTTGTAACAGGAATTTCTTTCTTGCTTTAGCCATTTATGTTACACAATTTGAATAATTTCATGCTAGTTCTTCAAAAATGAATTTTCTGTATCCTATTTTCTCTCTCTTTCTTTTTTTTCAATTTACTTTGCTTTGTTTCCTTTGCATTACTATAAAAATCCTCCCAATCTTCTATAGTAAGGCCTTCTGTTGACTTCTTTCCTGTGGAATGAGGCAGCTACCATGTTTCATTTCTGCAAACCTTCCCCCCACCCCTTGCACAGTTTTGTTAGTTAAGTATGCCTGAAGGACCCTGTTATCTTAATTAGCCCCTCATTCCAGCATGTTGTTGTGCTGGTGTCAGCTGTTCTATGTTTGGTGTTACTGTCATCCTCAAGTCACGTTACATAATTCCCAGGCAGTCACATGTTGTCTCGGTGGTAGGTCTTACCACCAAAGTTAGCTGCCTATCCATTACCACCCTCTCCACCAGTTCCCTGCTCATTTATTATTGTTGTTGAAACACTAGAGCCCACCAAGTTTACTGATCTCTGAATCCACAAATCTGGACTGACCAAACGGACTGCAAAAGGTTTCTACATACATGTTTCTTATTGATCTCATTGCCCACCTCACATTCCATCTACAGGCTTAGGTTGAGGAGTAACAGGTAGGAGGAAGAGGATTCATTTTGTAGGATATTGAGGTGGGGGAAATGATAAGCCACAGAGATTTGAATCAGTAATAGCATTGAGAGTCAACTAGTTTTGATAAAAAAAAAAAAGCTTGTTTTATATGGTTCACTTTAATAGAAGGGCTAGAAAGACATGGTGTATGTGTGAAATATTAAGAAAACAACAAAAAGAAAAATTAATGTAAGAAGAAAACAGAAGCCCAAGCAGAGGTTCAAATCCCACTCTTCATGGATGATTTTTCAGGAGAGTTGGCTTTTCAGCAGTGAGGGAGGCAATTTGATGGGAAAACGGCTCAGATAGACTACATATAAAGTATGTTTGAGGCATGGATGTGTTATCTACAGGGATAAGACTGGGTCAGGAAGACTGATAGTAGGTGAAAGGTCAAGTGCAGAAACTGGTCTTGGGATTATTAATGAATTGGCAACTATTGAAGGAAGAATATGTCTAATAAAAAAATTGAGTAGGGCATTGCCCCATTTAAAGGGTGGATATAGAAGAGGAAGTGCTACAGAGAACCTCTGGTTGAATAACCCCGGCTACATTATTAAACCCATAAGAGTGAATTGTTCTCTGGGCCTCAATAGCAGATTTAACAATATCTAGTAGACTTCACAACTGGAGATTATTGATGTCCATTCAAGAATAGTTTGAGACTAGCGCCAAGGGTAGAGTCCAGGTTACAGTGAGTTGAATTCTTGCTGTGGGAGCTAAGGGCATGTTGAGGATGAGTGCAGATAACGTGACCGAGAGTTTTAACTGTGATTGAAGCACAATTGAACTTTACTAATAAGAACCTGTCACGAAAAAGTAGCCTTTAAGAGAAACCCAAACATGCATTTGTCAAAGGCAGGGATGAAAGGGAGGGTTTGGAGAGGAGGACAAGAGAGACTAGAAGAATCGGGAAGCCAGAAGGTGCCTCAGCAGCATTGCCCTGCAGAGTAGGGGAGCGGGGGCAGTGGCTGGTGTGGACGGGACTAGGGTGACGGGTTAGGAGTTAGAAGTCAGCTCTGTGGTTATCCTCTGGCCACTTTGCTTGCCTGCTGGGATCAGGTCAGTGAATGTTGACAGGGGACCATGTGTGTGAAGTACAGAGTGAAGATTTGCAGTAGGCTTGCCAAAGGTAAAATAAGAGCATGAAGGAAATGGGCTTTAGCTAAGACTGGTTTGGAGGATTAGCCAATTGCGTGGGAAGACTCGGGGGCTGTTAGGAATACACGGGGGTAGGAAGAGCACAGGACTATGGTGATGGCACACGGGTGACTTGGTGATGGGAAACCCATGGGGATTACAATTGAGATGAAAAAAATGTACAAAATGATGTAAAATAAACTATTATATATAAAGAAAAAAAAGAATACATGGGGGTTCAGGCAGGTCTATGAACTCTGAAATACTGAACCTGAGGAGCAGGCTTAGGAGGAGAGGACTACATCAAAATACAGGAAGCTGGGATTCCCCATTTCTGGGCTGGAGAAGGACAGGTATGTCTGTGTCACTGAAGCTGACTGAAGGCGAGGTGACTGGAATTTGGGGTCTTGGGAGTGCTGGTCATGGTTTCTGCAGAGACATACCTCCTGGGTCTGAAGATACAGTTTGGGTGATGAAGACACTCTTAACTGACTTTTAAAATCTCCTGAATGAAATAATCAACTTGAGTAGGAGTCAAAATGGAAAATTCAAACAATTTGTTGCTGTGGGATTCCTAGAAACCAGCAGTTGGACATGGGACTTATTTTAGAGGTGCTATTAAGAAGTCCAAATGAATAGTCTTCCTTGGGGATGAGGAATCAAATCAGGGTAAGATCTCAACTTAGGGTACTTTCCAAATTTAGTTTCCCTTACCCTTTGCAAGAAGGTCGGGATGTTAGGAAATCATTCTCTGTGATTCACTTGTAACAACAATAAAAAAGGTGCAGATTGAGGTCTCCAGGCCACATTCGGGTTGTTTTTCCTGCATCCAAGCATTCTTCTGAAATCCATTAAAGCTGTTCCATGAGGCTGACTTTTCTTTTGCAAGTCCCCAGAATGTGGCCTTTTTACCTTGGCTGAAAACCCAAGGCAATTACCAGGGTGGCTTCCTTGTCTAATATAAGGCCACTTGGGGTGGTTCTGATGGGAAGCAGAAGCAGAAAGGGCTTGGGGACCGAGCAGCTTCCTATGATGAGTGTCTACAACATTGTGCAAAACTGACTCCCTCCTGTGTGTTTCAGGTGATATTTGAATCCGTCTCTCTGAAGGGTCATCCTGGCTACATCGCCGTGGACGAGGTCCGGGTCTTGGCTCATCCATGCAGTAAGTCTGTCCCCTCCTCCGATCGCAGCCTTGTTCCACATCAGCCCGGGCTGCCGGGAAACTGCAATCCCCCCCTATTCATTCAGCTCACAAACACATCTCACTCTCTTTTTTAATCCTTCAAAAATGCTTACACGTTCAATGCAATCAGTCCTGAATAAATCCGTAATTTTGCCGGCCTGTTCAACAGGCAGCACCTTGAGGAATTTGCAGAGCGTGGCAAAACATCTTCGTTTGAATCTCTCTTCATTATTAAGGGACTCTAAAGTCCTGATTGTTTATTAGTGGGATTCAGACCACTGAAGTGGAAGAATTAGAGGGCTTTGGATAGAATCTTGTGCAATTGTCTTAAAAAAAGAACACCACCAAAACACTGAGAAATTAGCACATTGTTCACTCACAGGGAAACGTACCCCAAAGCTATTAATTCTTTAAAAGTAATTTTAAATATACTCCTCAGCTCTGTGTAGGCGTAAGGAGAGCTTTCTCATGGTGGTTAGTCCTTCTGTCAAGAGTGCTCAGAGGCCCTGCAGGCCCGGCCACGTTCCCCTTGAGGGTCTCTCTTTGCTGGATTTAGTCCACCGTGTTTGAATGGGCTTAAATAAGGACCGTTAATTCCTGGGTTTTCTAAATATCAGAGAGAACCAGCCCTGTGTGCAGTATTTGAAATATTATGACATTTGTGTGGCTATGTGGGAGGTGACTCAAAGCTTAATGGATGGGGTGATAGCTAACTGGGCTAACTGGGCTAACTGGGTGTCTCTCCACATCCGTTAGCATTCTACTGATCGGAATCCCCATTTGTTTATGGTTCCAGGTACCTCCTGGTAAAGCTTTCTCTCCTTCCTTCTTCTAGCCCTACTCATGCTGTTGACCTCGGTGCAGTTTGCTATGCCTTCATGAGATGTCCTGTCCTGTGCCTTTCAGTCCTCCTATTTAGGGGTCATTCTCATTCCAACCCCCTCTATCTTGCTTTCAATGAAAAGACTCTCTAGTTCCACTGCAGTGAGCTTGTCAATGCCTCCAATCTCAATATTCCCTCCCTTGGCACAAGAATGCACCATCACTGGAGGAATTTGGGACAAGTTCCCAGGGCTTTAGCAAGACAGCATTTTGGGTAAATGTGATCACTCCCTGTACCAAACAGTCTTCCTTCCCAGAAATCAGCCTTTTTCCTAAGTGCTTAGCTTCAGCTAGACCCTCCATTAGTGTGGCCTGACATCCTTACTCTCTGGTCACTTCCTGAGTCTGGGATTTTTCTCAGATGTGTCTATCCTCTCAGTCATGTCTGGCAAATATTTCTGTAGGATTGTATCTCATGTGAAGAGAGTCCTAGAACCACCCAGCTGTGCAGGGGTTTTTGAGTAGATGAGTTTCCTCTCACCAGAATTCAGTCTTTCCCTCGCTTGACTCCTAAGAATCTGCACCAGTTGCCCATTGGAGAATGGCCTTCAGTCTTGGGCTGGGCTGACATGGTGGGTGGTGCCTGCTCTGAGTATGAACACTTACCCACACATGCCCCACCCTCTGCAGCCCCAAGGTGTGCAGTCTCTCTGAAACTAATCTCAGTCTCTCCCAAGCTTCCCCTAGAGGACACTCATCTTGACTCATTTCTGCTTGCCCTGTGCTTGATGCTTCCACTTGCTCTTTCTAGTATGGGTATGTGTTTCCCGCCAGAGATTCAGGCCTGACTCTCCTTGGGACACCCACAGCCTGCTCTAAAGAGATTGTTCACCTCCACCATGAGGCCCACCCTTACAGCTCTCTCTTGACCCAGCCTCAGCTTGGCCTTAACTCCAAGTCTCAGCTTGGCCTTAACTCCAAGCACTGTGCATGGTCTGCCTTGACAGCCAAGTGCTTCTTTCTCCCTAAGAAATGTCCACAGGAGATGGTTCTCTGTGGAATTTGGATGCTGCCTTTCTACCCACAAAGCTCATGGCTCCTTTCAGAATTGTAAGGGTTGCTCCTGAATTTTGGCTTCTCCTGGCTGCCTCGACACCTCCTGCCGAGGAGTGTAGATTGCTTGCTTGTGGAATCACTGAGAGCCAGGTACCCCACAAATGAGCCACGAGATACAGCTCAGGAAATTTGACCCTGGCTGTGTTCCTGCGAGTTGTGCTTTGGCTGAGTTCCACCCTGATGCTCAGGTGACTTAAGCTTAAATTACTCAGAAATCAAAATGTGATCATTTTGATATCACAGAAATCAATTCTGTGATAGTGGCCGGAGTTGGAAAAAATCCATTTAAGCATATGCACAAATACTGGAAATGGAGCTAACTCCTCAGAGGTGGGTCCACAGCTCCTGAGGAGTTTGGTGGGGTCTACAGAAGCCCCTTCCCAAGACCTGGCTCAGTCCGTATCCAGTCTGAGTTTCTGTTTAACCTTTCTTTCAACAAAGAAATGATTGAGCACCAGAACTTCTGCTGGACTTAGGAGATACTGAAGTGATCACAGCAGGTTAGGTCCTTGTTCTATGGTGTTAACGTAGCACAGGGGCAGAGGCAGGGGAGATAGAAATAGGTGGCTGATATTAAATAGTAACTGACATTAAATAAAGGATTGATATCGTTTCAGACAGTGTTCATAGACAGGGGTGTGGGCAGGGCCCACAGAGAGTGTGGCGTCTTTGAAGGTGTGTTCTGAGCTGAGACCTGGGTTGTGGAAGGCCGTTCTCTGCGCAGGGAGCTTTTCGGTAAGCGCAGCAAGCACAGATCTGCTTGCTGCTGTCAGATCATCCCGGGGAAAGAGATCTGAGGGACTGTTGGGGGTTGGGGAAGTGGGCCTGACCCTCCAGGGCCCTGGATGTTATGACCAATTTAGACTTTTAATCTAAGAGCAGGAAGGTGTCACTGGAGGGATTTGTGCTGGGGCAAGTGTGAAGGGAGTTATGCCACCTCACATACTTGCTAAAAGATCACTTTGGATGCTCTGTGGAAATTGAGTTGAAGGGAATGGAGAAATCCAGACAACTGTTAGGAAATAAGTTCGGAGTCACGGAACAGAGGGTGGTGGCCTGACCAGGGTGTTTTTGGGCGTCTACTTACCATCTGATGCGTTTGATGAGCGTGTACTCAGTGGAGGGGCAGCCCAGGCGCTGTTCTGAGTGAGGCAGATTCACCATCTGCCCTCATGGGGCTGCGACCAAAATTGGCGACACAGACAATGAAACAAATAATCAGATCACCTGATCTGTGACAGATGGTGCATGAGTTTGCTAAGGGTGCATGAAATGCCACAGACTGGGTGACTGAGTTGTCGAGGCTCAGAGGCCCCGCCTGGGTGTCCAGGACACAGTCTAGTCTCCACCGTCCTCCGCGCGGGCTTGGGCTCGCTCTGTGCCCTCTGAGCACACACGGGCCTTTCCTCTTCGTACAAGAACACTTCTCAGGCTGGAAGAGCACCCACCTTAATCACCTCACTGTATCATAGTATTCCTCTGTCAATTCCTGGTCTCCATACACAGCCACAGTCTGGGAGACTGAGCTTGAGCCTCCAGTATGTGAACTGAGGATCCAAAGGGCAGTGCCGTGATGAGCCACAGAGCAGGGGGCTGGGTCAGTGGTGCAGGTAGGAGGGAGAGGTGGCTGGTGTTGTTGGAGGGTAGGATTGGGGGTGGGGGGGTTACAGAGGGTGCCTGCTCAGGTTCCTGGCCTGCGTGGCTGGGTGGTGCAGGCTGAAGGTGGTAGCGTCAGGGAGAATGGGCACCAAGGTGGGAACCACAGAGGAGCAATGGGGCAGCGCGTGGGGTCCGAGGTGATGCACCTGCCGGGGCTTCTGCATGCCCTTTGACTCACTGCTGCCCTCTAGCTTTAGCATGAATGCGTTTATGGCTTCAAGCTAGACTTAAAAACTGAACTATGGGGCCCTCCCTGGTGGCGCAGCGGGTTAAAGCACAGCACTGAGAAGCTAAAGCCACTTACACATGAGTTCGATCCCCGCCTGCCCCGGAGGTGACCCACATGGCGCGGCAGACCTCTCCTGACCCGCCCGCTGCTCCCCTCAGCAGTGTACTTTGTTGATCTGCCTGTTCTGCTCCCCACTCTGTCTCTGGTGAATCCTATCACCCTCCACATCTCTGGCCCGTACCCCAACTCTGTATGAAAAAAAAAAAAAAAATTTTAAAAAAAAAAAAACAAAACTGGACTATGTTCAGAAATAGGCGCTCTCTTTATGTCCTCAGGCTTTTAAATTCTCCACGTCTGTCTTCCAAAGCAGGTTTTCTATCAACACATGGCCAGCATCTATCAATAAGCGAGTCACTAAGTATGCCAGCGTTCCAGGGAGGCAGTGTGTGATTTGCAATTGTATTCCATCGATTTGGGCTGGACTTTTGGATTTTAGAGGCGGCCTCACAGCTTCCAATACCAAACCACACGACGAGTGCAATACGCAGAGGAAATTATTTTTTCTTACACACTGAAAACTCTCGCCTGTATTTTATAGCCCATTTAACGTTTTTGTGTTATTCTCAAAGTATTTTAGCCACAGTTACCCTCTGTGGCTGTTTCTTGGTATTAGCCATGAGAGGGGCCACTGTGCTTATAACCGTGTGTGATAAATGTCAGCACAATTTTCCACCCCATTTTGAAGTTTCTAGCTCCTGTGTTGACTTTTAGCATTTTTTTTTTTGAGTTTTTTTCTTTTTTCCATCCCAACCTCACAGGGCTGCATCTCTGGGCCCTTGGATGGTCTGCGGCACGTACAGGGCTCTCTCTATCGTCTGGCTTCCTCCTGTGCGCTGTTGGGTTTAAAGAGCCAGATAAAGGGCACAGTAATGTGTCTTCAAATGCAGTACTGACATCTGCAGGAGTTTAAATGTCACAAACATCAAAGCATTTTGCCCCAAATGCACAGCCAGGTTTTGTGAACCCCAAACGACAAACTGGTGGCTGGTCTGCACCTCAGGTTCCACTGTGTTTTTCAGAAGGTTTCTGACTTAAAGCTGCAGGCATCCTACCTACCCAGAGCCATCACTGTAGGAGGAGTTGCTCTCGAGAGAGTGAGTGGTGCTAGAGGGTTGACGTGGTTCAGAGAAGCCTGGGGCTCAGAGACGTGGCTCAGAGAAGCCTGGGGATCAGCGACGTGGCTCAGAGAAGCCCGGGGATCAGAGACATGGCTCAGAGACGTGGCTCAGAGCCATGGTTCAGAGAAGCCCAGGGCTCAGAGATGTGGCTCAGAGACATGGTTCAGAGAAGCCCAGGGCTCAGAGATGTGGCTCAGAGACATGGTTTAGAGAAGCCCAGGGCTCAGAAACATGGCTCAGAGAAGCCCGGGGCTCAGAGACGTGGCTCAGAGATGTGGTTCAGAGAAGCCCAGTGTTCAGAGACGTGGCTCAGAGAATCCTGGGGCTCATAAACGTGGTTCATAGACGTGGCTCAGAGAAGCCCGGGGCTCAGAGATGTGACTCAGAGAAGTCCAGGGCTCAGAGACGTGGCTCAGGGAAGTCCAGGGATCAGAGAAGCCCGGGGCTCAGAGACGTGGCTCAGAGAAGCCCAGGGCTCAGAGATGTGGCTCAGAGACGTGGCTCAGAGAAGCCCGGGGCTCATAGACGTGGCTCAGAGATGTGGCTCAGAGACATGGTTCAGAGAAGCCCAGGGCTCAGAGATGTGGCTCAGAGACATGGTTCAGAGAAGCCCAGGGCTCAGAAATGTGGCTCAGAGAAGCCCGGGGCTCAGAGATGTGGCTCAGAGATGTGGTTCAGAGAAGCCCAGGGTTCAGCGATGTGGCTCAGAGAATCCCAGGGCTCAGAGACGTGGCTCAGAGAAGCCCGGGGCTCAGAGACGTGGCTCAGAGATGTGGCTCAGAGAAGCCTGGGACTCAGAGAAGCCTGGGACTCAGAGAATACTGGGGCTCAGAGAAGCCCGGGGATCAGAGACATGGCTCAGAGATGTGGCTCAAAGACATGGTTCAGAGAAGCCCAGGGCTCAGAAATGTGGCTTAGAGAAGCCCGGGGCTCAGAGACGTGGCTCAGAGATGTGGTTCAGAGAAGCCCAGGGTTCAGAGACGTGGCTCAGAGAAGCTGGAGGCTCAGAGA
>NW_004567123.1:26754315-26759180 GCF_000260355.1 Condylura cristata | reverse complement strand
CTCAGAGAAGCCCGGGGATCAGAGACATGGCTCAGAGATGTGGCTCAAAGACATGGTTCAGAGAAGCCCAGGGCTCAGAAATGTGGCTCAGAGAATCCCGGGGCTCAGAGACGTTGCTCAGAGAAGCCCAGGATTCAGAGACGTGGCTCAGAGAATCCCAGGGCTCAGAGACATGGCTCAGAGATGTGGTTCAGAGAAGCCCGGGCTCAGAAACATGGCTCAGAGAAGCCCGGGGCTCAGAGACATTGCTCAGAGATGTGGTTCAGAGATGTGGTTCAGAGATGTGGTTCAGAGAAGCCCAGGGTTCAGAGACGTGGCTCAGAGAATCCTGGGGCTCATAGATGTGGCTCAAAGAAGCCCGAGGCTCAGAGACGTGGCTCAGAGAAGCCCGGGGCTCATAGACGTGGCTCAGAGAAGCCTGGGACTCAGAGAATCCTGGGGCTCAGAGACTTGGCTCAGAGAAGCCCGGGGATCAGAGACATGGCTCAGAGATGTGGCTCAAAGACATGGTTCAGAGAAGCCCAGGGCTCAGAAATGTGGCTCAGAGAAGCCCGGGGCTCAGAGACGTGGCTCAGAGATGTGGTTCAGAGAAGCCCAGGGTTCAGAGACGTGGCTCAGAGAAGCTGGAGGCTCAGAGATGTGGCTCAGAGAAGCCAGGGGTTCAGAGATGTGTCTCAGAGACATGGCTCAGAGAAGCCAGGGTCTCAAAGAAGCCCGGGGCTCAGAGACGTGGCTCAGAGAAGCCCAGGGGTCAGAGACGTGGCTCAGAGACGTGGCTTAGGGAAGCCGAGGCTCAGAGATGTGGCTCAGAGAAGCCCGGAGCTCAGAGACGTGGCTCAGAGACATGGCTCAGAGAATCCCAGGGTCAGAGACGTGGCTCAGAGAAGCCCGGGGTAAGAGACGTGGCTGAAGCAAGTCCCCAGCATCAGTAGGCTCCCCAGAGAGAGCCAGCTCTCGTGAGCTAAGTCTGAGCAAGGGCGTGCACAGCAGGCAGGAGTTAGGGCACAGGATGGATCCTGCAGCAGGACCACAATTAAGACTGGGGTCATGTGCCCTGGAGGAGTAGGGGTGTCTGACTTACTGGGCCAGAGCGCTCAATACGGACCACTGGGATGGATCATGAACTCACGTGAGGGCTACTGTCTGATACCACAAACAGGAAGGGGCTGCCTGCAGATGCACTATGTTCAGTCTGCCTGGTGTTTTAATAAAATTCAGTCCAGATTTTAGAATGAGAGTTTTCAGATAAACTTTTTAAAAGGTTTATTTATGCATAAAGAAGGGGTGCAGGTGCGAAGAGAAGAATCACCAGAGACAGAGTGGTGGCTCAGAGACGTGGCTTACGGAAGCAGAACAGGCCAACTGAGGAAGTACACTGCTGAGGGAGCAGTGGGCCAGACAGGATCTGCTGTGCCATGTGGGTCACCTCTGGGGCAGGCGGGGATCGAACTCGCACTAAAGTGGCCACGGCCAGCTTTAACCCGCTGAGCTTTAACCCGCTGCACGACCAGGGAGGGCTTCGGATACAATGTTAAGTCCTTACTTGCCTTGAGAAGTCAGATGATTGGCTTCCTTGAGCGAGGCACGCTTGTCTGGCTCTGCCTGCTGCATTTAATAACAATGGCCCCCTTTCGAGTCCCCACCTCTCCTGTTTGCAGCCCCCAAATTGAGGCTGCTGTCAGGTATCAGTTAGTGTTGTGTTTGCAGTGTGCCTTACTTCTCCAGAGAAGTCTATTTTATCCAGGCGGGGAATGTGAAGGATGAGGTTTGGAGGGGGTGGATTTTGTTTTGTTTTATAACCGAATCACTTGATTCATTTTTCCTGCTGTCTGGCGTCTGTAGACATACCGTTCAACATCTCTGCTGAAAATCATCAGGGATTCATCAGAACATGATCACTAGGGGCCATTAAACCTCTGAGTTGTCTAACACTGAACCTAGAAGGGAGGGAGGCGGCGGATGTGAGGAGGAAGGAATTAAGGCAGGTGTGATGATGAGAATAAAGGGAGTCAAGAGCAAGAGGCCTCAGTCCCAGCAAGATCCATTTCTCATTGCGCAGACCGAGCAGTTCAGCCACCTGCCCAGTGCCCCAAGGTCCGGAGACATACATCCTTTCAAAGATCCGGCACAGACCCTCCCACACTGGAGCTGAGGGCCGGCTCTCCCTCAACAGGGAGGAGCTGTGCCTCCTCCCATTACCCCTGGACAGAAGTGTGCTCATCACGCTTGCTGTCTTCCACTTGAGCTGGTAGTTCCAACAGTAACTGCACAGGAAACAATTCCAGACCATCCAAACAGCGCTGTGTTTGTAGGTTCAGCAGATGTGAGCATTTCCAGCTCCGAAGAACCCACAGGAAGAGGGTTCCCCTGGGCCTTGGGCGCTTGACACGCCCCGGCTGTGAGGTGCTAAAGATAGCAGGTGGGGGCTCTGAGGAGGAGCTGGCGGCATTGCGACACCTGGGCAGGTGTCTGTCTGGCCCAGCAGGCCTGCCTACTCAGGCGAGGGTTCTCGGCTTTTGCTGGCCCTTGCAGGTGGAGATGCTGTTGGTAGATGAAATGCCCCCTAGGGTGACCTCCGTGGGGAAGATGGCAAGGAGAGGCTTGCTCACCGTGAAATCCTCGGGAGCTCCGGGAGTAGCTGCCTCCCCCGTGACCTTGTCCTTTGGTTCCTGTGGTGCAGGCGAAGCCAGGGACTTCCCACCACCCTGGAGCAAGAGAATGTGCTAATTAAATGCTGAGTTTAGGCTAGAGTGGACCTGGATTGAATTCTGTTTCTATCTCTTCCTCACATTGTGTAGCTTTAATAATTGTGTTTGCTTAAATGAAATTAAATGAATAATTTAATAACAGCATGTCTGCTTACAGGAATGTTATGAAGCCAGTTAGATGAAGCACATGAAGATGGGTGGCGTTGCTGGCACTGTCAATAAGTGGCATTGCTATTATTTGTCTCTCTGGATATTTGATTTCTTTTGAAAAGGGGCAAAGACCCCCAAACCTCTGTGATCCTCTTAGTAACTCTCCACTGGGGGCCCCTGGGGGATGCCTCTGTACTGCAGATTTGGTTAATGGTCTTTGGCATGTTGAGCCTCAAGGAGGAAATTTACTCTTCTGGATGTGGGTTATGGGCCTCTCTGCCTCAGGAGGATCATGCAGGCCAGGTCTGGTTTACACACAAGTCCCCCAGCAACCTAAGTTTAATTCTAGAATTGAGTGTTTTGTGGACGCTGTGAGTTTCCTCTGAAAGCACCGTCCCCCACTATGCCAGTCTTCAGAGTAAAAGCTCTACCCGCCTCCCATGCTCAGGAATACCAGAGCTTAGAGTGGTGGGTGTAGACCCTGCAGGTTTCTGGAATTCTCTGTGCAGCTCACTGTCAGGTAGAGATAAGAAGAACACTGGCCACGCTGGGTTGAGCAAGTCTCTGTGCGGACACCCTGCAGGTGCGTGGCCATGGACAGGCGCCGTCACCTTTCCTTCCTCCTCTGGCCCTTACCTCCTCGTCTTCGTTGTCACTGTCACCATGAAGGCCAGGTGTGCTCAAAGGTGCTTCACTTCGGTTGTTAGTTTTTGGCCTGCTCAGGCTATCGGAGCTTGAGTCATCTTCTGTGGTGATGCTTCCTGCCCCCTAACTCCTTCTGATCATGGCAGTAGTGCCCAGCAGCTAATAATCTGGACTTTGAGGCTCCTAGAGACCAGGACTCATTGTCTTGGGTCCCCACTCTCTGGCTTTCTAACTCCGTGACCCCTCACAGCCTCACATTTCTGACTTGTGAAGTATATGGGGCTCAGTGCATGGTTTGGGGAGGGTGAAGTAGCTGATGCTGGGAGCTCTATGAGCAGTTCAGTTCCTGGCTCCTCGTCAGCGAGGAGCTGACCGTGACGCTTCACCATGCCCGGCCTCTTCCTCAGCACAGACCCCCCCACACCTCCCTGCTCCCCAGTGCCCTTCCTGAATTTCCACCTGCTGTTCGGGAGGTGATGCAGCTGTGGAACTCTGTCGTCACGTGCTCTTTGGTTTCTCTCTTAGGAAAAGCACCGCACTTCCTGCGACTCCAAAACGTTGAGGTGAACGTGGGGCAGAATGCAACGTTCCAGTGCATTGCTGGCGGCAAGTGGTCTCAGCACGACAAGCTCTGGCTCCAGGTAAGGGCGGGAAAGGCCCCACACACCTGCGCGTTCCTGGGAAGGGGAAAAAGCCTGTGCTGTGATGAAGGGCTTGGTGGGTCAGGGGTGGGATGTTTCTGAGGACCTCTTCTTGCACGATGCTCTTCATCCATGATCTTGTTAAATCGTAACCTTCATTCTGTTCTGTCACCGAACTCTGTCCTTCTGGCCTGGATTCCCAGCTAAGCAAACCGAGTATTTTAGATCTGGGGACATGACAACATAATCTTGGTGAGGTCTTGGGTTCCTTGGGGGTGCATCAGTTTCCTGTGTGATGGTTAATGCTCCTCCATAGCATCTGGGCAACAACAGAGGGTCAGCCGTCACTAGAATATTTCATTAGATGAGCAAAATTATTTGCTCTGAGCACGACCATCAGCGAAGTGGGCCAGGAGGGTATGCAAAGTTTGAATCTCTTTCACTTTTATTTTTGCGCGTTGAGCCAACTTCCAAAGCCAGAGGGGAAAGTTTTTTTTTTTTTTTTTTTTTTTGGCAGAGGTAGGAGAGAGTGGGTGGGGCACAGAAGCAGACACACATTGTGAGAGCATCACGCACGTGCCCTCCGTTAACAGAGAATTCCGAGTGCTAAGGTAGGCTTGGCGCAGGGGCTGTGATGTTCAGGGAAGGAGCCCGTAGCCACCTGAATTTAATGTATTGTAATATATCTAACATTTTCTGGTTGTTTTTTATTTATTTTTAT
>NW_004567123.1:26743786-26753730 GCF_000260355.1 Condylura cristata | reverse complement strand
CATGCATACAAGCACTGGGTTGCAGGTCAGAGGCACAGGGGAGTGAGACAGAGTGAGGAACAGAACAGGCAGGTCTACTGAAATACACTGCTGAGGGGAGCAGCAGGTGAGACAGTGGAGGTCTGCTGAGCCATGTGGGTCAGCTCCCTGGCTGGGAATGGAGCTCATGTCGCAGTGGCTAGTGGTAGCTTGCCAGCTCTGAGACTTTAACTCCTGCACCACCAGGGAGGTCCCTTGGTTGTTTTTATGTTTTAAACAACTTTATTGAGGTGCAATTGAGATACAGTATTTAAAACACACAATTTGATAAGTTTTGACATCTGGATCTATGTGACACAGTGACCACAACAAGATCATGGACTACCCACCAGCCCAGAAGCTTTTTTGTTCTCAGTTGTTATCCCTTCTTGATGCCCCGTCAACCTCATCTGTCCCCAGGCAATTCTGACCTACTTCCTGTCACTGTATATTATTTGCATGTTCCAGAATATTATATAGAGTGTCATGCAGTATGTACTCAATCTTCATGTGTCATAATTATTGTGAGGTTCATCTATGGTGTTGTATAGTTTGTCGTATTGAGTTAATATCCCATAATTTCTTTATCCACTTGCCTGTGGATGGACACTTGGATAATTTTGTTTCTGGCTATTAAGAAAAAAATAATGGTTATGAATATTCAGGGATAGGTCACTAATCACACGGACACAGACTTTCATTTCTCTTTGTAGAAGTAGATTGACTGGGTCATATGGTAGATGTCTGTTTGACTTCTCAAAGAATTGCCACGCTGTTTCCCAAAATGCTTGTAGTTTTCTCCATACCCATCAGTGGTGTGAGAGTTGTAGCTGTTCCACATTCTCACCAATATTTGGTATGGTCAATCTTTGTAGCATTCATCTCTTGAATAGGTGTTATATGGTAGCTGGTTATGCTTTAAGATTTTTCTTTATGACTGATGATGAACGTCATTTCACATGCTCCTTTACCGTCTGCAAATCTCTGGTGAAATGTCTGTTTAAATATTTGGCTCATTTATTATTGGTTTGCGTTCTTGTTCTTGAGTTTTGAGAGTTCTTTGGATATAAGTCTTTTGTCAGATACATGCTTGAAATAACATTTTTTTTTCTTTTACTGTGGTTTGTCTTTTTATTCTCTTAATAGTATCATTTCAAGAGCAACTTACTAATTTGGACAAAATCCAATTGGTCATTTCTTCCACTGTTTTGGATTTTGTTTTGACCTCATTTCTAAGAAATCTCATGTCACAAAGTTTTTTCTTAAATTTCTTCCTAGAAATTGTATAATTTCAGTTTTAAATTTAGGTCTGCCATCCATTGAGAGTTAATTTTTGTATATGATGAGGTAGGCATTGAAGTTGGTTTTCTTTTTCATGCATTTGAATAGCTGAATTGTTCAGGCATCATTCATTGGTGAAAGTGGTTCTTTGTTGAATTGTTTTTAATCTCCATTTATGTGAGACTATTTCTGGACTTTCTATTCTTTTCCATTGATCCATTTGTCTATCTTTCTCCCAACATCACATTATTTGATTACTGTAGCTTTGCAGTAGCCTTTTAGTTTTGAAATCAAGTATTGTCAGTCCTTCAACATTAGTATTTTTTTTTTCAGGTGATTTGACTATTCTAATGTGTTTCATTTCCATATAACTTTTAGAATAACTCTATCAGTTTCTACCAAAAAGCCTGTTGGGATTTAGTTGGACTTGATTGCAATGATTAATCAAATGATTAAGGTGATAGGTCACTTTAGGGAAAACTTAGAAATAATGTGTCTTTTGACCATGAACATGGCATTTTTCTTCATTAATTGAAGATCCTCAGTAATTTCACTTAATGTGTTTTTGTAATTTTCACTGTATATATATACTCATATATACTTTGTCAGACTTACTCCCTCATTATCTCATATCTTTTATGCTCTTGTGAAATGTACTTAAAGGTGGTGCTGAGAAGTGCACAGGGATTATAATTGAGATGAAAAAATGAGCAAAATGAAGAATAATGTAAAATACATATATATAATAAAAAATTTCCTTAGAACAGACAAAAAACATCAGTTTCTTATTTTTCAGTCTAG
Organism: Condylura cristata; assembly: GCF_000260355.1. Taxonomy (NCBI): domain Eukaryota; kingdom Metazoa; phylum Chordata; class Mammalia; order Eulipotyphla; family Talpidae; genus Condylura; species Condylura cristata. Next base: position 26,751,630 of record NW_004567123.1, on the reverse strand, counting down.
TATATAGAAATACAATAGGCTTTTATATATGAATCTTGCATTATACATCCCTGTCAAGTTCATCATTTAATTACAAATAAATAAAATCCGAGTCTCAGGTTACTAGTCTTACTAACCACATTTCAAGCGCACAATAACCAATGTCACTAGTGGCCTCTATAGGCAACATTTGTGTTGGACAAACATAGACGGAGAACATTTCCAACAGTGTAAGAAGTCTTCCTGGAGAGGACAAGTCTAGAAAGATGTTGCCTCTGATTGAACGAAAAAGAATATTTCTTAAAGAAGCTGCCTTAAGTTGCCCTGGCTTCCTATATTAAAAGGCCCTCCCTGGTGGTACAACGGGTTAAAATGCAGCATTGAGAATCTAGTCATGGCCACCTCAGCATGAATTTGATCCCAGCCAGGAGCTGACCCACATGGCGCAGCCGACCTCTCCTGTCTTGCCCGCTGCTCCCCTCAGCAGTGTGCTTCGTCAATGTGCCTTTTCTGCTCCCCACTCTAACTCTGGTCAATCCTCTCACTGCCCTGCACCTCCAGTCTGTACCCCGGTTCTGTATGCATAAATAAATAGGTTGTCTACCCTCTCTTTTAACTGACATTGTTTGGATGTTGGTCCCTAGCCCATACCCAGCACTCTTGACTGGGAATTCGTAGTATCACTTCTGTTCGTGCACTAGAGTCCATTCCTAGCCACTGGGAAATTTCCAGGACACATGACAAGAGAGTTCTTCCGTTTTTTCTTTTTCTTTTTTGTTGCATTGGGTTGAAATTATTGGGATTGCCCCGCTTCTTCCCACACTGCCAGCAGACCCCAGGGGAACAGAGTGAACTTCCGCATGTCACCTGAGTATTCAGTAGTGTTATTTACTCTTTTCATTCTAATTAGTATGAAAGTGCATTAGGGCTCCCGAGGAGTCTCTGTCATTTCCACACCATTGCCTCAGTTGGGTCCCGAGAATGAAACCAGTCAATCACAATACCTTCCGCAACTTTATTTGGGTCTTCCAATTATTTTATGATTGCTACAGTTATTGCTTCAGCTCTGAGAGGTGTGCCCCAACCCTGGGCTCTATCAGTGGAAGGATGTTAAAGCAGAATGTAATTGAAGTCTTGAAGAAAATAGGTAGAAACACCAGAGTGGAATTCCTGCAGTCTTATTTATTTACCTGCTTTTCAGTGTAAACCAAATCTTATTTCACAGAACATTTTTCAGGTGGCTTACAATGGGACATAAAATATGACAAGATAGCATAAATGAAGTGTGGCAATGCAAGATAGAAGGAAAAGAACACACTGGAGCTGGCCACCATGCAAAATATGCCTTTCTTCTTCTTGCTGGGGGGTCACAGGCAGAGCCTGCAGCACCACTGCTGCCCACAGAGAAAAGGAAACCTGTCCGACGCACAGGCTCTAGTGTCCACCAGAGAAACAGACCACTCACTTGGGAACATGCCAGCTATTCACACAGAGGCAAGGTAGAACTAGTTCCCAGGAGTCCTCATGGCAGTGGTGAGTGTGCTTGGAGAATGCTCTACCACGGTCTTCTCAGGGGCACACAAGTGTGCTTCACTGTCTGGTTTCAAGTAGTGATACTCAGTGTAAGAGCAGTTTGGGGAGGTGGCCAGAGGGGCGTGGTGGGAGGGTCGCATCCCATGGCAGAAGTTCCCTATCCTCTGTGAATCCATCTCCATGAAGATAGTTCACCCTGTCTGGCCAGTCAGCAGACTTGATGACTCCATCAAGGAAACCTCCTGAAATACTGTCTCCCCTGTGTGTATTTTAGGAAGTATCAGGAAGTAGACGGCTGTCCGGCCAATGCCTGCTTGGCAGGTTAGGACTAGGCTTATACTCAGTGGTGCAGCTGGAAGTAGGTTAATACCTGTCTGGAAAACAGGAGGTGCCTGTCAGGACACCTTGTCCTCAGGCGATAATGGCAGCCTCCACCTGAGATGGACCAGGGGCCTGAGTGGGTTTCTCCACAAGTATTGCTTTGGATTGTCCCCGCACCTGAAGACCACTAAGATCTACCCGGATTTCATCCCATATATCAGGGCTGGGCTTTTTTTTCCCCAAAGAGAATGGTACAGGCATGTCATGAGCGAGAGAATCTCCACAGGACATCTGCAGCAGCTCTTCTTGGGTGGTGCCGTTTCCTGCTGTACCTTCCCAGGCAAGCTGAGCAACTACTGAGTCACCAAGCTGGGAGCTTCTAGAAGCTTAAATGTGTATATTCCTCGAACAAATATCTTTAATTTTAGGAATTAAGCGAAGAAAATCGGAGTCAGGCAAAAAATCATCTATATTTTAGACGGGATGAAAAACTGGAAATAATCTAAATGCCCAGAAAAAAAGGACTGACCCAGTACATGCTGGAATAGAGTCACTAAGTATCAGGCTATAGAGAATTATGTATTTAAGTGAGAAGACCAAGATATAAAACAATTAATGTTTGGTATATTAACTTCTCCTGTAAATAACAACTCTCTGCACAAATATTTGTCACATACACACATAGGCCCACTACGTACCTGTCTACAAACACTAGGGTATACATACCAAGATACTCGATCGTGATGGTAGATTATATTTACCTTTTATTTTCCATCTCTGTTCTTTTCTATGCCATCTAATGCATTAAAATGAATATAGGCGACTAATACATACAGGCAAAAGTGCAATTATAAAGAAGAAAGCTGGTCACCTCTTAGCTGCAGAATAGTCGAAGGTGAGCCAGGGGCCAGCGGAAGCCGCAGCCCTTTTCCCCCCCTGCGCCCCCCCCATTGGAGACAGAAGGTGCATTACCCTCAGGCTCCGCCCCCATCACGCTCCATGCAGGAGTGTGCTTGGCAACCTCGGCCACCCTGGCTTTGTGGAAGGCCTCGCTGCCTGCTCTCCTCAGGGGCTCCTGAGCAGGTTTCCATGGCCCCAGGCTCCTTGCAAAGGCTTTTACTCCTTGGGAGGCTTGCACAGCAACCAGTGCCCAAAGAGACTCAGCAATGAGCCCTGTGTCCACATGCTCTGCTCACATCTCAGGAGGGGCCACCACATGCAAGTCACACGCAGCGAACAGGGGCAGACCTAACCTGGCAGGACAAGGCTCCTGCCTGGGGCACAGCAGCTCTGGGGCTGGTGAGATCGCAGACGCGACGCGACACGACAGTCCTCATGGTGCCGCTGCTGCTTCTGGGACACCCGTTTTCTTGCGGTTGGAGGGCTGGCCTGGCTCCCAGGGCTGTGGGTGTCTAGATACAGCTCTTCAGCTGCCTGCGTCTGTAACGGGTGCCTCTTCCATATGGGACGTCTGCTGAGACCCCAGTAGCCGCTCTGCTAAGCACGTGCTAATACGCTGATACCTATATGGCCGAGGTTGGTGGAGTGGCTTCGCATGTGAGGTGCCTCATCCTCATCACCGTCTTTTAGGACCTTGGGCAGCGGTGGCAGAGCTGGAATGTAGGTCTGTGTCATGCTCGTAGGTCCCGGGCTCATCCTTCCCGCTCTTCTAGTAGTCCTGCACCTTGTATCCTGGCTCCCACCTTCTCTAATGTGTGCATGGATTCTATTTCCAATCATACACATTCATTAACTTAGCACCTACTTACATGCCTCTAATTTGCACTGTACTCAATACCTAAATAGATCTGAGGTTCTCAAAGCTACAGTCAATGCAATAAAAATACTCTTGGGGGCCCTCCTTGGTGGTGCAATAGGTTAGGATGCAGCACTGCAAGCTGGCCGCAGCCACTTCAGTGTGAGTTTGATCCCTGTCCTGAAGTGACCCACAGGGCATGGCAGACCTCTCCCGACCCGCCCGCTGCTTCCCTCAGCAGTGGACTTCCTCAGTCGGCCTGTTCTGCTTCCCACTCTGTCTCTGGTGAATCTTCTCACCGCCCCTGCACCTCTGGCCTGTACCCCAGTTCTGTATGCACAAATAAATAAATCTTGGAAGAACACTCTTGGGATGCTGTTCAGATGGCTCCCTCTAGTTGCTTTCTTACTTCTCGTCTCTCCCGCTAAGGAGACATTTCTTAAGGACCTTTCTGGAATGGAATGTGACAGCTACACTGGCACAGTGAGTTTCTCCAGTTCTCGCCCCTCAGAAGTGGCCCTGGTGACGGCCACCAGTGCTTTCCTTGTTGCCAAAGTCTAGGCTGCTGCTGCCGATTAGAATATTACTTTAGTACTTTATTTGACTTTTCCTTCAGTGTTTGATGACCCTGACTTTGATGACCTTTGAACACCCGCCTGCCTTCTTGCTTCATGAAATCACCTGTCAGCCACGATAATGGGCCTGCCTGAGAGCCAGTCTTGAGTGCGGCACACGCGTTAGTCTGCCGGTTTCCCAGATGCTGGCAGAAGACATGAGTGTCCTGGCCAGAGACAAAGGACTTTGTCATTCCCTATATGCAGCTGCACGAGCTTCATGTCTGCAAGCTTTTCTTGTTGGCCCAGCCCCCTGCAATAATGTAGGGGATGTGTCCACATGGGTTTGAGAATAGTAGGTCTGTGTCATAGTTGGGGAGTCCTGTGCTTACAGAACCCCAGTCCTTTACTGATAGCTCTGTTGAGCTGTAACTTAATCGTAAGTCTACAAGTGATGGTTTTGGTGTGCCTGAGTCATGGCACCGTCAGCGCGGGCTGTGTCTTCCTTCTTTTCACCTGGAAGTGTCCTGGATCAAAAAAACAACTCCTTCTGAAGAACCCAGGGGATGAAAATGGAGGTGATTCGGATTGCAAGCGGTTGCATTTTCTCAAGCCCACTTGCTCCGGATGCACCTCCTCGCTTGTCCTGTGCGCCTCATGTCTGAGGACCGCACCCGGCTCTGACCTGGCAGTTTCCCCCCACACGTACTCACTCCTCCCTTACTTTCTAATGCTTCTTACTCAGTGTCTTCCCTCAGCCTAGCCCCTGTTCATGTGCTTCGGCATTTGATCCCAGCACACTCGGGCCCCAGGACTAAGAAGCTGGAGCGGGGGCGGGGGGACAAGTTGCACTGTTTCTTGCCTTCAAGGAGCTTGTTCTGGCTTCAGAGACAGACAGTGAAGAGCTAATCACAGAGCTAAACTCATCACAAATGTGACCAGGGTGCCAGAGGGAAACACAGGGACCTCTGAGTGCAGGCCGGGCAGAGGGGGAGGGCTGTGCCTGTCAGAGCAGTGCCTTGGGGGTGTGCCTTTGGGCGGAGCTCTGACAGCGGCACTGGAAATAATCAAAGGGGATCACACCATGCAGGGAGCCGGCACTTGTGGCTCCTCACCACCTGTTAGTCCTCTTCACTCAGGGTATTGCAGCTCACTAATGGGCTAATGCTGGGACCCTCCTGACCCCGCAGGTGTTTTGAACCCCGAAATCAACCCCAAATGAGCATTTAATTATGCATGCCGTGGGCCTTGGGAGAGCATCGGCACCTAATCAACATTTGATTTATGTCTACTTCTATTTCTTTTAACTTTTTTTTTTTTAAGATTTTATTTATTTATTCATACAGAACTGGGGTAGAGGCCAGAGGTGCAGGGATGGTGAGAGGATTCACCAGAGACAGAACAGGGAGCAGAATAGGCTGACGGACGAAGTACACTGCTGAGGGGAGCAGTGAGACAGGAGAGGTCTGTCGTGCCATGTGGTCACCTCCGGGGCAGCGGGGATCGAACTCACGTGGAAGTGGCTTTAGCTTCTTAGTGCAGTGCTTTAACCCGCTGCACCACCAGGGAGGGCCTTCTTTTAACTTTTAATGCAGAATAATCAAAAGCTCTTCTCTAGAGACTTGCCAACATGGTACCAGTGTGGTCTTAAGAAAACCAGTGCACCAAAGATTAGCAAGTTTCCAAACATCGTGTTTTTGAAGCCATAACACTAGAAGAAAAATAAAAAAAACTACAGATGGATTATGGGAATTTCACCCACATACCTTTTGGCGAGAAGATTTTTGGAGCAGTTTGCAGGTGGAAGTACAGGGCCTCATCTTGCCTTTTCTTTCATGCCAGGAGCTCAGGCCACCATGTAAAAGGCTTCCAAGACCTTGTATCAAGATATCTTCTTTAAACAGGCCTAGTGTACGCTCAACCAGTTCCCTTTTATTAAAGAGCAGCATTTCCACTTCGCCTAGTGACAAATCACTTGCAGTCCTCATGCTTTCCCTGAACTCATCACAGCCTTTTTGGCAGGCCTTGCCTTATCTTTGTCTAGAGAACAATGTCATGACTGGGGCCAGAGAGAATGGGGAATTGCAAATGGCGAGGTCTTCAGAGGTGCTTTGAACGCTAACCCAGTAGTGAAAAAACTGCAGACTCTAGGTAGTTCCTGAAGATAGACAGATCTTGCCAGGGTGGAAGGACATTCTGTGTCTGGGTCAGGACTAGTAAAGGTTCTCTGCAGCGACTGCTCTCACAAAGAATATGCATCCTCAGACTAAGCAGATTGATTCCACAGAAAACAAAGCCAACTCAGGGAAGGTGGCTTCCAGTTGTCTTAATGGAGAGACACAAGCAGATGAATGAGAGAGGAGAGTGAAAAAGAGCCATCTGCAAGTGACCTGCCTCACTTGAGAGACAGGAGCATAGGGTGGGGCTTAAGCAGGACCACCAACTAGACTAGAGAATGCCTTTGTTCACGCTCGAAAATACGCCCTGGGAATGGACAAATTGGTAGGAGGGTCACCCGGGCAGAATGTAAACCCGCGATCACAAGACTTGGTAAGCAGGCAGTGCTTTTGTGCAGATCAGTCAGATGACCTTCCTCCAGAGGTAGGCAGTCGGCCCACACTCAGGGTTTGAGGCTTTGCCAACAGAGCATGCGCTGGACTTGGGTACCACATCCCGCTGCCTCAGGCTGTGCGCTCTTGGTACATTAACCAATTGCTCATCCTCAGGAAATGGCCTGGATTGAAAGAATTTTTCCCTTCCTGCGTTCTTTGGTGGTATTTGATCCCTTGCTTTCCTTTGAATGACTTAAGACCACTTAGCCTTCAACTCTTAGAGATCCAGGGCAAGCCAACAGCATGGGCTTTGTGGGGGTGGGGTGGGTCGGGGTTAGTCACTGTCCATTCCTGCTATTTTGGTTCATGCCAGAGTGATCTAGAGCAGTGGTTCTCAGTGTGGTCCCTATACCCACTGCATTTGAACCCCCTGGGAAGGTCTTAGAAATCCAGACCTGCTGAATAACCCTTGAGGTGATCTGATGCATGCGCAAGTTTGAGGATTCCCTGCTTTGAACAGACAGAATTGGCTGAAGGAAACCTCCTGAGCCTAGCAGCCTACTGGACATGCTGTCTCTTCACAATCTGTTCAGAGGGCCAGCCGGCCAAGAATGGAGGAAGACATTTTCTCCTCATTACATGTACTTTCCTGACTCAGAGACCTTTGAGGTTTCCAGAGAGCTAGGCATTTGGACTTCCATCATAGAATTTCCCAACTCTTTTCTTTGGTGCCCTCATTTTCTACAAGATGGCTTTTGATGTGCTTTGCATAAGCAAAGCAAGTTTCTGGAACATTGCATGCACCACCCTCCTCGGGCACAGTAATTTCTGCCCAGTTCTGCTCTGTTGTAGACTAGATGGTGTGTAGGCAGTAGACTGAGGCCTCATCTTTGGAATCAGATCTCCTGGGTCCAAACCCGAACTCTTGTCACTCAGCAAAGCCATAGAAAGTTCTGTTGCTTCTAGTGCAGTTCATATACCAGCAGCATCAGCAATACCTGAAGCTAGCTGGAAAAGAAGGGTGTTGGGCCCCACCATGGCTCACTTGAATCTGAATCTGATTTTTTAGTGTTCTAGGCGATTTGAATGTATTAGTTTGGGAAGTACTAAGAATGTTCTGCTGCATGTTGTTTCTCCTTTTTCTGCATC
>NW_004567123.1:26697651-26743583 GCF_000260355.1 Condylura cristata | reverse complement strand
TTTGCGAAATGGGACTTTAATGAACCCATCTCTGGCTTTCACATGCACTGGAATCACATTGGAGAGCTTGTTAAACATTATGGCCCGGCTGCACCCCTGACATGCTAGTCCAGGAACAGGAGCGTAGAGTGAGGGTTTCTAAGAAGTTCCCAGAGGATATAGTGGGTATAGGGACCACGCTTTGAGAACCACTGCTCTAGATCATTCTAAGAACATTGCTCATTCCCTACCCACTCTGTTCCCCAACATGAAATATGCTTTAACCTTTTGCTGGAAATCCTTCTGGGTAGAAATTCTTCCATAGTCTGCACTCTCATTTTCTGTTTTGTTAGTACTGAGCACAGCTCCAGGATTAATAATAGATTACGGAAGGGGGGGGGGAAGCACAGACTACTGACCCTAATAAACAGCATTCACAAATGGACATCAGCCCTAGATATCTCTTTAAAATTTACATTTTTTTTTTTGACAATTCTCAGATGAGCTGATGCTGCTGGTCAGGAGAAGTATTGAGGAGAATTTCCCTGGGATTTTATGAGGATTAAGTGAATAATATCCTCTGAACCAATTAGCAGTGTGCCTAGCACAGGCGAAGCACTCAAAATGTTAATGTAACTTTTACTTAAATGCTCAAGCAAATCCCGTTAATTTGAACAAAATGTTTCTCAGACACACAGCTATGCCATTCTACTTGTGGGACGTGCTGGCTTTTCAGAGGAGGCAGTGCTCGGTGGTGGAGTCCTGGCACATCCAATGTTCCCAGCCCTTAGAGACATATTTTAAATATGGCTTCCAGGGCCCTCCCTGGTGGCGCAGCGGGCTAAAGCATGGCACTGCAAGAGAGCCACAGCCGCTTCAGTGTGAGTTCAGTGCCCGGCCCCGGAGGTGACCCACATGGCGCGGCAGACCCCTCCTGACCCGCCTGCTGCTCCCTTCAGCAATGTACTTTGTAGATTTGCCTGTTCTGCTCCCCGCTCTGTCCCTGGTGAAGCCTTTCATCACTCTTGCACCTCTGGCCTGTGCCCCAGTTCTGTGTACATAAATAAATAAATCTTTTAAAAAATAAAGGATTTTTTTGGAGACTCTCTGTCACCAATCACGGATTATTGGGGGGCAGAACAGGCAGAGTCTCAAGGTGGGAGCAGTGTCGATGAGCAGAGATTCCTAGGAAAGGGGAAAAAGGGGAGCGGGCACGAGGAAGACACGGGAATCGGAGTTGGGTGTGTATAAATAAATCTTTTTAAAAAAGTAAAAAAATAAAGGACTTACTAAAAAAATATGGCTTCTGGAGCAGATGAGCAACAAGCCTCGGGGCGGGGGGGCGGGATTCAGGGGCATCTGCACACGGCGCCCTGTAGAGGAGGCTGAGATGGCAGTGCTGGCAGGCGGATGCTCTCATGCCCTTGACCGTGTCCTTTATGAGCTGGGGCCCTGGCTGCTCAAGGCGCACAGCTCCCCCTCCCCCAGACAGCTACCCTCAGTCAAGTGGGAACCAGCCCCTCTCTCCCCACCTGCTGGGACAGGACTTGGGGTACACATGCTGACCGCTTGCCAGAAGTGGGATCACGTCCATGACCCCTTGGTCCTCTGGAGTTCTTGAGTCGGGTTGAAGTTGGACTCCAACTTTGCCCCATTTGCTCATTTTCCTTCACCCCACTTTCACCCCCTTTCTCCTGAGAACATGCCGGAAGGCACTGTGTCTGACTCTGCTTCCGGGGAACCAGCCTAGGACGCCTCAGTGCTCAGGGGGAAGACGCTCACTTAGAATCAGCGGGCTACAGGCTGCAGCCAGCTTAGAACCGCAGACACAGTTCTTGTCACAGGAAGGAAGGAAGTGAGTGCACCCTGAAAGTTCAGAGTCTTGATAGGCTTAGGTCTGAAAAATACTGCAAGAGGCAGAAAAAATCACCTGCTCACTGACCTCAGGGAAACCTCAGTATATTCCCCGGCTTCCAGAGATGCCATAAGACAACCTGTAATTTCCTATCTTTCCATGGAGAAAAAGACTGGTGGTTCTAGAGCCGGTGATGAGCTGAGCCTGGGTTTTCAGGGAGAGGGAGTGTCATGGGGAGCCCAGGAGATGAGGTGAGGAGAGGTCCCAGAAAGCACCCAGCACTGCACCCCCGAGGGGCCCGAGTTGCTGTCTGGGAGAACAGGCAGCAGTCATGGGCTAGGGCCAGGCCAGGCTGTCCTCATCACTTCATGGGCTGCATTTTCACTTGCTACCCGAGCTTGTCTTTGGGGGCGCATCCTATGGATCCCACTGAAGTGACGAAGAACACATGCGAAAGACAAGGGGTGAAGTCCCTGCTCCAAGTGCAGAAAGCAAGAAGCCAGGCGTCCAGCAGAGCACTTCCCCTCTCCTGACTACCGGCACTGCTGGTCAGCTGATCCTTGATCAGCTGATCCTTGAATCAGATCACCCACAAAGCCATCCAGGAACTCCCCTTCTTGTGGAAGTTCCTGGGCCCCAGGAAAGTGGGCATGGCACCGGGAGCACAGGATGGTGTGACTTCTCCCTTCCTTCCTTTGTCCTGCAGCAATGGAATGGCAGGGACACAGCCCTCATGGTCACCCGCGTGGTCAACCACCGGCGCTTCTCGGCCACGGTCAGTGTGGCAGACACGGCCCAGCGGAGCGTGAGCAAGTACCGCTGTGTGATCCGCTCGGACGGCGGCTCCGGCGTGTCCAACTACGCAGAGCTGATCGTGAAAGGTGAGTGTGTGACGCTGCCTCTCCCAGCATGGTTGGCTTGAAGGGGCGTCCTCGGCCCTGTTGGGGTGGGTGGGAGGGTTAGGGACCCTTGCAAGTCTTCTGTCCCCCTGCAAATTCAGTAGCAGGATATGCGATTCCCAATCCGCTTCCTCCAACATACAGTGAAAAAGGAGAGGATGTCGCGAAAGCCTGCGCTACTTCATTGTTGCTCAGTCAGGCTGCAGGAGTCAAGCTTTTGGTAGATGGCAATTCGCCGTCTCCAAATTTGGCTTTATTTGGCCTTTACTGTTAGAGTGCACCAAGGTCCTTGCTGCTGCTGGTGTTCTCTTGCAGCGAGCAGAGAATGCAATTCTTTCTGAACGAGTTTTAATTGAAAATTCAGTATAGGATCGTATTTTGGAAGGACTCTCAACATCAATCACCTCCTGTCCCCCAGCCTATCTCAGTTCTTTCCGTGTGGGCTCCCTCTTCCTGTTCACCTGGTGGTCTGGTTGACATGTTTTCTGTTAAAATGCGCACATTGCTAGCCTTCCTGCTTCCTTCCAGGAGCTGGGCGTCCTGTTTGTTTCTGAAAGGCTCCGTGGTCTTGGTATCACGCTAGTGGCTGTATACTATTTCATCAAGCCAATGTTTTTTAAAATCTCCCTATGTGTAGTCATTTGGGTAATTCCAGGTGTTTTTGTTTTGATTTATCTTTCTTTTGTGCTGGCAACAATTAACACCTCCATGGATTTTCTTCAGAAGAGAACGCTCTTATTTTTTGGAACCACATTATTTCTTCAGATAAATTCCCTAGGGGAAGAGTTGGGAGGCCAAAGAATATGAGTGCCTCTATGGATTTTTCTTTGTGTTGCAATATTGCTTTTGCAGAGCGAAACAGTTTGACAGTTTACACTGGCAACAGCGATGTAAGGATGTACTCATTTTCCAGTGTTATGTTCTGCGATTAAAATTTTAATATAGCATAATTTAGTGAATGAAATAACGAGGCTGCTCATCTTTCACCAGCTGTAAAGCCATACCCAGTGTGTTTGAAGTTGGAAATATGGATTGATGCCCCCAGAATATTTGCTGGCCAAAGTATGGGTTGGAGTGATTTCTATTCTCTGGCCCCTAATGTGACCGGTCGCCTGACCAGGACCAGACCAGGGTTGCTGTCGGGGATTTGCTCTCCTGGGCTGCCCTCAGGTTTCTCCTCTTTCAGAGCTCACCTCAAAGTCTGCCATTCCATCTTCTCTAAGAGGGTCTCCCTACGTCCCCGCCATGGCCCCCCACTCTGGTGTCCACATTCTCTCCATCACTCGTCTTTCTGCATTGCACTTACCCTCCGCAAACTTCTACTTTCCCTTTGTTTCCTTGGTAATTTTCCATCTCCCCCTCTAGGATCCAGTGTGAAGCGGGGCGTCTTCATGGTTCACAGTCTTGTGTGGCACCCACTTTGACCCACACACTCAGTCATTTCAGTCATCTCAACTTCAGGGTCTCTGTTGACTGCTCTGTGAGTGAGTGCGGTACTGGCCTCAGCAGGAATCCGCTTCATCTCAATAATGCCTTGAACATTTAAGCTGAAGATCAACAAATTAGGCAGTCATGAACAAAACAGCTGAAAAATAATTTGAAATTGTTGATATCAAGTGCCATTAATATATAAAAGGAACCATCCTTCTGATTGCATTAGGCTCCTATCTTTGCTGTCTTTGATGCCATCAGACTGATTTGTATGACAAAGTGGCCTCGTGGTGACTCGGTGAATGTGGAATCCCAAACCCTGTAAATGCTCATAATACCAGTTTTGTGGGTACCCATGCGGGAATGCACTGTGTTTTTCTCCAGCTCTTTTGAGGCCTTACCAGCACTCCACTTACCTGGCATGGAGTGGGTCATGAGAGTCTGGGCACTGGCTGTGGCAGTGAACTTTGCACCTGTTGACATATGGCAGCCGGTCTCCTGTGTCCTCATTATGGGGAGGAGTGGCAAGCCCAGTTCCAAGGCCTTTGGAACAGAGGATGTGGTTTCCCCAGAGAAGCATCATTTCTTTGATTTGCAGGGGTGGCCGGGGCTTCTGGGCCGGGATTTGTCCTGTGTGGGCTGTGACCTCCTCTTAGGCCAGCGGTCTGCCTGGGGGAGCAGTACCTGGCCAGTTCGTGGACGGATTGCGGGAGCCACTGTCATTCAAAACCTGTTATTCAAAACCTGCCTCTCCCGCTGGGGGTGTCAGCTGGTCCACTTAAGGTCTCCTTTGGCTGGGCCTCGTGGGTTGGACCTCCCACCACTCTGGCCCCATCTATCCCACCAGAGGACTTCCTTTATGGGCTGTCAGTGGCCAGCATGGTTTTCCATTCTCCTAAGCTAGAAGGATAAACACAAGGGGAAAATGTTCCTCTTTCTTTCAGGGAAAGGCGAAAATTGGAAAAACAAAAAAAATATTTCTCATAAGCTAAGTGCCCTCCTAGGGGATCCGGCTGTTCGGGAATTTCATCTTCCAGCTGCATCCAACACTCAGTGAGGGCTGGCGGCAGGCAGCGTAGGCTCTGGGCCTTGCAGGGAGAGCACCCTGGGCTGGCTCGGCACCACTCAGCTGAGAAGCAGGAAAGCCCCCTGGAGCTGGGACACTGGGTTGGAATCCCTGACCCTGGTCCCAGCTCTGTGACCTGAACACCAGCACCTTGCAGCTTTAGCTAGTTCAGCTGGGAATCGGGATAAAGGGCTGGGGGCGGGGTGGGGGGATGGTGGTGGTGGCAGTATGTCGTGAGGATTTAGTGAGATCACGGATGTAGGGGTTCTTGGCAGAGTGCCTGATCCACTGCCATGTGTGTGTTTGTGAAAGTGAGTAACTTGCTGACACGCAGCAATTTCCAGGTAGCAAAGTAGAGGTGCTGAGGGGCTAGGTGGGGACTCCTGGCCCAGGGCCAACTTGACTGCTGTCTGTGTGGCCTGGAAGAAATCACCTAAGGCTCCTTTGAAACACTGGCCTGGTGCTCTCTGCCCACGACATAAGGAAATGAGGCCCAGCATATGGCTTGGGAACAGTGGGGCTGTAGGGTCTGTGTCAGGGCAGCCCACGGCTCCTCTGCTGTGTTCACCACTGATGAGCCAGGACTCCGGGGGCAAAGAAAAAATAGCTGTGCTCAGCCGCTGGCCACACCCTCCCCACCCCCGACATGCACCCAGTGCTGGGGTTGGGAGTCACAGGCTCTGGGTGCCCACGGGTGTCAGGAGCTGGACGCCCCTTGATGGCGTCTGGTCAAGTGCTCACGCTGGCCAGGCAGTGCAGGCCCAGGCCGGGTCTATCTACCCCTCACACGGGTGCTCACGCCTGGCTCGCGGTGCCAATGCTGCCCCGGGACGTGCACATCAGCGCTGCAGAAGCCACTGCCGCATTTGTGTGCAAGTGAGACCAGATTGTCTGGGCGACGCACCAGCCAGATGAAAGCAAATTGGAAGCACTTAATTCTGAAGAGCTGTTTATCGGGTTGTGATAATGTACCTGTGTGCGTATTAGATTGCTCTGTAATTGAGGTCTCGCTCAATTGACCATCCGGCCCCGCGACCCTCCGGTTCCAGACCACTGCTCACCGCCTGCCACTTGTCTGCGCGTTTCTGTCTTTCCTAGTGGCTGCGCTGCAGGGTGACTGAGCTGAGCCCAAGGATGTGGGTGTCCACAGCCAATGTTATGAGATATGGGGTGAAAAATCTCTAACTCAGAAGCAATGTGTTGCTGGTGGCGATCTTTAAATCAATCTTCCAGACTCTGTCTTGCCACTGCTCAAAATGCATTTCCGGCTCCTTGGTTCCCCTCTTCTAAAGCTCTCGCCTTTGCGTGAGCTCTAAGTTTGCTGTCTCCTTGGGGGAGGGATGCCTCTTTCACCTTGTCCTTTAAAAAAAAATGTATTTATGCATCCAGAACTGGGGTACAGGCCAGAGGTGCAGGGGCGGTGAAAGGATTCACCAGAGACAGAGTGGGGAGCAGAACAGGCAGATCGACTGAAATGTATTGCTGAGGAGCAGCTGGTGGGTCAGGAGAGTTTGCCGCATCTTGTGGGTAACTCCCTGACCGGGGATCGAGCTCGTGTTGAAGCAGCTGCAGCTAGCTCTGTAGTGCTGTGCTCCAGCCTGTGGCGCCACCAGGGAGGGCCCCTACCTTGTCCTTTAAATATTATTTTTCTTGTCTTCCTACTGTGGAAACTGTAAGTGTCACAACTCTCTGGGGGCTCTCTCAAGATCTTCCTTGGTCCTGCTTTGCTCACACTTTCAGCTGATCTGCCGACACCACAGTCTGCCGTGTGGCCATGGTGCCGCCACTTCAAAACTACATGGAACTTTCTTCAGTTCCTGTCGCTGGAAGGCTGACCTCACGTGAGCCCTTCGTCCCCAGCACACCTGCTTCAACCTGTGTCCTTGGGCTCAACACCTTTCTCATTTCAGCCTGAACCCGCCTCCTCCCCGCTTCCTGCCTGACCTTGGCTTTCCTGAAAGAGGCGGTTTTAGAGAAGCCCCACATCTCCTTTGCAGGCTTCCTTCCGTAGGAACCTATCCTTGGCTCAGGTTCTTTTTTTTTTTTTTAAAGATTTATTTATTTGTGCATACAGAACTGGGGTACAGGCCAGAGGCTCAGGGGTGGCGAGAGGCTTCACCAGAGACAGAGCAGGGAACAGAACAGGCAGATCGACGAAGTACACTGCTGAGGGGAGCAGCGGGCGGGTCAGGAGAGGTCTGCCGCGCCATGTGGTCACCTCCGGGGCAGGCGGGAAATCAACTCATGCGGAAGCGGCTTTAGATTCTCAGCGCTGTGCTTTACCCTGCTGCGCCGCCAGGGAGGGCCTCAGGTTCTTATTTTTTGGCCACCAGACTGGGGTGCAAATCCGAGAGCTAGCGTTGTTCCCATGCTGGCTCTGCCCCACGTTAGCTGTGTGAGTGAGGGTTGTCATGGCAGGATTCCCTAACTCTGGAAAGGCTGAAGAGTGCCAACTCCCCTGTATTTGGGAGAGGGGTCATGGGCATGTTAGTCCTTTGCAACCAAGTGTTGCTCCTGGGTTTACACTGGTCTCATCCACTGGCAGCACCCCCACGTTTGCGAACTCCCACATTTGCGTAGCCAATGACTTCCTCACTCTTGGGGAACATCACTGTGAGCTTTTCATGGGAAGGGAAAGATGACAGATGGGAGGAAAGTGGGTAACTTTACTTGAGCATATGTGAGTGGGGGTAGGCAAACGGGAGATATCTATGTATATTGTATTCTATATGGGCACAAAGACCAGCTTATTTTTAAAAAAAGCGTAAATGTGGATAAATAAAACCTGACAAGTATCGGTTTCTTTGAATTATTTTGACTACTGCATCAGCTGCATGCTGATGTGTTGCATTAACACTTTTAACGCATTTGGAAATTAAATCAAACGGCAATTGCATTAAATCCTCATTCACTTGGAACATTACCCTCCTGTGTTCAAATGGAAGAATTATCTGGGGTATGGAATGAGCTGCAAGGTCTGCCGTCAGCTGGCATTTGTGGGCCATTTACCGCACACCAGCCGCTGCCTCGGTTATTTCTCTCGTGTTCCGGTGGATTCACATCTGCTTGCGTGATCCAGAGGACGATGTGGAGCCTGATGGCCCGGCCCACGGCCCACGGCCCACGCCTCACCTTTTCCTACTGCAACTGAGAGGCCTTTCTGACCTTCCCCATGCACATTTTCCTGAAGTTCTTTCCCATGGCAGATATACATGGAATATTGTGTCCAAGAACTTAAGTTCCAGGTTTAATTAAACTTAGTTAAGCTGCAAGGAGCTCTGAATTTGGAAGGGAAGCTCAGGTCCAAGCCTCTGTGGAATTTCACAACCTCTGCCCAGACCAGTCCTCAGTGGCGCGTTTAGACACTTTTTTTTTAAAAAAGATTTATTTATTTATGCATATAGAACTGGGGTACAGACCAGAGGTGCAGGGGCAGTGAGAGGATTCACCAGAGACAGAGCAGGGAGCAGAACAGGCAGATCGACTGAAATACACTGCTGAGGGGAGCAGTGGGTGGGTCAGGGGAGGTCTGCTGCACCCTGT
Organism: Condylura cristata; assembly: GCF_000260355.1. Lineage (NCBI taxonomy): Eukaryota > Metazoa > Chordata > Mammalia > Eulipotyphla > Talpidae > Condylura > Condylura cristata. Next base: position 26,734,810 of record NW_004567123.1, on the reverse strand, counting down.
GGGTCACCTCCGGGGCGGGAATCAAACTCATGCTGAAGTGGCTTTAGCTTCTTAATGCTGCGCTTTACCCCGCCGCACCACCAGGGAGGGCCCAATCATGGGCTCTTGAAACGGGGAAAAATCTGTTTCCCAACCACGGGGCAGGTGATTTCTTCCCATCTTTATGTGTGTGGTGCGCATGTGTTTCAATGCACATGCACCTATTTTTCATGCGTCGTGGGCCCTGATCGACATGGGGCTAGGATTTAGCTTCTTCTCTTCTAAATGAAATGTGTTTGCACCAGCTTTTCATAGTTAATCGGAGTAGCCAGCCTGTTGCCTTATATGTGTATTCAGAGGCAGATGTGACTCGGTGACAGCCCAGTAAACGGAACGCTCCTTCCTGATGGGGCGCAGCCTGGTGCTCTGGGCAGGCAGTCATTGGCAGAGCGGCGGATCGTCTGTTCTCAGAGAGGAAAGTCTCCTGTTGGAATTGATCAGAAGCAAAATGCACACTGTGGTTTGCTCTTCTAACCTCTTCTAACGCACGTGACGGGAGCACTGCTGGGCTCCCAGTGAGACAGGATGTGGTGTCCTGCCTCTCAGCAGTTGGTGAAAATACCCTTCCTAAGGGCAGCCGGGGAGGCCGGGAGGCGGGCGGGCATTTCAGTGGGAAGGGCTGGGCTTCTGGCTCCTGTCCTCACCTCTCTGAAGGACGGAGCTTCCATTTCTCCACCTGTAAAAGGGAAAGGATGATGGTACTCGCTTTACATTTCCTACAGTGAGACCAGATGTGGCACCTACTCCCGACGGGCTGGGCAGAGACTCGCGTGACTGTATAACCTCTTCTCTGTACCATTTACTTCTCTTCTCAGGTGGGCAGGAAACATAGGCCCCTCAGACTTACACATCCAGGTGGGGCCAGGGTGAAACCCCCCCGGTCTAGGCCTTGCCTTTTTTGTTTGTTTGTGTTAAGGATTTATTTATTTATGCATACAGAACTGGGGTACAGGCTGAGGTGCGGGGCAGTGAGAGGATTCACCAGAGCAGAGTGGGGAGCAGAACAGGCTGACGGACGAAGTACACTGCTGAGGGGGGCAGTGGGCAGCCTAGGAGAGGTCTGCCGCGCCATGTGGGTCAGCTCCGGGGCCAGGCTCGAACTCGCATGGAGGCAGCTGCGGTCAGCTTGCAGTGCTGCGTCCCAACACATTGTGCTCCCAGGGAGGGTCCAGTCTGATGAATTAATTTCCTCTATGCGACCTTATTCAATGTAGCCACCGGTGTGGCCGGCAGCACCCACAGGAACAGGACTGTGCCACGCTTCCGCTGGGGCTCTGTGGGAGCCCATCCGTGATGAGAAGGGGCCTTCCTGAGTTCGCCTCGTGGCTCGGGAGTGAGCTGCCTCCTGCCTCAGCCTGAGAACCGTCTCCTCTGAAGGCTGCTCTGTCTCTCTGGGCCCTGCTGCCAGAGGCACGTCTGTGCTCATTCTGCGACCTTTCTCTTCTCTTGCCCTTCATCTTTTTCCTTTTTTAGCTCATCAGTGCAGACCACTAAGTGACCAGCCTGAGGACAAGGGTGCCCCCCAGGTATCTCTGCTGAATCCCAGGCATTGCCGACTTTCTTCCTTGACTTCTGCATAAGCAGAGGTGAAGGGCGGCACAGAGCCCCCACCTCCCAGCCTTGACCATACCCACACGTGTGCTGAGTGTAGACTTGATTCATGCCGGTGGCCCTGATAATGCTCCTGCTTTGTCCAACTCTGACAGGAGGACTCCTGACTAGCCTCTGGTAGCCTGTGTCAGCAGCGGGTGCTGTGCATTTCCAGAAGCCCGACCTGGAGCCACGGTCTTTCACGAGTCCACGCCAGGTGTGATCTGAGATGAGCTCCCTAACCCCGGATCTGTCCGCAGCCAGGATGCCAACAGAAGTTACCCTGCCCTTTGAGATGCGGGCAGATGAGCATTCTTTCCAATTTGTGCATATTCCCAGCAGCTTCTCTCTGCTCCCTGACTCTCTGGTTTCCACTCCATCTGACTTGCCGTCTCTGTTGCTTCTCGCCCTCATACCTTCTGCACCATCCCCATGTGGAGCTCAGCCCCTTGCCTTCATGTTTTTTCCGTCTTGCCCATATGCGTTTGCTGGTGTAACCGACTTTTGAGGATTTAGGGCAAGGGAGGGGTTTGCAACCCTGAAGTGTAAGTGCCCTCAAAGCGGGGCGAGGGGTGCCCGCTTTGGCATGTGCTCCAGCCATCCCATCAGGAACTTGGTGACTGCTGCCTGCTGCCACGTCGCTCTGGCTCTGCCTCTCTTGCCTTGTTCCGAAGCTCTACAGCAGAGCAGTCTGGCAGCAGACGTTTGCCTTGGGACCTGTTTGTACAGCTCGTTTCTGCCAGCCCCCTTGCCAGTCATCCCCCGCTGGTGTTGGCTGAATTCCCTCTGGAGGTGCCTGGCTCTGCCTTGTCTTTCTTTTGCATCTCAGGAGCGGGCCCCCCTTCACTGCCAGAGTGGACTCTTGCCTCTACCCCGACACTTCCTGGGCCAGAGCGCTCAGCAGCTACAGCCCCCCACACCTCACTTGTGTCCTGTCACAGCTGCAGGGCCACTGACGGTCAAGGGCAGACGGGCTCAGAGGGGTGGCTCTGAGTGTGAGGATGGAGATGGGGAGCTTCCTCACTGTGGACCCTCACCATGGTGAGGGGCCGCCCCCCAACTCTTAATTGGCTGCAGTCGCCAGGGAGTTGTGGGCATGGGGGTCCCCTGGGCGCCCAGGTACAGAGCTGCCCCTGTGCAGAGCTGCGTCCCAAGGTTGGCGTGCTGGGCCCGAGGCCGTGTCCTCTCTGCCTGTCCTGTTCTGCTTGTCCTCCTGCTGTCACTCTCCCACACGCTAGGGGGGAAATTGGGAGTCTGTTGGGGACCGGCAGCACACCTTCTAGTTGGACAACCTCAGGGAGAAAAATTACTTCTCTCTGTGTTGAATGTCAGTCCCGGGAAAGAAGGCTCATCCTCCCCGCCTGGGTTGAAAAATCCAGCGCTGGACCAGCTGTCTGCCCGTGGCAAGTGGCAGAACTGGCCGGCTGCGCGCTCACACCTGCAGCCAACGAGCAAGTGGGGTGCGCGCAGGCCCCGCAGGAAGAGGCAGTGAGGAGCAGAAGTCCTCCTTGAAGAGGGGCTCGGGCCAGGTGGAAGTCATACGGGGCACAAGGGACTCCGGCATGTGCGCCCCGAGCGTGTACCTCCCTGTGGTGGAGAGGAGGGGCGGTCGGCCACATCAGGGTGTAGGGCTGACTGTGGCTCATGACCTGGACTCTGGCTCCCTAGGTTTGGGCTTGCCCCACAGTGGGGTGATGTACTTTACAGTTTTTGTTTTAAGGAATCTCACGCTGGTGCCAGGTCATTTCTGTGTACATCTGTGTTCTCAGAGTCCGGTCCCTCTCGGGCCTCTCTGTGTTCATGCCTCTGCTTGCTGACATCCGTCTTGCATGGCCTCATCCCCTCTCTGCTGTTCCCCCTGTCTGCCCAGTCCTGCCCATCACCTTCTCCCGTCACCTTTCGAGTCCCAGATGGGTAACTGGGCTGCTCTGGTAGGAGACTCCAGTTCCCCTTCCACCCTCCTCCCAGTCTGTTTCTCTTCCTTCTCAGGCTCCCACCTGCTCCATCTCTCCCTTTCACTACCTGTTAATGCTTCATTACACGCTAGTGTTTAACTGACACCGGCTTGCTGCTACCAACAGAGTCGTGGGCAGCAGCTCCCCAGGTCTGAAAGCTGGGGTGCAAGTGTGGGCCAGCACAGATGTGAGGCATTAGCCTCTCGTGTTTGAGCATACTTGATCAAGGACAGCAAGTAATTAGCAACGTTGAGGGCTTTGCTGAGCCACTATAGATCAATGCTATCCCACTCTCTAAATGACTATATTAATTAATTGAGCAATGACTTGCAAATATTTATTCAACCGCCCCATGCCCCGGGAATCCCCTGGCTAGAAGGGATGCGCCAAAGAGCGAATGGAGTCAGAGCTTCTGGTATCTTAAGGCATCGGTGCTAGTGAGGAGAAAAGAGAGAAATGAGGTAAATGCTCTCATTGTGGAGAGCAGCGATATGCTGGGGGCTTGGAGGGCACTGCTCCTGCTGCTCTCGGGTGGTGACCCGTGTCCCTGGGGCCCTCTTGGCTTGTGGACACGTCTCTGCCTCCATCACCACAGGGTCTTCACCCCCATCACCCCTGGGGGTGTGCCTGTGTGTAAGTGTCCCTCTTCCTCTGAGGACACAGACAGTGGAGGAGAACCCATGAGACCCAGTGTGGTCTGAGCATAGCTTGACTACATCTGCATGTGCCTATTCCGAACACAGCTCACTCAGAGGCACCTGGGGGCTGAGCTAAGCCTCTATGAGGCTTGAGATGTGAAATCGCCCCTCCAGCTCTGCCTGCCCTTGCTTCTGCAGAATCCACATGTTTCCTTGTATGAGGACACGAGGAATGTGTCTTCCCACATGGGAATAGTGGCCACAGACTCCCCTGGGAGGTGAGCGTCGACAGGAGAGAGGGAAGACTGTGGCTGGGAGAGGGACAGGTTCTTTATCTCTTCTTCCATCGCTCTGGGTTTGTTCCCTTTTCTCTGTCACATCCTTTCTGTCTCCTGTAGGACCCAGCTGACACCCCCTCACCCGCTGTGGCTTCTCCATTGCTACAGAAGAGCATCTCCTCCAGCCACAGCTCTCAGGAACCCTTCCTTGGACCACACCAGGCATAGCTTAGCCTCACTATAGGCTGGCGACCTACTTCTGGCCTTTGACTCTGTCTTGCTCTTCTTTGCTGAGTGAGGCGACCTCGCTAAACTGCACAATGTGTAGCAAACGGTCACGTTTATGAGGCTGTGGGCACCATGAGGGCAGGCGGGGGGCCTGTGCCACCTTCTCTGCCCATGTGGGTGGCCCTTTATATCCAGAGGGCATTGGCTGCATAGATGCCCCATGGCAGCCTCAGTGGTGTTCTGTCTCTGCTGCCTCTTGGAGGAATGGGCAAAGCAATCTTGCTTTCTTTTTTAAGACTGTACCCAGACTGGAAATGAGCCCAGATCATGGTAGTTGGCCTCTGTGCAGCAGGCATTCTCTTAGGGACACCTCACATGTGCAGAATGATGAGAAGGAATGCAGCTCATTTTCTAGGTGAGGAATCAGAGACTCAGAGAAGCCAGGTGGCAGGGCTAAGGGCGCACGACCACAGTGGGGTGGGTGGCACCAGTGGCCCCGACTTCTCCTGGGGGAAGGATATACTGGGAACAAGTTTCAGTGTGGTGTGGATCGCCGGGAGGCTCGGGAAGCTCTGGGGGAGTCGGGTGCCTGGCCACACCCTGGTGGACTGGGGGTGCCTAGAGCTGCAGCCACTGCCCTCGTTGTGACTCGCAGGAGTCTTTGTTTAAATTGCTCTTTTTAAGTGTCGCTCTAGAAGTTCAACGTGTGGGGGACAGAGTGTTGGTAGCAACTGCTAATGACAGGGCTACTGAAAAAGATGGGCTATTTTTGGAGTTAAGATTCAGCTTAAAGGAAATAAAAATAAACATTGAGAGTTGTTTTTTTTTATTTTTTTTAAAGAAAATATGTAGGAAAATAAATCAATTCTGCTTCAACCTGCTCTCTCTCCTAGTAAAAGTGGAGTGAGAATTTAATCCGGGATGGGAGGTCTGGCAGCTGAATTTAAGCCCCAGTCCTGCATGCACTCACATTTCATGACATGCCCCCTTCTGCCTTTTCTGCTGCCTGCAGGGACAGCTATGGGGCCAGGCTTGGCCTGCCTGCAGTCTCCCTCTACTTTCTCATCACAGTGACCCCAGTTCTTAGAACCAGTATGAACCAGGCCAGAGGGGTAAAGCTTCACCAGGGCTATTCCCAGGTAGTAGCCACCCCCTCTCCCAATTTTGCCTCTACCTTATATGAATATCAGTGGTTCCACAGCAGAATGCCGACACTCTTGAAGCTGATAAAGCTGATGTTGACCAAATCTAGCATATTCTAGAGGTTGATCTGTGCTAAGTCCCTGTGGAGACTGTTGTTCTGTATATGTGTACTCTTCCTGATCCTACTCAGTGGCAGAACACCACTCTTGATCAAATTTGACAGAGATGACTTAGAGCGTGGCCATGTGATTTACTTTGAACAATAGAATGTGGGCAGAAAGAACTCATGCCAGTTCTAGGTAGAGTCAGTTGTTTGAGCTCCCTATCTTGTCTATTACTGTCCAACACTAGAACCTGTCATGCGTGGCGGCAGCTGCTCCTTCAGCTTCATTTCCAGAATGAGGGGTACATGGAACAAATTTGAACTCAACTTGGATCCAAGCCATAACTGACCCATAGATCTGAGAGCAAGAAATAAGTGTGTGTGTACATCTTTACGATGTGGGGATGTTTGTTACTGCAGCAAGGATGACTAATACAACACTCTTAAGGGATCATCTTCCATCACTCTCACAACAGACCTTCTGAAGAAAGTATAGTGTCCCCTCATTTTGCATGTGGAGCTGGGATATTCCTTTCATTCAGGATCCTTCCAAGCTCTGATATTCTGTGATCCTAAGCCATGGAGTCTGCAGCATCAGTTCTATTTGCAGGCTAGGGGAAGTGGACCCTCCTATAGTAGACTCTGTTCAGGGTCTAACGAGAGATAGTCAGAAGGCAAGAAGGAACTCTCTCTTGGGTTCCTACTGGTGTTGGAAGTAGTTCTGAGAGATGGTCCAGAACTGGCCCCTGGAAGGCCACTTGTGGAGCTGGAGTCAGCAGTGTTCCATGGGACTTCCTCTCCTGGAGGATCCCAAGGATCCCCGTCCCAGAGTCCTCTACTCAGTGGGAGTGGTGGCCTGCCATAGATATAGGACCTATCTGGCCAGGTGAGAGGTACAATTCTCCTGGACTCTGGTGGTCATTGAAGAGCAGCTGAAAACTGGTCTAGGAAGCAAAGCAATCACTAAGGGAAGTGTGTCTCAGACATAGTGTTACTCAGTCTGCGGTGGACGACTTGCCTTCAGGCTCCAGTTCCCGAGTTGTCTCTAGAACTCCCGGATGGGCCCTCCCAGCCTGACTCAGGCTTCCTGACTGCATGGCCCCAACACCCAGCTGAAGCCTAGCCTCTGGCTCCCAGCACATCCCTGGAGGTGCTTCTCCCCAGATTGGATCTTGATGTGCTAGGAGCCCAGAGAACCAATGTGCAAAAGATGGAATGCAGCTTCCTGTGAAGTGAAGGTGTGTGTGCTGGTAAGCCAAATGATTCTCCTTAGAAGCCTGCAGCCTCCACTGGCTGCAAGGGCAGAGGATGGAGCAGCTGCAAAAGCATTATATTGATTGCGAGAAGTAACCGAAGTGAGAGTTCAAAATATCTTCTGGAAGGCAGGCAGCCCTTGGCTTCAGCAAGGTGCTAATGAGCTCCCCAGCTAGCTGTAGCTCGACCTGCATCTTCCTAGCAAAAGACCCAGGGCTGGCATCCAGGAGGGCATCGGCAAGTGTGGGTGATGAGATGATTAATGGATAGCAGCTTCGTGCTCTTTTTCCAGCTTCTCTAAGTCTTTTGTTTTTTTCCTTTTATCTCCACAAGGCAAAGCAAAGAGCCAAGCATGCACTGGGAATCCCTCCCTGTACAGTCTTCTGATCTGCTTGCTTGTATAAAATGAGTCTGTGTTTCAGAAGAGTGTTAACCCCCCCAAGGGACAGGAAGCCCAAGGACTTGCTGTACTGTCCCTTGTCATTCTCTGCACACTCCTGGTTTCGCCAGGAGGGGAACCACTCTTTTCACATGCCATCTGCATGGCAGATGTCTGGACCTTCTATGCGGGGAAGCCGTGGTTGGAAGCAGGCATGTGCCAGCGTATTGAATGGGCACCTTCACTTCTACCTGAGGTCGCCTCACTAAGTCTAGTAGAGATGCCTGCCCCCAAGGTCAGCCTTTCCTGTCTGACCTCATTCTGAGCTCATACCCTGCCTCCTGTGCCACCTGGGCACAGCATGGATCCTCAGCTCAGAAGTACCTAGATGCCTACTAGAGAAAGGAGGCTTTTACAGCTTACTAAAGTATGTACACTTCTACACCTCTTTTTGGCCATGATCTAAAAAACTTCGGTATTTGTCCTGCTCTTCAGTGACATGCCCTTCTAGCAACTTTTTCAATTCTGGACCCTAAAGCCAATATCTTAGTCTTGAGCTCCTGAGCGTCAGACTTTCAAGGAAAGGGAACTTGATTTTAATCTCAACTCTGCCGCCAACAGCACCAAGAAACTTGCCAAATCCCCAAACATTAAACAGCACGATCTTTCATCCTTCAATGCATTCCCTTTGCCATTCTCCTTGCTCTGTGCCCCGTCACCTCCTTCTCACACTGTCATCTTTCAAAGCTCAGCTTAAATGTCAACTTCTCTATGAAGAGTTCTTCATCTTCCTTGGACAGATAGGAATCTTCCCTCCTCTTAGTTCTTTTGAGCATAGCTCTATTGAACATATTTGTTTTTGGTTTGTTCCTTCACTTACTCAAATATTTATTGAGCAGCTACTATAATGCCCAGGCACCACTGAAGGCAGCAGAGTTACAGCAGTGGATCAAACTGTGATAAAGTAGATACTCTAGCCTGGCACCATCTCATGGTTGTTTCTGTGATGACAAAAATCTGTATCTGCTGCCTACTGTTTCTGACTCAGAAGCCACAAGCACTTGAAATGGGAACAGAGTGAGAGAGGATTTGGATTTCAGATTTTGTGTAATTTGAACTAATTTAAATTTAAGGAGCCACACGTGGCTAGTGGCAGCCATGTTGGACAGCCACACCCTTCCATTCTTCAGGATGTGTTGGGTTGTAAGAATTAGTCTCTCAGTATATAATGATGCACTGTGGCAGGCTAGAATAAAGTAGAATAAAGGTAGGAGACCTGTGTTGTGAAAGGAGTAGGAGACACTTTCTGGAGGAAGTGACATTTTCATCCAAGACCCGGAAGATGAGAAAATGCCAGTCACATAAAGAGTAGGAAGCCCCTTTCCGGGGAAAGAAAAGAATTGGCAGGAAATATGAGAGGCAGGAATGAGGTGACAGGTGGAGGAACGGAAGGTGAGTGGTGTGGCTAGCATGGAATAGGCGTGTGGTGGGAGCGGGTTGGAGAGATAGGCAGGGGTCCAAGGCATTAGAGGCCATGAGAAGGTGTGGAAGGAGCTTCTTGGGGCCTCTGCAGCAGAGAGAGCAGGGCACTGAGCCCCTCTCCACTGGCTCTCAGCTTGGCACTCCTGCCCATGCCACCCGAACACTGGGGGTCCCCAGCCCTCCCGTGCAATGCTGCTCTGGTGGGCACCTCATCTGCATTCTCTTCCCATTCCTGTTTCCAGACTGACTTATTTAGGCCTGTCTAATTTATGGAGCTGCTATACTTGGGTAGTGCATGTCGGGCCCAGGGACCTGCCCATGTTTGTCTCTGTGAAAGAGAAATACTACCATTTCCACTGGAACCATCTTTTCTGATCATGTCTGCTGGGTAGTTAAGATTCTGGGAGCATTTAGCACAAGGAGGAATTGCTGTAATGACAAGTGGATCCTTCTGTAACCTCCACTTAATTGGATGAAGTGACAGCCCTAGCGAAGACTCAAATAAAATTTGGTGCAATTAAACTGTGCTGAGCGGCTGGTATCGGAACCAGTGTGGAAATCTTGCAGCTGGTTCCCCAAAGAATGTGGTTGGACCGGACAAGCCTGTGTCTGGGGTTCAGCTGACGGTGTCTGTCTCACCTGCTCCTCCCTGTTCATTCTGCTGGTCTTCTCTCTGAAAGTTTGCTTGAAGGCAGTGGGAGGCACAGAGGTGGAGAGTGTGTCTTAGAGCGGGTATCCTATACAAAACCTCAGATAGAGAGTTTGCTGCAGAAGGTTTATTCAGGAAAGCTCTAGGCAGGTGCACCTGCAAGGGAATGAGAAGGACAAGCTTGGGGAGAGGCTGGTTGGCTTGCTGGTTGCTACAGAAGGTGTAGCAATTCTAGGAGAGAACACTGGGGCTTGGATGGCCCTTCAGAGTTGTCCTGAATTCAGGTTAGAGACCAGCCTCTATATTCTAGTCAGCAGCCAAGCTCTCTGATGCCCAGCAAAATATACCTTGGTGAGGCTGCCTCTTTGTCATCACAACACTGTTCCCACCAATAGGCCAGACAGATCTGACAGCCCAAGAACCCTCTGGGATTCCTGACCATCCTCAAATGCTGACTGTAGGCAACCCCACACCATAAGCTGCCTGCTCCCCTCGTCCAGTTCTTTGTTCTGTCCTCCACCTGTTCTGGGTAAATGGAGCAAGTCTCCAGTTTGCCCTCTGAGCTCCAGCTTCCCTTCTTGTCCCCTTTTAGCACCATCACAGGCCGCCGGGTGCCTATCTTAGTGCTTCCTACACTTGCCCCCTGAGACTGACTGACTTTCCAAGGCAGCTTCTCAACCACATTTGCCACGCCCACCCGCCTCTTCCCCGCCAAAGGCCCAGTGTCGCCCGGCAAGCCTAGAAGCCCATCTTCTACTCTCAGCACACTCTGAGGAGTGCATTGTGTGGCCGCCAGACCAGAGAGGGCAGGAGGGTTCCTGCTCTGCTACTGTCCCCATGACAGTAGAAGAGCTGGGGATGTCAGCTCTTCCCTTTGTCAACACGGGTTCATGTGTTTTGTCAAACTTTCATCCTTTGGAGCCTTTCTATGAAGTCGAGGCCCATCTTTCTACGTCATCGTCGTGGACTAGATACCAGGCCCAGGGCTCCAGGCTGTGGCAGGGGCGTCACCGTCAATCGTCAATCACCGTCAGCTCAGCCTGGCATGGGCTGAATCTCGTAGCCAGACTTCCTGCCACACGTTGGAATACAGGCCTAAGGGTGGCGCAAAGTGTAAAAAAGAGAGGGAGCGGCCATGGAGCAGGTTGGCTACATGGGTGTAGTCTCCAGCCCCGCTCAAGCCCTTTCTCAGAACTCATGTGATGGCGGGAAGGGCCAATTCTGAGCGCAAGCTCTGCCTCACACTCAAGAGCCAGGCAGCACTCACTCCTGCACTTTCGCTGTCCTCCCACCAGGCTCTTCCTGCAACCACAGCCCCCACTTCTGCGTGGGAGAAGGGGCTGCAGGAATCATGTCTCCCTGGCCCGGCCCCATGACTCTGGCTCTGTGTAGGCGTCTTTCCGTCCTGGCATGCAAAGGCAGCCGATGTGGAATTGCGCACCCGAGCTCTGTTCTTCTTCCATTGTTGGACACACAGCAGGCCTCCACAGGCAAACAAAAAAGAAAGGACCTGATCACTGTTTATTTTCCTTAATTTTCATTGTGCCTCTTTTATTTTTACCCTTGATTACAAGCAACAAAAAAGTTCCTCTCTGCTTTTTTTTTTCTTTGCAGCTGCTAGTTTGAATAGCATCCGCTAGACCGACCCCCCTGGTAGGCCTAGAAAGGAGAGAAATTAGCTAAAAGGGAAACGAGAAGCATTTTTAGTTCAGGGCGGGAGCCTCATTTCGCCAAACCTGCAGTCTTTTGTCTGGCTCAGGGCTGCCTTTGAACACCAGCCCACGATTTTGGGGGACAGTGTGTTTTTTATGTTCTCATTGTAGTTTTGCATGGTGGTCTTTATTTGTAGACAAACTAACCTCTTGACACTCCTGTACAGAGAGTTCTGTGGATCCGGTCAGCCCATCTATAGAGAAAAGCCATCTATGTGGCCCGTAGTTAAGCTTCTGTTGTTTTCATGTCCTTTATTTACTCCCTCGTCTGGTGTATTAGTCATTCATCAAACACATTTGTGTAGCTGCTAATTGCTTGCATTTGCCAGTGACTAGAATGCAAAGTTAAAATAGACAATGTCCCTGACCTCAAGGATGCTCACAGTCTGGCTGGGAGAACGACATGCAAATCAGTTATCACACTGAGGGGGGAGCATCACCTTTAGAAAATGGTTGCTACCAGCACGTGGGTGCAGTTGTCATTGTTCTTTGGCCTGGGTCTCCATCTTCACACACTCTGCCTCTGTGACCTTGGCTAAAGGGCCCTTGTCCCTATTTCCTCATCAGCTATAATGTGGAAGTGACAAAATTCACTTCAGAAGATTATGAGGATTAAATGAGATAATGTACAGTGTTTGGTGGAGTGTCTGCTGCCACTGCGGAGGGGACTGTTAGAAAATGTCAGCTCCTCCCTTGCTCTAGTCCAGTCAGGGAGCTTGGGATGTGGATGCAGAGATTGGAGTTCAAAACATAGTCCTTGTCCCTGAAAATTTAATTGGTGACAAGTTGCCTGATTTTTCTTCTTTGGTAGAATGGGGGTATTACTTTACTCATAATGAAGAAAGTGTTACTGAAAGTATGGTCAGGCCCCTCCGCAGTCCAAAATCTGGACTGGGGTGCAGCATCTTTGCTTTAAAAGTCCTTTAGGGGATCAGGATGCCTGGTAAAATTCGAGAATCACTGTGTTATTGAAAAGGTCTGAAAACTGCCTAGGACAGCCTGCTGCCCAAATATTGATGGCCAATCAAGGTATTTATAGCTGTTATTTAAATGAGCATAAAAAAAATAACAGGCGACGATTAAGGGTACAAGGTAATCTGTTTAGGAATTTGGAAAGGAAAAGTCACTTCTGGGTAGAGGCACAATCTAGCTGAAGACCTGATGGTGTTTGGAGGATGATGAAAAGTTTAGGGCTCTCAAGCAGGAACTTCAAAGAGAGGGCTGGCTGGAGACCCAGTAACAGATACAGGCTGACAGAGCCAGAATACCAGGTCTGTTGGTATTCCCAGGCCAATGACTTTGAGCTTGATTCTGGGGCTGATTAAAGGGCTTTCATTCAATAAGTGACAAGATCAGATTGTTTTTAGTAAGTTGAATCACTGAGGCCACAGAGTGGTAGCAGAAAGACCCAGTGAGGACAAACAATAATTTCTAGGATCTCCCAAAAAAACTTTCTACTGAAGTTGAACATTGACTGGTTCAATGTGGCTTCCTGCAAACATGTCTAGAGTACCCACAGTGGTCCAGACACTCAGGAAGACACATGTAAAGCAGATGAAGCAACATCTTTACTCCACTGTGATCTACAACTTCTGAGGGACAACTGTGATTGAGAGAAAGGAAACCTATTTCAAACACCTAGCAAACTGCAGAGTCTATTTTAATGTAATGACTGCTAGTTATTATTTCCTGGTGGCATTTTTGGGCTGGCCTAACTATAGTCTCATTTAGTCCTTACAATAATCCATTTTACAGCTGAAGAAGCTTCACTTAGGATCTTGTCACATGTATCAGGTGGAGAAGGAGTAAATATCAAGGAGGATAATCTGGTTTGGGGAAATCTGTATTTTTCTTCTCCTGCACTGGAGAACTAAGGTTGCAAAACAAAACAGAAGGACAATCAGGAAATCAGGAGACAGGCCAGCTGAGGTCCAGACAAAGGAGCCCTCGTTTCCTTCTGTCAGTAGTAGGGCAGTCTTTAAAAGATGTTAAAAGGCTGGTGACATGATCAGAGCCTCTTCGAAGAGATGCTCTGATATGTCAGAGGATTTGCTGGGGGAAAAAAAAGAAGAGAGATCTTGGGAGGTAGGTAACATTTGGTGAGGGGGACCACATTTACTCAGAGCATTTCTGCTTCTTTGCTTAATTCTCCTAAGGTCTGTGTCTGTGTCAACATTTCAGTAGGGTGAGTGGGGTACTGGAGCATTTCTGTTCCCTCTTTCCTCCTCCCTTCCCCCAGAAAAATCCCCCTAGGACCAGCTCATCAGTTCTGGAAGCATAGTGATGACAGCCACTGAGGGGTGGATGTGGGCAGTACACGTGTGTCTTAAGACTAGAAAACAGGCGCCAAAAAGACAGGTGGGGGTGGGGGGAGCCCTACTCTGTGCTGGGTTTCGGCCGGCCATGGACCCACTAGATGGAATTGGTACAAACCTGGCCATTTTTTCCTTCTCTGAGCCTCACATTTCTCTTCTGTAAAATGGGGTGGTCGTGGTAACTTTCATTGTGCAACTGTGTGGTTACTTCACACTCATTCTTCCCATCCCAATTGAGATGTCATTTTCTCAGGTTGAAAACTTCTGTGTTTCTGTAGATGTCGTCACACCTGTGTTAGCCATTGTCCAGGCACCCACACTTCCCTTCCTTCCTATGCCTACTTCTTGTGAGAGTTTCATGGAAAGGTCATGTGTGGATGAGGTGAAGTTGAGGGCTCAGCGATACCAGGAAGCTGTTACTCTCCAGGGCTTCAGGAGCTGGGCAAGGTCTGGTTCGTATGCCAGTTCCCTGTCCACTTCTAAAGTGACCCCTTCTCATCTGCGCTCAGTATCCTCAGGTGATATAGAGCAAGGCAGTATACAGGCCCTTCTTTGCAAGACTGTGTGAATATTTAATGATAAAATAGTAAGAGGAGGGCACTGATCAAGCATTTACATACTTGCCACTGACCTAGATGCTGCACAGATAGCCACTGTAACGCTCACAGCTGTTCTGTGAGATAAGTTTTACGTTGGCCTTTGAGATACTGAAGTTCAGAGCAGTTGTGAATGGGTAAAGTCACTTACTTCACAAGTGTCAGAGGCAGGATTTGAACTTAGGTCTTCCGATCCTGATAGGCATGCTTTCCATTCACTAATGTACACTGCCTTCTACGAGAGCATTACAAAATTGCTCCAATTTGCCAAAGGAACGAGGAACATCTGGTGTGTGATGAGACTGTCTCCAAGGAGTCCATGCCTATAGATCTGTACTGTCCAAAATGGCTGCTATTGGCCATATGCGGCTCTTTAAATGCAACCTTAAATTAATTAAAATTAAATAAAATTAAAAAAATTAAGTTTCGAAGTGTCACAAGTTGCACGTGCCATACTAGGCAACATATGTGACACAGTGCATGTAGAATATCTTCATTTCAGAGCATTCTATCTGACAGGGAAGCTGTGAACAATAGCAGCGTGCTGAGTTTGCCAGAAAGGGGGTAGGCTGAACCTAAGGCTCTTAGGAGGGAGGAGCATTCCAGCTCCCAGCTAAGACGAAGACAGTGGAATAAATTACCCAGCATTCCTTGTCAGAGGTAGTTCTTGACCAGCACACTGAAAATAGAAGCAGACATTTTAAGGAGACTTGATGTGGGCAAGGGGAGAGACTGTTTCAAGGACCAGAAAGGGTCAAACAGTAATGCCTAGTGGATTGAGCAACCTAGAGAATGATAGAACTGATCAAACTGTGATGATAGTTTGGGGGGCAGTGGGAAGCCCCTGGTGTGGGGAGTGAGGCAGGGCTGACAGGTATAGATGATGCTTGTTTGAAACCAGCAGTGTTGGATTTACTTGGGAGCTGACTTGAAATGCAGGATTTCAGGCTCCGCCTGCAAACCTACTGAACCAGAGCCCATTTTTTCGACTAGTCCATCAGATGTTCATCGGCCCAGTGGCCTTCGAGAGGTGTCACTGGTAGGTGGTAGGGCATTTCCAGCCAAGTGACAAAGACAAAAGGAGTTCAAGATGGCAGGTGTTGTTGGAATGGAGGCTGCAGACTCTGAGTTGCATGGGGAGGGCTGTGTAGAGAAAGGGGTGATGACTTGGCTGAAGAAAAGGGGTCTGTCCACAAGGGTGGTCCCGATGAAGCTGACCAGAGTCAGGTGAGGTGCCAAAGGCTGAAGAGGGTGGATAAAGAGGGGTCCTTTTGGCAACGCCAGGGCAATGGTGTCCTGACACAGTGCTCTACTGTGCTTCAAGACAGGTACTCGGTCAGGGCTCCCTGCAAGGAGTGGCAGCATTTGCTGCAGTCTCAGGCCTCTGAGAGGCACTCGGCAAACACTGAGAGGTCTGATGTCTGGGGCAGCTGGTGTCTGTGCAGTGAGGTCCGCCAGGTGTGCGTGAAGAGTGTGTGTACACACAGGTAGAACAAGAATAGCCTGGAAAAAGAGCAGAGCTCTGGCTGGCTTATGACAGGAAGAAGGTGGGGTCCTCGTAGCTCTGGTATGCCCAGGACCCCCAGAGGTGCTGGTATTCCCTTCAAATTCCCCATAGGCTTTCCACCCTCATACCCCAGACCGAACTTATTGTCCCTCTTCTTTGTCTGGGTCCCCATCTCCGCACAGCTGGCTTCCCACTTGTTTAGTCAGAAGCCCCAGAGCCTGTTCCTGGCTCTGTCCATCACAAGAGCCCACATCTGCTTGCACAGACCACGCCCTCCTCCCACCCAGCTCTGCAGGGGCCTGAGAACATCCACATCCTCCCAGTATCTTCCTCTCCCTTCGCTGACCCATCTCAGCGCCGCCTCTCTTCCCACACTTCTCTCGATGTTCTCTCTGGGCTCCCTGCAGCCTCTCAGTTGAATTTTAGACCCCCAAACCCAACTTTCGACGTCTCTGGTCAACTCATTTCCAAACACCTCATTGCTGTCCAGGCCTATGTAACGCTGGCTCTTGAAATTGCCCTGAAGGTCACACTCACACCCTTGTTCCTGTGGCCCCAGGCCTGCCCATCTCTGAAGTCCTGCTGCTGTGTCGATGGTAACGCTTGGTTCTGTCTACACAGTCCATTTCACACCCCTCTCATTTGACGCTTGTCACCACTTGTGAGCTGTGTGTTTGCTTGGGTGTCCTCTCACATGGACAGAGGGAGTGCAGAGCAGCGGGGGCAATGTTGGCTGCTGGAGACCCTCTCCAAGGTCACAAGGGTCTTCTAGCCCCTGCTGCAATGAGGACAGGCTGCCACTGTGCCAGTTAAAGGCAGTGATGCTCAAAATGATCTCTGGGTCGGCAATAGCATCATCAGGGGATTGTTTGGCACTCAACTTCTTGACCCACCCCAGACCTACTGAGTCAGAATTAGGGGATAGGCTAACTATACTTACCACAGCCCCAGGAAGTTATGATGCGAGGTCAAGATGGAGGTGCCATGATGTGGGGTAGCTGCCATATCAAATCCAGAAGTGTCTAGTCACCAGATAGCAGAGAGGTTTACTTTCTACTCATGAAGTGTCTAAAATAGAAGCTCTCCTCCACATGATGAATCTGGGGTGATGGGGGCAGGCTTTTTCTGTCCCCTGTCATTTGCTTTTCTACAATCACTCTGCTCCTCTGAATCCAGTGTTTGAAGAGAAAGAGTGTTTTCTGTGGTGGTGGTGGTTCTTGACTGTTGCAATGGGCCAGGTCTGGAGGTGGCACATATTTGCACTCACTCGATGGGCTGTTGCTCAGCTACATGTCCACACCCAGTAGCCCTGGAAGCTGGAAGCATTGGCTACCTTGTGACTTTGTGCCAAGGAAGAAAGGGAGGCGGGCTTGTGAATAGTGAGGCTGTGTCTTCCAAGCGGGATGGTCTTTTCTCACTTATCAAATAACAACTGATTTTCTACCTGTCACCTGGTAGTGTGACAGTGGGGGCCCCTTACTTGCTGTGTGAAATCGGTTCAGATAAGTCTGTTTGGAAACACCCCTGGAAAGCATCAGAGTGGGAGCTAGGCAGGTAAATAGATGCTCATTGCTCATTCAAGGTATTTGTGATATGGGAGCCATATGTATTGGGGTCAAGATGAGGAAGGGCTCTTTTCTGCTGGTTCTCTAGAGTCAGACACTGTATTACAATAGTTTTAACATTAAATAGGACTCCTGGAGGAGGCAAACAATGTCCAGGTGGGGAAGTGCATTGCCCAGGTTGTTCAGCTAGTTAGCTGCAGAGAGAGAGAAGTTGAATCGAAAGCTCATGAGGACCCTGAAGGGTTTGAGTGTTCATCTGTAACCTTGACATCCACATCAGAGTGCATCCTTCTAGAAGCTTCTCTTCCAGAACAGATTGAGGATCATAGAAATCAGCACTGGAAGCAAGTCCTGGGGCCATTTTTGGTATTCTACTTCAGAATCTACTTCCATCTTCAGAATTCCGACCTTACATGAGGAATCCAGAGCACAGCTGCCTCTGTGGCTTCAGGTGTTGACCTCTCTTTGGGGTTTCCTCATGCAGGGACGTGTTTTCAGCTCTCACCAGCGCTCTGGGCATTCCGCCTCCCTACACCAGCTCCAAGACTCCTTCTCCCTGCTGTACCCTGAATGCATGGAGACTTAGCAGTGTGAGCTCAAGGCTGTGCAAATGCTCACCCAACTCCAGATGTTCCCCATTCACTGGGCAGTTGCTTGGGATCTACAGAACCCCTCAGACGCCAGGGTACGTCACCCACAGATGTCGGCTCTTAATGCACATATATGAGATGCATGTGCTAAGTCTTATCCTGGTCAAAGTCATGCTGCCAGGAATGCTTCATTTTAGTTAAATTTAGATGAAAGGATTTTTAAAAAAGAAATTAGGCTGAATTTTATGAAGATATCTTTCCTATGGAAAGCAGTTTGCTGCTAAAGAGAAAAAAAATCAAAATAAATGAAATCTTTTCTTGATCATTTCTGTTGAAAAAGAAATCAAGAGTCTTAAATATTTCTGCCATCTGTTCTCTATTATTTCTGAAACTTTGTGTTGAGTACCAGGGGTGGGGGCGGGAAGAACTGAAATGGCCATCAAAATTGTTTTAAGTAATTAGAACTGATAAAATTTGTAAGTTTTTACCTAATCTCTGGATGATTTGATTGGAGTCAACCAGATGTAAAAATGCCTCCAACAAATTATTCTTTGCCTATATGACATGCAATCTTGACAAAATATCTTAAAAACAGCTGCTAAGTATGCAATCTGGGGATTTGTCAGTCCTGCAGAAGGACAATTCTGTGTACTCAGGGAAGCTTGGAGAAAATCCAATCTAACTTGGGTCCTAACAATGAATTGTGCTTATCTGTGAAGGCGACATATTTTGGTGGTGAGAAGTGAGGGAAATCTACAGCTCAGTTCTCCTTTTATGAGGAGTTGTCTCTGGGCATGTATGTTTTTTGGTCACATTTGATCATTAGTCAATCTGTTTTTCTTTTGGGAAAGTTTTTACATCAAGACCTGACTCGTGTGGCTTTCTTTGTGAGCATGGAGCCATTCCCACTGCTCCTTGCAGGTCTGGACACTCATCTCACCATCCTGCACAATAGTAAATCATACAAGTATCTCTTCTTCGCTCTTGCCTGGGCCAAACCCACATGATCTTGTGCTCATCACATAACTTTTCAGGTCTCAATATTCACTTAGGTAAATACTGACAGTGTGCTTTACCTTCCAGTCTCTTTCTTTAAAAGAGAAATGTGATGTCATCCATTCATCATGCATGGAAAACCCAAGTTTGGCTGTGAACTACAGTTTGGATATTAAAGACAAATGATCTTCAGTAGTTACCCCCTCCCTGTCGGGGTGTCTGAGACCCTAGCCCCATGGTTCAGCAGCCAAGATGGAGCCTGGCCTTTAGCCATTGTGGTTGAGCTGATGAAAAACAAAATACGTCAACACCCGCCTGTATAAGTTAAATCTTATTGGATATGCTTTTGCGTGTTCAATGTATGCTCGTTGTGTGTCCTGCCCAAAATATGGTTGTTTACACGTGAGCAGCGCTCTAATTGGCCAATGATGCTATTTAAGCAATGCGCTTCCCCTGGCAGGGAGAAGGAAGCAAGCGGGAGTGAGAGAGAGCGAGAGCGAGGGAGAGAGAGAGTGCACAAGGGGTAGTAATAAAGGATCCAGAAGAAGATATATCATGGCGTCTTTCTGCTGGCAGAGAGTGCGTCGCACCTCCCCTTGCCTTAGTGGGCACCCTTGAAAAGTATAATCCTCTCAAGGGTAAGAACTATTTCATATTTCCAAAAGTCACACATTAGACCTTTGGTACGTGATTGTCAACTGTGCATGAGTGAATCAATGACTGGTAAATGAATAACTGAAGATGGCCATTTTCCTGAATCTCTAATATCTGCTCTGGTTACCCTAAAGATGGCACTGCCCACATTTACGGAAACTCTCTGTGGAGACCTGGGTCAGAGTGGTTGCATTCGTGATGGCGTCTTCAGATCAAGCTGTCAGGGCATCTCGCCAAGGGTGGGCAGCAGGTGCTGCTAGTGATGGATCTGCTCTCTGCTGCTTCTCTTGGTTTCCTGGCACTTGGTGTCACCTGTAAGCTTTTCCCTCTGTCCCCATCCTAGGAAATGGCACCTTGCTTAATTTGTGCCTGCAGGGACCTGGAGATCACAGCTAATGCCTCTTACTCCCTGATGAACATTTTATATACATTGTCTCATTTATTTCTGACAGTACTCACTACTACAAGTACTAGAATATTATCCTCTTTAGAGCTGAAGAAACCGAGGTCCAGGAGAAACTCAGCACCACCGTCCTTTCTTGACGCTAAATCCTTGCCTTCTAAGGAAGCTTTTTGGATGAACTATCAGCAGCATTGGCCACAATTCTTTATGTCCCTTTCGGAGAGGGCTTCCTTGACTGAGGTCTCCTGACTGAGGTCTACCTCCCTGTTTCTATCACTGAACCTTTTCTGTTCCGGCCTTTCAGTGCTTTCCCTAGAGCCCTGTTCACATCATCCCTTGTGCTCCTTGTGAGTGATCCCATCCAGCCTCATTATTTTAATAATGACCAGGGATGCTGATAACTCCCACACCCATATCTCTTGCCCGGACACTAACAATGAACTCCCAACTAATTAGCTGCCAGAGATGCTCCTGAGGATTGCCACAGGCAACACTAGCTCAAGTTAGTCTCTTCCTGAACTTCTCATTCATCAGCAGTCCCAGAAAGAAGCCTGAGGTGTGCGCCAGGTTCCTATCTCCTCTTAGCCCTTGCTACCCCCATATGGAAAAGCACCTGCCAATTCATCTCCTTAATATTCCTTGGCCCTTTTCTCATACCATTGTTATTGCTACTGCACCAATTCTCATCAGTTCTCAACTAGACTCTTGCAGTATATATTTGGAGGAAGAAGGAATAAACTATTATCTGATAGTATAACAAATGCAGAGAAGGACACAAAAAATAATTGAATATACGAACATCAACAACACCCAAGATGTGGAATACATAGATCAAGACATAGGATATAAACAGCAACAAAGACCTTCCTTGTTGTCACTCAAGTCCTGAGTTCCTGGTCTCAAAGGTGTTCTAAACACTAATTTTTCCTGTTTTTGAATTATTTTTTATTAAAATCGGATCACAAAGTATGTACTTTGTCTTATTTCTTTCATTCAAAATGATATTTCTGAGTCATTCATGTTGTCTGTAGCTATTGTTCATTTTTTCATTATTGAGTAGTGTTCCGTTGCATGAATTTGCCTTTGTGTATCCCTCCTGCCACCTGTAGACATCTGGGCTGTTTCCTGGCTTAGTCATAATGAGCCACACTGTGGTGGAAATTCTGTAGGTGTTTATTTTATTTTGGGAAGTATTAGGATCCACGTCTCTTGGGAATATAACTTACATAACTAGGAGTGAAATTGTTTTTTGGGTTAAATACATACTGGCAAACAGTATTCTAATGTGCCAGGCTGATGCTATCAGTTTCTTACCATCAACCATCCTGTCGGCTAAGTGGTGATAGCTCAGTGCGGTTTGCGTTTGCCTTTTCCTGATCACCAATGACATTGAGCACCTTACACACACACATGCTCACACACATGTATGTGTGTGTGTGCGTATATATACATTTCCAATTAAAATTTTCTTTTGTGAATTGCCTATTCAAGTAGTTTACCTTTTTTTTAAAGATAATTGAGTTGTGTCTCATTGATTTTTTTTAGTCCTTTATATTTACTGGATATGAATTCTTGGGTAATCTGTCTATTGAGATCTACAGCTAAATCTAGATGGGTGTGGTTCATCAAAAACCTCTTCTGTTTTTGTCTTTTTACTTGTGTTGAATGAAATATATTAATTTTAATGAAGTCCAGCTATCAATCTTTCATTTGCTTCCCCCCCCCGCTCCCCACTCCCATGGTTAATACTTTTGTTACACACCATTACAGAATTACTAGGCTGTGTAGAAATGTTATTATTCTGTATTTCAACATAGGTGTGTATAATCCATCTAAAATTAATTTTTTTATGAGATGCAAGGTAGGGGTCAGGGTTCATTTTATCCATATGGACACCAACTGACTTTGTGCCACTGTGGCAGCAAGACTTATTAACATGTCAGGTGTCCATAAGTCTATCGTCCGGTTTTAAATCTTCTTTTTTTTTTTTCTGTTCTATTTGCCCATTATTATTGCAGTTCTCATTGTCTTGATTAATATCTTTACCATAAAATTAAAAATAGAAATCTGCTTTTACAAAATTGCAATTATTTATTTGCTGGCATGTGTGTGGATTAACTAGAAGTTAGTGGACCCAGGTGGGGTTCATCAGAACAATTCTATTGGGCAGCTCAGATCTCAACTTAAATTTTACCTTAGGACCTAGAATGGAAGGAGCAGCTTAGGAGGGAAGAGGAGAATTCTCATGAAAATGACCAAAGTGCTATAGAGCAAACTGACAAACCCCCTTGCACACCACTTAAAAAAGCCGGACTTTAATTTTGAGAGAGGTTTTAGGTTCATAGCAAGTTTGAGTGGAAAGTTTAAAGAATTCCCATATGGCCCTGCTCCCAAATCCCAAATGTGTTCTTTTACTTATCAAGATTATCTTAACTACTCTCGTTCCTTGCATTTCTATACAGTAAAAAAAAAAACAAAACAAACAAACAAAAAAAAAACTTGGATTTTAATCAAAATTTACATTGAGTATCTGGAGCAATTCAGGAGAACTGATACTTAATAAAATTGAAACTTCCAATTCATGGAATGTCTCCTGTTTCATTAATTTTTTTAATAATTTTTTTCATCCAGGTTGTTAAGGTTTTTCCTTCATTTTTGGCTTTCTTTTACGTGACCTTATTTATTTCAATATTTTTCCTGTACATTCTCTTTGCTCTGTCTCTACCAAGTATGTTTGTCAGGCCACCTAGTAACCCACAGGTGCCTGAGTCTCAGTGTTAACAACTTCTTTGCTGTGTTGTTCAGATTTCTGTTCATCTGTTTTCCTGCTCCATGGTCCTTTCTTCTACACTGTCTCAACTGTTACTGAGCTCAGAGTAAAGCTTTTCATTACAGGTATGGGGCTTTTAATTTATTTTTTAAAAGATAGTTTTATTTATGCATACAAAAACTGAAATGCAGGCCAGAGGTGTTGGCGGGGGCAGTGAGAAGACTTACCAGAGACAGAGTGGGGAGCAGAACAGCAGATCGACGAAGTACACTGCTGAGGGGAGCAGCGGGCAAGACAAGAGAAGTCTGCTGTGCCATGTGGGTCAGTTCCCTGGCTGGGGATCGAACTCAGGCTGCAGTGGCTGTGGATTGCTTCATAATGCTGTGATTTAACCTGTTTTGGAAATTTGTGATTGTAGAATTAACAGAATACACTTTCCATTCCTCTGCTGTGATTCCCTATTCAGAATTATTCCCATTCTGTTCATATTTTCTTTGAAATCATTAATAAATTTGTAACCCTCATTTTGAAATTCTCATCTACAGAGTCTACCATCTGAATCATCTTGGGATCTGTTCTTTTGACTGTGCACTTTTACCTTCCTTTTCATGTAGGAACCGTGGCTAATATGCTATAGGTTGCTTGGATAATGTCAATTTACTTTAGAAGGTATTGAATTTTATCCTGGTAGGCAGTTAAACTACCGGTGTGTCCACCTGAAAGTGTCAGAGTGTTTATTCTTTATTAATATAAATCTATTTCAGTTTTGTAAGTCATCTTAGTGTCTGGGCCTTACTTTCAGATCTGATACTCAGTGCGATCACTTGTTCTTTCTGTGGTTTCAACAGATGGGCTGGGAATCTTATGTTTTGTAGTCTGTACAGCTCCTGGTATTAATGTTACACCTTCACCCCTGTATCACCTGCTGTCTTTGGGACTTAGACTTTTTTCTTTCTCATGTGCAGATCAGCCATCACCCAGAGGTGGGCAGGAGAATCTCCTCATGCGCTTTCTGGTGTCTGTCACTTGCCAACACCCACACTACTGTTTGGCCTCCTCAGTTCTGCAAGAGTCTTCTGCCTGGACCCCATCTCTCTACAATAGAGTCTAACTATCCTGAACCCCTAGAATATAGTTAAGACAATTATGTATCTCCCCTTTATTATATTTACTCCCTTTCTATTAAGGATCATAATTATGCTAAAACAATCAGTATACATATATTTCAATGTCATGGTTGTTTTGTTGGGAAATCAAGTCCAATACTGGTAACTCACTCATGGTCAGATGTAAAAGCCCTTATGAGATCTAAGATATTGACATCCCTCTTTGTTTCTGTCTCTCATGCCTTGCTGTGATCTCTATCCAGGCAGAATCATGTGTTGGATCCAGTGATCGCTGTATCCCCAGCTTCTGGAACAGATCACCATTGGTACATAAATGTTTGTTGGCTTAACTCACAGACCTGTTGGGGCCCTCAAGGTCCATCTGGGATGCTGCCAGATGTCAGTGGAGTGAGAAAATATATGACAAGATACAGGTCCAGCGCTCCCTTCTTCAAGATGTGTTTTTGCTTTTGCTTCACCCCATGTGAAATTTTCAGAATTATCGAAAGATAATTCTGGGAGGAAGAGGACCTGGGTCCTCCCCATCTTATGGCTCTTGTTGAACCTGTGGGGAAACGGAGGCCCTGAGAGGACACGGGACTTTCCCAAAGCCTGATGGGGAAGTAGAACCCAGGCTAGAACTCCTAGATTTGCATATTTATTTCATGAATCATTTCTTGTATACTGAAATGTATTTCTTCGAAATTGGAAGAAAATATTAAAGGAATCTTAAGATACATTTTAGGTATATGGTGAAATTTCCAAGGTGCAGAGAGAGCTAGGGAAGCAGATAGCATGACATATATTATGAAGAGAGAGATTTCTGTTCATGGAGACACTTTGAATGTTGGACTCCAGGAAGGAGACAGCTTCAGAAAATGCTATCAGGAATTTTCTTTCACTTCATATTTATAACTATTTATGAATAGTTATTATTTGGGAGGAAGTAATATGGTTAAGTGGTTCAGAAATCAAAAGGTACAAAACTATACACTGAAAATTCATCCTTCCAATCCTTATTCCAGCCACACTTTTCTTTTCCCTGGAGGTTACCAGTCTGTTTACATACCCATGCCACCCCTTTCCAGAGGCATTTTATGTGTATATTAATCAAATTCCCTTTCCATTGTCTTCTTTTTCTTCCATACAGTATAGCATATCACACAAGCTCTTTTTAGTCTTATGTTCCCCTCACTTGCACATACTGGATCTCTTCTGTGTTTGGACACCAAGTGCTTCCTCCCTTTCCTCTGAGCTGTGGGATGTTCCATTGTTTGGAAGCACCATGACTTATTTAACTGGCTCTAGGGATGTGTATTGGAACTTCCTCCAGTCTTTTGCTATCAAACATACAGCAGCAAATCATCTTGTTCAAATGTCATTTCATTGTGCAAGCGTATCTTTAGAACAGTTTCCTAGGCCTGTGATTGCTGAAAATTTTTAACTTTAATAGATATTGCCAAATTATTCTCCATAGGAGTTGTACCAATTTACATGCCTACCAGCAATGTGTGAGAGTTGGCATTAGTTTTGATGATTTTATTTTCAAGCTGGAAATCACCTTATATATCACACTTTCCATTCCCCTTGGGCTGCAGAGAGAGAATCTGAGTCTCTGAGATACAGCCAATGTCATGCTGGTTAGTTGCAGAGGTGAATCTGAATCCTGGTCTCCTGATTGCATAGCCAGGGGGATCTTCAGAGTGAGCCTAGCCAAGCGTGCCATCTCCCCGTACACGCCAACTCCCTATCCATCCTTCATGCCCAAAGTTCTCAGTGAATGGCCTCCTTCCTGGGTCATCTGACGTGTGCTGTTCGCTTCATTTAAAATAGGGGTTAATCCAGCCTGGCAGAACACATAGACCCTTGAAACGGGGTGAAAGGTGCTAAGCAGTGGGACCCTCCTCAGAAGACAAAGAGATGTTCTTCCAGATTCTCTTCCTAGCAATGGCCCTAGTTTAGGCAACACGCTCTCCAAGTTGGTGTCTCCCCTGTCAAATTAGACCCATAGTCCAGGTAACAAGAGGCGCTTATGTTCCTCATCTTGAAGTTGGACTCTGGTCACATCCCTTCACACCCTTGGGCCCCTGTGGAGTTATCCAGGCATCAGGAGCAGAAACACGTGCACAGTGGGGAAGAGTCAGGGGCTTTAGATCAGACCACCTGAACCTGAATCTAAGTTAGGACTTAGCAGCTGTGTGAACTCGAGTAAGTTATTTCATTGCTCAGGCTCATTTTCCCTGCTTGTAAAAGGAGGGGATGACATTAACCCTACTGGATGGGAGGTGGTAGGTAATGCTGCAGTAACACACAACCCCACACCTCAGAGGCTGAAAGCAGTAAGGTTTGTGTTGTTTGTGTGGGTGTGTTTCATTCCTTTGCCATTAGAGGTTGCTTAGAAGCTTTCAACAACATTTGTCCTTTTCTCTGATATCCCAGCTAATGGAGTAGCCACCATTTGAGTCACACTGGTGAGTGTGACAACAAGAGCAGAAGTCTGGGGCTAGGACATGCATTTGAATATTCAAAGCAAGTCAGACATGCTGAGTTTACGACGGCCGCCTGTTACTTAAGCTGTCAGTTACCTGGGACAGCTGCTTCTCTGCACACCTCCTCCAGATAGTTTCGATCTCTAGCACTTACTACCCATTTGCTATGCTTCTGTGGATGAAGTTTGATGTCTTCTCTCTGGCTTTGACCGTTGGCACAACCATTCTTATCCGTGCCAATGCTAATAGTGTCCCTATAGAAGGAAGTTGGTGTGGGTAGTTACAGCCCACTTTTTGGGTTATAATACCAAAAATCTCAGAGATGAATAATCATCTTCAAGGTCACATGGCAAATACTTGAGAAAACAGAGGAGCACTATTTATTAAATAACTACCTTCCTGATATTGTTCTGATGGAAATTAAGACCACAGGACAAAAGGATTTCCAATAGAGAAAGAAGGAACTCAGTTTCTTAAAATGACTACTATGTGCCAGGTGCTGAGGTGCCCATCAGTTGCTAAGTTTTTTAATTTAAATTTCTTTCTTAGCGTACTAACTAGGATTCATATTTAATCAAGATGGTCAAAAACAGGCATCCCTGTCTTGCACTGATCCTCAAATAAATGTTTTCAATCATACCACTGAGTATGATTTATTTTTTCTCTTCTCATATGTTTTATGTGGTATCTCCAAAACAAATCTTGAAAGTATTTAGCAACATTTCATAGATGAAGAAATTCTAATGCAGAAAGAAGCTTGTTCAAATGTTTGTATACAGCGTATCTATCTGTCAGTCAAGACCCAGCAGGAAAACATGAACTCCAGGTATTTCAAACAGAAGGGATTGAATGGAGGAAATTGGTTGGAAGGACAAGCCAATTCAGAGATTTACAACCACCAGAAGCTACTACCATTCCCATAGGCAGGATGGTGAAAAGATAGAGACAGTGTTATTGGAAGTAGATAGTATTCTTGGAGTTAAGGGCTACTACCAAGAAGCTGGAGTAGGGTGGAAATTGCAGCAGGAGTGAAAGGACCCCACTGCATGAGAGAGAGAGGTAGAGAGAGGTAGAGAGAGAGAAAAATGTAAGACTGAAACATGAATGCTACAATGACAACAGAACTCGGAAAACTTTTTTTTTTTTTTTGGTTTTTGTATTTTTTTTTATTACAAAGTTTATTTTTACATCATTTTGCACATTTTTTTTTCCATCTCGATTGTAATCCCCACGGGTTTCCCATCACCAAATCACCCCTGTGCCACCACCATAGTCCCATGCACAAACCTCCCCACCCCCCACCCCCCTGTTTTTGATCCCATTCCCCCACTCCACCCCCACAGAATGTCTCTGGTATATGGTTAGAACTCGGAAAACTTTTTTTTTTTTTCCCCAACATCCAACCCTTGCCACATTATACAAAGCCAATCAAGGGCAAGGAATTTATGTAATGGTAAATGGTAAGTGACTTAGGATCATCCTACTTGGTAATATATGAGTCATTTTAATAACATAATCATATTGATAAGCTTACAAACTTTGCTATTCTTAGTACATGCTGGATAGATATATGCTGTAGATCTCCTCAGCTTACATTTGCTCTTTTAATCCTCACAACTGCTCCATGAAGTGCTATGAAGTTCCTATGAAAAATCTTCATAACTGGGAGATACAAGGACCACGAAGGATAAATCCTTTGTTTGAAGCTGTAGTTCAAACACTGGTAACACTGAATGCTCATATTTATTCTGATATGTAGAAAGCAGGAGAGACACAAGGTGGGATTGTCAAGATCAGACTTGATTCCCAGAAGATCCCTCTGGTCATGAGCTACCGGGCTTTTAGTGAACTTGGAACATTGACAGTTGTCACCATTCACTGCAGACAGTTTATTGGAGGCTGGTTGTGTACCAGCCTCCAAGTTTTTAAGCAGCTTGGAGCAGCAAGTAGACATGGCAGATTCAGGGTTGCCATGAGGATCGCATGGAAGGAGAGGAGGGGATGAGGAAGCACTTTGTAACCACAGAGCACCCTGTGGGTGATGAGCGTGCTGCTGTGACAGACCAAAGCCTGCCTTTTCAGAGGGGCTTGGATTTGCATGTTATCATTTTTACTTATTTGGAATGTGATTGGAAATGTGACAGCAATTGACTAGAGAGAGCCTGTGGTTCTGTGCAGGACAAAAGGATCCGCCAGAGCGTGGGGCAACTGTTCTGGGTCAGCACATGCCTGGACCACACATCTCTCTTCCCCTCACCGAGCTGTGCGGTCTGGTGAGGGAGAGTCACAAAGGAGCTAATGGACTGACAAATGCTGTCGTCAGTGCATGTGACGCATAGGGAACTGAGAGAGGAGAGTGAGGATTATGTTTCACTCTATCTGAGTTCAGCAAAGCCTTTCCAATCCAGTTCTTCGGGGAGAGGGGGACTTCCCTGGCTACTGGCCTGCCTGCAGGAGGTACAAAGGCCTGGATGGTGTTTCGTGTGCCTGGCATGGCACAGAGGTAGACTCCATGTCCCTGACTGGATGTAGAAGTAGACTCAGCCTCAGGGATGGACCATGCAGTCAAGGACTGTACCAGGCCAAAGAAGGGGAGTTTCATTACTTCAGGTATCAGTGTCCTCTGGCCAGAGACCCCTCAGGAATAAACCTTTAGCTGGATAAGTTGAGGCTGTGACTTATTGCAGCGAGTTTCCCACTGGGGAACCATGTGTTCCCATCTCAGAAGGGGGTGCTAGGAAGGGTTTCATCTAGGATGAGGGCCTTGTCAGTAGATTTGGAAGAGGCCTGAGCAAGGGGGGGTTTTATCTAGACTGAGGATTGTTTGGAAGTAGGGACGATTCTGTGATTGGGTGTCTACAAGCAAGATGTAGGCTATAATTGCAGAGAAGCTAACAAGCACACCTGTGAGCCAGAGAGAGGTAGGTGTGATATTATGTGGCTCCCACATGACTTAGCTTTTTCGCTTGCTCAGAAAATGGTATGAGATGACCTTGTTCTGCCTCAGTTTATTGTGGTGCAGAGTGACCTGTTTGACCTTGTTGCTCTAAGAGATGGTGTGGGTCCACCAGAAGAACAAAATGGCACCTGCGGGGAGCCAAGCAAGCGTCTAGCAACCTCCTGTCCTGGCTAACAGCATCTGCTCTTCCTTTTGCTTTTCGCTCCACTTCCGTCATGTTCTCACTCTGGGTCCATGTGGTTACATGGCGTGGACCTCAATACTCCCCCATAACAGGTGAGCAAACCACTTCTGATGCACGGGGGGATTCAGTCATGCCCACCCCTGCAGTTTGGGGTGGACGGTGGGTATGCTGATTCTATTAAAAAATGTCTTTCAACATCCTGAGTCAGAGTCCTCTCCTGGAGCTGACATGGCGTCAACTCACAAGCAGCCTGAGCTGGCTGTGCGAAAGGGGCCTCCGTGAGAAATGTGGAGAGAACTGCGAATTGGAATTGAGAAGCTAACGCAGAAGTGGGGACACCCTCCTGAGAGGTGCTCAGTGAAGCCTGGGGACTGGGCAAGGCCAGAGCATGTGGGCCAGGGCCAACACCAGCACTGCTGCTCTCGGGACAGGGTCCGGCCACGCCTGGGGCCTCTTGCCGTCCCTCCACCTGGTAGGGCGATGGGCACAGATGTGTTCTTCCAGTGCTGCAGAACTGTGTGTCTCATCCTAACCTGCAAGGACCCTGTGGCCCTCACTAGAGGGGGACAGCAATCCCAAGGCGCCTGGGAGGCCTGTGTTCCCAGAGATGCTCCCTGCATTGGGTTCCGTGGAGGGGCCAGTGGGCCGGGATCTCTCTGGGGTGCAGGACAGAGAACACATTCAGGACTCTGCAACCAAGTGACCTTTCACATGCACCTCTTGAAGCCTCTGCAGCGAGGTGTGGCCTGCCTGACCTCCTGCTTATTGGTCACGGTGTGCTGACCCGTGATGTAATGGCGTCGATACTCTGGGAGGATGAGGCAAATACCTTCTGGTCCACAGACATGAAGATTCAAAACCGCTTAAAGAACAGCCAGGGCAAGCTGGTAGTTATCCATTCATCAGTGGCAGAGGTGGAGGAGATGGGATTCAAGGCCCATGTGTCCTGGTGAGCGGGCCGGGGGGTGGTTGGCAGGTGCAGACTATGATGGGTCCAAACCTTAGTGCTGGAGGCAAGTGCACTGGGCAGACAGGAGGTGCTGGCATCCGCTACCCCTCGCCCCCTGGGCCTGCACTCGGCACCTGTCGCCTCTGCCGTTTGCTGTCTCCGTGGCTGTGGGTGCACAAGTCCCAGCGTCCATATCTGTGGAATGGGAAAGAGATTTATCCAGAGCGCGCTGCCCATGGGGCCGATGGGCTCACATCTCCCAGGAGACCCGCAATAGGCTGCTTGGTGGCCAGGGCGATGGAGGCTGACAGCAGAGCTTGAGATCCACATGTGCCTGGCCGGGACTCTTCAGTCCTTCCCAGCGGTCGGCACATTCTCTGGTCTCAGGCCCCGTTTCTGCAGAGTCCATATCCGGCTCGGCCATGCTCTGCTTCCACACCTCCGTGTCCGGGCTCACCTGGCTGGCTCAGGGCGTGGCTGTGGCGTGTTCGATTCTCCACTCAAACCCTGGGTCCACTGTTCTTCTCAGGGAAGACTTTTCCCCATTGGCTTTGCTTACTGACACCTGGGAGGGTGGACAAGTTCTAAGCACTCAGCGAGCCTGAGGTCTGAACCGGAGGGGTCCTTCTCCCCAGGCTCGGGGGCATTTTCTGAGCAACAGGGTTCAACCCCATAGTCACCTACTCGTCCCACTCTGTGTGGGTTACTAATGCCTCCAGTTACAGCAGTAACCTTTCCTGCCTCTCTCCAGTTCTGGTTTGGATGATTTACCTGGCAGCTCCAGGATTTTCTCCAGAATGAGCAGGGAGGACTCAACATTATTGCCCTAAAACCCAATGGAAATGTATGGCCGCTCTCTCCCTTCCCGGGGTGATAAATCTGATTATAACTTGCAGATGGCCACTCGTGGCTGTGCAGCGGTTTCAAATGCACTGAAAGATTCATTCAGCTAAAGCAAAGTTGTCAGGTGGATTGCCGGAGGGAATTCTTGTTGCAGACACAAGTTGTGTTATGTCTGCTGTAGCCTTGTGGCAGCTCTCAAATGGCTGTTAGGAAATAAATCCATTAATCAGTACCGACTGCCCCCTCGCTCCACTCAGCCCCGGGCACCTCGGAGACATGGAGCGTACTGCGGTCCCTCACCTGTGTCAGCGTCTGGCATTATGTGCCCTTGATCTCTGATTCTTTCTTATTTCTTCATTTTAACATTACATTTTTAAATTGTGACCCAGCAGTTAGCATACCTGGAAATCATGCCTGAAAGCACCACCTCTAGCCCCTCCACGAGGACCCTGGGGCCCAGAGAGAGACAGTGATCGCCACCGGCCCCCCGGGGAGGGCATCTGGGCCTGAGCCCTGGCTCTCGCCCCAGCCGGGCTCGGACACACTCTTGTGTGCTTTCCTGGCTGCTGCTGTTAGAGAGGGATGCGAGGATTCCATTTGGGCTTTATTCTACTGTTTTACAGTCTCTTCTGAGTAATAAGGTCGGCTTGTTTAATAAGTTCAGCTTCAAAGTAGGTCAGGGATTTTATTTCTGTGCACGGGCCATTAGCATTCTTAAGTGAGAACACATTTTTTTTAACTGAGAAAATATCCCC
This sequence comes from Condylura cristata, assembly GCF_000260355.1. Taxonomy (NCBI): domain Eukaryota; kingdom Metazoa; phylum Chordata; class Mammalia; order Eulipotyphla; family Talpidae; genus Condylura; species Condylura cristata. Next base: position 26,702,679 of record NW_004567123.1, on the reverse strand, counting down.
TGTGTAGATGAGACGCTCCGTGTCTGCCCATTTCCTAAGCTAAGTCAGATCCTTTCATAGCACAAAGCCTCCGTGAAGGGGGCCTCCCAGCTTCCAGGCTTCTCAGCAGAGAACATGGCCAGAAGGGCGGGGCAGGGAGGGACCCATGTGCTCTGGAGGGACCCCAGAAGCTGCCGGTTGTGAAGCCAGAGATGGATTGTCAAGGTGGCTTCCACAGGTTTCTCAAGCCAGCGGTCACATTGACAGGAGGTTGGCGCTTTATTCTGTCATGGTGTAGTCCGTGAAAACCCCAAACACTGGTTGAGAGAGGGCTGAGCACTACGTCAAGAAATCGAAATCTCTCAAATCCCTTGTGACTTGCATGCCTGTCACCCAGTGGCCAAACTGATGACAAAGGAGTCTGGGGCCCCTGACTGGGCTGCTGTTGTCATGGAGAAGCGTCAGGATGCACCCAGGTAGGGAGCAGGGAGGGAAATTAGAAGGGTGACATGACACCTCATCTACTTAAGGCTTCTCCTGAAGCTAATATCAATTTCATATTTTTAGCAATGACCTGAATTCCCACACAAGCACACTCCTTTGTCACTTGCTTTGAACCTAAATGGACCTGATAGCACAATAAACATGGTTTCCATTCAAAATGTGTGTGTGGCACTATGGTCAGCACGGAGGAGCATGGTGACCCCCCCAATCCCGGCCTGGAAGGACTATCACAGGGAGAAAGCCACAGCCCTAAGCGGTTCTGCACAACCAGCACCGTAAGGTCCAGAAAAGCCTCAAATGCTCCTGGCACAGTTTCCCACACCAGTCTTCTCAGTCTTCTCTGCTCCCTCCATGGTTTCTGTTCCTTAGCTATGCTCTTATTGAACACATTTATTTTTTTTTAAAGTCATGCTTTCTTCAGCCTTTCAAATGAGAATTCCTATCACTCTATCACTGTCATGAAAGTGAGTCCAGTAGGTTTCTCTTACAAGTGCAAGTGGTTGCAGATATGTCCACATGTCTAGTCCATGTCAACTATTACAATGATTGATAGAGAAAGCCCCTGGTGCACACCTGATTTACTCAACTCTCCACAACCTGCGCTGTTCTTTGGAACAGGTCAGGAGGCTTCCTCAAGCAGGTGAGGGGTGAGGGGTGAGGAGGGCCTTGGACGATGGAGCTCTCTCTGCCTGTGTGCAGTGGCTAAGGACGTTTCACTCAAGAGTCAGTAGGTGGGGTGTCTCTACACACAGGGTTTTGTGGGCTTGCAGAGCAACAGGTGATGGATTTGCCAAGAACCTCATGAGGCTGGCTCACTCTCCTCTCGTTCTGTGTAGTTCTTAGTGCATTATCCCTACTTGATTTTGAGTTGGCTGGGTTAATCCCTCCAGGATTACCCACAAGTGTTAGAATTCTTCTCCGTATCCCTAGCCAGCAGGAGACAGACAGAGGTGGAAAGCCATTCATTCCTTGATTTACTCATTTGCTGCTCCCTCTAGTGCTGGGACTAGACATGTGGACATATCTGCAACCAGTTACCAATGCCAGAGGAGGTGGTTGGGGAATCACCCAGAGATCATGTGAACAATGAGTGTTCCATAATTATTTTGATGAATGAATGTGTGATGCAGCTCAATTGATCCCAAATGTAACTGCACATTGAAAATAACTGGGGAGTTTGCAAAAATACCGATACCTGGGTTCCACCAAAGAAACTACATTTTGATGCAACTGGTTGACTTAAACATCAGGAACTTTAAAACTTCCCCAGGTACTTCTTCTGTAAGGCTAAGCTGAAGCCATTAGTGCTGCCACTGAAGGCTGTTTTCAAGGGGTGGGATAGTTAATGAAAGGGACTTAGTAAAAACAGTGCTTGGTCCCTTCAGGGCTCCAGGCTGCCTACTGATTAGGTGTGTGTGCTTCTCAGCACCCTCAAAGGGCTCCGGAACATCGAGTCCTAGAGCTTTAGCCTGTCTTCAAGTAGCTCCACTTATGTATCTCATCTGCAAAAGGAGCTCGTTCCTTTGGCTTTTGAATTGACCTGGAGGTCCCATGTTCCTACTGGGCAAAGACATTTACAGTGTGGGGGCCCATCCTGAGTACCTTCTAGCTGTTTGGAAACCTCACTGGATTTTCCAAGCAGGAACGTATAATTAAGTTACATTTGCTTTCCTTTAGGAAACTCAAAGGTAGGAGAAGAAATTCATGGGGCAATTTTAAGAGGCCATAAAGCCCTCCAAACTGTGAAGAACTAGGTAGGAATGATGTCATTAGAGGTCAGTTCTTTTTTTAAAAAAATGTTAATACAGAAAATTGCTTCATAAACCTGTTTATCCTCTGGTATAATGTGACTTTAATCAAGTTGCATTCTGATTAAGATCTAGGTGGGTTTTAGATATGGTTTTAAAAAATAAAACTTTGCTATTATATGGCTTCCATGAAGAATGATAGCAATTTCACCAAGACCATCAATGTGCCCCAATGAATAGGCCAAGGTATATCTTTGAAGCAGAGTGAGCTTCCAAATTCACTTCTTATTTTACTGCACATATGACTACAACGGTGAGTTTTAGATGTTTCCACACTTTATACCATGCGATTAAAAAATATAGGCTGATTTTAGGGCCCATTTTTATTACTAAATGATGCTCTATCTGCTAGAACACTTGCATGCTAATAGCTGGGTTTGCTCACTCTGACCTGCCCACTTTGTCTGTTTCCCACTGAGTCCAACCCATGCAGACATCCACCCATGATTTGTTACAGTTTCTTCACTACTTACCTTCATTTGAACTTGCAAATGATTGCCCTCAGACGTATCACTCTCATACAATATAGGGAAGAAACATAGAAAATGGCCATAAGTTCATTCCCACATTTATTTACCATTACAAAATAAAATCTGGATTGAGCAAGTATTCATGTCCATGACTGCATGCATTACCATGTCTCCTTGGAGGGCGTCCTTCAGTAAGAGTAGGGTGACCCCTTTTATTTTTATCCCAAATAGATTCAACTGCTTGTTCTGCATTCTTTTGCCTAGTTTGTATGCTTCGCCCTTAAGGGTGACTGAAATTGATCTTAAGAAAGAAATTGATCTTAAGGATAGTAGCATTTGAACACGTCTCTATGAACTTCTAGCCAAGACTATTCTTATTCAGTGACATAATTGTCACATGACTAGCTACCTGTGCGTATTCATGATGTGTTAATCGCATATGGTTACATCAAAAATTACTCCCAAATTTAACTAATTAGAACAAAAAGCAGTTATTATCTCACGGACATGGGTTAGGAATCCTGGGCTGTGTGACTGCATAGTCTCTCCCAGGCTGTGGTCATCTGAAGGCCTGGCCGAGGGACGATAGTGCCCCAAGCTCACTCTCATGGCTATTGGTGGGCTTCAGAGTCTCAGCAGCTACTGGGTGATGATCATATTTCTTTGCTGTGTGCCTCTCTGTGAGACAGTGTAATACATGGCAGAGAATAAAGGAGAAGAGAGGAGAAGAAGAGGGAAGGAAAGGAGGGAAGGCAGAGGGGAGAGGGGGGAGAAAGGGAGGAGCTATGACAGGGGAGAAAGGAGAGAAGGGGTAGGAGGAGAGGATAGACAAGGAGGGAGGGAGAAGGGTGGAGGCAGACAGAGTAGGAGAAGGCAAACAAGAAAACAGTCTGTCTATAACCCGATCTCAGCAGTAACCAGGTCACTTTTGATATACTCTCTTCCAGGTGAGTCAGGAGACCCAAGGGTCAGGGTTCCACAGGGCTGTAGCTACCAGGAGAAGTGAGTGATGGGGCCATTTTAGAGACTACCCACAGCTTATGGGTTCTTTAAATGGCACCATGAAAATAATGATTTTTTTTTCCAGATGTTCCTCGGGCTTTTCCAGCATAAGAGAAAGTGAGTTTTAGCTGCTTGCAGCTCTGGTGTAAAAGTCACATATTGCATAAGCATCCAGGTGTATCTTACACTTTCCAGATTGACAGCTACTTAATACTAAAATGCTAATTGAATTTGGGGGAGTGCACCCATCTTCTTGCATCAGGTTCAGTGAGAGACTCCTGAAGGGCAATGCGTGTTGTGAGCCCACCTCCCAGGTTGTAGGTCGTTCTGAATTTTACTGTCTCACATCTTTTTAATAGTTTTGAACATATGCTTCCTAGTTCCTGTTTTTAAGAAACTATCCATCATCTTGATTGAAAACATAATTTTAAAAATATTATGCTTCTAAAAAATAAATGAAGAGTGCCACTAAAACTTTCAAAGCAAAACAGACATATTTTTTTCAGCATTTTTGTGTTATTGGAAAACTCTCTCTGGCAGGAAATAGAATCAAGTACAGTTGTAGGTTTGTCACCTGGATGTTTGAACACAATTTTGTCAGTAGTATGAACTAATTTATAAGCACTGATGAATTTGAGCATAGTCAAAAGTAAAAAAAAATTAACACAGACTTGGCATCGAAAGCATGATTTGTAACCAGAAAAAAATTGATAAATTGAACCTCATCAAATGAGTCCTTTTGCTCTGTAAAAGCTCATGTGAAGAGAATTAAAAGACAAGCTTCAGAGTGGAAAAAAATATGGGTAAATCACATATATTACAAAGGACTAATATCTAGAATATATAAAGAATTCTTAAAACTCAACAATGGAACAGACTCACCTCCTCACACACACACGCACACACACACACACACACACAATCCAACAATTCAATTAAAAAGTCGGGAAAGGATTATCATTGGGGAGGTGTGGAAAAAAAAGTTGGGAAAGTAGGAGCAGACATTTTGTTGATGTGGATACAAATGAAAAATAAACCTATGAAAAGATGTTTAAGCTCTTTAGTCTTTAGAGTCATATAAAAGCCCTATCCCAGTGGTGGCATTACATACAAGATGGCTAAAATATATGAGGAAAGTGGCCCTCCCTGGTGGTGCAGCGGGTTAAAACACAGCACTGAGAAGCTAAAGCCACTTCCGCATGAGTTTGATTCCCACCTGCCCCGGAGGTGACCACATGGCATGGCAGACCTCTCCTGACTCGCCT
>NW_004567123.1:26673289-26697546 GCF_000260355.1 Condylura cristata | reverse complement strand
ATCAATCTAGCTGCTTCTTCATGGAACTAGGCTGAGTGAAAGAAGACAATCTCCAAAATTTATGTATTGTTGAAAATTCTAGAGTGGTTCCTAAAGGTTAAGTATAGGATGAGAGCTTAAGGAGGGGATGAATGAGGTTATGAAAAAGCAACATGAAGATCCTCATGGTGGTAGAAAGGCTTTGTATCTTGACTGTGTCAGTGTCATCTTCTACTTTACTGTAGTTTTTTCCATGATGTTATCGGGGGGAGATTGGGGGACATATGCCAGGTGGGATTAATTTGAAACCTTTTATACCCATAAAATTTCAAGTTTGTTTTGTCTTATATCTTGAAGTAGGATTTTGTCTCAGGGCTAAATCTTGTTGAAAACCTGTCATTTGGTGGATCCCTATAGAAGTTGTGATATATTTGTTTGGCTTCCCATGCCGATATAGGAGAAGTATGCAATTGCCATGTTAGAACTATCTAGAGCAGTGCCTGAAAAGTGATCCCACGCCATACATGGGCTTCTTCTCCCTGCCTCCTCTCTCCCATTCCCCTCATATTCTCTCATGTCAGAGAAGGACCCAACCACGGGCACCTATGATGGTGGACATGAGGTCACTCATCCTGTTCTCAGAGTTCAATGTCCACTGACCCCTTGGGATGGGGTCAGGGTCTGTGGGACCACTCAGTATTTTGTTGTTTCAAAAAGCTGCTATTCAAACTAATTCTCTTCCAATTGGAGATGGCAAAGCCCAGAGGTAACCTCAGGAGAACCAGGGGAGATTTGGAAGAGGCTAAATTTTCAGTTCGTTTACATAAATGGGGGCGATCATCCCCACAAACTGAGCCGGCTGTTATGGGTAAGCCTCTTAATCCACCTGGACATCCTTTCCTGACACTCCGGAGCAGTCAATACTTCTAGTCTCTTCTAGCCATTTCAGCAGCTTCAAGATTAATTATGTATCTCCCCCTGCACATAAGGATAGGCCAGGAGAGAAATTTGCAAACCAACAGTATCTCTAAAAGTCTCGACCCCCCTTCCTTTTCTGTCTTAGGGTGCCTGGTAGCATAGCAACTGATGAAGCTGCCTGGACTCAGGTTGCCATGAATTAAGTGTGTGAGTTACGTGTTCCTTCCCTCTATCCCATCACCCCTTTTTCTTCTACTCTAGCTTTTCTCAGGCATGTTCTGTTAAGGCAGCTGCCACGCTTCCCTCTGGTGCTTGTTGAGTGAGAGTTGCCCATCCCAGTGGGAGATTAGCAGCTTCCTCATGCATAAAGCGGAAATTGATTTCATGGGCTGTGCTACATGAGCCCAAGATGCCCCGAGTGCTGAGAGGCGCAGTGTGGGGATCACCGGAGGCTTGAGAAGCTGGTTCAGTGATCCATGATGGAGGGCTAGGGGAAGGGGCAGAGGGCCAGTGTGGGAGGCCGGGCGCGGGCGTGCGAGAAGGGAGTAATTCACATTTATCTAGGGCCTGTCATGTGTCAGCCATTTATATTTGGTCTTCAGAAGGAAGATAGGATCCATTACCCTGGCTTTACACATGAAGAAACAAGAGGCTCAGGAGGATTCTATGACTTGTTCAAAGTCATCCAGTTAAGGAATAGCAGATGTCCGGCAGCCTGCATGTGTCTGACCCAGAGATCTTGTACTTTCCAGTACACGAGGCAGCCTGGTTCGACCTACGGCGGGTCAGGCAGGGCAAGCGCAGCGGGCAGGGGAGGGCGGTGGCTGCCCGTGTGCACACAGCAGGCTGGCTCAGCCTGTTGAATTCTGGCTTGCGTGGCTGCACCTCAGCCCTCCTCCAGGGACTATGCCCTGTCCATGCAAGCGCCGCCTCTCGGCCCCATGGCTGTGGCCTGGTGCAGCCCTCCCTCGTATCACCCCTCCATAGCTGGCATCGCTTCTCTTCCTGCACCCCCACTTGCTCGCGAGCAGTTGTCTAAAAGGAGCAGCTGTCTGAAGCGTGTGCCAACTCCACCTTACAAGGCTTCAGGGGAGTCCAGGCTCCCCAGGAAGACCCTGCCCGAACAGGTCCCTGTTGCCCTCTCTGGTCACCTTGTGCCCTTCTCCCCCTCTCCCCCGCCATCAACGTGTGCACCTTTCCCAAACCACCCAGTCTCCTCTGATGTCCTGGCCTTCTCCTCTCCAGACTCCACCTTTTAAAACCTGCTGGCAATTTCATTTCTTTGGGAACGAACCCCCTTCTGCATCTCACTCTTCTTTGTGGCCACACGACCGAGACTGGCCACGATCTGGCCTTCATCACTCACTCTGCAGGTCACTGTTTTCTGCATCTGCTGACTTCCTGGCTTCTTAGTTTCTTTCAGCACAAAGACAGTTATTTGCTTTGACTCACTGTCCTCAAAGAGTAGCAGAATCTGCCCTCAGAGCTTATTTGCTGAACAAAAGACCTCACCTCCCCAGCTCTCCCCGCGCCCCTCTGGCTGACATGATGTCAGGAAGCCTGGGCAGTGCAGGGCAGCACCTGGCTCCCAGGCTAGAGCGAGGCAGCCTGGGCACCCCGCCGCCCTATCCAGCTGCGTGACCTCAGTGAGTGACGTAACTTCTGCACCTTAGTTTCCTTTTGTGACAAAGGAAGGTAATTATTCTGCTTCTCTAAATCAGAGTCCAGGACAGCAGGTTTCAGTTGTACTAGGAGCTTCAGAGAGTCTTTAAGGAAGGGAAAAACAGTGTGGGATAGTGGCCAGAGAGCACGGGGGACAATGAGGGGAGACACTGGGGTGGCTGGGAATTGCAGCAAGCTGTGCCAAGCACACCGGGGGCTGGGGAGGCAGGGGACTTGGTGCAGATGTGGGGCCTGGCTGTCCGCAGGAGGACTCAGGGCAGACGCCCAGAGCCCTGAAGAGGGAGGCCCCCCTGATGGTGCCACTTCTGTCCAGGCCTGGCCCACTTCTGCTGACACCTCTGATGCACCAGGAAGAGCAGCTTCTCCCTCGCCCCATGCGCTGGTCACCATGTAAGGCAACCACCCCCACCACCCCACCCCAACCCTGCGCCCCCAGCAGATAAACCAAAGCAGAGAGAAAGAACTCAAAGGCCCAATCCGAGCATCACAGAGCCAGTTATGATGGGGGCCCAGTGGGGATGGGCAGGGGCTGTTGTTGAAGCTGGAGAGCCAGAGGTAATAACTGACAGGCGCCTCTGGTTTCCTCTTCTGTGGAATGGATACTCTGCCGGTGCCTACCTTATGGTGCGGGACGAGGCGAAATGAGTTGAAATTTGTAAATCTCGGAAGCAAGCTGGCATGGAGAGTGAGTAGAGTTGCCTGGGCCATGCTAATAACAGCTGGCCCATCTTGTGGGTGTGTGAGCTTGGATGTTTCTAGAACTCAGTTGTCTCCAATGGCTGGAGTACGGGTTCTTTCCACACCGTTCTCAGCCAGCCTGCCAGGTGAGAGGTGCCAGGTGAGGGGTGCCATGCTCCAGGACAAGATGCTTCTATGGTAAGGTCCCTGATGCCAAATATTTAGAATCCTGGCCTCCTTTTCCTCACTCTGGAGAGAGAGACTCTTGATTTGCACATTTTTACGATTTGATTAGCTAGTCAGGAAAGTAAGGCTAGCATGAATACTCTCTTCCTAATTTTGGGAAGTGGCCCTGTAAAGAGTAATTTTGAAAACGTCCAGGCGCTGGGGGAGAAAGAGGAGTCAGGAGGAGACAGGTTGTTTTGGAGCAGGAAGTCTCACCTGGTGCTAAGTTGTTACCAAGTTGCACACTTTTTACTGACTTCACTGAGTGTGGTGCTGTTAAACGGACTGAGGCAAGCTCTTAAGTGCATTTGTTCGTGAAGTGTTGACAGGTGGCATCACGTGCCCCACCTCGATCCCTGCTACAGGAGTGGGGAATTCACTTCACGGAATTTTCGTGTCTCCTTATGGGGTCCACAAAATACAGAGCATCAGTTCAAGGTAATAGCAGTGAGTGTGCTGGTCTGTCCTGAGGGTCTTGGATATGGAACCTTGCTTGCTCTTCATGGCGTGTCCTTGCGGGAGGTGTTAACTGTTAGCCTCCATTTAGACATGAGGAAACGGAGCCACGGGCAAGTTTAGCTTGCCTGGCCTCTGTAGCATCTTTGCATTTCTCCGCAACAGACTTGAAGACAAGAGTTTGCTAATAATTACTTTGAAAGCTGAGGGAAACACTGGTAAAGAGGGAGGAAATGAGACTGGAAAGGAAAGAAGGCTGAGAAGGGCTAATTCATGAGCTGGTAGCTCTGAGAGCTGGTGTCTGCTGTCCAGGCCCACACCATGTCATGTATATGAGTCACTGTCCAAGCCCATTGCCCCACCAAGGGTCGAAGAGACTAGGGAGTTTACCTGCCAGCTGCTAGCCACTGGCCCTGACCGGGAAAGGGCTGTTCTGGGGAAGGGCAGCACCCTGACTTGCCCAGTCTGTCCTGCAGCGGACCCATCACACTCTGGTGGTGACAGAAAGTCACCAGGCAGAGAGATGCAGGTGCTTTAGATGGGAAGTTACCAGTGCATGGTGCTGTACCCACTGAAACTCCTGGGTAGGCCATGGGAAGAGAGTGGCACCACTAGCGTCTCCTGCACACAACTCCAAGCCCACAGAACTGGGATTCATTGAACCCAGGCAGTCTGACTGCAGAATTCAGCTTTAATTAGCATACTTTGCATAAGAGACGTGAAAACATGAGGATGGTAGAGAAAGGGAACCCCTACCATGGGAAAATTGCTTTGGCTTCTAAGTACAGCAGTATTTATGCCAGAAAAGAAAGCGTGAATGACTGTGGCTCATGATGTCAAGTACTGGAGGGCTGCTGTGTCAGAGATGGAGGGGGCTGCCTGGGGTGCTGTGACCCCAGGATCAAACTCACCATCCAGCAGACCCTTGTGCTAGGACCTAGGGGCACAGACAAAAATGGCCTGGTCCATACCCTCGTGACAGGTCACCATCAGATAGCTGGCATCGTTGGCAAGCTCTGTGGTCATTTGTGTCCAGGGAGCACTCAGAGGGTTCTGTCCACTCAGAGGATGCTGGTACCGGTCCAGGTCTCCAGGCTGGTCCCAGCCCTCAATTGCCTTGACTCTTGGCTGCAAAATGCTTATAGTTAATTGCCTGTTGTAGTGGGTTGAATTGTGTTTCCCCCAAATTCATGTCCTCCCAAGAACCTCAGAATGTCACCATACTTGGAAATAAGGAGGGTGTTTGTAGCTCTACTTTACAAGCTCAAATGAGGTCCTGTTGTCTGATGTCCAGACGCGCCTGTCTCTGGAATTCAGAGATCCAAACTGACTAAGAGTTCCTGATTTCACCCAGTTTTCCTCACGTAAAAACCTATAAAATGGAGTAATGCACTTTGCTTTGTGGGACCACTCACTGCAGGGGAAAAAAGGATAAAAACTATCAGAGTGCTGAAGCACACTGATTGCATATTACTTGGAAGTCAAGTCTCATCTTTCTGTTGAGGCTTTTTGAGTAGATCCAGAAATAGCTGGACTCCCTCCTTGTTAGGGAACCCAGGGTGGGGAATTGGCTTGGCATGTGGGTAAGGAGCTGTTTGTGTTTGGTGCTTGGAATCCAGGCAGGTGAAAGGGGAGATTGGCTGCTAAATACTAGTTGTGGGTCTAGAACCCTGCAGAGGTCCTAGCCAGTCATAAAATCTCAAATTATAAGGAAACCTTATTTATGTACAATGCTTATCTTTGCAATAAGCAACTAGTGTTGGTCTATTAGAGGACATTTGTAGAAAGCAAAGAAGTAAGAAGGAAAGGAACATTCATTTCCTCACAAACCTAAGGGGAAACAAATCAACATTTTGGTATTTTTATGTCTTAGTGTTTTTGTTTTTAAGATTTATTTATTTATGCATACAGAACTGGGGTACAAGCCAGAGGCGTAGACGTGGTGAGAGGATTCACCAGAGACAGAGTGGGGAGCAGAACAGGCAGATCGACGAAGTATACTGCTGAGGGGAGCAGCGGGCGGGTCAGGAGAAGTCTGCCACGCCATGTGGATCTCCTCTGGGGCAGGCGGGAATCGAACTCATGCAGAAGTGGCTCTAGCTTCTTAGTGTTATGCTTTAACCCGCTGCGCCATCAGGGAGGGCCCATGTCTTGGTGTTTTTATGGGCACAGGTAGGAGGAATTTATTTTTGTTAATTTTAGTTTAGTTGAAATTGAATCTCTGTCTCTATGGACTGTTTTGTCTGAGAAAGAGACTATTCCAGGTAAATTATTCGTGTTTGCTTTCAGGATTTTCTCCAAACAAAGGATTCACCATGAACTTGCTCTAGTATCATCTCAGGGACACTAGGAAGAGAGGCATGGAGCTCCAGCACTTCTTACAGTTTGGATTGTGCCTTCAGCGGGGGCAGATGGGAGGTGATGCCTCTCTTCTAGATGTGCATAGAGAGAGACAGGTCTTGGGGTAGTTGTCGCCTCATAGGACCAGTCCTTTTGCTGCCACAGTTGCCCTTTCGTAGACACCATGATTTTGATTCATCCCAACATAGAATGGGGCCTGTCCTCTACTAATTTTTTTCTCTAATGAAGAGCAAGTAGACAGTGTGCTTTCTGCATTCAGAATCCAAGATGCTTTCTGTTGGTTCTAGAAGTGCATGACAGCTTAGCTTAGCTGGCTATAAAATCTCAGGGCATAAAACTCCTCCTAACACCTGGGCGAGTGTGGGGGTGGGTGGGGAGAGGAAAGAGAGGGGGCAGGGATGTTGGCTGGGGGTTCAGATACTAGTGAATCATAAAAGTATCTTCCCCTGAAGATGGAATAAGTTAATCTTTTTTTTCATTTTATTGGGGTAACACTGTTTTACAAGACAATAAGCGATTCAGAGCTATAGGTTCACACCCATAGGTTTCAGCAGCCACTTCTACCACCACCTGTAGCCCCCACCACAATCCACTGGGCCCCCTCCAGTACTGCTCTCCCTGCTCCCCCAATCCCTCTGGTAGCCTTTATTTTACCAACAGATTTCTGAAGACACTAACAACAGTAACAGGTGCATAAAAATGTGTACTATGTATTCGCTGCCACTGCTGTCATTTATGATTATTATTAATAAATCATCATCTTCACCATCAGGTCCTAGCATTTCATATTGAAATGAAGTCTGAGAATGGATGTTTTTAGCTTTTTTTTTGTTGTTTGTTTTGATGGAGATCTGTTTTTGTCTGGTAATGCTGTGGGAGTTTTCTTTAATCTTTCAAAAATATTGCCAGTCTGTGCTTAAGTTTGAGTCTCCTAATTGATTTTGCCCAGAACCCACTATGCTCTCAGTAGCCTATAAACTCAGACCACTATTTATTCCAAATACCTTTTCTCTAGTCTTTGATTATTGTTCTGTTCCACTTACTTGATGTTTTCTCCCCAAATGTTTGTAGTTCTTTTTTTTTTAAAGATTTATTTATTTGTGCATACAGAACTGGGGTACAGGCCAGAGGCTCAGGGGCGGTGAGAGGCTTCACCAGAGACAGAGTGGGGAGCAGAACAGGCAGATGGACGAAGTATACTGCTGAGGGGAGCAGCGGGCGGGCCAGGAGAGGTCTGCCTCGACATGTGGTCTCCTCCGGGGCAGCCGGCAGGCGGGAATCGAACTCATGCGGAAGTGGCTTTAGCTTCTCAGTGCTGTGCTTTAACCCGCTGCGCCACCAGGGAGGGCCAAATGTTTGTAGTTCTTAACTTAGCTGTCCTTTAATTTTTCTCTATAATCTCCCTCTTGCTAATGTTCATCTTTTTATTGCCACCCAACCTGTTATTTTGGGAAAACTCAATATTTTCTCTGCCCATTTAAAACATGACATGAAATGTTTATTGAACACTGACCATATGTTAGCCTAGGACACAAAGACTAATTCTTTGAGCATCTACCAGTGTGCTGGACTCTGATTTGGCTTAAAGCTCCTGCTTAGAGACCTCATGGGCCCGCGTCAGGAAGAATGAGAAGGAAGATCTACTGCTGACAGCTCAGTATGGGGAGAGCCAGGAGACATATGCTCACAGATTCCCTGTGGTCCTTAGCAGAGAATTTAGATACTTTGATAATTTGAATTGTAAAGCGATTTTTCAAACTGAAGATGGAAAATCTAAGAACTGTGAAGACTGAGTGATCTGTCCAAGGTTGTGGGGTAGCTGAGGCAAAGAAAGAGCTTGACTCTAGGCTCTAAGCTCCATCTCCCTTTTGAGCCTTAATGCGTTCTTCTGTGGAATAACGTGGCAAGCCAATCAGTGGGCTATCTAATTAGCCAGACCCTTTGGAGCATGTCCTCCATGGCTAGTCTCATGGGCCTGACAACTGAGTAATCATGAACAGATGAAAAGAAAAATGGGCTTGGTTTAATTACAAGTAAAAGCCAAGCCTTTCCGATTGGGAGAAATGTCATGTGCAGAAGCAGGGAAGAGGAAATGATGAAATAGGGGTCTGCGTATGGGGTGTGGGGTTGGGGATGGTGTGGACTGGGGGAGAGGGACTATCTTGTAGAACTTCATGGGTCAGTGGATAGTGGTGCCCTTGGCATGGTGATCAGGAGACCAGGTTATAGTCCCTTTGCACATGTCAAGGCTTGCTTCCCAAAATATTTGATTTTCTCAAGATATTTGATTTCTGTCTGGAGCAGAGAATAAGTATGCACAAAACTTGCTCTCCAGCTATTTGAAGCACTTTTGCTCTCTGTAGGAATTTCTGGGGAGTCAAACTGTTACAAGTGCTCACAGCAGGGACAAGAAAGACAGAATTGGTTTGGATATTGATGCCTGAAGACAAGCAGACTTACATAAGAGGGTCACCTCACTCCCCACATGTTGTCTGAGTCCTGGAAACTCAGGGGAAGTTTCTGCCCAGGCTCAGGGGGGCTCACAGAGACCTTGTCCTTGACATGCTTTGATGCCTGGCTGGAGGGAACCATTGCCATTTCCCAATTCAGGCTTCAGCTCCCTGAAAACCTCCCTTCTCATTTGTTCCCAAACTTTTTGAACAGAGAGTATTATCCAATGTTAAACTCGTACTCCTGGCTTTGCATACTTGATGGGGTGGGCTCAGGTAGAGGGAGGGGGTCGGTTGCTTTGTATGTGAAAAATCTCATGAATAAGAGCAAGAATGGGTCTGAGCAAAATCTTGTTAAGAAAATAGGTAGGAATTCAAGCTTCTTGTGATGCTGATAATAGTTGTTTGGAGAGATATAATACAAATAAATCTACTCTTTCTGTGCTTTTGTAGAAAAGTATTGATACCTACCAGAAACAAACAAACAAAAAATCATGCTGCTTCATCTCTGTTTTATTTTTCTTTCTGTCTCTCTTTGAATGACTCCTATATGTGTCTTTTAAGTAGTATCAGTTATAAGCCAGTATATTACTAAAAATGTGGGGGTAATAAAAAAATACTTTGATAACTTCCCTCTGCTAAGTACAGGACAGACGGTGGTGTTCTTCATATTCTTGGGATAGAGGGAGAGACAGCCATATTGGTTAGTACACCAGCAAAGCATTCAAGGTGCGGACATTTCTGTACTTTAGGGAATGATCGTTACTATTCTTAGAACTACAATACATGAAGAGACCAAACGTTTGGAAAGATTAATATTTTATTTATTTATTTATTTGGTGGCCAGCAATTTACTGCTAATGCCTGAAATAGGAGAGCAAAATCCTAGCAGAAGGTCGATGGAAAATAGCTTAATGTGGCCACTTGCTCAAGCCCCAAAGTATTGAGTCTGATGTACTTAATTCTGTCCAGGGCCAGTGTGTGAATAATTAGATTAAGGAATTGGGCAGAGTCATCACAGAGCTACAAAATATCACCCTTGAGACCTCATTGGAGACTGATAGGAACTCTGGAGACTTGATAATGGTGATCAAAGCATCTATATATTTAAAATGCACAAAGAAAGCATCCAGAAATTATCTGCCTGCCAACTTAACTTCTCTACCTGGAACAAATTATCCAAAAATCAATTTGCAAACACCTTTGAGATAACAAGGTCTTAACAAATAACCTCCGTGGCTTTGTAAAGAAAAGCATCTGGCTTGACTAATCTGCTTAATTTCCTTCTCTGACCACATGGTAGACTATAATGGAGGTGATCTGAAATGGTCCCTGAAGATTTGCTTCGAGACACGTTGAGAAAATATTGTCTTCCTCTGTCTCATAGCAATTATTCTATTTCTGGAGAAACTTGGTTGCTAGGTAATTAATTAGATAGAAAACACTGAATGAGTCTTATCTATCTGAAGCTCTCACCTGAGTTCCAAACTGAAACTTATACCTGCCTTAGCCTCCTGATTAGCCACGAGGTTCTTTACTTTACAATTTCTCAGCTACTTTTCTTTTGTACCGCACTCCTAAATGCCTCCCATGCCCTCCACTTCCTAGTTCTACGCTAAGAATTGTTAACTTGTTCATACCCCTTCCAGGTAATCTCATTCCTGGCAGTTAGCCCCAAGAAAATATGAGACAAGAAAGACTGAAATGGTTTGCACAAAGATATTCCTTGTGGCATAATTTATATTAACAAAACATGGAGACACTCACATCCTCCCACATTGGAGAACGGTGAGATTACCAGATGGAGAGTTCTGTAGCTATTAATGACAGTGGTGGTAAATCCATGTAGTACATAAGCAGAATCTGTAGGCTATAGTAAGTGAGAGAAGAAAGTCCATCCTACATTTATGCGTTTTTATAACCATGTGAAGAAGTTCTGTCTACAATGTGTGAATAAAAATTGGATTAGAATATGGAGAAATACAAATGGCTACTTGTTGGGTGATAGGGAAGGGACATGCTTGCTCTTCATTTGCATTATTTTGTCATTGTTCCACTGCTATTTCTGTTATCAATAGTAATAACAAACATATCTCCTTTAATATTAAGAAAATAGGTATCAAGAAGCAAACAGCTTTCCAACGGGAGAGCTGGCAGGCAAGCGGATTGGGCACACTTTACCTTACCGTGCTGGGGTCCTGGCTAGGTCATCTAAATAACTTGGATCTTAGTGAGGAGCCATCTAGAATTGAGGAAGAGGCTAAATTCTCACTGTACCATCATCCTTTTCCTCCTCAGACTCATGCCATTATTTGGGGGGCAACTTCCACTGACACTCTGTTTGTTCTTGGAAAAGAAATATTTAAAAACCTCAGATTCCCCTGGGGTTTGAAGCAAATTCCACATCAGTAAAGGTGGGTTCTCATGTGAGGATAGAAAGCACAACAGGAACCCAGGCAGCCTGGCTGTACTCTAGACCATTCTTTTCCTTCTTTCTGTTCCTTCTTTAACTGAAGACAGTATGGTAGGTACTGGCCACAGTTATTGAAGACATACTGAGTCGGGTATTTGCACACAAAAAACAAGAAAATGAAAGCAAGACATTAATGTGGTTACTAAAGGGACTTGGGGTGTTTTGTGACGGTGTGTGAATTTCTGTTGTCTGTGCTTACTTACCTGCTCGGATTCTACTCCATAGCCTCTTAGTCTGATGTCCTTTGCTCATGACTTGTCTTTCAGAACCTCCCACTCCTATCGCCCCCCCAGAGCTGCTGGCTGTGGGGGCCACGTACCTGTGGATCAAGCCGAACGCCAACTCCATCATTGGAGATGGCCCCATCATCCTCAAGGAGGTAGAATATCGCACCACCACGGGCACCTGGGCCGAGACCCACATTGTTGACTCCCCCAACTACAAGCTGTGGCATCTGGACCCCGATGTGGAGTATGAGATCCGGGTGCTGCTCACACGACCAGGAGAGGGAGGCACGGGCCCCCCAGGACCTCCCCTCACCACAAGAACCAAGTGTGCAGGTAAGAGCCTCCTGCCTCACTCCCTTGGAGAGGTCAGAGCTGAGTGGTCCTTCTCTTGGCTTCCTGTGATGACGTTGGTCTGCGGCATTGACAGTGGGTGCTTTCCCCATGGAGAGAACCCGCAGGGTCTTGGTTTTGCCTTCAACCAAAGGCTCTGGCAACATCGCTGGTGACCTCCTGCCTCCATCTGTGATTCTAAGAGCTGCCTGACCCCAGCTGATGCTGACTGTGTTTTTCCCTGAGCTTCCGGAGCCGTTTGCATGTCTGAGGTTTTGTCTGTAGAGTCTCTGGGGGCTCCTGGCTGTGTGTCTCTTAGGGTCTCTGGCTCTGTTTAAAACCAAGTGCTCTTGCTTTTGACTGTGTCCCATGAAGTTGTCATTTGAACTGTACTTGGAGTGTTTCTGGTTCTGAGCTTAACTTTGTCCCTGGGGATCCCCGAGGTGGGGCTGTGACCCTAATGAGTTCATGGTTTTGACAGTATTCCTTTGGTTCTGGTTCTGGTGCTGGTTCTGTGAAGGAGCTTTTGGCACCAACTGCATCTTGAGTGCCTGCTGTGTCTGAAAGCGTCACTCAGTGGATCTGGAGTGGCCAAACATTCTATAAGCTTTCTAGGTCTGTATCCCTCAGGGGCCCCTGGCTCCTACTTAAGAGTCTGGCTTGAAACTGTCTACAAGGCACTTCTGGATTTTAGATCCCTGCAGACTCTTGACTCAGTAGTCTCTGGGGGATCCTGAGTTCCCTGGGGGGTTCTGAAGTTCCTGGATGCTTCTTACATTTTGCTGGCTGCCACTGTGTCTAGGAGAGTTCTTCAGATGCAGCTATAATCCCTGAGCACCCTCCACTTCTCCAGTGCTTCTAATAAGGGATGTTGGCTGGGATTCTGTTTCTGACTGCATCCCTGCAATGTTCAGATGCTGAATACAGTTCAAGATATTAAAAAAAAAATAGCATTTATTTTTTTGGAAAAACCATGCTATTTATATTATATCATTTCCCTTCTAGGTAACCACTCAGTAAGCACTTTTATCTCAAATAAAATACATGAAGGGATTGAGACTCAACATTTTGCAACTTTTTGTCCAGAGTCATAGGATTGGGCCATGTTTCCATCTGGGTTCACACACGGCACTGCTGACTCTAATGTCCCTGATCATTGGTCACAACAGGGTGAACCTGCCATCAGCTTGGTGCCTGGGCTGGGGTGGGGAACCAGGGAAGCAGCTTCCCACAGGGTTCCACGGTTTTCTACCTTGGAAGGAAACCTTGGAACCATGGCTTCCCGGGGCAAAGATGTCACTGGCAGCTTGTGAGTGGGGCAAAGAGGACTAATTAGTGCCGCAACCTTCATGAAACAAAAAGCAAAGTCAAATACAATCAATTCTGCCATTCTGCAACATCTGTGTCCCTAAAAATCATGGCAGTCTGCAGTCTGAGGTCTGTACTCAGACCTCACCTGTGACATTTAAAAAAAGAGTCGAATCGAAAAGTCAAAATGGTGGCACAGTTTCACACCGATTGCTGGCTAAGCTGTGTTTAATACTGCGGGGTGCACGGTGACCTTGAGCAGACCTGAAGTGAGTGTGTGGAAGTGGGCGTCAGACAGGTTGCAGCTGTGAGCTCTGGAGCATGTGGGGAAGATCTGTCGGGCCGGGAAGTTGTACGACCTGATGCGACTCATGGCAACTCGAGGAACTGAGGGAGCAGAGATGCTTGAGGTGGAAGTGTTCTGTGTATTCTTAGGAAGCTCTGTTCAGCTGGGTGCCCGTCATGCTTTGCAAGTGCATCTGTGTACAAAATTTCACAGAGCCAGCTGAAGGTTGTGTTTTGCTACTGCACAGACTGTCACTCTGGACTTTGACTACGTCAGTCATATCCATGTTGCCAACGGAGTTCTAGCAGGACTGACAAGCTAAAAGATTCAGTAGTGGTGCTGGGTGGTGTGTCAGCCACAGTCAGTGACTATTTCCACAGTTGGGGATGTTCTTTAGAATGCTATTGGACTACTATGATGAGTGAAGATGCCATTTTCTCGATTATTTTCAAAAACAGGCCTTTGGTAAAATTTGTCATTGAAATCTGATTATGAAACTTAAGACTTTAAAAGCACATAGGATATGTTATTAAAGCAGGTAATATCTTATCTGAGCTTTGCAATTCAATATTCATCCATAAAAATAATTGATTTGATCCTGCCGATGAATTTTTTCTTTCCACGGGGTGAATCTAAGAGTTTCTATGGTTTTTGATCTTTGTAAATGATATTCAAAATACTTGAGCAGTCCCTGTGGACTTATTTGCTGATCATCATATAATACATTTTAAAATTCAATCGCAAGATGATCATCTCAATAAAAATTTACAATTTATTGCAAACTGTTACCACGGCCGTGTAATGGATTTTACATGTAGAAAACACAATTGTCTGACTATCACTATAAAAATTATGAGCTGAAATGCAGTTTGTGGCTTTATATTTCAAGAGATGTTGGTGTTTAAGTAAGTTATGGCAAAAATCTTGAAAACTCGCATTTTACAAAATGTGTCAAGAAGATCATCTTTTCTGCCTTGCTACTGATGGTGGAATATTCTTTGCCTTGTAATTAATTTTTAAGAAAATTCCAGACATGATATCCATTTGTGGATGTTGTTTTTTAGAGTTGGTAGTCTCAGTCTCCCCCCTCCCTTCCTCTATTCTATTATTAATCATGCTGGAAATGTACTCGTTATTTAACAAAACAGAAAATGAGAGAGTGTGGATTGTGGAAGGTATAATTTCTGCCCAGAGGAATTTATAGGCTGGGTTAAGATTCCAACAAGATAGCACAAGGAGTAAAACATAAACATCAAGTCTGGTGTTGAAATAGCATACTTGGTGGGGAAAAACAAGGTTTGTATAGGAAGAGCAATGCTCTTAGAACCTTCTAGTACAGTGGTTTTCACAGTGTGGCCCCTCCAGCAGCAGCTTCATCTGGGAACTCGGAGATGCGTGTTCTCAGGCTGCATGCCCTGACCTAATGGATCAGAAACGCTAAGAGTAGAGCCCAGAAATCTATGTGTAAGCGCCCACTGAGTGAGGCTGATGGACACCTCTATTGAAGAGCTTGGATGTGCTGAGACACCAACACCCCCACTTGGGTGGTACCCAGTTATACTGCTTGATCCTTGTGGCAGCAGATAGAAGGAAAATTGAGCCTCAGAATCATTAGAGCCAGGTGACAAGCCAGTGGAAGCATCTAGCATTAAGTTTCTTGATCTAAAGCACTGCCCTTACATCTCAGCTCTGTAGCTGGCCTCTCAAGGGTGGGCTTGGGTTGTGGGGAGGCTGGTGACGATGCCGACCAGCTGAGGCTGACGGCTGCCACACCCTGCACTTTATCCCTTTTCATCAAACATCTAGCAAGTCTCTTCCGTGCACCAAACTGCGTTAGGCACAGCTGGGAGAAGCTAGGGCAGTAAGGACGTGCAAGAAGCCAGCAGAGGCTTGACAGCAGGAAGCTCAAGTGCAGGCTTGTCTCAAGAAGATTTCAGGGGTCCGATTCAACAAGGACAGGTGGGAATGTATTCTAATTCTTCCATGTCTGACAGTTCACAGGCCAGGTAGAACCCAGCCCTTAAGGGTAGAGGTTGTCAAGAGTTTGGCTGGAGTGAAGCATCCCAGCCATATAGATTGAAGTTTAGAGCAAGACGCTGAGCCAGTGAAGCTGGAGCTGGGGAGACTCTCAGCTAGGAATCTGGAAATTGGGCATGATTAAAGAGAGCCAACTATGACACTCGCAGGCTTCTGGTTTGAATGACTGGAAGTGAGTGGTCGAACATTTCCTAAGATGGAAAATGCAAAAAGGGAGCAAGTGTGGGTTTTGAGTGTTGTGTTTGAGGTGCAGGTGCACAGAACAGGTGACGGCATATACAAATCTGGGGTTCAGAACCCAGTGGATTACCTTCGTGAGAGCTACCCGGTTGTGCCTAATTTTGGGATTCAAGGGATTTCTTAGTACCCATGAAAGTAATTTGAGTCTTTTTTTTTTTCATGCATTTCTCTTGAGATGTCCCATTTATTTCCTTTTCTTTTCTTTCTTTTCACCATGTCTCCTGAGATACAGGCCCCAAGAGCAAATGCGATAGGTGTATCAAAATGCTTTGAAAAATTCTAAATGCTTTATGGATACCTCCAATGAAGTGAATCATCATGTGTTGCTGCTATTGTTGTGGTAACAAAATACCCCTCAGCAGTGTGTTTCAGTCCGTCGGCCTGTTCTGTTCCCCACTCTGTCTCTCGTGAATCCTCTTACCCTTACCCCTGTACCTCTGGCCTAATCCCCAGCTCTTCCACACAATAAATAAATAGATAAACAAATAAAGTCCAAATCTATCTAGAAGGTGAGAATTAATGATCATACAAGCTGACTGTCCACTTAAGTTTATCAGGATGTGTTAAAAAATATTAGTCCCGGGCCCTCCCTTGTGGCACAGTGGGCTAAATGAAAAGCTCAGTACTAGGAAGCTAGCTAATGTCAGCTGCTTCAGCATGAGTTTGATCCCCAGCCAGGGAGGTGACCACATGGCGTGGCAGACCTCTCCTGACCCGCTCGCTGCTCCCCTCAGCAGTGTACTTCGTCGATCTGCCTGTTCTGCTCCCCACTCTGTCTCGGGTGAATCCTCTCACCTACCCTGCACTTCTGGCCTGTACCCCAGTTACGTATGCATCAATAAATAAATCTCTAGAAACAGTATTAGCCCCCACATACAGTACAGTGAGTTGTACTTATTCCTGTAGCTATGAAAATCTTGCCATAACAGGAAAATGGAAAACTGTAGTCGTGAAAAGAGACTTCCTAGTGTGAGTACCTGTTGTGCCCATGATCCACGTGCAGGGCCTGCTTCTGTCAACCTGCTCCTGCAGCAACTAGAGGGGTGGGTGTAATTTCCTCTACTGACTGCCTGGCAGGTAAGCAGCTCAGCCAAGAGCAAATGGTGTCACAGCCAGGTGCCCCAGCTGAGAACTGAGCCTTTAAGCATAGAGCAGCAGAGCCTAAGCTCTCTGATATGACCCCAGAATCCAGCATCCTTAGGAGAGCATGATGCACCACGACCAAGCTGAGTTTATTTCAGAAATGCACTGAGATGAAAAATGTTGAATATTGGAAAAACTCTTGGTGTAATAGTTTTTAGTAGGTCATATCAGCAGGTCAAAGGATAAAAACCATCAGTTCCTCTCAAGAGAGGCTGAAAAGTAATTTGAAAAAAATCAGCCTTCATTATGGATCAGAATTCTTAGTAAGCTAGGAATGGAAAGGCACTTTCTTATTTCTAGAAGAAAATGTTCTTACGGCCTCAAAGCCTAAGAGAATAAACTAAACCCAAAAAATGCTATTAGAACTACTATGAGATTTGATGCTATGGTCAGACACAAAGCAAATAAACAGGAATCGATAACTGTGTGCCAGTAATAGCCATTTTGAAATATAAAAATGTAGCTTATTCTCAAATGTAATTAAAATATGAAATACTTAAGAGTAAGCCAAGAAATGTGCAGAATCTATATGAAAACACATAGACCGACAACATTTTATTGAGGATGGCAAACAAGCCTTGAATAAATGGAGAGATACATCATATTGTTGGATTAGCAAATTTAATATTGTGAAGACATCACTTCTGCCTAAATTAATTTATGGATTTAATACAATTGCAATCAAAATCCTAGTGGGATCCTGTTTGCAACTTGACCAAGTGATTTCATAATTGATCTGAAAGAATGTACAAGAGAAAGTCATCAGGAACACTTAGAAAAAGTGGGGAGTCTTCTCTGTGGGATGCCAATAGTGATTTTTGATATAATAATTAAAACCCAGGAAAGATCAAATGTATAGTGAAACCGGATCTAAAAATTTGAGTGGGGAATTGCTTAACAAATAGTATATATATATATAAGTGGCTGGTCATTTGCAGAATTCATTGTATAGGTGTCAAAACAGGCCAAATAAATTCTGGTCAGATTAACAACTTGAAAGTAGAAAAAGGGCAAGAACTAATTGAAAATAAAGAAAACATTATTCTTAGAAGCCTTTCAGTTTATGGAAAGCAAACACTACTCTGAGTTATGATTTACGAATTTTATTGTATGAAAAGAAATGATGAAGGGGAAAGAAAGAGAAATATCTTTGGTGCCATATTAACAAAATTAATAAAAATGTTATAGACTAGATGTAGGAAAATCTGACAACATTGAGTCAAAGGCTTACTAGTATCTTTACACATAAAGAACTGTAACAAGTCAATAAAATATAATTATGCTGTAAGAAAAAAAAGGATAAAAGGTATAAACAGGTCATTGCCGAACAACTGCGAGTGGTGAAAACAGTTAAAATTTGATTGTTGCAGATAATCAAGTAACTACATTTTAAACCTTGAATGTTACTGAAATATATCTGTTTTCATTGGTAATAACGAGCATTGTCAGGGTACAACAAAGTCGGCTCTTATAACCATTTCTGCAGGTGGCTCAACTGGCACAGCACATTTAGAGGACAATTTGCTGGTACTTTTCCTGACATAATAATCAGAGCTGCTCCAGAAGAGTTGTATACATAGAGGTCATCGCTGCATTATTTATCAGGGCAAAAATCTTGGAAATCACTTAAATGCACCAACACGAGGAAAATAGTTAAGTCAGTGTTTGTGTAGGCATCCAGTGGAGATCGGTACTGCTGTGACGTGTTTCACAGACCAGCTAATGACATCGGTCAATGTTCATGCCACAGTAAGTGAAAAAAAAAAAAAAAAAAAAAAAAAAAAAGCCAGCTCCTAAAACCGCATTATGTTCCAATTTGGGGAAAAATGAATTAGGCAGCCTGGGTGTCATTGGGGCCAAGTTATTTAGTGAGAGCTATACAAAGTGTTGACGGAACCCCCATTCTAAACTGCACACGTGGTCCCATCCAGCCCTGAGATGTCTGAACATCCCGGGGAAGGCATACCTGCCCACCACCCGCCCTTCACTGCTTGCCCTCATATTCTGGAACAGGCTTCCCCCGAGGCCCTTGCGCCCCTTCTCCTCCACCCTCACGAAGCGATGGGAACAGGTTCCGACGAACAAAGAGGCATCCTTCCTCAGACTTTGGAATCCTTTCAGTGAACAGAGGTATTTTCCCTTCTTGACTTCCTCTCCCTACTTTGCCACTGCAAAGCCTTCTCCCCTCCAGAGCCATCCCAATGGTCCCAGATTGATTTCCGGCATCAGGTCCAGGCCCTTTGTACATCTTTTTCTTTGTGCTGACTGTGAAGGGGTGTGTGGGGGGCAAGACTCGGGCTGCGATCCAAAGCTTTCTTTCAGTGGCAACAACCCTCTCTTAAAATACATGTATTTTACTCCATCTGCACTCGTGTGCATGCACAGATGACACAGGTATTAGACAGATATGAGACAGTGCATCTGTAATATTTTCTATTTTTGCTATGCTGTATAAAATTTATATACTCTCGCAGTTGTGTAAGTTCCCCCCTTAGAGTCGAACGTGCTTCTGAATGATTGCATACATTGTAAATCACTCCAGATAAATATGAGAGGTTAATTTTTATTACAGTTAGTGGATCGTTGACATTCTTGGGAGGTACAGGGAAAGTTCCTGTTCACTTTCTGAGTCCTGGCTTGCAAAGTAAGCTGAGTGCTTGTGGAACAAGGGCCAGGCCAAGGGGGAGTTTCATCTGAGTTTAAACTGCATTCTGTCATCAGGATGCAGGACCTCCTTGGCAATTTGCCTAACCTCTTTGAACCGTCTCCTCATCTGTTAAATAAGGATAATGCTACTTAACTTCACTGGGTGGGAACAAGGGTCATTCATATTAATGATGGCTCTTAAGGTGCTGAATTTGCTTACAGCCCCACAAGAAAGACACTTGCCATATACTTGCCATCATCACCATCACTACCCAGACTTAAGGGCTAAGTGCTTTATTCCAGGTCATGAAGCTTAGAAAGTGCCTGAGGTTGAAGCCTGTGGAGTCTATCCCTGCTCTTCACTCCCCTGAGGTTTATCTGAGGATACCTGTTGCAATGCCTAGGACTTAATAGGTGCTCAGTAAATGGGAGCCTTTGGCAGCTTAACACCCTGGAGACACCTGTTTTCTCCCTCACTAGTAAGTCCAAAGATTTTTATTGCAGCTAGTCCAAGAAGCAAAGGATAATTGCTTGCTGCGCCCACAATGGATCTGGAGGACTCATTATTTCACAAGCATGGTGTGTATCCACCACCAAAGTAATGTCAGAGCCAGAGGGAATCCCACGGTAGTTAGCCCACTGCCAGCCACTGGAACGCAGAAGGTCCCGTCCCCCCTACTCCCAAATAAGAAGAGGTTCATGCAGGACCAAGAGCACAACCCTGACTTGGTCCATGCCTGCAGAGACAGACAGCTGGAGCCTCGGGCCTGGTGCAGTCACACCCACTGTTGACTTACCCACAGCTTTTGGAGACTCTTGAGCAGGAGCTGAGAGTGACACTGGGTTTGGGCTGTGGACCCAGCTGCATGTGGCTTTCAGCAGTCTGCCGCCTGGATTTCCCCAGCCAGGAAGGTCCTGACTCCTTAGAAGTGTGTCAGCCAGTGGGGCCCAGAGTGAAAGCAGGGGCCCATGCTGGCCCCAGTGGGGGCGGGGTGAGAGGAGATCCCTCTGTGTCCTCTTCATCTTCATGTTTGGAGACAAATAATGGCGTTCAGTGAATTTTTAAAATAGAAAAACTCTCCCATGTACCAGTGAAGTTTTCTTCTTGCTAGTGCCTATCTCTCAACCTGGCTTTTTTTCTGTGACAGGTCCTTGAGGTGTTTTGACACCTTTTTCATGGCTCTGAAGCATTCTCTAGAGCCAGAGAGCAGAACCCGCTGGCCGATTCCTGTATGGTTGGGTGTCTGGGCGTTTCCAAGCCGCCGTCCTCTTCCTTCCTGTAGCCCTCTGTTTGGATTATTTCCTTAGAGTAAATTTCAAAGAGTGAGGTATTAAAGGATAGAGACATCCTTATGGCTTTTGCTACATCTCACAGATTGCTTCCAATGAAATAATTATGCTATTTTATAATTATGTGAGTACTTTCAGTGTAACCTTGACAGAATTGTGTACTATCAATTCTTTTTATTTTGCCAATTTCATGCATGTGAAGTGATATTTCAAGTCTACTTAATTCAAGTCTATCTACAGCCTCTGCTTCGACATTCTCCTTTGCCTTCCTCACTTGTGCCCACAAATCTAGTCTTTTCTCAGTTCCTGGAGAAACACCAGTGCTCTGGTATCTTTCCTGCCCGGGGCCTTTGCTCAGCTGTCCCCATTCCTTGCAACTCTCTCCCTCTCATGCTCCAACTCCCCTTCCTCAGCGAACTCGCCATCCTCCTTAACCTCTCCCTTCATAAGTGACTTCATAGAGAATCCTACCTTGACAGCCTTGTAGAAATTAAGCTCCTTCCTACTTCTGTTTCAACTATCTATAGCTCTGCACAGAATTTATCCCAGTTTGTCATCCTTGAATGATTTGTGTGTCTACTGGTTGATGCCAGGCCTGTCTTCAGAGCAGTGCCTTCCTCTGCTTCAGCTCTTCCTGGAATTGTGCCACAGAGTAAGCTTTCGACAGACAGGTGCTGAAGTCATCAATTTTATGAAGCTATAATGTCTGTGATACTCAGACATTGCTAATTTCAGTAAAATCAGAAAATGTGGGGATAGAAATTTAAGTGACATGACATGGCATGACTCAGCCATAAGTTACTCTATTTGTGTGTTTCATAGTCTTATGATTCTATTAACTCTTTCATCAATATGGGTTTATTTGGGTCTTGATATATGGTGAGCCTCAACATGGGTTATGTTAACCTGTTATCCCAACACCACTGGTGGTACCCCAAATAGTGAGGGGTTGGGAAGGGAAAAAGGAAAGTCTTTGGGTGAGAGAAGGAGAGGAAGCTTGAGCCATATTCAAAGATGCTTTGAGAAGGGCAGACTGCTGGGCCAGGGTCCTTATAGGGGACCCCCTGAGCTGACACAGCAGCAGTAGGGCAGACACCTGGACTGGTTAGGGAAAGTTATGTCAGGAATCAAGCCCAAGCCCACCTGTCCAGATGGTCAGTTCTACCTGCATCTATGATTTTACAGTGCTACCTTTCTAGACTTTTTATAAGCATTATTTCCATGGGTCCATTTTACACAGACTCTCTCAGGGGTGAAGTGACCTTTCCTACATCTCAAATCTTGGACGATTGTGCAATAACATCTCCTGTATTGGACTTCTGCCTTCCATGTGTTATGAATCTTGGATTAGCCAGATGACTTGGGGGAAAGGTGGGAACATTGGGGCAGAGGACATACGAATGCTGATTCATTGAATGTTTTGTTTTGCTTTTTCTTTTATTTGAAGGTTAAGCAGCAAATCCATTTAAGCTTGGCCCAGGCTATTTTATATAGGACAATATATGAACTAAACACAATAAAACTGGGCCCAGAGGAGTAGCCATGAGAAGAAAGAAGTCAATAACGTGACCCTTAATTGCCTTTACAGTTGGTGTGTGCTCGACTGCTGTTCCCACCCCAAGAGTTTGATCAAAGCTTGCATCTTAGACACAGACACCTGAAGGGCCTCACGGACAGTGAGGGGCCTTCCCACTGTCTTGAGCTCTATTAGACTCCTTGCTGGGAACAGAGCCTTGTGAATTATACCTGTGAGTCTGGCTGGTACTTTGAGAGGCTTGAAGAATAAATGAGCATGTATCCTCACTTAGGTGTGGTTCTCAGGGTGATGACCTTGGTATTATGGGAAGCTTAGGGTTCCAGGCAGTGGGAAGTATGGTGTCTATTATATGGCATACAAAGACCGGAAGAGCCTGACACTTTACTCTGACCACATATTTTCAATGACACTGGATTTTAATTATGTGTGGAATATAGAAAAACAAAACAGTCAGACAAAACCAAACCCTCCAAAAGCCTAGAAACCTGACTGTGAAATTGAGGCTCTGAGAAAAAAAGAATGGGTAGCAAAGAGCAGAGCGGGCCCAGTGGTTGGTGGTGGAGGGCTGTGGGTACCTGGGCGGTAGGTGTAGTGTGGGAACATACACCTCAAAAGCTGTACTCCATACCTTTCAAACCATATACAGTCTTGTAAACCAAGGTTACTTGAAAAAAAAAAAAAAAATCAGGGCTCTCTCTGATAGCACAACGGGTTAAAGCACCAATCACATTATGAAGCTCTCTGAAGCCACTGTAGCACTTCAATCCCCAGCCAGGGAGCTGACCCACATGGCGTGGCAGACCTCCTCTGACCCACCCGCTGCTCCCCTCAGCAGTGGATTTCAGTAGATCTGCCTGTTCTGCTCCCCACTGTCTTTTGTGAATCCTTTCACCCACCACACTTCTGGCTTATACCCCAGTTTTGTATGCATAAATAAATAAATCTTAAAAAAAAAAATCAAAGACTCTGGATGAAATATATTACCAAGCAGAGTGCTTGGCCCCAGGGGGAAAGCAGGAGGGAGAGGCGGAACAAGATGTTTGCCTGCCAGTCAGAGAGGCCTGGAGCCGTTAGCTGTTCAGACTTAGCGGTACACGGTGGAAAATTAAGGTGCATATTCACATTTTGGTGGCATTTTGTAGTGATGAAATAGCTATTCTTTTAAAAACGCAAACATGTGCATCTCCTTGGACAAACGAAGTCAGCATGTGCATTTGCTCTGGTGACTTGGCAGTGTTCAGTGTTCACATATAGAAACTTTGGTAAGTACTAGCATGTACTGAAAAGTTCTGTGCTCTAGGGACATGGCACTAAGTATGCTGAGTAGAACACACAGGGTCTTGGCTCTTATGGATCCAGAGACTAATGGGGACCATCTGCGCCAAAGATATGGGTATTCAGTCTGTCCATAATGTGGAATACTTGCGAATTCCATACCCGTAAATGTATCTACTTTCTGAAATTTAGTTGTGACACCTAAATTGTAGTTATGCTTTCACAGGTATTTGCAGATGTGTGAAGTGGTGAAAATTGAGTCGCCTAATGTACAGATTCCCAGCTGAGGTTGAACGGGGTGAGGCTCTGCTGTCTTATCGTAGGTCCCCTACTGGAAACAAATACCCTTTTCACAGCCTATTTAATGCCATGTTTTCCCCATTTTTGTGCTTTTGGTTGTGATTTCTCTGGTTACAATGATCCCCAGGTGTAGTGCTGAAATGTGGTCTGGTGTCCTAAAGTACTAAAGTACAAGAAAGTGATGTGCCTTCTGCAGAAAATGTGTGTGTTAAATAAGCTTCATTCAGACATGTGTCACAGTGCTGTTGGCTGAGTCCAGAGTTTATGAACCAACACCAAGCTAAGGTGTCTTTCAACAAAAATGTACATAAAACTGTTAGAAGCAAGGGAGGTCCTGAAGGAACTCTGCAGAGCTTTGCGGACTCCACCCCCTACTCCAATTATTGAAACTACAACTCCACCCCCTACTCCAGTC
>NW_004567123.1:26590566-26671899 GCF_000260355.1 Condylura cristata | reverse complement strand
CTCCTGACCTGCCTGCTGCTCCCTCAGCAGTGTTCTTCATCAGTCAGCCTGTTCTGCTCCCCACTCTGTCTCTGGTGAATCCTCTCACCACCCCCCCACCACCACCTCCACATCTCTGGCCTGTATCCTAGTTCTTGTATGCATAAATAAATAAACCTAAGAAAAAAAAGTCCTGTGCGCTTATATGAACATACCATTGATTTCATCCTCTTCAGAATAAAGTTTAGGTATTTTCTAATTTTTCCAAAGCTGTAGTTAACACCCTTGTAGACACAAATCTATTTATGTCTATACACACTTCTAATATTTTTCCTAGAATAAGTTCCCAGACGTGTCATTACTGGGTCAGCAAGCATTTTTCAAGACACTAAATTCTTCAAACACCGGGTCAGTTTATCCCTGCCCTTACCAGCAGATGAGCAGCTTTGTTTATTTGAGCATATCATCTATAGCTATTAGAAGTCTACATTCTCTTTATTCTTCTCCATTTCCCCGAGACAGTAACTCTGCAAATAAGTGGCTTGGAGCTGATAATCAATGGCTTTTATTTCTTATCATTACTTACAAGTCACAGCCCCCTATTTGGAGCAGAATCAATTCTCTCTTTTGTTGGCATTAACACATGTCAAATATTTGCAGGTTCTTATCTTTCTTTAGGCTTGGCTTAGGCAGGGTCTGAATTTTTAGCACCTGACATTTCCCTCCCTCAGCCATGCCTGTTTTCCTCCAGGCAGGCCTGTCTTGTCTGGGCTCTTTGTCCTCCTAAGGCATGCCCATGCCGCCTCTTCTAGAAAAATCCCACTTATCCTGGACCTTCACTTCCCTGAGGACTGTATTGTCAGCCCTGCTTTCCAAATAAAATCTCTGCCAGCTTCTGGAAATTTAGTACTTGCTTCCAGAATCTTCCCCAAGGTTCCTCCTATCTTATCTCTTGACCTTCTGGCTTCTCCTAGGGTTGCATCCTCGGCCTCATCCTCTCCTCACTGTGGGTCATTGGTCTTACCCACCCCCCATGGCTTCAATAAGATCCAGTCATTTTCCATCTCTCTTCTGAGCTCTAGGTCTACACACCTGGCTTTCTCTACCTGTCCACTCTTTCCCAGAAGGTTGTAGGTTGAAAATGGCCTACATTTATTTATTTATTTATTCTTTTTTACAAGATATATTTATGCATACAGAACTGGGGTATAGGCCAGAGGTGCAGGGGCAGTGAGAGGATTCACCAGAGACAGAACAGGGAACAGGCAGATTGACAAAGTACACTGCTGAGGGGAGCAGTGGGCAAGACAAGAGAGGTCCATGTGGGTCATGTGGGTCAGCTCCCTGGCTAGGGATCGAACTCGTGCTGAAGTGGCTGCAGCTAGCTTCATAGTGCTGGGCTTTGACCCACTGTGCCACCAGGGAGGGCTTTCTACCTCTATTTAATAAACAGTAGTCTACCTACTTACCTAGTTTGGAGACCTGCTGTCATTTGGGAACCTTACCTCTCTCTCCCCACCCACACATCCAATCAGAAAAACAAAAACAAACAAAAAAACCCGTGCATTTTCCCAGCTTATTCCTTAGCTGTCTCCCTTATTCTCGAATTTTCGTCTCCCACTGATATCCCTGGCCTGAGGATTCTCTGCTGCTACCATTCACTCAAGCCTAGGATTTTCCCACCCATCACCAATCTTTCTTTCTCTTACCAGACTGATGAGACCTGGTAGATTTTTATGGTGAATTATTTTCATTTCTTTGCCAACAGGCTATGTTATAGTTTTAAATTTCCCTTTGGTACTTTTAAAGCTTTCCATTTGGGGCCCATTTGAGTGAGCCCTGTCAGCGGGGGAGGAGCATCCGTGGACCACATTGCTTTAGGGTCAAATCCAAAATGACGTTACGGGCTCCATTGGACTGTCCCGGTGGAGCAATGCCTCCAGACCACTAAGTGGGTGAACGAACTAAAGTGCACGGAGCATGAATACAATAAGATGTCATCTCTGGAGCTTTCTTGTCCATAATAGTGCTACCCTGACCCTGATGTTCGTGTACTTTTCTAGGCCACAGGATGGACTGAGGAGAGGAGACCTTTCCTACTTCAAACCTAAACCTCACTGCCTATCAGCTTGTGCCCATGGAAAGTTACTAAGCTTATCTGGGTCTTTATTCCCTTATTTATAGATTTGGATGAATAACACCCCTTGTGTTTGTAGGGTGGGTGATAGGTCTGTGCAAAGTCATCCAGAGTGCTCAGGGCATACTGAGTACGCAGGGAACCCTCTTATGGCCCCAGGAAGTTTACACCAAGGGGATCCACCTAGATGTCCAGTTTTTGCCCCCTCATCCTCTGTGGCTTCCAGAGCTTCCCCCTCCTTGGTCCCTGCCTTCCTGCCTACCTGGAGTGTGGTTGTCTCTCTAGTCGCCATCTTGCTGTGCTGGGAAGGGCCTTCTACCAGCCTCCCTTCCTGTTCCTGCCAGAATCCTGCTTACCTCCCGCACTCACAGTGGTCCTCCCAATGCAGACCTGGCCCTGTGTGCTCCCTGCTCCACCTGGGTCCTGTGGGTCTGGCTGCCTGTTACTGCCTGAAGTTCCCTGCCAGTCAAGCCTTTCAAGGGCTTTCCCAGGCTACCGGCCTGTTCTCCTCCCTTTCCAGGTTCTTTATGTCTGTAGACACTGTCCTCAGATATGAGGACTTAGAGAAATGTTTGAAGATGTGGAAAGCAATTTATTGGCTCAAAAATATGAAAAGAAGGCTGTATTGAAGCTAACCAACATTTATTTCTATCTGCACGCTTGTTATAGCACGAGAGCATGTGAGAGAGAGAGAGCTACATTTACATTCAAACATCTCACGCGTCACTACATTTAACAACAATCTATAGGCTAACTTGACTCATAGATCAAAATTGTCCAGAGGAATCCAGGCAATGATAAAGTTACTGGGAGCCAAATAATATTGAAAGTGATTGTTACAGTATTTCAAAGAAATGAAGGCAAACAGTATTGGTGCTGGATGGAGGTGCCTTCTCCTGTGTGCAGGAGAACCCCCAAACCAGCCTGGCTTCTGCCGCCTGGCGCTTCCCCTTGACCTTCAGTCCCTGACTCCCTAGTGCTTCCTGCCATGCATCGTTGCTGCTGATTTTAAGTCCACCGACCTTTACTTTCTCCTGTCACCCAGTCCTATGATACGCTGTTGCCCCAACATGCTCTAAACCCCGCAAGATTGACAATGTCTTGGACTTGTTACCCGTGGGTACCCAGCCCAGAGCAAAGAGCTTGACCGACACAGTGTGGACTCTTGACACTTAGCTGGGGGGAGTGTTGATTGATCCTGGAGAGTTGCTATGGAGGGGTTTGTCTTTTGTGGGGGGCTCAGGACTAGCCTGAGTGTTGCCAGAGCCACTCAATCATCCCATCACATGTACCCCACATCGCTAGGACATGCTGCTCAGAACCCAAAACCAAGTGAGGCGATACAAAGTTAGGGGATCATCCTTGGCAGGAGGTCAGCCCTTTGACTTTGCCGTGGGCATTCGAGTCCCCGAGGCAGAGATGGGGATGTGGCAGCAGGGTGAGTGCTGCATGCACGGGGCACAGGTCCCTGGGGGCTGGGGTTTACAATGGAGGCAGCTGCTGATGTTCCAGGAGGGAAGCAGGAGGTCAGCCCAACAGCAGGTGGGGGTCCAGAGTGGGACGCCGGGACTGCAGTGGCCATCCCGAGACACAAAGGATCACTGGCTGCTCCTGTCCCGTGCATTGCCCCTTCACAGGTCCCTCGAGGATCAGACACTGCAGTGTCCCAGGCATTCTGGCCCCCGTGTGCTCTGCATGCTCTAGCGCCAGGCAAGTGCTCAGGGAGCTCTGCTGGCTTGATGAGGCGCCACGGGGTACAGCATGCCAGCGGCAAAGCTGTACCGAGCAGGTAGTTCCCACAGCGCCGTCTCCCCGGGTCTCCTACCTAATGAGTGTCTCCGGGCCCACGTTTGCCATTACGCTCTATGGCAGGCATTTGCTTATGCTCTTCCATGAAGCAGTTACAGCAGTTGGAAAGGTAGTGCCACGCCTTTTTTAAAGACGAGGAAGAAGCTCATAAAGAAGTCCCTTGTCTACTAATGACACCCAATGCTGGAATCCTGGAGTTACCTCTGGCCTGCTCTGCTCTGCAGTTTCACCTTGTTTCAATATTGTCAGCATATGCTGCACAGGAGCAGGGAGGCACTGGGGAGTAACAGTCACAGCACGTGGGCTCAAGACCTGCCTCTGCTGCTGCCTCTTAGTGGCCAATGCTTTGTCTCTGAGAGTCGACTTTTTCCTCTGTAAAATGGGGTCAAATGGGGCCCCTTTTTGGGGTTGGGACAGGGACTGAAGGGATAACCCGTGTGAAATTACCTACCATGGTTGGTGGTGCAGAGAAGATAAATGTTAATTGATTCTGATATTAGAAATCAACTTAGCGGGTGCTAAGGCCAGAAGTGAGGCTTAGACATGTTCACTGAATCCTCTTGGATTTAGCTTAATATTTTTCGGTGGTCACGTGCAATGGCATCCCTCTCAGACTTCCTCCCTGGGAAAGCCTTTCCTGTCCTCCCTCCTAACGATGCATCCCAAACCCACTCTCCTTAGCAAAATGCTTTTTGCTTGCAGAACTCTCGTAATCTAACACCATCCAGATAGGAACCATGTTAAAAGCAAGCGAGCAAAGTAGTAGTCTCCTGTCAGTCTGGGGAATTTCACCAGAGAATTGGAGGATCACATACTTTCTCAAGAATCCGAGTATCAGGGGGGTTCCTTAATTCTGTTCTTTTCTCCCTGCGCGTGAGACGCAATTGCATTTACTTGCGCGTGAGACGCAATTGCATTTACTTTGTATCCTTGTCATTCTTTGCCACAGTAGCAGAGATGACTATTTTCTCAGCTGTAGTTGTTTTCCTAAGGAGCTAAAAATATTGGAAGGAAATTGGTTTTTCTCTTCTTCTGCTTATCTTTGCATAAGTATTCTCAGGGATCTCAGCTGAGTACGAGACAGGCGACCTCTGCTTTATTGTCACGGCAGAGCCAAGACAGAAACCCATGCAGCAGAGAATAAAAGCAACCTTGGCCTCTGGCTGTGTCTCCTGGTGCTGTCAAGATGATGGTTGGAATGAATCCACTGGTCAATTCTAATTTTGTCCCACCTCTGATTGGACACAGCCTCCTCCCCTAGTCCAGTTGTTTTCTGTGATTGATGGAGGCGACAGATTTATTTTTGAACTGAGGCTGGTTTTCATGCTCCTGATGAGCCCGAGGAGATGGAGGTGTGTGTGTGTGTGTGTGTGTGTGTGTGTGTGGTACATGGGGGTGAGAGAACACTGTTTTGTGAGTTGCCTCTGGCAGTGACTCCTACCACAGTCTCTACAGTTCAGAAGTTAGATTGCTAGGAAAGAAATGGGCAGGAAATTGGATCCCTGCTCCTGGTTCTTCTGTTTAGCTGGGCAGGTTTCTTAATTCCTCTGTGTCTTCTTTGCCTATTAAAAGTGGTCCAGGTAGTTGCCCTCCCTGGTGGCGCAGCGGGTTAAAACACAGCACTGAGTATCTAAAAGGCCGCTTCCGCATGAGTTCGATTCCCGCCTGCCGCCTGCCCCGGAGTTGACCACATGGCGTGGCAGACCTCTCCTGGCCCGCCCGCTGCTCCCCTCAGCAGTGTACTTCGTTGATCTGCCTGTTCTGCTCCCCACTCTGTCTCTGGTGAAGCCTCTCACCATCCCTGAGCCTCTGGCCTGTACCCCAGTTCTGTATGCACAAATAAATAAATCTTTAAAAAAAAAAAAAAGTGGTCCAGGTGGAAGAGAGCTAGTTGTCTAGCCACTATTTGTTCTTACCTTTTTTCTTCCTGAGATCAGATTTTATCCTGGCAGTGCTGTGACTGGCTAACAGACTAGACTGTCCAGCTCCCCTTCGCAGCAGGGTGTGGCCATGTGCTTGCTAATGAGATGGACGTGACGTAGTGGGCAGGGCTGTAAGAGCACCTGAGGGCCCTCCCTGGTGCTGCAGCGGGTTAAAGCATAGCGCTAAGAAACTAAAGTCACTTCAGCACGAGTTCAATCCCTGCTGGCCCCGGAGGTGACCCACATGGCACAGCAAACCTCTCCTGATGGGCCCACTGCTCTCCTCAGCAGTGTACTTCATCGATCTGCTGTTCTGCTCCCACTCTGTCTCTGGTGAATCCTTTCACTGCCCCTGTACCCCAGTTCTGTGTGCATAAATAAATAAATCTTTAAAAAAAAAAAAAAAAGAGCGCCTTCTGAGGGAGCAATTGTTGGTGAAGGCACCTTCCTGCCCTCCTCCCCCACCCTGCTGCTGACAGTGTAGACCGTGCGCCTTGCGAGCTGGGCAGTGCCTCTGCTGTGCAGAGAATGCTATCCACATACCAAGAGGCTTTCCTGCCAACTGAGTTGGATTATGTCTCCAAACTTCAAAGGAAAGTTGAAGGGTATGTCTTCCCCTGGTGAGAAAACACTATTTTGCAGTAAATGAAGCTTGAATCCAGGGACTAGGGAGTTATTATCTTAACCAGTAATTGCATCGTTTTGACTCAGAACAATCTAAGGATGCATATGGAGAGATGGACTTCAGTAAGATAAGTGCGTGTGCGTCTGTAAGTGCAGTTTGCTGGTGCTGTGGTTTAGCGCACTGTCCCCTGCCCCAAATTCACATGCTCAGCTCTGAATCCCATGGCAGCACCTACGGGAAGCGGGGCCTTTGAAAGGTGATTGTTGTCCTGAGGTCAGAACCCTTAGGAATGGGGTGAATGCCTTCACAAAAGAGGCTCCCGGGAGCTCATTTGCTCTCTCTTCCATGTGAGGACACAGCAGGAAGTTACTTTTCACTGGAACCACATTGACTCCATGATATCGAACTGCTGTCTCTAGAGCTGGGGGCAACAGATGTTCGTTGTGAGGCACCAGCCCGTGGTACTTGGTTACAGCAGCCACACAGACGCAGTAGGGCCTGGCGGGTGCATGGGGGTGCTTCTGAAATCAGTGTGGGTGAAAGGAGGGAGCCCCAGGGGGACTATGTCCATAGGCAGGGCCGTAGCTTTGCACCGTTCCAGGTGGCATGGACAGGGACTGTTGTGGGCAGTGTGCTCTGGCATTGCAGAACACAGTGGCTCATGGCATGCGGGGAACCCCTACCAGGTGCAGCGATGGTGGTTGCCAGGAGCTGGCAGGGCTGCCTCTCAGACCCCTCTGGGCCCGGGGCACCTCTTCAAGTAGGTGTCAGCTAATGACAGTCTGCGATTTCTCCTCCTCCCTGCGGCAACTGCCTCCCTTCCACAGTGGCGATGATGAAACGGACGCTTTGCTAAGAGACATAGCATTGTGACGCTGACCTTAGTCTGGGGAGGGCTTCTCTCTCTATCAGGCATGGTCTGCTGGGAGGACTGGCATCCTGGGGAGCGCGAAAGGAGGCACAGGGTCAGACCAAGCCATTTGCCCCTTTGTTTCTCGTAATGGAGTACTTCTGTTGAAGGACCCCTGGCTAGAGCTGTCGGGGTGGGGTGTCTGTCATCACTGGATGCTTTGGGCCCTGGTGCACCTGTCTGCCGTGTGATCACCAACAACCCAGCAGGTGAATCCTCGTGCCCCAGCCCTGTGTGTAAGGAGCAGGGCCTTTGGGACAGCTTTGCAGAAATCCTGGACAGCGTCAGGGTGAGTTCCTTCTCTGAGCACCCAGAGAATGTTCTCAGTTGGACTTCAAAGGAGCCCCCCTAAATGGTCACATTAGAACGGCTTTCTCCATGGATTTCCAATTGCCATGTTGAGCTGGGTCAGAAATTTTCTGCAAAGCTTGTCTCACACAAGAAACTGCTACCTTTGTTATTGCTTAATGATTTCTCTTTGTCCTGGCCACTTCAGATGAGATTTGTTGCCTCTAATGAAAGCAAAAATCCACAAAGCCAGATTTTCCTCCTTATTCTGAAATCTGGGAGGAACTGGCTACCAGAGCCTGGTTTAATGAGCGTCGGCGGGCTCCCAGACATTGCCCTTGTTAGCGGGTTCATGAGATGCAGACACATCCTCTGTCCTCACGTCTCTGCTCCTGCGTCCCAGAGGTGCCAAGGGTGGAATGCTAAGGCGCGGTGTCTGCAGAAATGCGGTCATGGGGCCAAGTGCTGAGACCCAGGTGTGGGTCCTCCTGGAGATCTGGCTACTCTGTGGTCAAGACTCAGGGGGATTTGAAAATTGAATGGCTTCATCTATTAGCTGTCACAGCTGGACTTCTGGGCAGAGAAATCGAGCCTCAATTCTATACTAGTGAGGGGTCAATAAGAGCTGTGGGCTGTTGATGGGACCTCAGGGTACAGTTTGCGAAGGGGCCATTTATTCATTTGATTCGTGCATTCATTCTGCATTTATTGAATGATTGCTCTGTAACAGACGCTGTGTTGGGGACCGGAGAGTTGGGGGAGGGCCCTGACATTCTCCCCTGTGTCTTAGTAGCTCGCAGTCTTTGCGGATTCAGGACAAGGACCTTGGTTTCAGGCTGGGTTCCCGAGAAGCATAACCTGAAACAGAGTCCGAGCACCTGTGATTTATGGATGGAGGAACCTGAAAGGGAGGAGGGAGAGAAAAGGATACTGAAGTGAGAGGGGCAGTGTGAGGATGCTGATCAGGAGCCTTTAGCCTTGACCTGATCCACAGGCAAACTGCCCTGGAGCAGCGCTGTCCAGCAGAGACTTCTGTGATGACGGCATGTTCTGTATCTGTGCTGTTACAACAGACCCACCAGCCACACGTGGTTACCGGGCACTTGAAATCCATGTGGTGGGGCTGAGTAATCGAACTGCTAATGGATTTACTTTTAATTAATTTAAACTTAAACACTCACAGGCGACTAATAGCTACCACATTGAAGAGTGCAGCTAGAGGTCAGGTGTCAGCAAACTTCTGTAAATGACCTGTATTGAATTCTTTAGGTTTGGTGATGGCTTGTGTTGCACTTCTTCTGCAGCTGGAAACCAGCCGTGACAAGCCTCCAGGTGTGCCATGACTGCCTGGCAGGCATCCAGGTGTGCCGTGACTGTTGTGGGACAAGTGGCAAGCACGGTGGGACCCTGGGCCACAAGTCAATTGCAGCGGTCCTCCACGCACACCCAGCACGGGGCAGTCTTGTATAGTCCGTGTCCGTCCACCATTGGTGTGGATGCCCTGCGGGAAGCATGAGCAAAGTGACTCCCACCCGCCAAGGGCATTTCCCAGGGCAGGTTAGGGCTGGCTGTGGGTGTTAAGATCCATTGTGCCATCATGGCGGTGAGGGATGGGGGGGGTGGCCAGGAAAAGCAAAACCAGGAGGTGGACCACAGTGTGTACTGCAATTACCAACGGCTCCCGTGTGTTCATTATATGTCAGGTACAGTGTTAGGCGCTGCACATGGATTCTGCTCATTGAGTTCTTAAAATAGGTCTGTAGAGCCACTTCAGTATGACTTCAATCCCTGACCTTGAAGGTGACTTATATGGCATGGCAGACCTCTCCTGACCTGCAGTGTACTTCGTTGACCTGTCTGTTCTGCTCCGCACTCTTTCTCTAGTGAAACCTCTTACCGCCCCTGCACCTCTGGCTTGTACCCCAGTTCTGTGTGCCTAAATAAATAAATATTAAAAAAAATAGGTCGTAGAGAAAGTAATGCAAGTATCCCCAGTGCTTTGTTGTGAAATTGAATGGTTTTCATCAGCACGCTTTCTTTTTGGCTTAGATACTGGTGAACTCCAAGACGTTATGTCTCTTACACACATACATACAACACACATCCCATCTAAAATAGAGACATGATGTCAACAAGTGGCACTCATGCACTTTTTCTTGCCTTTTTTCTACTCTCAAAGGACCTGCTTCTCCTTTGTGCTAGCTGCCTTATTTGTTGCTTCTTTGGTAGAATGCTCATCTTGCCATGTCCTGTTTTAGTTTCCCTCAAACACTGATGATCTATTTACTGTTTATTTTCCTTGGGAGGTGAGCCCAGAAAGCATAGTGAAGAATTGAAGAAGGAGCCAGGGAGGGAATAAAACAATGAAAGGTGTGTTAATGGGTGGGCTGCTGTTATGGCCAACTAAGGCTTCACCCACCGGAACTTGCTGACAGCACACTTTAGAGAGGTGGGGTATTTGTTCACCTATTCCTATCCCACTTGGGGTGAAGGTAGCTCTTGGGGGGCAAACACACCAATAATCCTGCAAAGTCCAGTGTAGTTGCTTTGAGTGAGCCCCTACCCTTCAGGCAGACATGAAGCTGGGCTGCCTGTGGCCACCAGCAGTATACCGGCAGCATCTGTCACAGGCTCCTTACTTGACTTAGGCCCAGTCCTTCTATTACGGACTTTTCCAATCAAAGAGATTTCTTGCCAGTTTCTAATGTGCCATAGACTCTGACAACTTGCATAGCCAAGAAGCCCTACACTTCCTCACTTGGAGTAATCAATGAGGAGACCACTGCTTGAACCTGGGATCTCGTCCTGATTGACCTGGCAAGGTCTGAATGTCTCTAGGTCTCCATTTCCTCTTTTGTGTAATGGGAGTGAGGACATTGCACATGAAATGAGGTCATGGTTGAGCACTTACCTGGTCATCTGGAAGCATGTATGGCTGTAAGTTATTGATTAAGGACTAAGAGCTGTGATTAAGGAAGTGTAGATGAACTTGTGATCATCACCCCCATTATTTTAATGTGTTGAAGCTGGAGCCCCTATTTATCTGTCTCGTGGATGGCCCTGTGTGCTGTCAGGGCCAGCCTCTGGAGTGGCTGACGCCCTCCTTGCTGTCTCTGGACTCAGGGTGCTCACGGCCTGAGAGATGACAGATCTAGGAGTTTGATTTTCTGTTCAAAACAGCCTACTGTCACTTCATTCTCCAGCCCCTGGTTCTGAGATGTGCCCAGGGACCCCCTGCCGAGGTGTGAGGCTGATCTGGTGATGAAGAAGAGCATAGGCCAGAGAAAGGAACACTGACAAGAGAAGTAAATGGATGTTCTTTTTTGGGAATAAGGGGAGCCGTGTCCTGGGCCTGGAAGGATGTGCAGACAAATTCAGAGGGATCTCACATGTTTAGATGTCTCTCTCCAGAGACACACTGTAGGCCATGTTCTGATGCATTTGGGAAGATCCTTTTGTCTGACTTTAGGGTCACTTAGAAAGGGTGAGCGTAGAGAGTGCAAGACCCACGGAGAGGCTGCCAGAAAGATCTAGAAGACAGAGATCATGAAACTTGGGTAAAAACAGGGCTGCAAATCATTTTAACCTGCACAGCCAGGTAAAAGCTCTAGTGAGTTCTGGAAATTTGCTGAGAAATGACAGGAGTACAGAGACTACTTTCCATGGGCCTCCTCAAGCACGTCACACATCTAGGGCTTGGAGAGTGCTGCACCCACTGCTCTCCACCACTCTGCCCCATATCCTTCTCATCTCACCTTGATGAAGGCTTCCTTTGCTGAGCATCTTTCCTAACCCCAGAGTACCTTGTCAGAGAGCGAGAGGAGCCACAGCTTAGAGAGGAAACTATCAGTCTGGGACTCACAGTCCCTGGCCTGGCCAGAGAAGGATGTTGAAAGAGGCACAGTGCCCAAGTGAAGGGAGGTTGCAGCTACTTCTGCAGAACAGCAGGGTGTGAGGGCCACCTGGCATTGATCACAGGCAGGAGTGGTAGCTGGAGTGCTGAGGGCCCTGAGGCCAGGCGACCAGCTTTAAGTACCAAATGTGACTGTGCACTTGGGCAAGGCATTTAAGTTCTTTTGCTTTATAGTTTACATTTCACAATAATGATAAATAATAATAGAATGATCCCTGTGGAGTTTTTGAAAGGAATAAGTGGCACAACACACGTACAATGCTTGGCAAAGTACTTGTTCATTTGCTGTTATCAGGATGTGTGCAGGAAAAGATTACTCTTGAGCTAATTGAGCTGGTTGTATTAGCTAGCTTTTGCCATAAAAATAGCTGTGTAACAAAATATGCAGCTGCCATAAAATGCCCTAAAAATGTTGCATAAGAAAAATCACACAACCTCAGTGATACACAGCAAATTTATTTTTGCTCATGGATCTATAATTTGGAAGTGTCCACCAACCCAAACTAACCCTGACTGATGGGCCTCCTTATCCCCTGGCAGGTCAGTGGATCAAGGGACTCTACCTTGTTCCATCTGCTCTAATGTCTTAGACACTGGCTTGAACTTGTTTTCATGGTGGGAGCAGCTTCAAGAGCAGAAGTACAAATGTTTTTTTAAGCCTGCATGTGCATAAAGCTTGTGGTTGTCCCACTGGTTAGCACAGATCACATGACCAGACCCAGTGTCGGCATCAGAAGTGGTTAGTGACTGATCCAGAGCCATGCAGACAGGAGGCCACTAAG
This sequence comes from Condylura cristata, assembly GCF_000260355.1. Taxonomy (NCBI): domain Eukaryota; kingdom Metazoa; phylum Chordata; class Mammalia; order Eulipotyphla; family Talpidae; genus Condylura; species Condylura cristata. Next base: position 26,659,534 of record NW_004567123.1, on the reverse strand, counting down.
TGGAGCTGCAGGCACATAGGCCCATATTGGTCTTTTTTCATAGCTTCCTAGGAAAGGACCAGACTCATCTCAGCAGTCCTGCTCTCCCCCAACTAGGCCCTCTGTCTTTGGAAATTATTAATATTAAATGCTACAGTTTTAATATTGCCAAACCTCTCTGATGCCAACTATAAAATACCCCTGAGGCAGGTAGCTGTTTTGAGGACTAAATGATAGGTTAAGTATGTGAAGCCCTTAACTTTGTTCAGTGTCAGTATTTTGTAGTAATTCAACAAATGTTTACCATTCTTATATTACTGTTGAATTATTATATTATTATAATTATTGTTATGATAATTAAACATCATTATGTTTAATTGCCATGATGATTACCTTTATCTTATCTTACTTCCATAAAAGCCTCCAATGTGAGAAGTTTTACCCTAATTGAGCTAATGAACAGCTAAGACTCCCAGAGGTGGACAACTCTCCCAAGATCAAACAGCTAATAAGGGTCAACACTTTTTCTGGGGGTTGATCTAACTTGGAAAATAGTCTGAAGCCATTTGTTTAGAATGATGTGAAAGAAAAAACACTGGCCTGGGTAGAAAGTTCTACTTCTGAACCAAACCTGAGGCCCCAGCACTGGCCTGCTGACCTGAATTCTGCTGTGTAGGGCCTCAGGTTGACATGGGTCCATACCTGGATACCAGCTTACATGCACTCAGGCCATTGACCCTCACTTTCGTCCTCAGGTTGAACCCCCAGGCATGCGTAGACCTGGTTTGGAGCTTATTGGTGGGCAGGTTGGCCTCGTGCAATTTGTGGTGCCTTTGTCTTCCAAGGGAAGCTCATCTGCTCAGCCCTTTCTACTCCCACCAGACTTGAGACAGATGTCTGGGTCCCCTTGCATAATGAGGAGCTCCAGGATCTGAGGAGTCAGTAGGGGAGCACATGGTTAGTAAAGGCCAGAATGGGACTGGTCTGAGACAGCATCCATTGTCCATGTCTGGTCTTCCCTGGGAGTAGAGGGCCTCTCTACCCTTTGCTTTGGCTCTCCTGCCAGTTCTGGGCACTGTAGATGATTCATCTGCTTTGGGGTCATCTCCAAGCATGAATGACTCAGCAAATAATTTTTGAGTTCTCACTGCTGACTGGAAAAAGTTCCTTCAGCTGTTGTCTGGTTCCCAGTGAGGGAGAAGTGTTTTCACATCACTTGTGCTGGGACTTTGGCTTCTAGGAAAACTGATTCTTCATGTGCAGTGGGATCCTCATTAATGGCTCTCTACATTGTTTCTAGGAAGAAGCCAGTGGGGAAGAAAGGGGGTAGGGGAGATGTGTGCAACTACCATCAAATAATATCTTACACACTTATAATCATCAGAATATCTTATATACTTAGCTCACTGCTGCCTTTTCATCTAGGAGCCCACACTGTTTTGAGTGTAGCTTATTAGTTCTAATGGGTATTTTAGGAAAAAAACCTCACACATTTCTAGGGACAGTGCAGGTTGGTATAGTCCTCTTGGAGGAATGAGACATATGTACCAAAGGCCTTCAAAATGATACATGTTCTTTAACCTAGTAATTTAGTCAGGGAGAAATTATCATAAGAAATTAATCCAAAACTAGGAGAATACGATATGTAGGGAAATTTATGTTAGCAAAAATTGGAAGCAATCTAAATGCCCAACAGTATGATAATAGTTTAGTAAATCATGGCTCATCTACTTAGTGGAATATTATGCAATCATTAAAATGGTAATTATGGATGCGATTGGACACCATGGGGAATGGTTATGATATAGTGCTAATAAACAAGCCAAGAGACATTATTGCACATACATGGTGATTAAAATCATGTAAAAATAAAAATGTGGGTTTGTGTTGTCCTAAATGGTGTGGCTCTAGTAACCATCCACTTTCCAAGTTCCTGGCTGGAAAGAGGGCAGCCAGCCAGATGGAGAACCACAGTGTTGACTTAATTTTAAATATCTCTGACTAATTTTTCCCTTGAACATGTTTCAAAACTGCATTGAATAAAATTAAAGAAGTTTCGATGTTTAAAGTTTCCTCCAGATCTCTAGTATTGTAATGAGCATTGTGATACATACACACTGGACGTTGATTTAAGTAACGAAAGATCAAATATGCCCATGTGATTCAGAGCTTGTCGGCATTGGTGAGAACCAGAACCAGGTTGCCTGGGAAATAAAGAATGCAACGTGCATAGACAACTCTCACGAGATTTGACTGGAGAAGAGAAGCACCATGTGGGTCCATCCATTATTAAAGTTTCTAGGGTTCGGGTTTTCTGTTTGTGTTTTTTTTTTTCCTTTAGATATTCTTACTATTTTGTAAAGCAGAAGTAGCATTGCCCTTTTGAATTGCAGATGAGCTGTGACCAATACCGAAGATGGGGTAAGTGTCTGGAAAGAATGGAACAGCCTCTCTGGCCAGCGCCAAGCAGCATCTGTGTGCTGCCTATGATAAGACCTGGACAATCACGTGGGGTCTTTTCAGTTGGGTTGTGTCACATGAAATACAGGAACCACAGAACAGTCACAAGGCCATCAGGAAGGGTGGAGGTGGGGAAGATTGGAAGCTCAAAGGGCTGTGACTTGAGTGGCGGCTTTGGAAAAAGACCTTGGGGCTCTTTTCAGTGAAATTCTATGTAGTTCTGTCAGGTGAACCTCTGTGTCCTCTGCGAGATGCATTGTGAAATGCAGCTTTCTTATTAGTGCTGAGGCCCTAGGGATGTTCTTGGAGATGAGAAGGAAGCTGGTTGATGAACAGGGCTGCATGGAAAGTGGTCCTGAAGGTGATTTCAATGCCCAGCTTTATGCAGGGGAAACTGGGAATGAGGAAGCGCAGCCCTCACCCCGCACTGGTGAGGGTCCCACTTACAACCAAACATGTAGCCACCAGCACCCCTTACTCTATTATTTTTGGGTTTTTTTAAAAAATATATAAACAGTTTTAGCAAGCTGGTATGGAATACATGTGAGACCATAAAGTTGGGTTGTGACTGAACACTGGTTCTTTGCAGAGAGGTCAAATGAGAATTTGAGATATTTTTCTGAACTGATTCATACTTAAAGGACAACTGATGTCTCCTATTGGAGACATCAGTGGCTAAAAGAAACAATTGGGGAGGTAATTTAAAATTTTCGTGTTTGAGTTATCAAAATCTATCTGAAACCTTATAATTAAGGTGCTCTGGCAATTTTTGTCATATTAATTTTTTTCCTGTCCTTTCTGTAAATATGTGGTATTTAAATCAGCTCTGCATTTAATTATCTGTTTGTGGGTTTTTTTTTTAAATAAATCTTCCCTGTAGTATCTGAGAAAACACTTTATAAACAGAGTAGAAACTTAAATTCAACCTACATATTATTACTTTTTTAAACAAAAACTAAAATCAATGTGACTTTAAGGTAAAAATTTTCCAGCAGCAAATAAGCCTATCTAACCACTAGTAGTGAAATCATTTTGCTGGTGCTTATTCACCATGCTGTCACTTGCAGCCTTGAGTCTGTGTTTTATTTACTTGTGCTCATGCTCGAGCTTGTACTGTTTCATACGCTGCCGTTGAAACCATCAGTTAGGCACAAGGAAGAGAAAGGATAATGTGTTGATTTGCGAAACTGCAAGAAGGTCCATTGTTGAGAATGCTGTAGGGCTGACCCACAAGAGCTTGCGCCAGGTAGCCACCCCTGCCCAAGATGGACTCAGTTTCCCCACCCACAGGAGGAGCAGGAGGGATATGTGGTTGTCATCCCCCTACTCGTGGGCCCAGGTGTGCATGCATCAGATTCGGACTGCCCACAGGAGAGACATTGAGAGCAGCATTTGGATCAACTCTCCCAGCTAACCCCAGTTTATCCCCCTGACAATTCCCATATTCTCTCTAATTGACAACCAGCCCATCTGATGACAGGCCCGTGGGCTCTTCTGTCAAACAGAGTCCTGGAATATGTTTCTCTATGAACAGGATCTGTGGTCAGTTGATAAACAGGCTTCTGACAACAAAGCCTGATTTGTAGAGTTTGTCAATTCCTTTGGTGTCAATCTTTCTGCCGTGAGTGACCTAAAGCTATTTCAATATAAAGAGATATAAATATCTCCATGGATGTAGAGACGGGCAGCGCTGTGCACAATTGACTCTTGTGAATGAATGCAATCCAACCCACCTTCTGCCTAGCAGCGCTTATTTAATGCACACTCAGGTTTATAGATTATTTTCATGGACCCAGGTTTGGTTTTAATCTCACACCTTTACCCCACTGGATTTGGTGACTGGCTAAGTTGCAATTGCTCTTTCTTCACTTAATTTATTCAATCAATCATTCATCCTTCCATAATAAATATGTATTGAATGTTACTCAGTGTCAGGTACTTTCCTGTGCACGAGGAGATGGCAGTGAACCAAACAATGGCCAAGTTCATGGGAGGAGACAGACTATTAGAAAGTAAATGCTGTGTTTTCAGGTGAAAATGATGTGAAAATACTAGGTTGGGGAAGGGGATTGAAAGTGAAAAGAGGGAAACTGTAAGGGGTCAATTTTAAATAAGATGGTTATGCAGTCTCTCTGAACAGAGAATTGAGTGAAATGAACTATTTATTTGAGGATTTGCAGAACAAGTGCTCTGAGTTGAGGGAGCAACGACTGTGAATGATGTCAGTGGAAACCCGTTTGCCATATGTAAGGAAAAGCAGGGCAGAAGCATGGAGTCAGAAGATGAGCAGGTGACCAGAAAGTAGCCTGCAGCCACATCATATAGACACTTGGATTCCAGTGTCAGTCAGCCCAGGCTTAAAGTGACTTCTGGATGGAGCATCTAGACCAGGGATTCCCACAGTGTAGACCTCTGACCAGCAGCATCAAATCTCTGGGAAACTTGTTTGAAATGCATTTTTAACCTACTGAATCAGAAACTCTGGGAGTGGGAACAGCATTAGTGCTCTATGGAATCCTTCAGTTGGTGCTGACTGCTGCTGGAGTTTGAGGCCTAGAGTCTGCAGCAGACTAGAGTCTGCACTCATTTTCTCTCTCCCATGTCAGCAACACCATCTTCCCTGCAGGCCTGAGCGTCACTTTTCAGCATGCACGCCAATCTCCCCAGACTCCAGAACGAATACTGGAGAGTCCCCGTAAAGGTGCTGTCACAGGCCATCAGGCCTGATGTGCTGGGATGCGAGCTGGAACTCATCTTTGCCACATCTCTGTTCATCTTCCCTGTAGAATCCTACCGGTGAATTCCAAAAGCCAATAGTGATCACTTTTCTTTCTTCTCCCTCAAACAGTTTAATCAAGTATACCCTTATGTTAGTAATTTTTTTCTGTAAGATGATACTCTCCATCTGTTTGCAGTATAGCAGAAAGAACAGTTTGTGACACAGCATAAAGGTTATAGAATTTATCTGCAACCGGCATGAATTGTTCCATGATATTCAATCTAAATCATATTAATTATGACTCAGTTCCTATCCATCTGAGACTGTTGTCCTCCCTTGAAATTATGAAAGAGCCAGGCTAGGCAGCCTCTTTGCAGCCACAGGGAACTTAAGGCCTATAGAATTTCCTGATTGCTTGTGTAAGAGTAACCAAGTATGGGGTTAATGTGGCCTAATAATGTACAAATCGTCACTTTTCCTGATTAATTTCACAAGTACCATTTTTTTTAGTGGCATATTAATTCAAGGATTTTCTTTAAGAGCGAGAGGAAGAGTTGTCACAATCTAGGAGTTAACATTTAGTTTTTAGATGTTATGCATAACTATATTGTATATAAATCCTTCAGAATCCACCCATTCCTGATAATGAGTTCAAGCCAACAATTCACAGGTTTTGCTCAGCAGGTATTTTGAACTCCATTTGGATCTTGTTCTGAAGCTGGAGCTGGAATTCAGTATTCATTGCCTGCAAGTTGGATTTTTGTCTTGTCTTAATTAAAATGAAAAGCAAAACCAAACCCAAGATTTCCAGATTGTTACTAATACTAATTTGATGTGTAATTCCAGAACTCTGGCATTTCAAAAAATATTATGATTATTATTGTTATTTATTATGTATGTATTTACATCATTCTTCATTTTGTGCCTTTTTCCATCTCAGTTCTAACCCCCATGGACTTCCCACCACCACTTCACCTCTGTGCCATCACCGTAGTCCCGGATGCTCTTCCCACCCCAGTTTTGATCCTATTCCCCACTCTGCCCCCATAGAATGTCTCTGGTTTATAATTATTTGTTGATTTTTGTTTTTACTTTATTACAATTGCTTTTATTTTTATTTATTTATTTTTTCTGATCCCTTACACTCCTGTGATGAATGAAACCATCCGGTACTTTTCTTTTTCGTTCTGGCTTATTTCACAAAGCATGATCCCTTCTAGTTACATCCATGTTGCTGCAAATAGCATGAGTTTATCTTTTCAAAAAAAATTATTACTGTGATATTTGTTTGGATATAATCACCCAAGCACATTTCTAAACATATCTGTTATTCTTATTACAAACAATTCTAGCAACAAAAATAACAAAATTTTCAAGGATTATAAGTTTGCATAATTGCACATTGGAGAAAAATATAGACATCAAAACATCTTAAGTGTTGAGATGCAGCACATTGTTGCTTATTATATTTTTCAATTTCTTGTTCATGAATTTCAGCTTAAAATATATCCATTTCTCATAATTTTGCCCTCTGTTCATAGATTTAAGGAATAAAATCAGCATGACATAGAATTTGAAGTATTTTTTTGATACTGAAATTCTCTATTCTATAAAGTGACTTTTTCCAATTTTATTTACATAGTTATTATTGCTCATCTGGGGATACTGGCATCTATCTGTTACCAATCTACTTCTAAGTCTAACTTTCCAAAGTTCATTATCACACTGTAGTTCTTGCTTGTAACTACAGCTTGTAACTACAGTTCAGGATTCTTCTTGCTCTGTAATGGTTACTTGGATGAGAGCCTCATTACTTCTCATGACTAAGGTAAGGAAACCCCATGGACAAGATCAGTTTCATGGTACACAGCCCATGTCAGCAGAAGTTGAGTCACTCAGAGTTTGTTTTTGGCATTGAACTTAGCTCATATTTATTCCCAGAGTCCTGAGGTCACTGGTGTTACCCAAGAACGGCCTTCCTGATGCTACCACCTATATCCTGTCACAGAGACCATTGTGAATTCCCTCTGACCTGATATCCTTATATCCTGTCCAACCAGTTTTCCTATTCCTTTCCTCATTTACACACATTTACATAAAGATTTGTGATAGGTAGGTTTTCAAATTAAAGTTCATGAATGAATTACATTTGAAAACAGAGAATTTTTTTAAATCCTTTAAAAAAAAGTATCTACTGGCCCTCCCTGGTGGCGCAGCGGGTTAAAGCACTGCACTTAGAAGCTTAAGCCACTTCTGCATGAGTTCGATCCCCGCCTGCCCCGGAGGAGATCCACATGGCGAGGCAGACCTCTCCTGACCCGCCCGCTGCTCCTCTCAGCAGTGTACTTCGTCGATCTGCCTGTTCTGCTCCCCACTCTGTCCCCGGTCAATCCTCTCACTCTCTGCATCTCTGGCCTGTACCCCAGTTCTGTATGAATAAATAAATAAATCTTAAAAAAAAAAAAAAAGTACTTCCTGAATCAAACAACAGTGGAAGTGAGAATTAGCGAAGTAACCATCGCCATGGTAACAAGCCCATTCAACTGCTTGATGGGCATGAGAAGTCTTACCCAACCACACCTATTCCTCCCACCGTGGGAGGTTGATATGTGACTTTTCTTCCTCTCCTGGTCCCCATCACTGGTGGTGTATTAGTTTCTTATTGCTGTTATAACAAAATTGCCACAAACTTAGCGGCTTAAAACTATACTAGTTTACTATCTTACAACTACAAATTGATAATCTTCTGCTGTTGTGGGAGACTGAAATCTGAAGTGAATTTCACTGGACTAAAATCAAGGTGTTGACCTGACTGTGTCCCTTTTGAAGGCTCTCGGGGAGAACCCATTTCTTTGCCTTTTCCACTTTCCAGAAGCTGCCTACATTCCTTTTCTCATGGCCCCTTTTCTATCTTCAAGGCCAGCAGTGTAGTACCTCCCAAACTCTCTCAGGTTCTAAGTCCCCCTCTTTCAATGACAAAATCTCTTAGGATTATGTTAGGCCCTCTCAGATAATCCAGGATGATCTCTCCATTTCAAGATCTTTGTCACATCTGCAAAATCCTTTTTGCCTAGTAAGTTAACAGATACTGGGGCTTAGTATATCTTTGGGGAAATACTATCATTATGCCTCTCACAGCTGGGACTCTTCTCAGCTGTGGCATCCGAAGCTATTTTTTTGACTTGTATAGGGTCTTGACAATGGCTCCTTTGAATCATGCCTGGTCCTCTATGTTCTCTGGGTCTTTGGTCTATGGCTAACCAGTTCCTTATCTCTACTGTTAATAATTATTTTTGCCAGAGACATCTTTGAATTCAGTACCAATTTGCAAGTGTAGATTCCCAGAAAAAACCAAACTCTAAGAATTGTAGGAGCACCTGGAATATACCCCTCACACCAGGCAACTCTTGGAAACACTTTAATGTAAGCCATTGTTAGGGCATCTGGACAGTAAAAGCTATTGGAAACTGGATCCCATTATGTCGCAATTCCATTTTCATTCAGTCATATCTTTCTCCTGTTTTCTTCTGGTTTACAAGGTGTTCAGTAGCATTTACCTACTTGAGTGCATAAGGTACTTTGTGGTATCTCTCTTTAGTATGTCATAATTGCTTTAACTTCTGTTCTACCTAGCACAACATAAATGCAGTCAACTGATCTATGCATTCTTTGACAACTATAGTTCCATTTGCTTTATTTAGAAACAAATGTAATTACTTAAACTGAAGAAGACAGAACTACTTTTGCAGCAAAGTCAAAACATGCATCAACACTCATCTCTATAATTATTTTACTAGGAGAAAAAAAGCCCTTACTGGCTTTTCTCACTAATGAAGAGAGTCTTTGACAATAGTTGACTACTTACTAAGTAATAAGTGCCAAGTCTACACTGACGATCATAAACCTACGCTAGCCCAGCTCACCCTAGGTTCACAGTCATGCAGACAAAACTCAAGTACTTGTGTTTCCTGGCATTTCATTGAAGACACAACCTTTTGAGGCAAGTGGATCTGGGTCTGAAAGTTTTTGCTACCTTCTCGCTAAGTGTTATTGGACAGGATCAAGAGATGGCAAGTTCTCTTCTGTGAGTATCAGATAATAAATATTTTAGATGTTGAAAACTACCTGGTCTTTGTTTTAACTATTAAATTCTGCTAAATTTTCAGTGTAAGTACACAAATGGTCATAGTTATATTCTAGTAAGTCTTTATTAACAAAAATAGGTTGGCTTTGGCCCATGAACCTTATTTTACTATTGACAGAGTATGTAAGTTCTCTAAACTTTAAGGATATTAATTAAGCGCTGACTTCCAGGATGTTAAAATTTTATGAGGTAATGTATACCATGGGCTTAGAATAGTATCTGGCACAAAGCAGATGCTCACTATACTTCTGGATAGATGGAGGAATAGATATATGGTTAGTGGATTGATGGACAGGTGAGTGAGGGATGGGTAGATGGATGGATAAAGAGATGGGTGAGTGGATGGACAAGTGGGTGGATGAGTGGATGTGGATGAATGGATAAATGGGTGGATGGATGCATGGCTGACTGAATTGGAAGGACGGAGAGATGGAGAAGTATAAAGGACTGAAGAAGAAGATTGACTATATCATTAACATATTGAGTGAGTCACTTTTCATGAGAAGATTCTGTAGGGACAATGGAGTGAATGGAAATTAGTGAGCAGGCAAGTTATGTCTTTTTCACATGGACAAAGTGACAGTATTATAAAACTAAGCTTCAGAGGCTGTGCCACTACAGTAAAAATAAAATAGTTATTCCTTTTGTTATTGTCATCTCACTAGTCCACCCAGGAACTGTTTCCTGTGAGAATTAGTCACCCAACCTTCATTCAGCTCCCTCATACCTTCACTAGCAAATCCAAGGAGATGATTAAATTCTAAAGATGGAGGTTCTGCTTCTAGGGGTCCTATGCTCTGGCCCCATTACACCCCCATCCTTCTCTCTTTCCCATGCTGGGTGTCTTACTGAAGTTCAGGTGGCCTGACAGCTATGCTGGCTCCTCATTCTTAGGATTTTTTAGCCCTATTTCTGCAAATGTCTAACCTGTTTTCTTATGGCCCCCCAGGCAGTCTGGATGGATAAAAATTGGCTCATACAGTACACACATGTCCAAGAAAAGACAAACCTTTGCAATATTTGAGCAAATGACAAAGATATCCCCATTTGTTGTTGCAGTCACTCTTGAAAGCAAGTTGAGAGTGCTCCGACCCGAACTCCTGGTTTTCAGTTTTTGTCTGAAACAGACTAGCCAGTTTGCAACAAATATGTTAGTGAACATTAAAAAATAAAAGTCCAGGCCCTTCCTGGTGCCGTAGCAGGTTAAAGCACTGCACTAAGAAGCTTAAGCCACTTCCGCATGAGTTCGATCCCCGCCTGCCCTGGAGGTGACCACATGGCATGGCAGACCCCTCCTGACCCGCCCGCTGCTCCCCTCAGCAGTGTACTTCGTTGATCTGCCTGTTCTGCTCCCCACTGTCTCTGGTAAATCCTCTCACCCTCTACATCTCTGGCCTATACTCCAGTTCTTTATGAATAAATAAATAAATCTAAAAAAAAAAAAAAAAGGCCAAAGGCAGACAACACACCAGTAAAACTAGCCCACAGCACTGAAGACTAGGCTTGAATACTGGGACTTACTTCCAACAGCAAGAGATGGGATTATTTTCTGAAAGTCTGAGCAGATTCGGACACAAATATAGACAGAAGACCGTTTGCCTGACCTTACTGTCTTGTTCTAATTAAGAAATGTGGTTTATGCAAATGCAAAAACTGAGTGTCCCTGCCACAAGTGCTTTTAATGATAAACATATGATTAAACACTATAAAAGTGGGTCCTGAGCTTTATGAGTGTTTGGGCATGAAGACAAATAAGATTATATTTAAAAATTGTGGCTATTCTTCTTATAGAATCTCATAGATGTGCCAGGCCACCTAGGGATTTGGTTCAAGCAATTTCCTCATCATTCAAAAAAAAAAAAAAATTACACAGAGGTTGGTGCAAGCTCCAGAAACAGGAATACAACCAGGTCTCTCTCCCACCTGATCACGATTTTATGGCCCTCCCATTTTGTGGTCCTCGGTGAGCCTATGGTGTTCATCTTTCTCCTTTGCTTTGAAAGAACAATTCAGGCCCTTCCTGGTGGCACAGTGGGTTAATGAGCTGCACTGGGAGGCTGACCGCAGCCTCCTACTACTCCTCAGTGCGAGTTCAATCCCCTGTGACCCCCAGGGCGCGGCAGACCTCTCCTGACCCGCCCGCTGCTCCCCTCAGCGCTGTACTTCATGGATCTGCCTTCATGGTTCTGCCCCCCACTCTGTCTCTGGGGAATCCTTTCACTGCCTCCACCCCTCTGGCCTGTACCCCAGTTCTGTATGCATAAATAAATAAATCTTAAAAAAAGAAAAAACAAAGAACAATGCTTCCACTTCTTGTTAAAGAGACTCCTACAACAGCTCTGTCTCCTTTTTGCTTTGGCTGCCAGGTGCTTCAAGTGACCGTGCTGCCTGTGGAGAGCCTGAAGGCCAGCATGGGTGACCTTGCCATGGGTATCACAGCTGTTCTCCTGCCTTCCTGACTCTGCCCGTATTGACATGTTGACTTTGCCGTATCACGCTTCTTCACAGGTTGCTCACGTTCGCTGTGGATTGCAGTGGAGATAAAGGCATCAGGTCTGTCCGGGTACCAAGAGTGTTACGCACGTACCACTAAATCACGCGCCACTCTCGGTGAACTGACTTGCAGCTCTTCCCACATTTCCCTTCACTCTGAAACCTGAGTTTCGGAACACCCCCTGCCTTTCATCTTGGTCTGTTCTACCGAACTACATGATTTGGGGATGAAGGTCCTCAGTCCCTGTTCTCATTTTGTTTTGAACAGCTGTGAGCAGTTTGTACTTTACACACAGCTCTCTCAACCTGCTACTTGGTCCTAAACTTTTACAGATATGGCTTTCAAAAATCATTAGTTTTTTTTTTTCTTTAATAATTTGAGCACCTTGATGAGTGCATTGGGCTGCTTGCAATATTAATAACTCATGCCGTTCCAACCTTATGTTCCTGATAAAGGAATTTGCTGCTGTTTAAAGCTCTAGGATGAATAATGTCTGAGTGTTTCTATTGTCCTCTTAAAGTGGAGATTACTATATGTTGAATCACAACAGAACTACTTTTTTATAGGCTCTGAATAGCATAAAGGCCCATCATGTTATTCCAGGCAGTGCCAAGAGAATGGATAATGGCAAGCCAATTATTATAAATAATGCCTTGTTTCCTTCTGGCCCCTGTGCAAACTTCACAGAGCGGGATTCTCTTAAAGGGTGGTGATTATATTCAAGAAGACAGTGTTAATATCAGCACCCAGCACAGTGCCTGGCACAAATCATGGCTTCACGCTATAGCTGAATTACACTCCAAGCTTGGGGGTGGAGGGTGGCATTGCTTGGTTTTTGCCTTCATTCTTCCTGTGCTGTGCTAATGTTGCCAACAACCATCGTGTCTCATACAGGTCTTCTCACAGGGCTGGATCCAACCCAGGGGGATGAGCTCAGGGTGCTGTGCAGAACTCTGGGGACAGAGCTGGTAAATCCTCTCACCACAGAATGGTGAGCAGAATGGTGCTTGGTGAGCCCAGTGATGGTAGAGTGACAGAAAGAAGAAAACAGAAAAGATCATTCTAGCAGAGCAAGATGGGGCTAAGATTGTGAATATGGGGTGGGGACATGAGTCTTGGGCTCCAAGTCAAGAGGATCAGTGTCCTGCTGAAAGTTGGGTGTGCATTTGGCTAGGATAAAGGATTCTGGAAGAAGCATGTGAATGAGGTGAACATGCAAATGTTCTGACAACTCAAAGCCCAGAGCAGAGTGAAGTGCTATTTTCTAAGCCTCTTGTGCTTTTAAAGGTAGAGGCACCAAATTCTTTCCACCATCTCCTCCTACTCCACAGAGTTTAGCCTGGAGGAAGTGTAGCCCTAGAAGGAACTCATGTCCTTGTTTGGAAGGTGAGGGTGTTGGACGACACATCCGCCCACTGATGGGATGACAGAAGCCTTTTAGCTCAGCAGCAAGGGGTCGTGGCAGGAGTCTCAGTAGACAGGTGATGGCAGAATAGGATGGGAAGATTGAGGCTAAGAAAAGTGAAGACAACTTCATTTCACTCTTTTGATAAATATGCCTGTGAGATTGGGGACAGGGGATTTGAGAGAACTAGGGAGATAAGAGATTTTGCTTTTTGTGGTAGGAAAGACTTGGGCATCTTTAAATGCTGATGGGAAGGAGCCTGTGGAGAGTGGGAGGCTGAAGGTACATGAGATGAAGTCAGTGTAGAAAGGTGGCCTTGATCCTTGCGGAGAAAGAAATCCAGCACCCAGGGGGAGAATGGCCCAAATTTCATGTCAGGGCAGAAGGAGGGAAAAAAGGATTCGAATAGCTTAAGTCTTCATGACATTGTTAAGGGGAAGGATGTCCTAAAGGAACTCTGCAGAGTCTTGTGGACTTCACCCCCTACTCCAGTGATTGGAAACTACAACTCCCAGCAGTACCAAGGAGAGAACTGCGAGGACCCAAGGGTGGAGCTAAGCAGGCATTCTGAGGCTTTGGGGGATAAATAGGGTGCCATTTGCTACTGCACTCTCTCACTCCAGCAACAGCTCTTGGACCAAGTGATTGGTGCTTTCAGTTAGTTTGTTACCAAAGCTCCAAGTCAGCCAAGCCGGTAAGATATTCTAGTTACCTTGTATCTCTCTCTCTTTCCCTGGGTTGTTCCTTTTCCGTTCCCCTTTTGTAAAGAAACCCATTATTGACCCTTTTGCGGGTGCCTGCAATACAACTAAATTTTAGGTGTGTGGGTGAGGACCCACAGACAGGCAGCCCAGTTCACACTGGGGTGCCCTGTAACAGCATGACAGCCAGAGCATTCCTTTGGGATGGCCTCTGCTTCTAGGAAGTGGGACATAAAATTGGGGGAGGGAAAACATAGTGAAAGTTTGCTATAAGCAACAGTGGAAAACCTTTCTCAGTCTGTGAGGTCATGTGCCTTTCTGGAACAGAGTTTAGCAGCTTAGTTTGGGTGAAGTGAGTTGAGTTGATCCAAGATGTTATAGCTTTCATTCCAGTTTCAAATGTTGAAGTCTTAACTCCCAGGATCTTAGAATGTGACTTTATCTCAAGAGATAAAATATGGAGTCCTTGCATATGTATTAAAGATGAGGACTGAGGGCACTCACCCATTATAAAAATCGGGCACACAGTCACACGCACACAGGAAGAATACCCCATGAAGGGGGAGTAAGAGAGGGAGTGATGCTTTTATGAGTCAGGCAGTGCCCGAGATGGCCAGCAAACCACCAGAAGCCCTGAGCGAACCATAGAACAGAGTCTCTCTGAGCCTACAGAAGGAACCAGCTCTTCAGACACCTTGGCTTACTGGACCTCCAGAACACCAAATCAAGATATTTTTGTGCCTAAGACATCCAGCTCACCTTACTGTTACTGCTGCCCTAAGAAACTGATGCTCTAAGGGGAGGGTTATGTCTTTCTTTTTACCCTTCAAGTGATTGTGAAGGGCTGAAGGCAAACAGTTCGAGGGTGTTTTCTGAAAGTGCTATTAAAGCGACAACTCAAGGAATCCAAGGTGGTAAGGAAGGCAGATAAAACGGGACAGCAGACAGAAATGGGAGAGAACACGGGATATGACACCTCCTACAGTGGTCCTTGTGAGTCGCTGCTCCACGAACGCAGTTTCTTCAGAAATCTCAACCTTGTTCAGAATTTTCCTATAAAGGTTGAGATTAGCCTCCAGGTACGTGCTAAAGTGATCACTGGTCTACTTCTAGGCAAGAGCACTGCAACTCAGATCACAGCCTCAGCCACGATATTGGCAAATAATGGTTTCTTGTTAGCCTGGACTTACATTTACATATGATAATTAGAGATCCCATATCTTCTGGGGGCCTTGCCTGTTATCTGAGCCTTCAAAGGGCTGTGTGACTGACTGTGGATTTAATGGGCTATTTGCCAGGTGATTCAGCATTTCCTAGGTTCCTGCACTCAAGAGTTTGCTCATTAGCTTCAAGAGATAGCTTTTTAATGGCATAAAATACAGGGAAAGTGGGCTGTGCTTTCAGAAATGACTGTGATTAAAATCATATGGACAGCTGCTGTTCGGGATGGTGTCACCCAGTGTGAATGAAAAAGCACTCGCTGTCAGAAAGCCACTGGGCTGTAAATTCTGTTTACCGTACAACTGGCCGCTTTTTGCCGAGTTTCAAGTTTTTGGAAGACTGCGTGATTCAGACCGCATCGGGCAAAACCAACTTCCAAAGACAATCTTACTTTGAAAAGATAACTTTAATGGTCAACAATTTGGAAATTATGAGAAGATCAATATCTCTGTAAAAAGCAGATACTCTCGAGTTTGAACATTTAGGGTGTCTAGCCATATGGTCCTTGATTTTCCCTGATCGACATGCATACATTTACTAAATTGAAACCATGCTGGAATAGTCTTGAAACTTGCTTTAGTTAACATTGTATCCTGACCAGATTCCCACGCCCTGGAGACAATATTTCAGGGACGCTCTGTGCTCTATTATCATAATTTATTTAACTAATCTCTCCACTTTGGAAATTTAAAGCAATCTAGATTTTTGCTAGGCTGGATGATTCAATGTATATATTTCAATATGTAATTTTTTTAAGAGCTGAGGCGTCTGAGGAGTGCATTAGAATCTGCCCAGAGGCAGCCAGGACAGAGAGCTTCCACCACTGAATTCACCTGTGGCTCTTTGATGCTGGGGGGGGGAGATGAGGGGGGGTGGCCTGTTGGGGTTGGGGGCACAGCAGGAGAGGCCCTGATGAAACAGGAAAGCTGCTGGGACATGGCTACACTGAAAGTGGGTGTAAGTGCAGAGTGTGATTATGGGTAACAAAGCGGGGGGGGGGGGAGCCCAGGAGCTGCCTTGCCTGCTCTCTCATGAGCTGAGTGTGACTCACAGGAGAAGCGGTGTTTGTGGGGGGCGAAGGAAGAGAGGTTGCTTTTTCCCTTTCTTCCTGTCCTCTCGGATTCCTCAGGATGGAAAATTCATAAACTGTTCTCGGTGACAGTTTTGCAAAATGAAAAGCTCTGTGAATGTGTGGAGAATAGATTACCCTGACTGCTGTTAAGCGTTTGACAAATTGGGAGTTTTGTCATACATCAGAGAACAATGCAGGGAGAATAAGGAACGATGGGCATCATATAAATACCGCGCACCTGCCGGCTCCCTGGCATCATTTATCTTCTGAGGCGGGAGGGAGGAGCAGTGAGAGGAGAGGTGTGGGCGGCGGCCAGCCAGTGGCCCTCGGTGAGGCTGGGGGTGGAGGTGCAACCTGCCATCCAGGCTAATGCTAACTGCTTACATCAGGAGGTGCTAGCCTGTGTAGGGTCACGCTCACTCACTGATTTCTTGAACTAAAGATTTCCTGGGAGCCAGCTGCAGGAGTCCCCGTAGCCACCCATGGTCTGGGTGCTCTAAGAGGTGGTGAAGTCGCTGCTAGGCTTCCGGCAGCCCAGGAGAGCTGGGTCTGGAAAGTCACCCATCGCTAGGGTGAGCCAAGAAGAAGGAGGAGGGCAGGGGCAGGGAGGCTCCTTGTCCCAGAGAGCACCTAGGCACCCCCACCCCAGCAGAAGGAATGTGGGTCTTCACAGGCAGATAGCTATGTTGGGGCTCAGGGCAGGAGGGACAGGTTAAATGGAATGTTCTGTTGCTTCCATTTTGGAAATGAATGTCTTAGCAAAGGCATTGGGAACACAAAGAGAAAACTACAAGGGTACTGGAGGAGGCGCAACTGGCCTGGGAGCGTCAACTGGGCTGCAGGCAGTGGGCGGGGAGCCTCAGACAGACCTGGCTGCAAATCCTCACCTGCCTTTACCCACCCTGGCAGGGGAGTAACTTGACCTGGGGGAGCCTCAGCTTGAGGCTCTTTGACTGGGAATGTGGTACCTGATCTTGCAGTGATGCTGTGAAGATGAAATGAGATGGCAAAAGAAAGCATCTGCACACCCACTAGGTGGACAGTGATCAAAGACAGATGATAGCAAGCGTTGGCAAGGGTGTGGCGAACTTGTAAGCTTTGTACATTGCTGGTGTGAATTTAAAACAGTGCAGCTACTCTGGGGAGCAATTTGGTAGTTACTCAAAAAGTGAACATAGAGTTACCAGGTGACCCTGCAGTTACTCCCTGGTCTATGCCCAACAGAAAGACAGTCAACAGTCAGCAAAAAATCTGTGCCCGCGTGTTCACAACAATGCCGATCACGGCAGCCCTGAAGTGATACTGCCCACATGTCCATCAGCTGATGAATAAGTAAAATGTGCTAGTGTGTGTAATGGACTGTTATTTGGTAAAAAAGGGGAAATGAAATTCTAACACCTGCCACTACATGGCTGGCCTTGCTAAGTAAAATGAATGAGTCTCCAAAGACCACAGATGACTCCATTGTTGTGAAATGCCCAGGATGGTTGCCTAGGTCTGGGGGGCTACGGGGAGTTGGGGAGAAAATGGCTATGGGGTGTGGAGTTTCTTCTTAGGGTGATGAAAAGACCCGAGAACTGATTGTGATGATGATCATGCAGTTTTGAATATACTAATATTTGCTGAATTGTACACTTGAAATGCACAATTTTAATGGGTGAATTATATGATATGTTAATTATATCCCAGTAAGTGTTACTTATCCTTCCCCGTCCCCACCAAAAGAAAAAAAAAAAGGAGAAAAGTGCCGGCCTCACCACAACCAATTTATTTGAAAAAATATTAAGTCCTGCCCCTCCCTAGTGGCGAAGCGGGTTAAAGCACAGCACTAAGAAGCTAAAGCCACTTCCGCATGAGTTCGATCCCCGCCTGCCCCGGAGGTAACCACATGGCGTGGCAGACCTCTCCTGACCCGCCCGCTGCTCCCCTCAGCAGTGTACTTCATCGATCTGCCTGTTCTGCTCCCACTCTGTCTCTGGTGAATCCTGTCACCCTCCACATCTCTGGCCTGTACCCCCAGTTCTGTATGAATAAATAAATGAATCTTTAAGTCATTCCCTAAAAAAAAATATTAAGTCATTCCCTTTCTCACAGATTAGTTTGGAAAAGATTGGCCGGACCTCCGCTCACCTACGTGAACGTTCACGCTCCAGTCTTTAAAGTGTGTGTTCTCCTCAAAGTGACACGGAGCCTTTGTTTACATCAAATGTGCTCCCCATAGTTACACTCTTTGTGGAACCCCGTGTTCCAGAAAATCTGGCAGTAGAGGCTAAAAATCCCAGTTCTGTTCACTGGGTCCTTGTCACATGCCTCCAGAGAGCACCTTAGTCATCTAAGTGTCTGCGAGAGCACGTTGTGGAAGAACCTGTTGGGAAAAGCTGTTGTTTGGAGAAAGAAAGTTCTGTCTAACTTGGGCCTTCCTGCTGTCACTGGAGTTGGCGTCCCACGGCCTGTCTGAGTCCCGGCGTCTGTTGCGTCTGAGCTGCCTGGAGTCAAATGGAATAAGTGCCTCTTTGCGAGCAGCTCCTGGAGGCCACCGCACATTTGTCACCTGTCACTGGGGCCTGTGTATGGATGTGGAATGTATATTTAAAAATTTCGATACACTTGACTGCACCGTCTCCTGCTCTGAACATGTTTATCCACTTGCCCATCACAGACCTGTCCTGGGACTGGGCCGATCCTCTCACCTCTGCCAGATCAGAGTGCCACATCTGTACCGTCCATGGTCCCCTCTGCTACTTTCTGTCTCCCCTAGAAGGTGGGAGAATGGACGGTTCTGCTTTGAGGAGTTCCTCATCCCTGAAGATGGATTCCTCAGCTGGATAGAAGCTGGCAGGTTCAACTCCCTCGCTTTCAGCAGTCTGGAGCAGAATCAGCACAGGACTTGGAGTTGGTCGTCGCCTTTCTTAACAGTCTCTGCATTACTTAGCTAGCCAGTGTGATATTGGGTGTATCAATTGCTTGCTCTTGGTCTGGGTTTCCTCAATGATAAAGTAAAAGCATGGACCTAGTTTCTTCAAGCACCCTACATTTTTGGAGAGTCCTTCATGCTTCTACCCCAAAGGAGTAAAACTGGTATAATCCAGAGTCCGGGAATGCTGTGAATGTGATCTCTTTCCCCCATGGGGATTGGCAGCTGGCATCTGAGACCATATTACTCAAACCCAGTTCTAAAGTCCTTACCAAATGCAGGCAGCTTTGCCTACAAGAGTTTAAAAACATGAGCCCAAACTCCTTGGCACTCGTCCCATAGAGAACTAGAGTCTCCTGTCTGTCCCCTGAAGCCTGGGCAGAACTGACACTGCTCCTGGCCCATGAGAAAGGCAGGATCGACTTGACTTCCAAGTCTGGTCCCTCTCCAGAGATGCTCTCAGAACCTGCTGTCTCTGCTGGGAGAAACCCAAACCCCATGGCGCGTCCCAACCAGCCCAGCCATTCAGGGGATGATGTCTTGCTGGAAATGCTCCACTTCCAGCTCCACTTCCACAAAGCCCTGCTGGCTGGTCCAGGCTTCCCAGATAAGACCTCTGACATTGCAGGGCAGAGTGAGCCCACTCTGATGGACCGTCCCCAAATTCATGATGCATGGAGTATAATATTGCATTTGTGGTTTGGAATGTTTGCTGCTGTTATGGACTGAATGCTTGGGTCTCCCAACGTGTGTTGGCTGAAGCCCTGACCCCCTGCTGTGATGATGTTTGAAGATGGATAGTTTTGAATGAGGTTATGAGGGACCCCCATGGTAGAGTTGCTGGCCTGATAAGAACAGGAGACTGCAGAGCCCCCAGGACGCTCACTCAGTCTCAGTCTCCTCATTCTTTCTCAGTCCCTCCCTCACACACATAGCAAGGAGAAAAGACCATGTGAGCCCATGGTGAGAGGCAGCTGTTACCCAAGCCATGAAGAGGGTCCTCTGTAGAACTCCCCCTGCTGGCACCTGACTTTTGATGTACAGCTTTGGGTCTATGAGAGAGTGAATATCTCTTGTTTAAGCCACTCAGGCTTATCTCGTTTTCCCAGTCCAAACTGACTGAGACAGCTATATAGCGATCCAGCAGCAGCAAACTATTTGAGCTCTGACCTTTGCCACATGATCCCTGAGTACCCATGGGTGTGGTCTGCCAAATGTGAACTGACCACTGAAAATACAGCTCCCAAGTAATTTTGTCTCATGGTCATGTCTGCTGGTAGGTGGGGGTCAGCTCTGCCCTCTTCATAGAGCCACTGTGTGGTGTCCTTTGGGGGGCGCAAATTGGACTCGGTGAATGTGAGAATGTGCGTGTGCATGCACATGCGTGTGTCCGGTGGGCTTGGTGTGGGGAGGGGTTCAGCAAACACACAGAGCTCCCCTGCAAAGCCTGAACCCCCGCCCTCCCCCAGCCTGCTCTGGCTGAACAGCCCAGCGTTGTTCGCCCCCAGACAGCCTCCTTCCTCCCTCGAAGCTGTCACCAAGGACAGTGTGGGGACTGTGGTCCTTTTCATTCAGCAACGGAGAGGCAAAGCCAGCAACACGAGTATTTATTTCACGCTCTGGCTTGGCGGGGCCTCCTGTCCATTCATGGATCATGCGTCCTAACAGCACTCCCTTTATTGGGGTGGCGTCGCGCTACGTGTTTATCAGACCAGGGGACTTGGGCAGTGGCTGAGGCTTCCGATGATGCAGGGGACTTGACCCCCCGGGGCTGTTGAGGACTCGCTCATTCCAGGAGCACATGAGGCCATGAGATGCCAGTTGTAGGGCTTCGGTCTTGAAGCTGGGAGTCTGGAGATGCGTACCGAGTGGTGGCTTGCTGAATCTTAGCTTCTTCATCTATGGAATGGACCTCTAACCCCACCAGGACGCAGAGGCTGGCATGGAAAGACAGTGTGAGCTGTGACGCATCACACACATGTTCATCACCGTTGCTTCTGGGTCCAGGTGAAGATCTGTAATTGGCTGTAGTTGCAGGGAGGATGAGCAGCTGCGTCCATCGAGGGTGGGGTCAGTAGGACAGAGTGAGGACCCCTCACGTCCCCCAGGCCTGTGATAATGATGCAGACCCCGCAGCAGAAGCAAGCACCTGCTCAAGCATCCTCTTCACCCTCTGCCACCCCCAGGTACCTCCCCCTCCCCCTCCACCCCTGAACCTTCAAGCTCATCCACCACGATGTTGCCCATTTTGATCATTCGGGTTGAATTTGATTTTCTTATTTTAGCCTATTTTTCTGTGAGACATTCTATTTTTCAGGAGACATTTTATTGTTACTCCATTTTTAAGACTTGTCATTGTAAGTGGTGAAAAATACACATTTCAAGGTGACCTCTTGTGTAATCCTGCTCAGATTCCGAGTTTTGTTGTGGCAGTTATATTGGCATATTACTGTTTCGTCTGGACACTCCACCAGTGGTCACTGGCTCTCATGCCACCTCCAAATCCAAGAGCTCACCTTTACTTGAAAGCTGCCCAGAATTGCTTAACCTTCCTTTTTTTTTTTCTTCTTCAAACGTGACAAGCTACAGATAACATAAATGTTACTTTATTCACCATTTTAAGTTACAGTTCAGTAGTATTAAGTAAAATTGCACTCTTGTGCATTCCAGTTTCAAATTTCTTTTCATCATGCCGAGTGAAGCCTCTATTTCCATTAAATAACAGCTCCCTGTTTACTCCCTTCTCCCCCTACCCTCAGTGGCCACAGTGCTACTTCCTGTCTCTATAGACAACGTGTGTAGGTGAGACCTACAGAATTTGCCCACTGGGGACTGGCTATATCACTTAACAGAATGTCCTCCGGTCTTTTGTAGCCTCTCTCGGAACTGCCTTCCTTTTGAAGACTGAGTAGTATTCCATTGTATGTGTAGGTCACCTTCGGCTTCTGATCCATTACGCACACTGAAGTGAAAACATGGAATACCTCAAGCTCAAACTGAATAACGCTGCCGTGAACACGGAATCCTCAAGGCCACTTTTCATTTTAGTCACTGGCATCCACTAAGAAAGCACCATGGCAATTGAACATGGGGCTTCTCCAGTGCGGAACTGCAGCCTGGCTGAAAAGCAGAAGTCACATTCAGGTGACCTTGAATAGCCACAAATTGATCTCTCTGGGTGTGAGAGCAAAAGCCTCTTTTTGTTCTTTGAATCTGACTTTCCACTTGAATAGTGTTTCTCAATCTTTTTAAAAATTACCAACTCCTCTTCCCCAGGAGCCTTTTTAGAATTTTTCCCCTGACCCTGGATGAATGTTTGTGAGTGTTTGCATGCTGTAATGCACATCCGTGCTTTATATAAAGAGTCAGTTTCTTCTCATCCCCAAGAACCACCCCTGTCCCCTTGGGGGCACTCTCATTCTCACTGAGGACACATGATTTAACAGACTGATTTTATGGGGCGGGAGGGGGAGTTGTCCTTAGGGGAGCAGCCCCTTGGGTTTCCTTCAGTGCTGCTGCTCCCATGAACTCCATTTCTGCTTAGCATATTCTGTTTAGATGCAGCAGAACAAAGAGCAGTAGCTTGGTGACCTTCTCACCTGTATTGTCCAGTATGGACCCTCTGGTCATAGGTGGCTACTGAGATTTAAAGTCTAGTTAAATAAAACTAAAAATTCAGGTCGAGGTCACATGAGGCACATTTCAAGGGCACCGTAGCTTCCCGTGGCTACGGCTGGCGAGGTGGGTCAGTGCAGGTCCAGAAGAAGCGTCACACAGGCGGCCATCTCGGCCTTGAGCAGGAGGCTCATCTCGGTGAACAGAGTAACTGCAGATCCCACCAAATGTGCCCCACCGGGTGACCCCCCAACTCAAGCCTGTTGTTCGTTATAATTAAACCAACACTCATCTGTGAATGTTACAGTCCTCCCCTTGAAAGGCTGTCCCCATTCTGTGTGCTCACTCCGTCTACAATCACACAGCCCTGGTAGGGGTTTCCCACTCGAATACTATTTCTTCATCTCGGGTTAATGCCTGGGCTGTTTGTACCTTGGTTTCAGCCCTTGTAAACGGTGATCTTGTGTTCTAGATCAAGGCTTGTTATGACCCTTGCAATGTGCATTTCAGTGCGAATGGGTGTGAACAAAATTGATCAACCAAAAGGCAGGATGTGGATGGCAGCCATCAGCCCCAGGGGGGTTGAATGTGATGTTTTCTGGGCTGTAGTCTGTGATTAGGTAGCGAGTCTTCAGCTGCTTTATTTTCCTAGTCCTGATTCTTTTGCTCTCAGATTGACTTTGTTGAGGTCCCCACTCTGCAGAGATGCATCCTAACCCTGGTAGATAGGGGTGTGAGTGTGTGTGTGTACACGTGCCTAGGTCCATGTAGGTACTGGGGAAACATGTATTCATCATTGGGTTTGTCGGGGACGTTGAGGTGTGGGGAGCGAGGACTCAGAGTTAGAGAAAATCAGCCTGACCCTGATTTCATAGGTGGAGATCGAAACCCTGCCTGTCTGGTGATCCTGCATCTGTCTAGGGAAGGCGATGCTGACAGTCACACTTCGAATGGGAAGGACGAAGGAGCCACTTCCCAGTCTGCAGAGTTGGACCACAGTCCTACAGTCAGACTGCATGATGAATACATTTTCTAGATTATTCTCATGTACCCTGGAGCCTGAGACTGTGAACTGATCTGGGAGCTTCTGAGCTCCTTTTAAAGGGGAGAGACCTCCTTCTTGGCATCCATACACCTGTCAGCAGCACCCCAGTCTGGGCTCCTATGGCAGGAGGTCAGTCTTTGCTCACTCTCTTTGTTATGGTGGTTCTGAAAGTTTCAACCCTATAAATCAATCGTTCACAAACTTTACCAAGAGCACCTTTTGCTCTGAGGTCTGCAGCATATTTGGATAAGAAAGTGAGACATTTGCAAAAATTGAGGTTGAAAATCGATGCTGAGACCAAGGCGTTAGCTCAGCCATCATTACTCATGTGGCCCTTGACCTTTCTGCAGAGACATCTGGAAGTGAGTAAATTAACATGAGCAGGGAGCGACGCCGGCCTGCAGACCTGCAGTCGTGCTCACTCAGGGGCTGACGAGCTAGACTGGCCCTGGGAGGTCAGTGTCACTAGTCTCTTCTGGCGCTGGAATCTTTGCCTGCTCTGAGCAAGAGCCAAGAGCCCCCCACTGTAGGCTGTGTTCTGAGCCCCACACCCTGGGGACGGGTTCAACCGTGGGTCCAGACCGGACCACATGACCCCTCTTCACGTGTATCCTCCAGGGTGTGTAAGACTGGGTTTTTTTTTTTTTTTTTCAGTGTCGTTGAGGTATAATTGAGACATGAAATTATAATATATTTAAAGTGTGCCATGTAGTGATTTCATTCACGTATACAGTATGAAAGGCTTTTCTCCATGAGCATATCCATCACCTCACCTATTTAGTTTTTTTTTTTTTTTAATTTGGGGTGATGAGAATGCTTAAGTTCTGCTCTTAGCAAATTTCAATTACTCAATACAGATACCATAGTATGCATTAGATCACCAGACCGGATTCATTTTATAACTGAAAGTTTG
Organism: Condylura cristata; assembly: GCF_000260355.1. NCBI lineage: Eukaryota > Metazoa > Chordata > Mammalia > Eulipotyphla > Talpidae > Condylura > Condylura cristata. Next base: position 26,634,852 of record NW_004567123.1, on the reverse strand, counting down.
TTTTCCAACATCTCCCTTTTTTCCCTAGTCCCTGAAACCACCATTCTATTCTGTTTATATGAGTTTGAATTTTTAATTTATTTAGAGTCTACCAATGAGATAATATATATTTCTCTGGCTTATTTAATTTCCCATGATATCCTCCAGATTCATCCATGTTGTGGATGAATAGCAGGATTCCCTCCCTTTTGATGGCTGAATAATATTCCATCATTATATGTATATGTACGTATAAATAAAATCTGTATACATGCATATACAATCTATATTTTCTCCACCCTTTCGTTTGTTGGCAGGCATTATTAGGTTGTTCTCATAACCTCTCTTGGCTATTGTGAATTGTGCTGCAATGAATATGAGAGTGCAGATATTTTTTGAAGACAATGGTTTTGTTTCCTTTGAATGAACATCCAGAGGTGGGATTGCTGGCTCATGTGGTGGTTCTCTTCTTGGGGCTCCTTCATGTTGTTTTCCACAGAAGCTGTACCAACTTGTATTTCCACCAACAGTGCACAAATGTGCCTTCTTCACCACATCCTCACCAAAACTTGTTGTTTTGTGTTTTTTTCTTTTAATATTAATCATTCTAACCATTCTCAGTGTGGTTTTGATTTGCATTTCCCTGATGATTAGTGATGTGAGTGCCTTTTCATGGACCTGTCAGCCATTTGTGTGTTTTTGGGAAGACATCTACTTAGTTCTTTACCTCTGTTTTAATTGGATGATTGATTAATCATTGATTTTTTGCTCTTACTCACATGCGCTTGTAACAACTTTTTTTTTTAAGATTTACTTTATTTGCTTATGTATAGAAGAGCTGGGGTGCAGGCCAGAGATGTGGGGAAGTGAGAGGCTTCACCAGAGACAGAGTGGGGAGCACAACAGGCAGATCGATGAAGTACACTGCTGAGGGGAGCAGCGGGTGAGGCAGGAGAGGTCTGCTGTGCCATGTGGGTCAGCCCCCTGGCCGGGGATCAAACTCATTGCAGTGGCTGTGGAGAGCTTCATAGTGCTGAGACTTTGTCCCTTGCACCACCAGGGAGGCCCTGGATTCCTTAGGCCTCACTTTTGCCCTGTGCCTTGTCAGAGCCTCAGCTCCTGTAGCCCCCGGCCCTGCTTCCCTCATGAATCTCCTCCTGCCCCTGTCCCGCCCTAACCAAAGGCTCTGAACGCTCTTCCCACACCGGCCTTGACTGCTCACAGTCTGTGCCCTGTTCACATTTTGCTGGCTTAAGACAATATGAACCCCATGACCTCAGTTTCCTCTCATTGCCTGAAGTGGGAGCTTCCTTCTGGGGACCCACCAAGTCTCAGGGGGGCTTGGCCAGCTGGGGGCCCATGTTGTCCCACTGGCTGTGGTGGTACAGACCGTGCAGTCACAGAGCTCAGGGACGGCAGGGTGTGGAGATGGGTTTTGTCAGTCGGCTCAGCTGAGCAGTCCGGGGAAGTGTGGCGAGAGGCTTCTGTTCCTCCATCCTCACCCTTCCCTCCTTTTGTTTGGCTGCACAGCTGTTGTGTCCTGAGGGCTTGCACCTTGGGCATCACCAGGGAAGCTGGGCTCTGTGCCCGTGTGGCTCTGAGTGTCACATCATCAGAAGGCTGGAGGGGGCCACAGGCAGAGCAAGTCCTGAAGATGGAAAACGCAGAAAGTTCAGGAAGGTCGTGAGCTTAGGTGGTATATGACACCGACTCAGGAGCTTGTTGGTTGTTTTGTGTGTTCCCATCAGCTTATCTGTTAACTCAGTGTGTCTGCAGCAACTGTGACATGTGCCCCCAGGTCCCCTTTGGGCAGCCATGAAGCTTCGGTGAGCATGCCATATGGGCAAGAGAAAGTGATCAGGCTTGCAGGAACTTCAGTGGGTTTATTGAGCACATGGGGTGGCTGGATCCAGGAAACTTGGGGCTCCAGCACCTTCACTAGCTCCCCAGTGGACATGTGTGCAGGAGGAATATGGGAATGACAAATCCCTCCCTCCACTGCCACCACCGTGGACACCCAACTGCTGCTGAGTGGGGACATCACTACCACCTCTGGCAGACACCCCGGTGCTTTCCTGGGATAGTTCTGACTCGATCTGGTGAGGGAACTGAAGTCTGAATCACGGAGCTCACAATGAGCTCCAGAGGGTGCAGACACACTGGCTCCCTGTCTCTAGAGGAATCTCTTGGCTCCTCCTCGTCATCAATAATTCAATGGGTAGCAACATTTGGCAGGACTTGGGTATCAACAGGGAGAAAGCAGAGGATGAAATATTGTCAAATGTGTGGGTTTTCACCAGATGACTCTGTTTCAAAGACCAGGAAATGAGGAAGTGGGGGAAATGGGGAGCGATATTAGCAAGCACGTCAGTGACTCAAGCCGCCAGCCTCAGCGGGCACCTGCCTGGGCCCCTGGGTGTTCTTGGCATCACCCACAACTCAGGCATCACCTGTGCTGGGAAGCAAAGGGCTTTTCTTCCCTGGGCTAGCACCTTCACTAGCTCCCCAGTGGACATGTGTGCAGGAGGAATATGGGAATAACAGGTCCCTCCCAGGTCTCTTCTTCTTCTTCTTTTGGTTTGCCCATCCCTTATGTGTGGTTTGTTTCTACAGATAGGTTGGTTTGATTTTGCCATTCAAGGAAAGGGAAGGAGGTGTTTCTGTGGCAGTTGTTGAACCAGGAGTTCCCGTAGGCGTCCTGGGAGACAAGGACCAGTATCCCTGGAGAAGCGTCAAAGACGTCGGTGGATAATGACTGCTTGCGGCTGGCTGGATCCCCTCTCTCTAGGTGTCCTGGGGGCTTAGCCAGGGAGAGGAAGCAGAAATGTCATTTCTCTCCATCCATGGGTGATGCTTTAGAAGCTCACCTTTATCTCCGTCTCCAGATCCCATTCTAAACGTATTCCACTCATCTATCCTATTCTTCATTCTCCACTTCTCAACCAGAATGAGCTCTGAAAACATAAGTCAGATCATGTCACTTTTCTGCTTAAAACCCCCTAAGAGCACCTATGACACTTAGGGATCCGCACTGCTTAGTCTCTGTGGCCTTGAGAGGCCCCACTCGCTCCAGCCTCGCCTGTGTCTCTTGACTCACCTCCTCTTCCCGCCACGCACTGGGCCCTGTGCCCTCTGGTCTGATTTCTTTGCCCGAAACTCTTCAAGGTTTTCCTGCCTGTCTGCATTTATTGTTTTTCTGTGTCTGGAATGTTCTCCCCCTCCAGATCTTGGCTGGCTGATGGACGTTTTGTTCTCTGCTCAGATATCATCTCCCCGGCCAGTCTAAGTGTTTGCTCCCTCCCCCACCTCCATGGCTGCCTTTCTCATTTCGTTATTACCTGAGCTCTTGCTGAAATCGTGTAGCTGTGTTCTTTGTGTATTTATGTACTTTGTGTGTTTACTGTTATTGGACAGTAAACACCGTGAGAAACAGAACTAACCCATCCCCCATGCCTGGTCTGGCCGCAATCCATGTTCAGTGGAGTATTACTGAGTGAATGAGGAATCAGGTGAGTTTGAGTGCAGGGTGCTGTTTGCAGCTCTGCCTGGGCCTCCCAGACTCAGCTCATGCAGCCATTTATTTCTTTAATGCCTCAGATGTTGCACAGTGCCAGGAAATGTCCATCATTCCCATTTTACAAATGAAGACATTAAGGCTTAAAGAGGTTATTTGATCTGGCGACCCTCCCACCATAAGTCATCTGGAGACAGGCAGGAATAAAGACCAGTTTTAGCTGATTGTAAATCTCCTTATTCTATCATCATCTAGTCATTGTGATGGCTTGGGGATGGCCAGGAAGTCTGCATAGAAGAGGGGCCACGTTACTTCCAGGAGGTAAGAGTAGCATGGTGGTCAAAGAAAAGAAAAATACACCAGTACATATTCCAGGACCTGGTTCCTAGCCTCGCTATAAACTCCTGCAATTCCCTGACCTGCCAATTTCTCACTCTCGTTGTGCCTTGATCCCTCCAGTGTTTAAAAGAACATCTGAACATTCTCTCACAGACTTGTCATGAGAATTAAATGAAGGGATAGCTGTAAAGCCCTTTGGCCTAGTTCTGGCTCAGGTACACCCTGTATGATAAACGTTCGCTACTGTTATTGCTGTGATCATCCAGGCTTGCCTCGTATGTAGCTAACCCCAGAGATTCCTAAGAACAATCTAATAGCACGTCTGTCTCTTTAGAAATACCTCCCCCTCCCTGCCTGTGCACCAGCCCCTTCCTTCCTCTCTCCACCCCTCCCTTCCTCGCTTTCTGCATCTGCAAGAGCTCTCAGAAGGACTCACATGGTTGCATGTGACTTTGAGAGTGGTAATACACAACCTATTGTGTAATACAGGAGCGCACACTTTAAAAGCATAGAAGGAAATGGATGTGTTAGTGACATAGAGTTGTGGGAAAAGCCACCCACTAAATTACATTTCTGCACAAGAAAAGAACCGCAAGCAACGTGAGAGTGAATGGCCGTGGGATGGTAGAGCCGGTAGTGAGGCCCAGGAACTGCTATTACTTCCGCATCTAGCGAGGTGCAGGTTTATTATTCTTTTCCTAAATGGTCTCGATTCTTCTCTCTCTCTCTCTTTTTTTTTGGTTGATTTTTATTCACAACCAGTGCAGCTGATAATCTCGGTACCTGCGGTCCACCCAGTCCAGACCTTTGTCTGACAGCTGGCCTGGAGGCTGGGAATTTCCATCACAGAAAGGGAATTCTGGAGAGGTCCTGGGGAACCATCTCACTGGAAAACATTCACTCATTCATTCACAGAGGAGAAAGCAAAATCCCTGGTAGCAAGGAACACTTATGTATTCATTAATTCAGCAGTGATTTATTGAGCAGGCTTGCAGTGCTCCCAACTCAATGCTGGCGGAAGTCTAGAGGGTGCTCACATTGCAGATGAAGCAGGCAGCGCACTCTTCTCTGAGACTGTGTAGTGGAGGGAATGTGGTTGAGAGCAGACCTGAGAATCAAAAGCCAGTTAGTTATACTTGTTATAGTCAATATCGTTAAACACTCAAACCAACAATTGGCCAATAAGTTAGATTTAGTTCCACCCCAAACTGCTACTTTTTCTCTAAGCTGGAACAAGTTACTAAGCTTCAGTTCCTCATCTGTGAAATGGGGGAAATGGTGCGCAGGAGTTTGTGGAGATGTTTGTAGGTGATGTCCCTGTTATCGTGCAGGGAGGTGATGCCTCTGTTATCCGTGCAGGGATAACTTGCAAGCTGGGAATTGCACCACTGAAATAATGGGGGGGGGTGCAGACTGCACATGGGGGATGGTGCAGAGGAAAAGGCAAAGGCAGCCTCTAGCCTTTACTCTAAGGGAGTAAGTGGGGAAGGGTTCTGCCGTGCGGCTCATTCGACCCGCAGCAACTACCTCTCACTGGCATCTCAGCCTCAGCTCGGTTTTGCAGGAAACGCGGAATGATGAACATGGAGCTACCTTGTAATCCCTTGACAGGGCTCTACCAAGGACCCCCAACCCGCCCTGTTCGTAGGCTGAAGACTTCCCAACAGAGGATGACCCGGCTGGGTTCCTAGGGCTACCGAGGGCTTGGGCAGTTGTCACGCCAGGAAGGGCAGTCAAGGCCGAAAGGACAGCTCAAAAAACAGTCACGTGGCAAGTTCAGGAACTGGCTGTGGCTTCAAGGAGAGACCTGAATACAGGTGGGATGGGAGTCACCCACTTGCAAATAATTTGAGTGGCAGGCAGAGCCTCAACTGGGCGCCAGGATGTCCCTCATGGGAGGACACTTCATGATGATAAGTTGCTAGCCTCTGATTAAGAGCCTTTGATTACAAATGCAATTGCCACTCAGAATCAGTCTTCTCCGCACGGTGGCTGGTCTTGGGACTCACCCGGGGCTCTGTGAAATGTGCAGCTAGTTCTGCATGAAGGGTTTTCACAATGGGGGGGGGGGTGCAAACAGCACCCATCACCCCAGGAAGGCAGATCGAGGTCTAGCACTGCACAGAGAGAGCAGAACCAGTAAGCATCTTCCTGGGGAGCGGAACAGCAGGGCCCCCTGCAGGGAGCTGCTCAGCTCACGCGGGGCCCGATCCACACCATCCGTCACGTCGCCCTGTCTCCAGGCTCCACGAAGCACAGAACACGAGGGGCACTTCATCCCTGAGGAGGGCTGGGTGGGTTTTACATACTAGGTGACATCAGGGTCAGCTGCATAAACCTCACAGCCTGGAGGATGCCCTAGTAGGCTTCTTGTGCCACCTCAGGGCTGCCTCCATCAGACTGTCACTTTGCATCTCAAGCTCACTGTGTGCAAACTTGAACTTGTCCCTCCTCCTCTTTCTTTCTTTCTTTCTTTTTTTTTTAAGATTTATTTATGTATGCATACAGGCCAGAGGTCCAGGTGGTGAGAGGCTTCACCAGAGACAGAGTGGGGAGCAGAACAGGCAGATTGACAAAGTACACTGCTAAGGGGAGGTCCCCTGTGCCCTGTGGGTCACCTCCGTGGCGGGGATCAAACTCATGCTGAAGTGGCTTTAGCTTCTTAGTGCTGCGCTCTAACCCTCTGCGCCACTAGGGAGGGCCCCATTCCCTCTCTTTTAACATCACTTGTCTAATTCAGGCAAAAATCGCTACACAGGCATTGAAGCCAGAGCCTGGGTGTTGCCTCATGCCCTGAGCCCCTGGATTGTGCTGTACTTCTTGCGCCTTCAGCCCTGGCTTTCTGTCCTCAGTGGCCTGCAAACTGGCCTCTGGTTTGTGGCCTGCACCCCTCCACCACTGCTCAGTCAGCTCTTCTACCTTGTTCCTCCTCCAGGCTTGGGCGGCTCCCTGGGTCCCCAGTATGGGCTTCCACCCTTCATCTGGCCCCATGAAGCCTGCTCTCTCCCCCTGGAAGACAGAGGGACATGCCCCAGGCTGGCAGGGCAGGGAGCTGTGATGGAGGCAGTGTGGACCATGAGGGGCCCCGCCTTCTTTGATGTGGGTGCAGGACTGTTGTTCCTCTCTGACACTGACCAGAAATGCCAGGAGTTGATGTGAAAATACTTTGACAGTGTGTTCGTGTTATGTTGAAACTGCAGAAAATGGAGCTGAAAGACTTCTCATTGTATCATCCTCTCTCGGGCTGCTGGTTAAATGTTGCGTCCTTCCTCACGCATTTAAAACATAAAATGCCCCTGGGTATACTATTTCGTACACAGGCTTTTTTTTTTTTTTTTTTAAACGAACAGACATGGCAACATTTAAAAAGCAACTCTATTCTTATTATCTCAGTTTCAAACAGTTTTACAAGATGAAATCCACATGTAAAACAACATCCTCCTCTACCCCCATACCTGGAGATACCGTCTACTAACATGTGTATATATATATATTTTTTAGAAATTTGTGTCATTTGCACAGGAAGACAAAAATATAGATGTTGGAGTAGACAGGCTGGGTTTTAACCGGCTTAAATATGTAGCTTTTCCTGCTCTACGTGTTATAGCTCTTTTTAGTTAAATGTATTTGACCACTTGAATTCACAAGCACTGAAAAGGACCTCCTGCTTCAGAGGAGATCCCTGGCTGACAGCTTCCCTGCAGCCTGTGAAACCTGAGCAGAGAACCCAGCCAACCACAGCCTGGATTCCTGACCTCACTGCCAGATAATAAATCCGTGTTATTTTAAATCACTAAATTTGGGGTGGTTTACTATGTAGCAGTAGAATACTAATCCAGCGTAGGAAAACAGCCTCTGATAAATCATACACCCAGTTTTACTCCTCACCAGTAAGAAGGCTTCATTTCCTAAGTTTTTGCCAGTGTCGAGACCCCCAGTTTGTTACACCTTTGCCAGTCAAAACTGTTAAAATTTTGTACTTGTAGCCTACAATTATCAATAAGGTTGTACATTTTCTATATTTTTATTTTCCCACTATAAAACTCATTTCTCTATCCTGCCTGATCATATCTTTTGCCCACTTTTTAATTATTCTGATTGCTTTACTGCAAATGCTTTCTATTTCTCCAGGCTGAGTTTTCTAATTTAAGTTCTGCTTACTTGGTGAGGAGGGATATGAATGTTGGGTTTTAGAAAGACCCTTCTGATATTCTGATGGAAAGGTGGACGACGGTGATCGATCTGTGGAAAGGCACCTGCACTAATCCAGGTGAGCTAATGGAGATGAGGCCTTAGCTTTTGTAGCAATGGAAATGAAGAGTCAGAAACCAGAAAACTTTTAGAAACAGAACCAGTGACATCTGATATTCTCAGAAGTGATGATCAGAAGTGACTATCCATGAAAAGGAAAATAGACTCTTAGAGGTAAAGTAAGCGGTATGTTGTCCTGCCAAAATCTTAGGCAGCACCCCCTTGTGGGGCTGGACCCTCAGATTCTGGGGCTCACAAGTCCCTCAGACCCACAGCCCTTGGCCCCTGTGATCACGGGTCTGCCTTTGTCTCTAGTGATCAGTGATCAGAACATTCCTAGAGGCTCTCCTCCCCTCCCTAAGAGACAAAGCCTTCACTCTTTGCTGCATTTGTCTTGATGTCCTCTCACCAGCAGACCTATGCTTCAGAAGCTTAGCTGAGGTGTTGTGTGTTTACTCAGACAAGGGTCCCCTTGCGCTCATGGGACACTGGACAGGTTTCCTTTCATTGCCTTGTCAGTCTGATCCCTAGCAGAGGTGAGTGGGCGGGATAAGATGTGTTCAGCCTTGAAGGAAACAAACATCTGTCTAGAGTCACATCACATGAAAATTATCAGCAAGAGCAGAGAGGGCAGCCTGTTCTGTTTCTAGATTCTAGAAGATTTCTGAAACCATCCACAGTGAAGAAGTGCTACCTACACTCTATTATGGTAGAAATTAAGGTCTGTTGGAGAAAGGGTTGAAATGTTTCAGTCTCCAGTGGTGGGATGGACCAGAGGGAGGTTACCAGGGAAATACAGCTGAGGCCTTCAAGGCCTCCTGGCACTACTGAGCTTGGGTTCAGGTTGTGCAAACTTTCCTCCATCCCTTGGGTCATTGAGAGAAGAGGCTGTCAACCAGGACCTGTTATGCCCCCAGCTGAGGATGTTTGACAATACCTGGACTCATTTTGTCGCAGTGGGAGGTGCCACTGGTATCCAGTGGGAGAGGCCAGGGAAGCTGCCAAATATCCTGCAATGTCCAGGGCAATCCTGTTTCAAACAAAACAATTACCTGGCCCCATGTGTCAACAGAGCTGACAATGAGAAACATGAGTTGAATAGAAACAAGAAGAATGATGTGAACTGATGATGTACCTAGTTAGAGATGTGTGCACTATCTTGCGAGCCCTGGACCAGGCTGTGGGAATGACTGACCTCACCTCCCAAGCACCCCCTTTCCCTCCAGGCACTTGTTGGCCTCCATGGTCCTGAGGATGGGGTGGGAGTGAGGACCCCGCTCTCTGTGCTTACCTCACTTTGGCCACAGGCAACGCCACTTATCCTAAAACTGGGGAGGAGAGATTAAAAAAGAAAATCCATTTGTTACATACAGCAGGAGATTCTGGAACCTCAAGTCTAACGTCTATGAATATTCACCATCCTTGAACAAGGGCCCCACATCTACAAGCTCCCAGGGTTACTGCACCCACTGAGCTTCTGGTGACCCATTTGCACTGCTCAGAGTGAGTCTATCAGAGGCAGTAACTACAGGAGGAAGAGGAAAACCGGGATTTAGAAATCCTGGGAATGGATAAATATCTGACACATCTTAGCTGGAGCTGGGCACTTTGTACATGAACATCAGACTCTCTGGAGTGTCAGTGCTCAGGGTAGTCATCTTTCAAGCAGTCCTGAGCAAAGGAGAGACCAGAATTAGTGCACATGAATGGAAGGGCATCTCTCAAGTCCGATCTGATTGTTCTCCATGCACCTGTAGGTGTATGCATCATATATACAGATGCTAGGTTTTTTGCAAATTCTGACTCCAGGTGGAGCAAGGTTGTATTTTTAAAATGTTGATGTTAGCAGCCTTCCTTCCTGTCTCAAGAGCTAGAAGGAGAATAACTATAGGCCCCAAATTGCCACTCATAAAGAATACCAATGCCACTATTCTGTTTCCATGAACCAATTTTACAGCAAGTAATGTTTTTTTCGAGTCCTGAGTCTGTTTCTCAGAAAATGTCTCAGTGGGACAGAATCTGGGTTGACGGCAGCAAATGGGATTTGCATGGAGGCGACTCCAGTCAACAGTCCCAAGGGGGGGGGTGGTTTCCTCCTTGTCATGCTTAATCCCCCGACAGGAGCTGCCTCATGTCTGTCACTCTCTTCCCTTCATGTGGGCCCTCCAGTATGCCTGCCTTGGCTGCTGTAGCTGTGTCTAGGGTTGTCTTGTTCTCTGGGAGAGGTCCTCATCTGCTTTCAGTCAACTCACATGTCTGTTTGGTATGACTAATTCTCAAGACCTCAGTCTACAAAACCCTACAGCTTGCTGCTGAATCCAGCTCCAGCCTCAGCTCCTTCCAGAGCTGTAGACCTGTTGGTCAATGAGATGAGCATGCCAACTCAGCCATCTACCAGTATCTTCTCCAACAGAGGGGCCGTTTCCTGTTGGCCCGGTGTGAAAAATGCAGAGTGGCCTCTGTCTGACTTCTGTTATTCCTGTCCATTAGGAAACAGGAAGCATAAAATTGGTGCCTCCATCACCCTATTGAGAAGGTTCCAGGATCCTTCATCCCACCAATGCCACCATTGCAAGGAGTCGAGCTGTCATCTTCCTAACTTGTCAGTATAGCCACTGTCATTGTCACTTTTTTTTTTTAAGACTTTACTTTTGTGTAGGAGAACTGGGGTATAGGCCAGAGGTGCAGGGGGTAAGAGGATTTACCAGAGACAGAGTGGGGAGCAGAACGGGCAGATCTACTGAAATCCACTCCTGAGGAGAACAGTGGGCAAGACAGGAGACGTCTGCTGCACCATGTGGGTCAGCTCCCTGGCCAGGGATCCAGGCCATGTGATGATAGTGCTGCAACTTAACTGCCAGCCCACCAGGGAAGCCCCTGTCATCGTCACCTTAACATGATTCCGAGCAACAGCTTCCCACTCCTCTATGAAAGCCTGAGATTGTCAGAAAATAGGGAAATAGCACCTTCCACCAAATCTGGTTTTTGCAGATTAGGTGGGCGCACTCTTCTCCAGCCTAGGTGACGGTAAATAGGCTGAGTGACGTTATGGCTGTGTAATCCCAGTGTATGTACAGTCGAAGGAGATGGTTATGAAGATGCACTGGGATAGGGTGTTAGACTCCAAGAGGCACACGGGGCAGGCTGACAGTTGGTGGGTGGGAGAGGATGCCAGTAGGTGTCTGATGAGAACCTCAGTCTCCCTGCAGCTATTTTTAGAGCTTCAAGCCTGGAGGCTGTCCGGGGCTGGGTGGCCTGAGGTGTGTGGAGGATTTGCAACAAGGTAGGCAACTTTTTCACATCTTCTTCCTCCCATCACTCTGAGACTCCACAGTCGTGGCTAATGAGTCTTCCACAGCTGATCTCTTCAGTTTTGCCTCTGTGCCCCCCTGCATCCACCATCCATCACTGAGTTGAGACTTCCTGGCCCTTTGCTTTGCCCATTAATGGTGTGAGTGACCCCATCATATTCCAATGACTTGAGTTCTTCATGTGCAGGAATTTGAATGATCATTTCACTACACTGAAAATGGAAGAAGACAATTGAGGTATTCCTCAATGTCATTTTCATCTCCGAAGATGCAGAAAACTCCTAAAAGCTGCCTGTCAGATCCTTCATTTAAAGTGTCAGGGGTTGAAGACCTGGTGAGGCAGAGTCCTCAGAGGTCACCTGACAGAAACCAGGGAGCCAGAGCTGACTGAAAATACCCCAAAATCAAGCTTTGGGAGGTTCCCACAAAGGGTCAGTCTAGGAGAAGACAGGGTCTGCAGAGTGGGGAGTTTGACATTCACATCTCTTCTCCTCCACCTCATTCTGAAAATGCCTGATTCACTTACTGCCTGATTCAGCTACACTGGATTAAGGGAGCAGTGAGACAGCAACACCCAGCTTTAGCAGCTCCTGTGAGCAGCTCCTGCCTCACAGCCTGAAATCACAGATGCACGGTCTGTGACCAGGCACAGCAGCTCAGCAGCTCCTGTGTGTCTTGCCTTTCACTCCGTGTGTCTTTGATGGCAGATTCTCTTCTGTACTCTGTGGCTTTACCAGAAATAAGGGCAGTGGGGAAGCAGTGGGGTTGGAACATAACACATATGTACAGACACACACCTGTTTGTGTCCTAGATCCAAAACCTAGTTAGAATTAAACCATATTTTAGTCCAAACTTCTATAAACTGAATCATCCAGTATATTTTACTAAACATTTCTGTGATGGGTTCAGGAAGCAACAGATATCTTAGGATCTTTTGATTGCTAAGGAGAAGATGCCGTGTTCAGTCTGACATCATACCCATCTTCAACCTTGATAGAATTCTGATTTCTGAGTTGACTTTCTATGCAGGCTTGCCTCCTCCTTAAAGGTTCCTCCCTTCTCTCTATTTTGACATCATTGTTTCCCCTTAAATGTAGTAAGATTTATCTACCTTTTTGTATTTTTGTATTAAAAAAAAGAGAGAGAAAGCTTTAGATATCCCAGGGTTACAAAATTTCTTCAGGACTTCAATGGATTATTATTATTATTTTTCCCCCAAGATCCATTACTGTGGCATAAACTATACAGTAAGATGCATTGCTAGAAAAGCCCATATTGGAAATACCACTTTTAATATATACTCAATCCTTGGTGCATCAGGATACATTTCTGGCCTTTCTGATGTTCCACTGGACAATGCAACAACTAGCCTGTTGACGTGACAGTCAGTTTCTGAAGTTTTAGTAATTAAGGGATTAATTTGATGTTTGTAATGTATTTCAGAAGTTGAGAAGAACTTTCCTATAATTTGCTTTTTTTCAGATGTCACATTAGGCTTGTCTACCACTGTGTTGAGGGAGACACTCTCAGAGGTTCATTTAGTGTCAAGAGGAAGTTACATACCCCCCCCCCCCTTGAGAGAGAAATGGCATGGTGATGACCATCTTTGAATATACTCATCATGGTGCTAAGTAGGTAGTTATTAAATGTATGTAACTGCATGATTCAGGATTGTTGGAGTGACCATGTTCCACACCCAGACCTGAACCCGAGCCCTTCAGAACAAGAACTGAAGCTCAAGGTGGATTGCTCCTGGCCCTCAGAGCGCTAAGTTGGGTGTGAAAGCAAGTTCCTGGGCTCCTGGGAGGGGTCCCAAGCTAGGACCAGTTGCAGTAACTACATGAGGAACTGTGTAGTCAACTCAGTAAAGCACTTGGATTCTTGATCAGAAACTTCCTCTCTTTCATTCAAAGAGCTGGGTTTTGAGAGTTTGTTTTTTCCGTCTCTACATCCTAAAGTAAGTGCTTTGCAGAGAATGGATATAGGAGAAATGACACATTAAGTATTTCTGCTGAAATGTGGGGTTTCTGCTCTAATGGAAGGTGCTGTGTTTATGACTGGCACACAAATTGAAGCACAGAACTAGCTTTTTGAACAATCAGATTTATCCATTTTGTTCTTAGAGTTTTCTTTCACTTAAAGGAGAAAGCTGACAGGGTTTGAGGAAGCTGTCCTCTTTGAGTCTCCCAGGTAAAGACAACTTGGACCATGTCTGAGGACCCTGCTGGGTCTTGGCCAGTCTGATGGACAGTGAACCAGCTGGAGCTGAGAGTGAGTGGGAGCCGGGAAGGTGGGTGTCTGCACTGTTGTGTCTCAGTGAAAGAATTTAATTGTCTGAGACAAGTGTCTGCCCTGTGAGGTGGCCCATTTTGTAGGAAGGCATCTGCTGGCAGTTACTGGAGAATGTAAGTTCTGGATCCACTTGTTCTGGGCTAAACTCCTCATTCTTCCATTTATTAGAAGTTCCCTGCAGCCTGGAGCATGTGACTTCAATTCTCAGAGTCTCAGTATCTCCATTCATTATACAGATAATAGCAAGTGTTATCTACTTTGTAGATGCTGTGAGGATTTAAGTCAAGGGCTGACAAAAGTGCCCAATACATAATAGGCCCTTAGTAAATGTTAGCTATTATTTTCCTTTTTGCTGCTATTTTTGTTTTGTCATTTTAGTTCATAAACTGTTTTTGCCAGACTGCTGGATTTGCAAATTATCTATATAAAATTCTAAATGTTCTGGACTTGCGCACCATATAAATACATTCAATCTTCTAGTAGTCACATAATAAAGAATGAAAAGAGATGTTGGAAAGGATGTGGAGAAAAAGCAACTCATCCACTGTTGGTGGGACTGCAGGTTGGTGCAGCCTCTATGGAAACTGGTGTGGAACATTCTTAAGAAAGTAACAGGGTGCACCTGTGTTCATGGCAGCACTGTCCACAACTGCCAAGTCATAGGACCAGAGTAAATGCCCACCAACAGATGAATGGATTAAAAAAAAGTTGTGGAATATACTTGGTGGAATATTATACAGCTATAAAAAAGAAAGCTTTTGGGAGGATGAAATGGATGGATATTGAGATGATTATGTTAAGTGAAGTAAGTGAGAAAGACAAATATTGTATAGTTTCACTTATCGGTGGAATATAAATACCGAAAAAATGTGCTTGCAAAATATAGCAGAAATAAATCTTGGCTTAGTGAAGGGATTGTGTGGTTATCAGAGGGAACCAAGGGAAGGAAGATGACGATGGGGGAGGGAGGCAGTTGGGGTTTGGTGGAAGGTAAGCAGAAAAGGCGCACATATGGAGGAGTAAAAACGTAACCTTGAAATTTAAAATTAAAAATTAAACCCTAAACAATCAAAAAGGAGATGGGTAAGATTAATCTTGGTAATATTTTTTTATTTAACTTATTGTTAAATAGGAATGTATTTTATGCTCTCTTTTCCTGAATTAGGTCTTTGAAATGTGGCCTCTTCCTTCCAGCACGTTTCTATCTGGACTGGCCACATTCACTCCAGATACAAACTGAGGAGTGTGGACGTGGAGTTCAGGATAGCTCCTGGCCACGCCAGTCGTGGCCCTTCTGCTGCCACATCTCCAATGCATGTCCTCATTTGAGTGTGGAAAGAAGTGAGGCAGAAAAGTCAAGTGTAGGAGGTTCGCTCTTGGGGTCCACTGAGTCTTGACCTGCTAGAAGCCGTTCCTTTGCTTTCTTCCCTAGAACAGGGTAGAAATGTATTTTGTGAACATGCACTTCTCAGATGCTTGCTGACCAGTGTGAGCTGAATCAAAATGGTTTTTGGAGAACCCAAAGCCACAGGGGGATGGAGCCGAGATTCCTCCAGTGTGACACCTTCCTGCCGGGCAGGAGAGGCTGTGTGAGTTGTTGTTACTGCTAGGGTCTGAAGCAGACCGTTCGCCAAGAAGTTAGTGCATTTAGAACACAGTTGGGAAGGGTTCACTTTTTTATTTGACGGATACATATTTCATGACTCCCACATTGAATGTGTATTTAATCAGGATTTGGAGGGAATCACCAGTAATCCTTTTCTGTGTCTTCTTAATATTTCTGTATTATAAATGTACTCCACTGCACATACCTCAAAATTATTAATCAGCTGAAAAGATGGACAGTGCATCTGAACTGTCCAGCAAATGCTCTACGTATGTGGTGTGTTCCTGTGTGTGTGTGTGACACCTTGTTACATATATGTTAAAAGTATAATTTTACTTTGGTGGTGGAAAACTAAATTATTCAAAAACTGTGTTGAAACTCTTGGCAGCTGTTCAGGAAAAAAATAGTTTTATTCTCACTTCATAACAAAGTAAAAAAACAAACAAACAAAAAACAACACCTTCCATGGCTCACTCTTATTAAACTAATCACAAATATTAAAACTGAAGTCAGAAAGTAATTTGAGCAATGTAGAGTAAGTAAACATACAAATCTATATTATCATTGTATATTATTATATATCAAATGTTTCATTAAATATATATTCTTTATATATCAAATATATATCTATATACAACATGTTTAAAATCTGAATTAGGAAATTATGTCTTGTATCACTACCTGCCTTGATTTCTTCAAGTCCTAATAATAGGACTTATCGCCCAGGATTGCTAAGAGAAGAAATGAATGATACCTGTAGACCCTTAGGAAAGTGTTTGGCATGTAGCTTGGATCCTGCATGTGTTAATTATTATGACTGTTTCTAAACAAGATACTCCATGTCGAGGAACTAAAAAACAAAAATCATTGATGTGACTACATAAAATTTTAGAATTTCGGAGTGTCAAAAAATAGCATACACAGAATAGAATGCAAATGACACCTTAAAATTCAACCCAGATGATGGAAAAGTGGTGACTATTCTCTGTGTACTTATTTCAAGTCAATAAGAAAAAAGAAGCCAACTTCTGAAAGGAAATAGGAGACAAGACTTGGGTAGGTCAAGCATTCAAGGAAGACACTTGGATGAATTCATTATTGTATACAAGCTCTCCCACATACCTCTTTACTCTGCACTCTTGGGGTGTTGGGGTGCAGGAGTGAATGCAAATATGTTCCCACTGTCAAGGAACTTACCTCCTAGTGGCCAAAAAGCATATGAACAAGGAGTCTAGTTAAAACAGAATCTAGAAATGCAAAATCAAACAAAGGGTTAACCAGTTTTTTTTTTTTTCTTGAATGACTTTTATCATATATCAGTGATGCCACAAGGAAATTTGCACTTTGACACCTTTCTAATGGGAGCAAACACCAGTTCAGTCTGTAGGGAATTGTGTAAATAAGGGCTAAAAGATGGTAAGATGTGTGATTCTTACAACCCAATAGTTTATAGGAAGCAATTTTGAGGAATAATCAGAAATGTAGAGGAAGATTTCTATGTAAGAATGTGTATTCACTGAATGATTCATTTACAAATAGTTACTCATCATGGCTGCAGACAGGGCGTGCTGTGTAGGAGCTGTAGGGCAGGGCACACTGGACCCCAGACATCAGCCTTCCCAAAGGCAGCTTAGGGCTCCCAGAGAGTGTTCTGTCAGGAAGCAGAGTGGGAAGTTGCTTCCAGGAAGGGCACAGGGCTGCTTCCTTTGTGTTCTACCCCAGTGCAGTCACAGAAACAGTCTAGATTCAGTGTTGTAGGACTCGACCTCGCCTGTCAGTGGAAAGAATAGAATTAACAACCATATCCCATCTACCACCTAGAGTCGAAGAGAAAGAAAAGAACGAAGGAGCAGGTTTATTTTAGTGTTATTTAAAATGTGACAACATGAAAATAACCAAAACATCCAACTGAGAAAAGTGGCTAAATATACTTGACATATATTTACATAATGAATTATTTTCAACTAATAAACTTTTACTTTCAGGGAATATTGATGGGTGAGGGAAGATAACACTGTGTGTGTGTGTGTGTGCACATGCTCATGTAATTTTTTTCTGAAAATTTTTTCTAGCGAGTCAGAGCTCAGCTATGACATGGGTCTACTTATGACCAACATCTTGAGTAATGGCAGGCAGTATGCATAGCCTCTTGTATAGCTATTTGGAATTCTCCTGAATGGGGGCCCCTCTGTGTCTGCCCATAGACAGGGATTGTGGCCTTTGGGGGCACGTGACTGAACCGACTGGAGGTCGTATCACAGCCCTAAACCAGGGGTGTGGTTGATTTGCAGAACACTTCTGCTGAAGCTCTATTAAGCGTCTGCTCAGTCTCTAAGAAAACAATTAAACTATAAACGTTCACTTCAAAGTCACTTGTGTGACCCACTAGTTGGGGGAGGTTGTCTATAATCCCATTGTTCATTCATTCATGCCATATGTTTAACGGTGCCAGGGCAAGTTAAGGAAAGGGAGGTGTATGTGCCAGACGCAGTAGTAAGCCTCAGGCTGTAGAAGTGAATGGTGTGAGTTCTTTGTCCATGAAGAGTTTGTCTCAAGACAAACTCTTACCTGTTTCCTGGCCTATCTGAGGAGCAGAACTTCATACTTGGATGAATAAAATAAATGAATGAGAGGACCCTTTTGGAATGAATTTTAGAAGGTGGGGAGTCAAATGTGAAGCTCGCATCAGCCTTTTGAAAATAAGTCTCAAATGTTCCATATACTTGTCTTCTATGTCTGTCCAGATCTTTGAACAAGCTGTCCTACCTGCAGTCATACACAGCTTCAGTTACCAGCATCCTGGGGGCTCTGCAAATTTTTAAAGGCAACCCCTCTTGTCAACACATCACAAAAAGATTCCCTTTCCACTGGACTTGACCCCAATTCATGAGTGAGGTAATGACCCCTAGGATAGTTGAATTTCAGCCCCATTCACTCTTTGGGTTTTGTATATTGTGCACCCAAAGGTGATTGCCCATACAGCTTGGGTCCTTCTCAGTCATTGGTGTGACCTGCTGTCATCCTGTTTCTGCCCACCATGAACAGAGTCCATGGTGTGACTCCATCTCGTCTGGGAGCTGTTTGACACTGGTTTCGTTGCTCATTCTGTTTTCCAAGCTGGAACTCTCCCCGATGGACTCTGCCTTTGGAATGAGCCCTCCCCCCAGGCTGCGATAGTTCTCCATATCCCAGCAAATGGAGGCCCTCCTTCCTCCTGTTGAAGGACAGCCCCGATCTGGCTCCATGTGCGGGGACAGGGGAAGGACTGAGTTGACCTTCTCCCAATGAAGCCACCATTATTATGATCGCCACTTAGTGTTCAGCAAGTAACTCGGACTGCAGGGTTCACTTGGGAGAATCAAAGCCAGGGTTCCAGCTCTTTGTTGTTCTCCCGCACGGCTGTGCATTCATTTCAGCTATTCCTTTAGAGCAGAATTTAACTTGTTTATTGATTCGGCTATAAATTGCTCGGTAATGCTCGAGGCAGGAGCCCAGACAGCAGTAAGAATTTCACCACATCTACAGCAACCACCTCAACCTCTGAGTTATTTCCAGCTACAGGGCAATGTCTTAAGCATCTTTGCTTTTAGATATCACCTTAGAAAAAAAAATCCATCTGAAAGCAATGCAATTTACCCTTCCTAAGAGCACCGTTCACATTCTTATTTTGAATTTGATTTCCTCCTCTATGCAAAGTATTTTGTTAAGGTTACATATTCAGCATCTCTTTGTGAAGAATTGGGGGGTGGTGTGGTGATAAAATATGACAGAGACTTAGCAAATTTTCCTTCCCTTTTTCCCATGCCACCACCAACTCAATTCAGAAAATGTGTATTGAACACCTGTTCAATGTCTGTCTGTGTTCTGGGATAGGTCAGGATGCAAAGCAGAGACCTCCCTGCCTACATGGCACATAGAGTCTCTAAAGAGACAGAAAGTAATCAATAAGCATAATATATGAGTAAATTTCATGGTTTACTAGTAAGAACTTCATGAAAGAAGGCAGCAAAATTAGGGAGATTTGGTGTATGACTTTAAACATAGTGGCTAATTCAGGCCTCACCTAGGAGGTGACAATGCCAGACTTAAAGGCATGGCCAGGCTGTAGCAAATGGATCTAGAGGGTGGGGAGAAGGAAAGACTTTGCTGCGGAGGGACAGCTAGTGCAAAGGCCCTGAGGCAGGGTGTGCTCCTGTGTTCAAAGAGCAGCAAGGAGGCCCGGAGCCTGGAGCTGAGTGTGTGAAGAGGGGAACAAGAGGAGATAACTGAAACCAGAATTCCCAGGACTTCAGAAGCATTGTCAGGACACAGGCTTTTGCTCTGCCTCCGTGGGCAGCTGTTGAAGGATTCTGAACAGAAGAATCAGATGGTTTGCGTGTAAAAATCCTCTCTGGTGACACAGTTGGGAATAGACTGCAGAAGTCCATTGTGCATCCAAGACAGAAGGAAAAAGCTGGTGGCCGTGATTGGGTTTGGGACTTAGTTTGAAGAACCAGCCAACACATGTGCTGGTGGTGGAGGTGAGAAAAAGAAAGGAGAAAGACAGGCGAGGAGAGAAGGGAGGTGGAGGTGGAAGTCCTGCCTGCTGAGGGATGGAATTGCTGCCTGCTGAGATGGAGGCAGCAATTGTGCATCCAAGACAGAAGGAAAAAGCTGGTGGCCGTGATTGGGTTTGGGACTTAGTTTGAAGAACCAGCCAACACATGTGCTGGTGGTGGAGGTGAGAAAAAGAAAGGAGAAAGACAGGCGAGGAGAGAAGGGAGGTGGAGGTGGAAGTCCTGCCTGCTGAGGGATGGAATTGCTGCCTGCTGAGATGGAGGGAGAGGTGGGCAGCTGTTAACTGTGGAAGCTCCACAGTTCATTTTTGGACTTGTTAGGTTTGGAATGTCCCCTGTCAATGTGTGTACTAGAGAATGGTAAAAAGTGGCCCAAGTGGCTTTAGAGTCAAACAGGCTTTCACTGAAGTTACATCTCACACTGGGTAACTATGACCTTCAGAGAAGCACTTAAGCCAGATTTTGTCCTGATAGAGATTCTCACCATCTACTCTGCACTAGTGGTTAGGATGAGAATAACACAGTGGGTGGCTCATGGAAGTTAAAGGAGTTATAAAGGTGCATCCCCAATGAGTGTGTTTCCAGAAACACACTGTAACCTCAACACCTAGAGTCTCCAGTAACTCACATCTCTCACTCTGGTCCAGTTTCTGCATCTCTAAAAGGAGATTCGACATAAATAAGCTTCCAGATCTGTCATGGCACTGAGGCGGCCTGGGTGTGAGGACCTCAGGGCTGGAGGGCTCCGCCTTCCGGCTAGAGTCCTCCTCACTCAGGGACCCCACACCCAGAGTGCACACACGCATGCACGCACGCTGCCCACCTCAGCAGGTGGCCTCAGGTTTGGTCAGGCCCTTCCACCAGGGATGCTGATGGCGGCCCCCTTTCATGGAGACGACTCTCAGTCTGTCGATCTCCTTCCTCTCTGGCCTTCAGTCTGGGCAGCCCTGGCCATTCCTAGTGGCCACACAGGACAGGAAGGGCAGTTGCACCGCCCCTGGGAGTGCAGGATGACCATACCCATGGCTGAGGGCATGAGCTCCCTGCCTTGTTGCCGCAGGTCCCGCAAGAGAAAATGTGGGCACTGATCTGGGATAGCACGTGGTTTACACAAAGAACATCTAGATCAGAGGACAGCAGCAGGCTTGTATTACCCTGATGTCCTCAGAACTAGTGCGGGGGTCTCCCTGCTTTTCCTTCTGCCCTGCCAGCACGTGGGTGGCCCCACTGGCTGCCGCCTTCCTGCACTCCCCTGGGCTGGCTGAGTCATGGATCTTGGGGCAACCATGACAGCATCTGCTGGCTCTTTCAGGGTGTGAATCACGCTAAAGCTTGTTGAGCTCTGGCAGCTGCAGGGTGTTCCAGGTTCCAGAGTCCTGTGCGTCCTCCTTGCTCTGGTGTAATAGTCACCGACGTTAAGCTAACCTGTCTGCTTGCTTGCTTGCTTTTTTTTCTCTCTCTGTATTGCCACAGCCTGTTTTTCTTCAGACCATTACATCCACGCATTTCTAAAACACTGTTTGACCTGACCATTCTGGTATGCTTTATTGTCAGTTTTATTCTTCCTCATTGTACTCCCCAGCGTCCTCCCTGGCCACCCATTTATCTTAGCACTTATCGTCACGCTCCATCAAAGTGGCCGGTCTTCCCCACGACTGTGAGGCAAGAATCGGGTAGAGGCTGTCTCTGTGGGCACTGTGGCAGGCTCGGGGAAGAAGCCCTCAGGCACTCAGGGGGCATTTGTAGGGTGGACACATAGGTGAAGGAATGTGTGAAGGAACAGTCGTATGCAAGAGGCTTGGGAATTCACGTGTGCACAGGCAATTGTCTAGCAAAAGGTGCTGAGACTGAGCAGGTGTGGATGCCCTTGTGACGTCAAACCAAGAGCCTTTACGCAAACCCAAATCCAGTTTGGAAATGTTGAATCAAAACTTTAAGGACAACCTGTCACAGCCCAGCAAAGCAACACTGAGCGTCAGCCGGGGGCCATGTCCCTCCTGTGTTCTCCTGCCCTGTCTATGTGGCTCCCCTGCTCGGTGATCCCTTCTGGTTCGGTGCTAGCCCACGCAAGTTGATTTTTGCTCATAGAAAACTTAAAACTTTTAATTTGTTTCATTTGATCTCTCAACACTTCTAAAATGAGAAACATGGAGAGATAAAAACATGGCGAGAAATCTTCAGATGTTTCCAAATCTTAGTCCATCTTAAAAAGCATAGAGGGTTCTGGAAGCCTGTTTTTTCCTGCCTGAACTCCCTTCAGGGTCAGGTCCTGAAACACAGGATATGATACCCTCCTGACCAGGGCTGCAGGCCACAGCACCCACCACTTCTGGGCCGCGGAAGGAGCACTTCGGACCTTCCCTGGCTCCTACCCTCTTGTCCTGAGAGCTCACGGACTGACACACTGACCCACTGGGTCAGTCTGCACGTGTGAACTGAACTCTGGGTCAGCACATGCTCTGTGTTACCTCCCTGAGTGTGAGTGTAATTTCCATGCTCAGTGCCGAGCAGACACGTGGCCCTCAGGACAGAGGAAGCCAGGTCTGAAGCAGGATGAGTCAAAGTGACATGGTGGAGGGTGGCCCAGAGCTCCAAACTGCCAGTGGCTGTGTTGTAGAGTGAAGGGGAGAAGGAGGAGGGGTGAGTAGGATGAATAGGATTGGGTTTCTCAGTCAGGGGTATAGATCCCATTGTGAAAGCAGCAGGGAGCTCATGGGGAGTTCTGAACAGAGCTGCTGCTGGGTCAGGCTGCTATCAGAATGTCCCAGAGACTGTGACAGTGGTGTCCAGGCCACAGGGGATAGTGGCCGCACTCGTGGGGTAGGCGAGGGGGCTGAGGAAGGTGGGCAGAGTCCAGGGCTTTTTGAAAGTAAAATTGACAGATCGTGACAATTTGATAGTTTGGGGGTTGGAAAGCAATGTCCTTGGGGCCAAATTTGTCCTGTGTTGGTTTTGTAAAGTTTTATTGGAACACATTCACATGACCAGGGTAGAGATGAGAAGCTGAGAAAGGGATCCTGTGGCCTCCAAAGCCCAGAATGTTTACTGTCTGGTTCTTCGCAGAAAGTAGTAGCCAACCCATGCTGGATGCAAGGCTCTGGGGAAGGAGGATTGAGGGGTGACAGCCGGGTTTTGTAGGTTGCTAGGATGGAAGCCCAGGAGGTGGACAAAGGCCAGGTTGTCTGGATTCAACCAGCCCACAGCCTTGTGGGGTCCTGACACTGAGCCAGGCTCTTCCAGTTTCCTTCCTTTTTGCTCTAACTGGAACTCAGCTGGACTTGATTGTTCTTCCAAAGCCCTGGTTTTGATTGTGCCCAACCATGGGGTTATATGCTGCCCCATCTATCTTGACCAAAAGATCGGGCCTCCAGGGCAGTGCCCACCTTTCTGGGTCTTTCCATGTACATGCAACCATTGGCTGGCACCAGAACTGGATCTAATCATTTTTCCAGCTCCAGGCCAGGCAGCCCCTGTCCCTTTATATCCCCCAAGACCTCCCATCCCTGTCAATGATGCTCCCACAGCCTTTCTGTCCAACTGAGCAGCACCAGAGACGCAGGAGCCCCCTGGAGAGTGCTGGCCTCCTCTGCTTCTTCTGCTCCACGGTGCTCACCCGCAGGGCATGGGCTGAGACTGTCTTTCTCTGCGGCCAGGAACAATCCCGCTGGCTTTTTCTAAGCAGGTCACCTTTGGTGGGTGTGTAAATCTACTTTTCTACTTGTCAGAGTGACATTTTCATGATGCCCAAAGTTATTAAGTGGCATCTTAGGGCACCCACTTTTTAACCAAAGTGGAGTAGGCTGGAAAATGTCAATAGTGATAATGTACAGTTATGTCCCCAATACCTTTTTGATTGAACACATGATGGTAACAGTGCAAACAGCAGAGTCCCTTGCTGGGAATTTCCAGTTAAAGAATTTGTTCAGATTTATAGGTTTTAACTATAAACCCTTAGTGTCTTAAATAAAATACTGGCTGCCACACTCTTCCAATTGACTCTGGAATGTCAAAGACTGGATCTGAGATGTTCTGGCTGCTTCTATGGCCCCCAGCTGTGGGCTCAACGAGTCTGGACTCCAGGGCTCAGACTGCCTCCCCTTCCCATCAGTCAGAGAGATGGAAGGATTTTGTGCTGCTCTATGGTGAGACCACCATGCTGCTCCCGCCACCCCAAGAAGGAAGACCTGTCCTGATATCTGTATAGACCAAAGTTGGGGGAGAGGGAGGAAGAAAGGAAAGACCTGGTGAAGTAAGCACTTTGGTCATGGGCCCCCCACATTCACATCTAGACTACAGGCTAGACTTTATTCCAGAGACTGAAAGATGGTAGATTAATGCCCACCCAATACTGTTGTATGCCACTTTATTGAGACCCTTCTCTGGGGTCTAGCAGCTTGTGTTCTTCAAGGAAACTCCATCTCTGCCTTGGGCAGAGATTTCATCCAGGCATGGTTGTTGGGAGGACTCTGTCCAACAGTGTGGAGTGCCCACAGGCAGCCAGGGCAGGCCGACTCATGCCTCTTCTCTTGCACCTTCTTGGCTGCTGGCCACCCTTAGCTAAAGGCTTCCTCTCCATCAGTGTAAACACCTCTCATCAGCCCTGGGGCTGAGGGCGTTGAAGAAGTTCTAGCAGCCCAGACAGGTGTGGGCCCTGTCCTCAGGGAGCTTACAGTCTAATGAGAGTCAGGCATACAAAAGAAGACTTCATTGCAGATTTTTGTTTATCTAAAAATCATAATCTTGACTGGATGTTTAGGTGGATCTTACCTTTGTGGGGCTTAGTGACTGGAAAGGATGTGGGGGACCTTCTGGGATGTTGTTGAGGGCAGAGATTGGTTTCTTGACCTTGGTGGTTATATGGGTATGCTGAGTTTTGTAACGTTCATTGAGATTATGCTTTGTGACTGTTCCTGTAGGAGATGAAGCTTTGATTAAAAGTCAAATAGTTAACTAAAAAGTTAATTAATTACAATCATGGCAAGTACTGTGAGGGCAGAGAGGGCAGGGTATAGAAGTGCAACTTACCAGGATGTGAAGAGCCCCTTCTGAGGAGTGGACATTCATAGGAGTTTTCAGAGACAAGGGTGTAGTTATCTAAGATTAGAGGGGAGAGGAGGGTACCTTCAGGCAAACGAGCAGCACATGCAAAAGCCCTGAGGTAAACAGGAGTGCCTGTTGCAGCCTGGTGGGACAGGAATGCCTGTGTGGACACTGTAGAGAAAGGGGTGCCATGCGAGGTGGGGCTGAGGTAGCCATGAGGGCAGCCCTGGAGAGACTGCTCTCCCTATGCTGGGGGCAGTGGGGAGTCATTGAATCAGGGTGCAAGTGGCTGAGAGATTTCTGTTCTAGTTTGTGTTCTATTGGGAGCCCTCAGGCTCCTGTGTGGAGGGCAGGCTGGGGGTGCCTAGAGCTGAGTCAGGATGTTCAGTACAGGGGTTGGCCATTCTTCTTCCTGGGGGAGGGAGGGCAGCCTGAATGAGTTCTTGGGGTCCCCTTCCTGGAGCATCTCCCAAAGAGCCCAGTAATTCTATTCTACTTCCAGAAACTTACCCTAATGTAAATTTGAACCCTCCAAAGCTTCATTTACAAGAGTGTTTGTCTTAGTTTTCCAAACCTACTGTAACAAATTTCCACAAGCTTAGTGGCTTAAGACACAGATGTATTACCTTGTAGTTCGGGAGGTGAGAAATCTGAACTGCTCCCCACTGGGCTACAACCAGGAGGCTCTACGGAAAAATTCATTTCCTTACCTTTTCCAGCTTTCAGAAGCTGCCTGCATTCATGGCTTGGGGTCTCCTTTGCTATTTTCAAAATCAGCGGTAGCACCTTCAGCACCCTGTCTTCTTTTCTCTCTTCCTCTTCCCTTCTTGCCCTCCTCTCCTCTCTCTCTTTCCTCATCTTCTTCCCTCTTCCCTCCTGAATCCATCTTTCTCTTAAAGATTCCATGGTTATGTTGAGACCACATGGAGAATCCAGATAATTCCACATCTCCATAGCCTTAGAGTAATTCATTACTTTAGTTAACTTAATCTGCAAAGTCCCTTTTCGCCACATAACTATATTCATAGATTCTGGAGATTAGGACAAAGATCCACATCTATTTTGGAGAGGAGGGCATTGCTTTATCCACTACAATAGTCATCACACTGTGGCTGCAATGGTGGAAGGTTTAGACTACCAGTAAACTCCAGACAAGAAAATGGCTAAGTTCCCTTTCCCTCCTCTTCACCTCTGCCAACATTGAGATGTTTATGAAGAACTTCTTATAGCACAGACCCTACGAATGCTGTAGTATTTAGTAGAAAACTGCAAATTTGAAGAAAGTTTTTTGCTTTGTATACCATGTATATAAAAAAAAAGATGAGCAATTATGAGCACATGGATATGCAAAGGAATAATTGTTCCCATTTGTCATATACCGAGTAGTTGAATCATATACACTTATTTGTTAGTTCCTTACTCTCTGCATGTCTCTGGGTTTTTTTTTAAAGATTTATTTATTTATGCATATAAGAACTGGGGACAGTTCAGAGGTGTGAAGTGTGCAAGGATTCACCAGAAACACAGTGAGGAGCAGAGTAGGCAGACTGACGGAAATCCACTGCCTAAGGTGACAGTGGATGATTGAGGAGAGGTCTGCCGTGCTATGTGGGTCAGCTCCCTGGCTGGGGAGCGAACTCCTGCTACAGTGGCTGTGGACAGCTTCCTAATGCTGCACTTTAACCCCTTGTGCCACAAGGGAGAGCTTGTGTCCCTGTTTTTTTTGTTTGTTTATTTTGTTTTTTTTTTTTTTTTTAATAATAGACATATTGATTTTGTTTTAAATGTATTAGCATTGGCAAGCCTGGAGTGGGCAGAAATTGGAAAGAACTGAGATGGGGTTCTGAAGTCTCTGGGCCCAAAGCATAGATGGTTGACCCAGTGAATCTATAGCTCCCAACTCCCCACTCATTTATTATGGTCATGGAGCAGGCATCTGTCACTGTGTAGGTGTCAGGCTTTCGGTGATAGATGGCAGACATTGTTGGACTTGCTTCCCTACTGTAGACAAAGATGTTCCCTAGCTGTGATGGTTAATTGCTACTGAAAGCTGTGGTGTTTCTCTGGGTGTCACCTAAGACTCAGCACTGAGAGTACCCAATGACAGACTATATCCCCTAGCATGTAAGACCTCCCTTCGAGACTTCCAGGAGGATGGCTGCTCAGTGTACACCAATGGACATCTTTAGAACTCTGCATCTCTAGTGTGTGACATGTTGATTCCATCCATGCGCATTTCATACGTAGTAAAGCTGTATATTGTTAACCCACAAAGTCTCTTGATTTGTAAGAGAAATGAGAACATGTCTCTTCTTGGTTTAAAATTAGTAGAGTTTTCTGAAGTCTTTAATTCATTATTCTGATAAAAGTCTTAGTCACCTTGCTAAGGCACCAAGGTACCAGCAAACACGTTCATTCACACATCTTGGGTGTTGTAAGGTTCAGGCCAAACACCAGCCAAACACAGCACACGGAAGGAACAGTTGCCCCAGGCAGAAGTAGGTATTCGGGAGTGATCACTTCATGACTTGTTAGTCACACCTGTTCGTCACCACCGGTTAACGCAAGGCTGGGCAGAAAAATAAGTTCCAGATCCTTCTCAAAATTTCCATCTGGCCATTTCTCCCCCTACCTAGGTCTATAAAAACCCGCTTTACCCTAACCTCCGTGCAACTTCTCTGACCTCAGCTCTCTGGGGTCAGTGAACCTTGCCTGGGAGCACAGAAGTAAACCTACTTTTGGTTTTACTTGCCTCGCTATCTCTCCACATCCTCCCTACCGTGCCGAACAGTTCAGGTGTCATCTAAAATCCCCATGATTTTCGAAAAGTACGCTTTCTACACATCAGATGTGGTCTGGTATTCATTATCATTTTGAACAACTTTTTCTTGTAGGACTAGATCTACAAAATTATGTTTTACTTTTGTTCTTGTGCAGTGTCTATAAGGTTACAGTTTTGATCATTTTCTTCATGTCGGATTTTAACATATCACCAATTTCATTGTCAAAAAGTGGTTCTGGGAGAAGTGGGCAAGCTGTGGGGTCTTTCATCTTGCCTGTTCAAGTCAGCTGCGGGCAGGAAAGTTAGGAGTTGCTGACAGGTGACCAGCTCAGGTAGTAGGAGATGCAGAATAAGATGACAGATCATGCGAATTTCCTTGGAAAATCTTTGGCGACATTTCCTGGAAACATGTAAATATAGGAGTAAATGGCTTATTAATTACGAGCCTCTCACCTTGGTAATTAAGCAATAAAGGCCCATCAGGCAGTGCATTTGTGGGTGATTAGAACTGTGTTTGGTGGAGTCAGAAACTTGCAGCTGAAGATTAAGTGGTTTTCACCACCTGAGAGATGCATTAATCACCTGGAGCTCCCCTACCTGGTGGATTTGGTTGCTTATTTGCAGTGGCATTTGCACATTAAAGTGAGGAATGTCTGTACATGCAGAGAGCAAATGCTGTAGTCAAGGGTAGTGACTCAAGAGGACAGGCACAGTTTCCAGGTGTTCTCTCCTGATGCAGTAGACCATCTGCCCCAGGCTCACCTCTGTATACCTCTGTGCTACTATTGGGGAGGCCCAGATGGAAGAGCCTGAGCACTGATTGATACACGCTGTGTATCCTGCCAGGTAGGTGTAAGCGAGCCTTCCCAAGGATGGAGAAGGCAACGTGGAGTAGGAGATGTGGAGAGGTTTTGGTGACAGGCAGCTCTGAATTTAGACACAGTTGATCCTTGAACAACAGGAAGGTTGGGGCAGCCAACAGGTATGCACAAGTACTATTTATAGTCTGTGCTTGGTGTTTGAATCCACGCAGGTGGGACCCGGGGCTAGAGGAAATCCACATGTGACTGGCCGCACAGGTCAAACCTGCCCTGACCAAGGGTCAGATATACTAGCACCCGCCCTTCCTGTGACATGCCAGGCAGGTCACTTAATCCTACTGCTGATCCTCCTTGTCCTCTCCTAGGCCTGGGCATATTAATTCATGATAGCAGCGATTGCTCTGGACAGCAGCAAGCTCAGCGCATCTGTGGCATCCAGCAGTGAGCATAGCTGGCTCATGTGTGTCCTGGGTGATTCAGTTGAGTGTGTGGACATGTCTGATGGCTGACCTAGGTGGAGGACGCTGGCTGCCTCTGTGTTTGATGCAGCCCCATCTCCCTCTCACATGAGCAGCAAGCCAGTCAGGGCTTCATCTCTAGGTGAGGACAGAGGTATACAGGGTGAGCGGAGTGCGCAGGGTCTCTGGAAACTAGTGTCAGAAGTGGCACACCATCTCGTATGCCTTATTCTATCTGCCCGAGCAAGTCGCAAGGCCAAGGCCAAAGGTCGTTTCACTGCTTCAGTGGAAAACATTGGAAAGCTACTTGGCAAAGGACTCAGTGAAAGGCTGAAATTTTTGAACCAATAATATACCCTACCACATAATTCTTTTATCTAATTTTTATTTAGGGGAAGGAGTTTGTTCTGTAAGCTTCTTACTCTGCTAGGTGCTGGATGTAGAGCTCTGAACAAGACACCTTTCTGCAATCTAGAGCCTACTCAGGGTGTCAGTCGTTGAGCCATAATCATTTAGATGCCCATGACTCAGCTAAAGGCAGCTGTCAAAAATATTACAGAGAGGAAGCAAAAGATGCTCATAGGAGCTCTAAGCTGTCATTTTTGACTATAAACTTAACACGTAGAAGGCCCATCTTACCGCTAGGTACAACTGTACAGTGCACGCATTGCATGAAACTCCCAGCTGGGGTGGGGCTGCATGTTCACCTAGCTCCCCATGTTGGCATGGAGCTGGAAGGGAGCCTTGCAGTAAAGGGACCTCCCCATCCCCAGGCATCTGGGATGTCTGAGTCCTAGTGTTCTGCTGAACTGGTCATCTTGTGCCAGACCGTCCCATGAGACTGTGAGTAGCCATCAGGCTCACTCAGAGCCAACTGTTCAAGTGTGGAAGGACATTGGGAGGCCTGAAGAGCGCTACTGGATCTACCTCTCTGAGTACTCCAAGGGATTACGATAGGGAAAGAGGTGCATGGAAAGGAACAGGCAGAAGTGGGTTGTAGATAAGCTTCAGGCTGAGGCATTTGACTGAGGTTCATGGGATCACATAATCCTAGGTGATTCCTTCAGGGCCTGCCAAAGGCATTGTTGTCCCCCAACTGACCTCTGACTTTTATCATTGTATGACTTTATTTAGAAACTATTTATTGAGCAGGGCAGATGAACAAGACAGGGCATAGAGCTGTCCCTGCCCTCAAGTGGTGTGCGGTGTGTGGAGAGGCCTTGGCCATTGGCAGTCCTGTGGATTACCTGTCCTTCATAATTGGGTGTCATGTGTCTGAGGCTCAGTTTCCTCATCTCTGAGTTGCAATAATAATAGACTCACCCTAAGGCAGGGGTTTGACATGCTACGCTAGCTTCTATTAGTAGGTCTTTGGAATAGAAACCTGTGAGGAAGGGTATGCCTGTTCAGGCCAAGCTTCCTAGAGCACTTAGGGTGATGCAGGCATGTAGTAAGAGCGAAATTGTTATTCCAGATGATTCAAGGACTTAAAGGAGCCTGGGTTTAGCAGCTGAGAGAGCTCTCTGTGGGCCAGGTGAGGCATCTTTGACCCTGAGTCCCAGTCGCAACACCTGGACTTCAGATTATGCAGTTTGTTTGAGTTCTGGCTTTCGGCTTTTATTTGAGGTCCGACCCAGAGGGGCCCAGAAGAAATTGGATATATTTTTATGATGGTTCTTAGTGGAGACTGGCTATCAATCATATGTCAAGATACTGTTTTGAAAGCAAGTAGGTTATAGGTGGACTTTGGAGACCTAACTCCACTTACAAAGTGAGCAGCAGTAAACACATCACTTATTCTCTCTGCTTCTCGATTTTCTCACCTGTAAAGTGAAGGATAAGAATACCAACCTCAGAGGGCTGTGCTGGGATTTAGTGAAATCATAGACGTGAATGTGCCTACTGGTGCTCAGTGGGCCCTTAGTGAGTGGAAGTTCCTACCTTAATGTCTTTGGGTGTTTGATGGAAGGTGTTGAATTGACTATTTAAGCGATTTTGCTGCATCGATACTAATTAAGACAATCACAATAATGAAACCAGGTACCATGTATCAACGCCACACTATAGGCCACCAGAAAAATATATCACCACTGTAAAGCAGGCCGGGTGTTCAATAAATACTTCGCAACTGATTAATCATCCCCTACATCTGTGCAGTACTTCAGAGTTAATGAAGCGGCTTCTCTCTGGTTGGTGTAGTAAATGTTCGCAGCAGATAGGTGAGGTTGGCATTAACTCATTGGACAAAGGTCTCTCAGGAACCTGAGGAATACTGGAGCCTTGGGGGAGGCAAAGCTTACACTCAGAAACAGCTTTGTGCTGTGACAGAAGAAAGGGTACAGTGGAGGGGTACATCAGAAAGTGTCCAGGAGGACACTGAACCTTGAAATATAAGTAGACATTTAACAGGTGAGGACGACTGTAGTTAAGCTAGACTAGGCTGCAGTAGCTGAGAGAGCTTGACATGGGATGGCTCAGTATAGTTGATGTGTGTGCTTTTTTAAAATAAGAGGATAATGTCTGGAGTATTTTAGATTTATAGAAAAGTTGCAAGAATGGGATAGAATGTTTCCAACTGTTCTTGGCCAGTTACTTCTAATCTTCAAGTTTTACATGTCTATGGTCTATTGATTAAAACTAACACATTAACATTGGTAGGTTACTATGAAGGAAATCCCAGGTTTTATCTGGATTTCACCTTTTCTCCCACTAATATGCCTTCTCAGTTCCAGGAGCCAAACTGGGATGCCACACTGCATGGAGGGGAACTTACTTTCTGCTCATTCTGGGCAAGTGGGCAGAATGAACAATTCTTCCACTCAGTTACTCAGGGACCTGGGTGGACAGCAGACCACAGAGGCTCACCACATGGCCTCGCTAGCGTGTCCCTGTCACCCCCGGTCCCTGCAAGCCATGAGAGGGCATGGAGGGCTGTGGCTGGCATTCGAAGGTTCAGGGAAGTCCCACCCATCGTTCTGTTCTTTCACTGGTGAAAGCTGGTCTTGAGGGTTTGTGCCTTCTGCTCAATTTTGCTGTGAACCTAAAACTACTCTCAAAAGAAAAAAAAAAAAAAAGAAAGAAAGAAAGAAAGAAAAGAAAAGAAACTGGGCTTGAGTTAACCATAGTCCTAACAGGAGTGGAAATGTATTCTCCAACCTGGTAGCTTCTGTCCAGCTATAGCGCTGGACATGGGAGGGTGATGTGAGAGCCAGCTAGTTGTCTATGCCACAGGAGGATAGAGAGTGAATGTGAAGCCAAAGAAATGGCCATAATAAAAGCAGAGAGAGGACAAGTGCCGTCGCTGCCTCTTTATAGGCAGGGAGGTGACAGGGTTCCCCTGCGGGGCACAGCTGTTGAGCAGTGCCTCGTGGGGGAGGGGTCTTCAACATTGAGTGTCTTGGCACTCAAGCCACCCTCTGCCAGCCTTCTGACTGGCAGGCTGATAGGCCAGATGAGCCGAAGAGATGTGTTTCCATCTCTCCCATCTCAATAAGGGCATTTTATCTGAAGTTTTGCAACTGTTTGATATAGGATAAGGCTTTTCTCCAAATTCCTTCATTCTCTCTGAAAAGAGCAAGTGATGAGAGGGGCCCTCTAAGGACCCCAATTTGATTCGCTGCTCCCACAAGGCTGCAGGCTGCAATGTGCCCAGAGGCTTAGTCACAGCTGGGCATGACAGGGACGGGATGCATTAGCGACGGCGTGTCTGCCTGTCATCGCTCATGTGAGGCCAGTGTCTGTGTGTCTCTGGCTGGCTGGCATATAATTGCTACCCGTGCTGACAGTGACAAATGGTGGTGTGGAGAGTAGACGCCTCTGAGCAATGGGATGGGCTTGTGCACCGCCACTGACAAAAACAGGCCCTGTCAGAAAGTAACGGGGATTGCTGCTCAGTTTGAGATCGCCCAGGCCCAGGGAGAGACCTAGAGCTGCCTCAGGAGCTGGTGTCTGGGTCTTCTGGCACACGAAGGCCAGCAGAGGGATGCTGCAGGCACTGGCGGGTTCAGGCCTCGCTGTGCATCCCCGGGCCCTAGGGCACGCATACACACAGCAGGGTACCTCTGGGTGGTCATCAGAATGGAAGCGGCTTATTGGACTTCTCCCTTTATTGTTTGCTTATTTCCCCTTATTTTAGAAATAATCCACCTCCCTTGGGGGAAATTCAGGCAATTTGGGGGAAGGAAAGGAGAAAGCCACATGGGCCCGGAATGCTCCTAGCCATTCCTAGCCACTTTGGGATTGTTCTGTGTCTGTTACCTTATGTGAGAGAGGGAATGGCTGGCTGCTGCAATCTAGCCAAGCTACGCTTGGTAGGCACCTTGCACTTAGGGTGACCTTGTGGCTTCATTTTCGCCAGTGGTAGGTGGGCAGCAGCAAGTGCTGTCACTTCAATACAGCCCTTAAAATGCCCCCCAACCCCCACTGCTGTTCCCGCTTCTGATGATCAGTTGCAGAGGACCTGTGGAGATCTGGGGTACCTGAGGAAGAGTGGGGCTGTTCGATGACCAGGAAGGCAGGGCCTCCCTGAAGACCTGCATCTGACTATGATGGGAGAAAACCATAGTCTTTGCGTCGCATCCCCGAGGCCACAGATGTCAGTCTGTGGGGAATAGATCATCTTCCCAACACAAGTTCTTGTGTAGCTGTGCACAGCCCCATGTGTGCAGTCACATCTTTAATTTCGTTTTTTTTTTTGCAAACTGCTCTGATATCTAAAAATAGTGTGAACATCTATCCTTGATGAAAGTATCTCTACCAACCACTTGAACATCAGCAGATTATTCCATTACAGACACTTCTCAACAACGGATGGGGTTATATGCCAGTAAACCCATTGTAAATTGAAAATGTCATAAGCTGAAAATGCATTTAATACACCTAACCTACCAAACGACCTAGCTTATCTTTGCCTACCTTCGACGTGCTCAGAACACTTACAGTTACCTAAAATTGGGCTATGATCTTGCGTTTCATCTCCAGAGTAATTGCCTTCCTCCTTTCCTTCGCTCCAGAATCAGGAGACACGATGGGCATTTTGTAGACATGATGGGATGTGAAAACACAATGTCCAGCAATCGCTGGCAACACAATAAACTTTAGAGGATGTTGTTTACCCTCCTGCTTACATAGCTGACTGGGCACTGGGGCTCACTGCTTCTGCCCGCGTAATGAGCACCTGTCTCACTGCACACCACTACCCCAGTGCAACAGCAAAACTCAAGTCCAGTTTCTGCTGAATGGATGTTCCCTTTGGCATCACCCTAAAGTCCAGCCATAACCGGTCAGGGATCATTTGTGCATGTAGGGACCATGATGTGATGACTTCCCTATTCCTGGACACTTCTGAGGCTTCCAGTTTTTTGTTTTTTTTTTTTTTAGTTTTATCAGCACTTCTACTAGGGACAGCTGGTTGGGTGCATGGCTTGGTACATGGCTCCATCCATTTCCTTAGGACATACTCCTGGAAACTGAATTGCTTGACTGCATTTCAGTGGTTTTTGTCCATCACAGGAATGTCTTCTTAGAAAAGAGGCACTGATTTATAATTCATCAGGAATATATAAGAGATTTAATTTCCCCAAACCATCAACCACTTGAATACTTAGCTGGTATGTGGAAAATGCTAGCTCCTTTTAATGTGTCGTTCTTTGCTTATTGATAATGTTGAGCAACTTTTTCATGGCTGTTGAACCTTGTATTACCAGTTGCCGCGTCTTTGTGCCTTTTTTCTAGTGGGAACTTATGTTTTCCTCAATGTATTGTTAGAGCCCTTTGCATTTTAAGGTAACCGATCACTGATATGTTTTTCAGGTTAACTTAGTTTTCAACGTATTTATGTTCTTTCTGTTCCTTTCTAGAGAAGTTTTGTCCTTTCAGTCTTTTCTCTTTGCTGCTAGCATTCATTATACTTTTTGGAGCCAATACCAGATGATGAAAGTAGTCTCTAAATTTTCTTCTAATTTTTATGGTTTTTGTATTGGCATGAAAAACTTTACTTTTTCTAGAATGGGTAGCCACAGAGAGGTGATGTAGTCTTCTGGTTTTAATTTGCTTTAAAGGCCAGAAAGGGAAATGGCACTAGAAGTCCAGTAGCACTGGAGGAGGGAGTGGAGCCCTGAGGGCTGGTGGGAGGGGCGAGGCCTGGTGATGAGGTGGGTTGAGTCAGGAGGCAGTGTGCTCCTGAGGGCCTGCTGGACGTCCAGACATGCTGGTGGGGAGCACAGGTGTGAACCCTATGTAGCCAAAATAGACTCACCACTTCCTGAATACTAATAACCATTATAGCTTTATTCATAGTAGCCCCCAACTGGAAATGACCCCAATAAGCAGGAAAAACAGATTGAGCCATCATGTCCATACAATGGAATATTGCATAATATTAGAAAGGAATAAACTATGGGCATATTCAGTAATGTGGATTAATCTCACAACCTTTATATTGAATAAACAAAGTTTATAAGAAAAAGAATGCATGGTATATGCTTCCATTTATATGAAATCTAAAAACAGGCAAAGATATTCTAGTGCTGGTTACCAGAAGGTGTGGAATTATCTGGGATGGAGGATGAAAGTAATTCTGGGATGGTGGGAAAAATGTCCTCTCTATCAGCTTGGGTGGCAGTTATGTGGATCTATAGATATACAGAAATTCATCCTACAGCACATGTAAGACTTATATTTTACCAAATGCAAATTATAGCTCAAAAGTAAAAAACCATAAGGGTTAAAAATGGGTAACCTCATTTTACGGATAGAGCAAATCAAATCACTGAAGTCCACAGCAGTGATTTGATTTGCTCTGAGTTGCTGCTTCAGCACTGGGCTGCCTGACTTCAAGGCTGGAGCCCAGATGGAATCATGACTTCTGCTGTCAGCTGTGCAGCAACATACCAGGACCCGGTTCCCAAGAGGGCACCAGGAGGGGCCACAGTTGGTAGCTTCATTGCAGTCCATGAGGCTGCAGTTCTAATAACATCTGGCATATTAAATGGCGAAACTGAGGCAGGAAGCACACCTGTCAGCGGGAGCTGGAAGTACATACCTGCCAGGTTTCAGGAGCACAGCTCTCCTGCTCCCCCTGCTCCCAGGGCACACCTGCCTCATCCAAGACAGGCCCTGGATAACATGTGGAGTTCAGCATTCTAATCCCAGTCCCCGAGTCCATGAGAGACAAGTCTTGGCAAGAAAAAAGCAGAACATATCGTTCCAGAACTGGAGACACTATCCTAGGATCTAAATATACTCTGGAAGAACTACACACCTGGCTTCACGGGCTTGCACCTGTGGGATCATCCTGCCAATTTTTGTCTTAAGATGCCTCCTTGCCACCGTGGAACACTGATTGTCACAGGAAGACAGCCTTGCTGGTCTGAAGTGCTCACCAAGGACACCTTCCCGCCATCTGCAGGGGTCCTGATTTGGCCCCAGCCCAGCCCCAGCCCTCTGCAGTGGTTGGGAACCCAGGCGGTGACTGCAGGCTTGTTTTTCTTCTTGAGTTTGCAGAGGAGGCTGATAACCTCCTCACAGAACTCTCTAAGGAAACTAGCACACACATTTACTGATTCAAGAGCGGTTCATCTCTAAGGTTATATTTTTGAGGAAGAAAAAGCAATTGTTACAGTCCTTAAGTGAAGGCACAGGCAGACCTCATTTAGAGGCGATTGCTGCATCCTGGTGACCAGCAGCATTTGCTGCCAGCCATGGGTTAACCACAGGGCGCCGGTGCCAACTCCAAAGGCTCCCAGACCTTTCTGTCCCCGGAGGAAATTGCCCACAATCGTGGAGAGTCGTTATAAAAAGAGGCTGGAGTGGGTGGGGTGGCTCCCACTGAGAAGGAGCCACAAAGAAGCTTTCACTGAAGCCCCTGGGGGGTACAGTTGGACGCCTAGAAGCACACCTGGGAGAGGATGTCTAAAATGTGGGGTGCTGGTCTCTGCCTTCCAGAAGCTGACATTCTGTGGGGGACACAGCATATCCACTCTGGCTCACAAGGTGCACCTGGAACAGTAGGTACCTACCATGTGGTCCTGGCTACGTGCATATGGCATGCTCCGTGTGTTGTCTGCATAGATGGAGTGGGTGCTTGATTATGGCAGTCTGCCCCATGCCCAGCACAACAGGAGAAAGCGCTAAAGGTGACTTAAGTCATAACATGGGGAGGGTGCTACTATCATCTAAAGGCCAGGTTGAAATACCCAACAAGGTATAAGATGACACCCCACCCCGCCCCACCCCGACACACACACACACAAGGACATACCTAGCCCAAAATGTCAATGGAACTGAGATTGAGAAGCCCTGCTGGAGCAGAAAGTATCCCCTGCTCCAGCCATGAGGAAGCCAGGAGAGAATGAAGGCCCAACCTCTCCATCTTCCTGTCCTCTATCGTGCTCACACGTCCAGTGGACCAAACCCAGCCAGAAGCCAGAGACAAGAGAGCCCAGTGGGGCGGTCTAGACATTAACCTCCCAAACGCTGGTTGTTATGGTAACATCCACTACAAGGTAAAAGTGTCACCGTTCTAAGGCAAGGGGATGAGAGTCAGTACATAGCTTCAGGTGAGCTGTAGTCCTCCAGGTGGTCTTCCTCAGAGAACAGGACAGATGTGTGATGTCTTCGTGCTCCCTCTTTTCTGATTTAATGTTTGTTGTCAGAATGAGTGCAGGCCTTGAGGCTGGACTCTTTCTCTGGTTTGGGGAAAGAAAGACCATATAGGATGCAGGAACCAGACTTACTGCTGAAATGTCTCATGTGGATTTTCATACGGTTCAAAAACGTCTCACCTCCTACCTGGCATAGATGAGAAAGTAAGAATTAAGGAATTGCAACATTTTTCTAGCACAATGAACTTTAAAAATGGAATCGCTGTGCAAAGCAATGACTGATATTTCAGTAAACAGGCTAAGTACAATTGCATTATGGTTATTTCAGCTTTGACATTTCTTTGCATTTAGAATAGTAGCAGCAGGGATGTTTGGAGACCAAATTGTTCTCTCTTCTCAGAACCCAGTTTCTTCCAGCCATGGGTCAAACAACATCTGGGGAAGGGGCTTTAACCTCAGGCCATGCCCTCCAGCCTTGAAGTAGCACTCTATGCTCTTCTGGTCACCTGTCACTCTCCTTTATTGATAGCTGCTTGCCTTTGCACACCACAAGGCAGAAATAAGATTATATGACAAGCCTATTAAGTGGACTTATTAAAAATGAAAGATGACTCGTGATAAGGAAACAGACCTGTTCAGCAGACACTCTGTTAGTGCTTTATATAAGTTACCTCTGTTGCCAAAAACAGAACTTTCTCTCACTATCCTCACTTCTCTACAGCTGTGCCTTCCATGTCCACACAAAGAAAGATGAATACAAAATTCAGGTAAGTTGCTGCTTGTTAGGGGACTTATATGGTGTGGAGTTCCTGGACACATTACATCTCAAAACAGGCAATGTTGACATTGAATATTAAGCCCCTCTCAAAGGGTAGAATGTTGTAAAACATATGGGTTAAGTCTCTTTCCATACCACAACAGTTTTCCCAGGCCCTAGCTTTCTATCCCATCAGCATAGGAACTCACAACTCAGGATAAGCACTAAGGACGTGATGAGGACAGTGTAAGAATTGCACAAGCACAGAGCCCCTTTGTCCTCACTGGGAGCTGTTTTCCCATGGAGTTTTCCCTCAAAGCTCATGTGACCTTGATCAGATCCTCCCATTACACTTTATAAACCACCATCTTGTACACAATGTTCCCAACTTCTGCGTGGAGTCTTGGGAGCTAACCCTCACGTTGACATGGACTCCAAGGAGCCTTTTCCTAGCCAGCTTGGCTTTGATCAGCCACAAACTGGCACTTGACAAGCAACCACAAAGGGTATTGCTGGGTGGTGGCAGATACCAGGTGCCCTGAGAAAGAGTCGCTCCCGCCACGTCATGACAAGGATGACAGTTCATTCATGACAGTGAGGTAGGTCACTCCCACCAAGTAATGATCAGGATGATAGTAAATTAATGACAGTGAGGTTATGACAGTGAGGTGGGCCTGACAGTAGTGGACACCAGCTCCACCTTGGAATTCACTGAATCTGTGAATGATTAACCATGACTACCTGGAGTTGGCCTTCTGGCCTGCAGTCTCAGGAGCTACAGAATGGATCCCAACCCCTTCCAGTTATATCCTGTGATTCCTTATCTCTCTTTATGGGGTTGTCATGAAAAACAGTGAGAATGATAATCAACTTTCAATTAAACACACACTTCATGGAACTGAAAGGATATTTGAGTCTAAATTGTTGAACATGTTGGCCATGGTTAAGGTCATGTAGGTTAGACAAATGACTATCCCAGTCTTTCTGAATACTCTTATCTCGGCATTCCAAGGTCAGAACTAGTCTGGGTGGTTTTAACCAGGTTGAGGGAGCAGATATTTTTACTTCTTCAACATGACAACATGACCATTTTCTTTGTACAACTTTTTAAAAAACAAGCAAATTAATACCACCAAAAGTTGCTGCTAACAATGCCCCTCCTGTGCCCTAGTCATTGAGTGCCTGGACTGATTCCTCTTCCAGGAAATAGTTTGGCTCAATGTCTGATCTCTGGCAGCAGATTGTTTGGAACTGACTGCCCTAGGGTGATTGGTATAGTAGGAGGTGGAGTTGGAGTTTTGCATGGTGGAGACAGAGCTCTAGGGAATAATGTATCCCTGCCTCCTCTCCCTATGAACTGGTAAACTGTTTCACTAATAAAGGGATACTCTCTGCAAAGCCAGATAACAGCCTAGGAGCCATTCTACACTCAACAGTGAAACAATGTTGGGGTGTTGCATGGAGAACAGGAACTATCTACTTTTGCACTGCTGCATGTCCAGAGGGAAGCATGTGAACTGATTGATAGATACTGACTCTCAATACATAGCTCAATAAATTAATAATCAATGAATTCATGAGTCTGGGGTGGAAACTCAAAACAAATCTTGGAAGCTGAACTATACACTTTCCCATGGAGGGCCGAGCTTCTAACCCCGACTTTCCTTCACTTTGTCTCACTGGAAGGCCACCCATGTTGACGAGATGCAAGTCTCTCCTTATTGGGAAAAGTGTGTAGCAGAGCACAAGTGCAGGGGAGAGATGCATTCCTTCTCATTGCCACCCGTGGGGTCTCAAGCCCTGGCAGGAGGTGGTCTGTCCAAAGGAAGACATGCCACGAGATGCGGTGCCCTCATGCACCTTGAATCTGGCTCTTTCTGGGCATCAGCAGCTGCTTTCCCGTTACCAAATTAGGAGTGATTGATTTAACAATAATGGTTCTGAAAGTACTGTGACGTGCCATGTATTTGGTAGCCAACAGCCAAAGTGCTCTATCTTCATAGAAACTACTTAGGGAGCAGGTCTCCATTCTGTCTGCAGCTCCCAGGGAGAAAAATCCTTGGTTCTGACCTTTTCCATTTAAGATGGAAGGCATTGTGAGAGTACTTCTTGTCGCCGACCTTCAATTTCCTCATCTGTAACAGACAACTAACATGCAACACTCAACTAAAGTCATTGTAATGAGACTTGAATATCAAATAAATAAAAAAATCTGGCAATGCAAAGATATTTTGGATACAGAAAAGCAGCATTTGCACCACCGACATCTACATCCCACATTATTTTAAGGAAGTAGCTTAGCTGATAGTCTTGGCCTTCGTGTCTCTAATGGGAGGAGATGAGAATCACTATCCTCCCTTGTCTCACAGGCTTCTTGTAAGATTTAAGGAGGTTTTAAGTCACTTAGGAGGAGTTGAAGAAATTCAGCTGCACATTCAGCGGCAGACTCTCTTAGACTTGCTTTCAGCTGCGGGAGAGGACAGTATGCCTCGGGCAACGTGAGGGGCTGATTTGACAATTGGGGTCTATTGCTTAGGGCTCCGCTTAGAGAGAGGAAGAATATATAACTGACCCAGATGAAGAAACCTTGTGACAAGATGATTTCTGTGAGCTGAGCTGGCAGGCCTCTGCCTGGGAGGATGGTATGAATAAAGTGGAGAGAAGAATTTCCAATGAGACTTTGCCATTTTACAGATATGTGACACGAGAGAACTACATCACATCTCCCAGCCTCAGTTTATCATCTTCTCTCCTTCTAGCTTCTGCTTAAATGGCACCTTCTGAGAGAATTTTTTAAATATGCTTTATTGTGGCAATAGTACGCATCACTGGCTTATACAGCAAACCTTTGTTCCTTGCTCACATTCACTGTGGAGCTGGGCCTGCTGGTGTGTAACTGCACTCCATGGGTTTCTTCATTCTAGGACACAGGTGGAAGGACCTCACCTGACTGCATCCTAATCTTCCTATTGGACATTGTACGTGTCATGTTTGCTCCCATTCCATTGACGAAGATAAGTCACATG
Source organism: Condylura cristata (assembly GCF_000260355.1). Classification (NCBI taxonomy): domain Eukaryota; kingdom Metazoa; phylum Chordata; class Mammalia; order Eulipotyphla; family Talpidae; genus Condylura; species Condylura cristata. The sequence goes on along the minus strand of NW_004567123.1, from coordinate 26,593,516 downwards.
ACAGGCCTAATGTCTCCAGGCAGGGAAGGAGTGTAAGTCACACAGCTGGTGGATGCGTAACCCCCAAAGGGGCGGAAGTATAGACCTTGTGCAGTAACATGACCTACACAGTGTCGCTAGCCAGCCTTCCCACCTATGCAGTCACCCCTAACACCAGCATGCCTATCTGAAGCTCCACTTTCTTCTTATTTTCCCAAGGCTCATTCTATATCATTGGTTCATTTAGTTTGAAACCCGCCTGTGTCTGACCACTCTAGCATGCCAGCTCTGTGAAGGCAGGGACTTTTATCTGTGCTTCTATGGATGAAACCTCAGAACCTGGGACTGAGCATAAATGCTTTGAAGACTAATTCCTCAACTTAGGATATGAAAATGACAGTGGCTGACATGCATGAGTGCCTCCCTGTGCACTAAGCCACCCACGCAGGTATCACTGGTTGCTACAACAGTGCCCTGGATTGTTCTGAAGGTCACAGTGGAGAGCTTGTCTGTCATTCAGCCCTCACAATCCAGTCTGCTGACAAGAACTCACCTCTCTACCCAGATACAGTAGTAGGATAAGGCACTGGGGACAGACAGCTCCCATTCTAGCATGTAATACTCTCCTGGAGACACAGGTATAAGCTAAATAGCCCATGTTCAAATAGAGGACATAGATTTTTCCTTTTTATTGATAGGAAATGAAGAGACCTGCTCAAAGAAATATAAAAAGAGTAAGAGTACACCTTTAGCATAAAATTTTCAGTGTCTTTCCTGTATTCAACATATTTTTAAATTTGTTCTCTTATTAAATATCGAGTGTGAATTTGACCAGTTTAAGTTCAACAAGCAGCCAGTTGAGGCTACAAATGTATCTCTGCCCACAGTGCTCCCTGGTGTCTGCCTGGCTTTATGGAGCGGCACCTTCAAGCACACGTGTGAGAGCTGCATCTCTTCACTTTAATGCCCTGTTTTCATGGAATAATAAGGGATGAGAACACTAAGAAAGAAAGAAAAAAAAAGAGGATTTCCAAGATTCAATATTCCAAATCAACTTCCTGAGTTTCCACTAAGTGGCCGTCACTCTGTGGGCAGCTGGGAGCTCCTTGAGCAGTTGTGAGCAGTGAGCAGGCTTCCTGCCCTCATGGAGTCTGGTAACCTTTGGGGAGTAATGATACTGTGCATACGGTGAGGCAGGCAGCACAGAACTGGTGGGTGGCTAAAGTTGCCATGGTGTGGTAATGGTATTTTTTAAACCCGTTAATGCACAAAGATTAAGTTTTGCAAAGAAAAGATGTTGTCAGGATGCTCCTGAGTAGTACACAACAGGGAGTAGCTCAGACTTAAACAGAACTCAAGGACTGCCTTGTGTAATTATGAATAGTTTTTTCTTCTTTCAAGAGCTTTTTTTAAAATTTTATAATAGTTTATTTTTACATATTTTTGTTCATTTTCTCATCTCAGTTGCAATCCTCTTGGGTTTCCCATCACCAAATCACCCCCAAGAGCTTTTAATGTCTAAAAATGCCACAAATGTTTTCTTGGCATTTGTGGATCAAGGGATGCGGGACTGGCTCCTTTTACCATGTTCCATGGCTCTTGATGGCATTTTCTCCTACTCTGTTGTCCTCAGTGAAAACCTTGACATCATCCTAAATTCTGTCCTCTACTCACCAACATCCACAAAGTCACTGGGACCTTGAAATCTCTCCTGAGATAGCTCTGTGGCCATGGCTTCTCTCTCCAGCCCATGACTGCTGCTGGACAGAAAGCACTCACTTCTGTCCAGTGATTCTGATACAGTCATTTCATTCTCCACTTAAACTCCTGTGGTTTGGAAAAGAAAAGTAAGTGAGAGCACAAGGGGAGAGAAAATTAAGTCATGTATGGAGTACAAAAGGAAATTATGGGAGAGAAATTGAAGTGTATGAGGAAAGGAAAAGTAAATGAATGAAAAAAAAAGTAAACTGTAAGAAAGAGAAAGAAAAATATCTGTAGGAGCAAATGAAAGGAAAACTGAGTGTGGGGAAAGTAAGTCTGTGAGGGAAAGTGAAAGTAAGTCAAGGTGAAAGTGAGAAAAAGTAAAATGCATGACAATGATTAAAATAGTTTGAGAGAAAGTGAAAGTAAGAAAAAGTAAAATGCATGACAAAGACTAAAATAGTTTGAGAAAAAGTGAAAGTAGATGGAAGAGAAAACCCAAGTGTGTGTATGGGAAGAGTAAAAGAGAAGGTAAACAGGAAGAGCTGAGAGAAGTCACAAATATAATAATGAGAGAACTGGTGGCAGAGGGTGAGTGGGAAAGAGAGAGAAATGAAAGAGACAGGTCACTGGCACTGTAACCAAGAGCACGTGTGCGTGGGGGCCCCGCCAGTTTCCAGCAAGCAAACGGGTCTGCTTTTCTGTTTGTGGTCTTTCCATGATTGTTGTCTCTCAACTGAAAGCCCTGACTCACACAGCATCAGAAGCAATGTCTGTGTATACATCCCCGGGAGGTTTGCTATGGGAACCTGATCGAAGTGGCATCTTGGCCAGAGAAGCCTCAGTGATTTGGGCAGAGGATGAGGGACATTATTCCGAGATGAGTCATTTCAAGACATCAGTCCCCCCGCCTTGAAATTGTTCCCTCTCTTGGAACATCAGTCCCTAGATAAGGAAATGCAGATTGTTGGAGGTCCACCTTGATTTGTTATTCTGGGGAAAAACAGGGTGGATGGTGCTGGTCAAACCAAGTTTGACTCTGGGTCCTTGTTTCTTGAATAGAAGACACTGATGAATTTTAAATTTAGTATCTATCCTGCTGAAGCTTAATGATGTGGTATAGGCAAGTGTGTGTGTGTGTGTGTATTTATTTTTACTTGCTATCTTTTTTCTGTTTGTCTCCTGTTGCTAAATGATTAGCTTCAGACCAGAGGTGGGATATAAGAGCAAATACATTATTCTTTAGGGATCAGAACAAATATAAATCTCA
>NW_004567123.1:26555681-26589481 GCF_000260355.1 Condylura cristata | reverse complement strand
TTTTTTTTTTAAGATTTATTTATTTATTCATACAGAATTGGGGTGTAAGCCAGTGGTGCAGGGGCAGTGAGGGGCTTCACCAGAGACAGAGCAGGGAGCAGAACAGACAGTTCCATGAAATACACTGCTGAGGGGAGCAGTGGGCAGTCAGGATAGGTCTGCTATGCCATGTGGGTCACCTCCCAGGCTGGGGATCGAACTAGCACAAAAGCTGCTGCGGCTGGCTTGCAATGCTGTGTCCTAACCCATTGCACCACCTGGGAGGGCCCCAGGCTTACTTTTCATGCAGGCTTCTAACACACTTCGTCCTTCTAACATTTTGGATCCATCTCATTTTGTTCTTTAATCAGAATATTAGTACCGCTTGGTTTTATAAAAGGCACCATTTTTCTATCAAGTAACCAAGTCAAGTTAAAAGAAACAAAGCTAATTGGCAATTCCACCACTCAAAAGTAAACCTAATAATAATTCATTCTGTTTCCTACACTTGTCTACAATGTGTATATTTCCCTACAAAATTGAGATCACGATGCATAGGTTCTCAGTATATACTTTTGATAGTTAAAAATCAATAACAGTTCTCTGTACTGTGTATGTTCTTCTGAAGCATCTTAGTTAGTGGTGAAAGAGCATTCTATTTAGAATTTTCCAAACTTTTCACTATTGTTAAATTATACCACGGGAAACAGCTATATCTTATAACATTATTTTTTAGGAAATAGAATATCAAAAGTAATTTAATTACTGTCAAATTAGTAGTATTCTACTTCTGTAGATAACCCTCTCAGTGAGGGTTAAGAAGGGATTGTTATGTATCTGATGCCCTGGACATCTAAAAGTACTTTATAAGGAATCAAGTCATCATTGCATGTCATCATCTTTTAATCTTGACCAGTAACAAGAAGATATGGATCCTTTCTTAGATAACAGTGATGCTACACACGCCTTCAGTCATCTGTCTTACTAAATCATGACCTAGCTATTTCCTTTGTCCTTCTTTTTCTTTTTCGTGTGGTTTGAGTATGCAGAAGTATTTAGTTATTACGTGACAACATCGTAGTTACAAAAATAAGTATATATTCAAGTCACTCAGAAATAACAGGAAAATCAACCAGAGTGAAGCAATTTTGCCTCTATATTTCTCTCTCTCTCTTTATAAGAACTGGGGTGTAGGCCAGAGTGGTGGTGGAAAGGATTCACCAGAGACGGAGTGGGGAGCAGAGCGGGCAGATGTACACAGCTGAGGAGCACACAGGCGAGATAGGAGAGGTCTGCTGTGCCATGTGGGTCAGCTCCTGGCTGGCTGTGGTAGTGATAACATTGACACCTACCCCCTAGGTAAGGGGAGGTCCCTATAGTCATTTTTTTCTACATGACATAAGCATGATGTTATACTGTGTGCTACTGGGTGATTCTGTCCATCGAGTAGTACTGGGTAATACTGTAGCTATTTTCTATAGCTTTTTCATAGGTCCATATTTTGCAACTTTATTATAATAGCATCTATTCTGCTACAGTACATTTTTGGTCACTGTTAATTTACTTAGGTCTTCAGTTCACAAGCATGAGTCCACTGTGAAGCCCTGTCCTAGCTACGGGGGATTCAGCTTTCAATAAGATCACTCTCCATGATGTGGACAGGGACTGCTGTGATATCCTGGCCCCCTGCTTGCAGGCCCAGAGTAACGCAGAAGAACACAGTGGGTCCCCACCAAGAAGCATATCCTGGTATTCTGGAAGACTGGTTAACTAACTAACCCTAGAATTTATAACTAACCCTAGAATTTATGATTAGGTAATTCCAGAACCCAAGAATACGAATTTCTAATAAGTCCTCAGGTGATGCTGAATGATGTTGTTCTAGGGGGTCCCACTTTGAAAATAACTGGTATCAAGAAGGGATATGGAAAGGTCTAAAGAAAACCAACATTCAATGAGAAGATAAAATCGAAGTACAAGGTAAGGACACTTGAAAACATTGACTTGGGAGTAGAATGTTTTGGAGAGAAATGCTCTTCTCTCCTGAGATAGCTGTGTAGAAGGCTTCTGAGGTTTCCAGTGAGTAAAGGGCCAAAAACAACACCTTGAATTTAGTGACAGAGTCCCTGGGTAATCTATGAGTTCATTAGGACTTAAGGGTAGAGTGCAGATTGCTAAGGATTTGGGGCAGAATGGGAGGTGATCAAGAAGTGGAAATAAGTTAAAAAGAACTCTTGTGGGAAATAGTTCTTACTTGAGTTATTTACTTGCGTTACCTCATCACTGATAGTTTGTTATTTCCAATTTTTCCATTATTATCCCATTTCAGAGAACATTGTGCAGAAGTTGAATTTGTGTTGATACAGAAGATTTTTTCAGATTAATGCCTAGAAATGGAGATATTGAGAAAAAAATTGTTTCCATTTTTGAGGTTTGAAGCTGTAGATATAGACTATGGAGATCATTCTGATCTCCATACTTCACTGTGCCGTAGTCAAGGGTGTTCTTGTCCTGAACCCTCACCAATGTCTGGTGTCATTTTTCATTTTAAACTATAATAATACCATGTGTCAAGATCTTATTGTTTTAATTTTCAATTCTTTCATAATTGAAGTGGAACACTTTTCATGTTGGCAAACCACTTTATTTCTTGTTTTGTATGTCACAAATTTACCTCCACCTCACATTTTTCTTTGGAGAGACACTTTTATTGATTTGTAAGAACACTTTATCTATTAACAGCATCAATCTTCGTTGGTTCTATGTATAGCAGATATTTTCCCACCTAGACCCATCCTTTTTAGTGTGTTAATGGTCTTTGATAGTGAGAAAATATTGTTTCATGTGATTGAATTTATCCATTTTTATTGGCTTGATCATTGCAAGTTTCCTGTATAAACAGATTTCATAAATATTTACCTAAATTGTGGTATCATTTTCTGTTTACTTTTGTACTACACTGAGCATTTTATCCTTTCTGGCATTTATTTGGGGCAAGGTTGGGCACTTTTTATATATTTAACCAATTTTGCCAATACTGTTGAATAATTCAACATTATACTGCTGCTTTGCAATGCCACCTCTAAGATTCTGAAATTTTATTTATATTTGTTTGCTTCTATTTTATAGTATTCTACTTCTGTAGATAACCCTCTCAGTGAGGGTTAAGAAGGGATTGTTATGTATCTGATGCCTAGGACATCTAAAATTACTTTATAAGCTGATTTGGAAGTTATCATCCTTTTATTTTATTCTTTTATTATCATTATATTATCATTATGAGTCCATAGGGGGAAAAAAAACTTCAGGTTTCTTCATACTTATTCCCTTTAATCTTTTCCATGAGGAATAGAGACATGGTTGAAAATATTGGTCTAGAGATTTGAGAAGAATTATACACAGCAATGCTGGTATAATAGATTGAGAGTGATATTCAAGGAGCACCCAACCCTGTCTACAGGGAGTAGTAGGTTTGAGACTAATTATGTTACCCAGGAAACTCAACAAGTAATGTACTTAGAATGTTCAGAAAGAAAAAAAAAAACACAAAAGTACTCAAAGAAATGGGTATAGAAGCCATCTTGGAAAATAAGGCAAGAGAAGTTTCTAGAATACAAACCTTGGCAACCAAATACCTTCAACAAATAACGTCATAGAATGCTATTTTTTACTGAGATTGTTAAGGAGCAGACCATATGTCAACAAGTTAGAAGTCACCAATGTCTAATATGAACTCAGAGATCCAAACTTCTATTACAGATGTAGACAAGAACATCACAAGCCAGCTCATTACTCTAGATAAGCATTGACTAACACATTTTGCATAAGGGGAAAATGCACTTAGTCAAACAAACACACACAAAAAAAACCTGTTTAGCCATCCATTTCAAATTTTTATAGAAAATTGTGTAGGCAGCATCAATTATGCTTGGGCAAATTTAGACTAATTAATGGGTTGACTAAGATAATTATTGAAATTTGTCTATGGATGAAAAGAGGAAAGATGAACCATTTAAATTGCTTTTTGTGTGTGCCTGATGACTATTTCTAAAAGAATGAGCCTACTGGGAAGTGTATGAAATGGGAGTGGCCCAGTTCTTCACAGGGTATGATGACAGAGTAACAAGGCAGATGTTTTAATCAACACACTAGGATTAATGCCTTAAAAAACCTAATATGAATAAACATATATCAAACACCTTATATATAGAGAGATATAATTTATTTGGGGTCAACAATGTGCAAGAACTCTTGCAGATGTTTTATGTGTGTTATCACCTTTCATATATGGAAAACAACTCCACAGGGAAGCTATTATCACCTGCAATTTATAGATGAAACTCCTGAAGCATAAAAAGTCTAGATAGGTTACCAGTTTACTCAGCCTATAAAGTATGGATTTAGTCTAATTCCAATGTTCACACTCCGGGCCTTCTATCTCTTCAAAGTGGCCCCCCCCCGGATGGTCATTTACCTGTTGCAGGGATGGGGCTAAGAAATGCCTTCTTCACTGAGAACTTTACGTTCTTTGCTGAGAATTTTCTTCTCAGTCACACTAAAATTTTCAAAAATGTTTTGTGGATCATTTTTTCCCCATTGCACAGACCTAAGTTTTGACAAGCTTGAAAAATGATGGATGAAACGTGACTCCATGGTGAAACAGTTCCAAAGTGGAATGTCCAGTAGGTAGGGGAGCCTAAGTCTCTCTGCTGAGCCAGTCGGTACTGTGTCCAGGCAAGAACAGCATGGTTCAGTAAGGATGACTGAGCTCTGCATTCACTGGGTCTTGGGTGGACCCTCTGTTCTGTTGATTCAATTGGTAAAGACCCAGTCCAAAACTTTAGCCAAAAGAATAACTCTACAACTCACACAAATCAAAAACTTCGGGAGCAGGATTTATTTTCCCTCAGTTTCCCCCGCCATCCTTTTCTTCCTCCATCTCCCCTTCTCTTTCTCACTCACATCATTGTGTTTCTCTGTCACCTCACCTATCAAAAGACCATATATACAATGGAATATTACTCAGCAACCAAAAAAGAGAAACACATGTCTTTTGCAGCAACTTGGATGGAGCTGGAAAAGATTATGCTTAGTGAGATAAGCCAGAAAGAGAAAGAAAAATACCGGATGGTTTCACTCATAGCCTGCTTTCTGGACCAGGCGAGAAAATAACAAAAATAATGAACAACCATATACCAGAGACATTCTGTGGGGGTGGAGTGGGGAATGGGACCAAAAAGGGGGGGGGAAGGGAGGGAAATGCACGGGACTATGGTGGTGGCACAGGGGTGATTTGGTGATGGGAAACCTGCGGGGATTACAATCGAGATGGAAAAAAAAATGTGCAGAATGATGTAAAAATAAACTTTGTAATAAAAAAAAAGACCCATGCCAATAGCAATTGGAAAGGGAGTCAGTAGATATCGCCAATCTCTTATGACCTTCACTGCCCTTGCTGAGGCCTCATGCCTTCCCCTGTGTCAAGAAAGCTGGGGAGGTGATTAGAAAACCACCAGGATAATGTGAAGAAGGAAAGTGGCAGTTCACAAAAGCAAGGGGTGAGTGGAAAACAAAACAACAGGGGTCATAAATGATTCACTGTGGAATTCATGTCTTCATCTACAAAATCGATTTAAGAGTTATCATTTAAACCTGGTCATGAGTCTAAGGGCTTAGTTACAGATGGGGAGAACTTGTTCTGTGGTAGTTGTGGCAGTTATAGGCCGTCAATTCACAAATTGGCTGCCATGATTTTTTTTTATTTAGAACCAGACTATGGGTCCCAGAAAATTACAAAATTTTGAACCATTCACAGTTTCATTTTTTTTTAAAGATTTATTTATTTATGCTTACAGGTGTGGTGGATGGAGGATTCACCAGTGAAAGAGTAGGGAGCAGAACAGGTAGATCTACTGAAATACACTGCTGAGGGGAGCAGTGGGCGGGTTAGGAGAGGTCTGCTGTGCCATGTGGGTCACCTCCCTGGCTGGGGATCAAACTCATGCTTCAGTGACTTTGGAGAGCTTCATAATGTGGTGCTTTAACCCACTGTGCCACCAGGGAGGCCAACCAGTTCCATTTTTAATTGGAAACAGTCTGATCTTTGTCTAGATACTTTTAGCCATATTCAGACTATTTATTTGACAAATTGTGAAGATCCTTAAGATAAAAATAAACCAGAGATGTCTCTGCCTTTAAGAAAATCCTGGCCTAGGAACACAAACTTCCCAGTGATGTTGAAATCAGAAAATATCTGATCAATGGGAACGAAGTTGGCCAACTGTTGGAAATTATAAATGACAGCTTTTCCCTCCCAATCTTCAGCCGTGGTGATGTACTCAGTGAGGAAATTGTCTTTACATAGGGTTTTACATAGTTTTATATTGACAGTATTTGTTCAGTAGTCATTTTGTACTGGTAAGATGAAACTGACTTTTTTTGACTGGTAAAGGAGTTGGGTTAATGATCTGCCTTCAGAGCCCTCCCTCGTGGGGCAGTGGGTTAAAGCACAGCATTATGAAGCTATCACAGCCATTGCAGCATCGTTTCGATGCCTGGACAGGGAGCTGACCCACATGGCATGACAGACCTCTCCTGTCTCGCCTGCTGCTCCCCTCAGCAGTGTACTTCATCAATCTGCCTGTTCTGCTCCCCACTCTGTCTCTGGTGAATTATCTCACCACCCTAACCTCCGGACCTCTGGCCTGTACACCAGTTCTGTGTGCATAAATAAATAAATCTTTTTTTAAAAATGATTTACTTTCATGTATGGCATCTAATAACAATGATCTGCAAGAGGTTACTCTCTTAATTCTTTTATTTCGTCATGCGCTTAGATCCCTGTTTCCCTTTCCCACCCCTGCTACCTTCTTAATGCATATAATTTACATTCCTTTGTTTTCTAGAAAATTGTACTTTATTATTTTGAGTATTTCAAAGTTTTGCAAATTAATCATTTATAATTCCTTTTGTTTCTACCTTTATTTCCAACAATCACTATATTTTTAAAGTTCTACCTGGATGAGTATATGCGCATTTTATCTATTACATCCAGCCCTAGCATTGTATTTTACACATTCCTCATCGTTTCCTCTAGAATGCCTGCCCAGAGTGCCTCCAAATCCCACCCCTATAGATGACATCCTGGTACACTTTCACTATTCTGTGAGAAGCTCTTTCAACCATAAAAGGGTTTGAATTTCTAGGTCTTATATTATTAAACAAAATACTGATGACCAGCTGCACCAGCCTATGAATCCAGAGGTGTGGTGAGTGTTCTATACCCTTATAATTCTGCCTCACTTAGCACAATCTAGTTTATTTTTTATAAGTTTTGCTGTCCTGTTAAGTGCAAATGATAGTACATTGTTTTAATTTCCCTTTCTGTGATTACTAATGAGTTTGAGTATCAATTTAATTCTTATTAACATGTTGAGTTTCTTCCTTACTGATTGCCTACTCACATAACTTCTGCCTGTTGGATGGAAGAATTCCTGTCTTTTCTATTAAATTTGCTGTAGGTGAATTTATATTCTAGATACTAGTCAGTTGTTCATTTTATTCATTGCAAGTATCTTTTCCCACTCTGTGTTTTCTGTTTTTACTAAACACAAACCCATGATGTTTATGATGTGTTAAGAAGTACTCCTCCTTCAATAACAAAGATGTGCTCTTACATTTTCTTCTATTATTTTTATTGTTTTACTTTTTGTGTTTTGACTTTGTTTGGAATCCACTTTTGAGTGTTACATATTTTTTCTCCATAGGGTGAGCCAGTTTTTCCAATGCATTTACTAATCTTTCAATGGCCTACTCATTGATGAGCAATGTAACTTTTGTCATAAAACATAGTTTTATATTTGTGATCCTCTATCACTGAGATAGCTATTCAGTTCCATTATAATGATCTCTTTTTAATCTGTCTTAATTTTGGAATGAGCAAGTCCCCATATCCCCATAGCTGGTTATGCTCTTTTATTCTTTCTTGTGAATTTGAACTACACTTTATCTTGTACTTAGAAGAACACTTAGAATTTTAGTTAGATTGCTTTGAGTTCATAGATTAATTTAATAAAGACTGCCATATTTGTTATATTATTTCATCCTGTCCAACAACCTAGAATGACTAGATTTGTTCACATTTTCTATATCCATTATTAGATTTTCTAAAGTTGTCTTCATATATGTCTTGTGAGTTCTTGGTTAATTCTTAGATATATTATAGATTTGTTGCCATAGTGTATCATATGTTTTTTATTACATTTTTTTTGTTAATGATTGATGGTGTTGTAAATATTATTGACTTATTTGAATTGTTATTGTGTCTGGCTACCTAGTCTAAATTTTATTGATTGTAATATTTGTTGATTGTGTTACATATTCTATATAAGATTGCATTAGCAGTAAATAATGACAGTTATATCTCTTCCTTTCCAATATTTATCCCTCACTATGTTCCTTTCCTCTTTCTTTGATAAACAGAATTAGGGGTAACGTAGATCTTTGTCCTATTCCCTATCTTCCAAGGAATGTTTCTAATATTTATCCAGAATGTACATTATTTACTATAGGTTTTAGATATAGAACCTGAACATGATAAGAAAGTTATCCTTCATTCTAGTTTCCTTAGAGTTTCAATCAAAAGGAAATGTTGAGTTTCATTATTTTTTGTCAGTTGGTATATTTTTATGATTTTTCTCTTTCAGTTTAATAATAATATGATTTTTTCCCTCCTGAGATGCTACCTGCTTTTCTTAATAAAAAATAACATAACTATTCCCTTATGTGGAAAATAAAGGTCTATTCTTTGCTATGAAATGTGCAGTCTTTAAATATATATTTTTACTTATTTCATTTTACAGTGTTTCTCTGTATATACATGGGGAACTTAAGTCATTCACATTAATTAATGAAAGGGATAAGAATAATAAAAGTATATAGTATTATTCAAAATTAATTTTGGTTTCTTGGTTTCCATATCAGCAAAACACTTTCCATTTTTCTAAACTTTTGTTTACTCTTCAGCTTCTTAGATGGCATATTAAAAAGCTTTAAATTAATTTAGCATACTGTAGTTTTCTGACCAAATGATACATTTCTGAGACTCAAAATTCAAAAGATTCAAAAGGTGTATAGAAAAAATAACTGGCCTTCCAATTTGTGTTCTCATCTGTCCAATTGTTTCATGAAGTGAAACAATGCACAGAATTGGTGTGTATAGAGATATTTATGCCTATGTAAACAAATATGCACATATAACCTCTGAAAATTTTTTAAACAAATGTATTAATAGAGCTACTTAACACTTTGCTTTATTCATTTTTCAAATAGCTTACGAATCATTCAATTACATAAAGAGCTTTTTATTATGGCTGTTTAGTATTTCATGATAAGGCTTTAACTTCAAGGATGAATAGTCCCCTACTAATAGACATATAAGTTTGCCATCATTTGTTCTTAAAAACATTATTTCATGTGCGTACGAATATATTATTGGGAAAAAATTCTTAGAAGTAGGGTTTTTGGCCCCAAGCTAGTTGCAGATGTATTTTTATAGGTTTGCCAAATTATCTTCATCATGGAGATTGCAGCTTTTACAGAAATATGTAAGTATACTTGTTGTCTCTATATTTGTACCAACAAAGTATATTACACTTCTCCAATATGATATGTGAAAATTGTATCTCAGTAAAATGTCAATTTATATACCTAGAACTGTAAATTGATTTTTAGTGTCTTTTCAAATGTTTAAGAATCATTTATATTTCCCACCTGGGAACTGTTTCCTGTGCCTGCTATTCTACTGGGTAGTTGTTTATTAATTTATTGGTTTGTAGTAGTGCTCTATAAATTAGAAAGACTTGATCTACAATTTATTCTACTTTAGGATATTTCAAATTTGCTTTATGATAATTTAGGTCATGTAAGTTTTTTTTTTTTCTTCTTACTTTTATGTATTACATTGTACAACTCCTCATGGGTTTTGAGTTTTATACCATATTTGGGCCTCCCTTATTCCAACTTTATAATCAAAGTTCCCACTATTAATTTTCTACTTTCATCTTTTGCATCCAACTTTTTATTACTTGATCTCATCTGAAGTTTACATTTGTCTGAGGTATGAATCCAACTGCATCTTCCCCCAGGTGACCACCGAGCACTATTTACTAAATAATTACTCTCTTTCCCCATTGATTTCTGTTTCTCCTTTATTATATTATAAATCCACACTGCATTTTTTAAAAGATTTATTTATTTATGCATACAAAAACTGGGGTATAGGCCAGCAGTGCAGAGGGTGACAGGATTCACCAGAATCAGTGTGGGGAGTGGAACAGGCAGATCTACAGAAACACACTGCTGAGGGGAGCAGCGGTTGAGACAGGAGAGGTCTGCTGTGCCTTGTAGGTCAGCTCCCTGGCCAGGAATTGAACTTGTGCAGCAAGTGGCTGCCAATATCTTCATAGTGCTGTGCTTTAACCTTATGTACCACTAGGGAGGACCCCCACACTGCATTTTGACTCATTTCCTGTTATCCATTAGTATATGAACATCCTATACCTAAAGCTCAAAATATGCTTTACTATCTTGGAGAACTAGCCTATCCCTCCTCCTCTTGCCCACCCAGTACTCTGCTTTAAAGTTGTCTGATATCATTAGTTGTTTGTTTTTTCATATGAAATTTAGAATCACTTTATTGGGCTCTCTATTGGCATCATATTAAATTTGAATTAATCAAGGGAGTGTTGACATCATATAATGTAATTTCCTTTGTACACGTGACTCTTGAGCAACAGCTTGGGTCCACTTAATGTGTGGATGCTCTTGTAAACCAACAATGTAGATGTATGATACATGCCAGTACACTCCAGTCCTGGACATTCTTTTTGTCTTCCTATAGATTTTTTCTGTCTTGCTTTACTCTAAGATATCATATATAATAAATACACCATAGAAAATACATGTTCACTGACTATGTATCAGTGAGGCTGTGGGTCAACAGTAGGTTATCAGCAAAGATTCAGGGGAGTCAAAGGTTATGTCCGGTTCAAGTGTCACATTTTTATTTCTAATTTTTATCAAAGTTATAAGTGTATATCATCAAATTGTCTTTAATGTGTGTAGACCTTAGCGACCACTTTTCACCTGCTTATGATTATGTTAACCCCATATTTTAAAATAAGCAACTTTTATTGATACTAGTAATTCTTCTACTTAACATATGCATTACTTCTCACTGAGGAAGACAATTCAGCTCTATTGCTCCGTCTCACCTAAGGCACACACAGGTGTCCTTCCCACCTGCCTTCGCTATCCTTCCAATAAAGTTATATCCTAATTTTAGTTAGATCAACATTCCATGTTTATAATATTTTGACTATGTAAATGTCATTCAAAACTGAGCCATGCAGTAAATTATGATTATTTTCCCTGCCTGCACAACTATCATGCTTTCCCTGAAGCTAATATTTGTCTTGTTTATGGTTTGTTTGCTTCATTTTTATGTTTTTATTACTAATTCAGCCCAAACTCCTTGCCAGTTATCTATAGCTTTTCTCAAGAGAATCAGATGCTTCAGTTATTTTTTCAATTTCATCCTCCTACAGAAAGCTCTTTCAGGCTTTTGACCTGCCTGGTCTGCTCTGGGGTTTTGCCTTCTCTGCCTGGTGCACAGCTCTCATGCCAAGGTCTTCCTTCGCCATGAACCTCAGGGTCCTTGGTGCTTTGCGCCCATCGACTCTGATTCCTGTTTCCTTATCATCTACCCTTCTTAAGGATGTGTATCCAAGAGACCAAGACGTAAAGACCTTCTTTTCTTCTATTGCCAACTCTGGCACCAATTTGTTTATCTGACTGGAAATACTTCTGAAGCATTATTCCCTCACATTACAGCACCCACACTGTTCTTGAGAAGAACAATCATTCTGGTTCAAGATTATGAACTATTCTGTATGCCCCGCCCCAACATGGATGCACCCAATGTTTCATTATCTGAAATTTCACTCTGTTATACTTTAATGTGGATCAGAGTTCAGCCATTTAATTGAATGGGCTCTCATTGGACTATTTCACTCTGGTAACACATGCTTTTTACTTCTAAGAGGTTTTTTAGTTGAACTCTTTTAAAATATATACATTCATTCCATCATCCTTCATTCTGCGTAATGTGTGGTCTCCCCATGGGATCCCCACATCCATCCCCGGGCACCATCACTGTCGTCCCTTGAGCAATCCCCATGTCCCCCACAGAATGTCTCTGTGCTTATACCAGTTATTCCATCCCTTTATTTTCTCTGCTTTTTCCCACTGGAGCTTATTTGTATGTTGGAATTACAAGTTTGCGAATACTCTTGTTTATGTTATTTTCCAGATCTTTGGGTTCTTTTGCTCTGCTTTTGAAGAGATTTCTTTAGCTTCATCTGCAAACCCTTTTATTGAGTCTTAGTACCACTATATTTTTAATTTCCAAGAGCTCTTTACTGTTTTTTCTGAATGTTTCTTTTTTCTAACATTTTGTTCACAATTTTACAATATGTTCTTTTATCTCTCTGGGGATGTTAATAATAGTTGTTGCTGTTGTTTTTTAAGTTCTCTTCAACACTGAATAGTCCATTTCCTCCAAATTGCTTTGTTCTGCTTGTTTGTTTTGATCTTTATCTCTTACTTTTGATGCTTTCCCCAAATATCTCTATCTGGTGAGAAGTGTGCAGACTAAGACAAGTCTCATTGGAAAGGGATAGATTTAGAGAGGAATTAAAGACAGAGATGTATTGAAGTTAATCATTGACTTAAGCAGGAGTTGGTGAAGAAAAGAGCGTGATTTTCTAGGTTTCAGATTCACAGTGTTAGGAGAAGCTGTTTGGTATGGGAAATGCTGAGTTTGTTTTTTTCTGTGGCTGATGGATTTTTCTTTTCACCTGTAAGAAGTTTCTGTTTTTTGCCCTCCTTGGCACAGCAGGTTAAAACACAGCACTAAGAAGCTAAAGCCACTTTAGCATGAGTTCGATCCCTGCCCTGGAGGTGACCTACACAGCACAGCAGACCTCTCCTGACCTGCTCCCCTCAGCAGTGTATTTCACCGATCTGCCTATTCTGCTCCCCACTCTGTTTCTGGTGAATCCTCTCACCGTCCCTGCACCTCTGGCCTATACCCAAGTTCTGTATACATAAATAAATAAATCTTTTTAAGGTAATTAATGTACTGTGTACATTCTCTAAATCCACACCTTCAAGCTCAGGCCCACAGCAAATGTACATGTAGCTCCCCTTGAGCAGTCTAGAGATGTACTGACCATCAGCCAGCAACTTGTGAGCCTTGCTGGATGTTACTCACTGTAGTTGTAGTCTGGGGAGATAATGAGAATGGCATAGCCCCAGGCCCCCAGGTCCTGTGTCCAAAGAAAAAGCTTGGTCCAATCGTTTTGATAAAACAGAAGTTCACACATATCACCATGAAACACCAAAAGAAGAAAGTTAGATAACTATGGATTGGAGAGTGATTGTGAGTTTTTCAAAATGCAGTGTTTACCCAGGAGAAGAACAGAATGGAAATATGAAATATAATGTGTAGGGGCAGGAAGAGGTTTCATTTGAGAGGAGACAGAGCATTGGAAATAACAGTTCACCATCAGTGAAATGACCCCGATGAGTATTGGGGCATTATCTCTCCGCCTTTGTCTAACATGCAGCAAACTCATAATTCATGAGAATAAATCAGACCATCAGGGTGTCCCAGGAGGCCAGTTATCTCACCCTCTCCATACCGAGCAGCAGAATTCCCAGTGATGGCACAGGTTAGTCCTCATGTGGCTTGATGTGTAATGTTTCTGAGTAGCCGATTAATTCTGCTAATCACATTAGTGACAATTAGCAAGATGCTCCTCTGATTAGAGAGCTGTGGTCAAGAGACTCTTACACACTTGCATGTGCTGAAAAATAAGTTCCCTCTTTATAGATCCTGTTAATTTCTGCCAACAGGGAGCATGAGATTTAGCCCAGAAGGACCCACTCTTCACCCTCCGTCCAACTGACTCATAAAAGAAAAGACAATATGATGCTTAATATATTGACCAGGTTTCCTGGGAGATGGCCCCGTGTTTTGTGTGTGTGTCATGTTGGATCTTAGCACACTTCATGGAGAAGGCAGTGGAATGTGGGACTCACAGGCTAAGGTGGCCTGCTTTGAGCCCTGGCTCTGGCACTGGCTATGTAAACTCAAGCCAGTTGTGTTTAGATTTTTTTTTTAAATTCTGTTTTTCACATTCTTCATCTATAAAATGGAACTATAATAGTGAAGTATATCCCATACTTCATAGGGATATAGTGAGAATTAATTGTGTCAAAGCATTCAAATGCTGGAACAATGTTTCCTACACAATTGATCCCATTGTTGGAGTCAATACACTATGTTATTGATTCATTGTCATCTTTGTTAATACTGGCTCAAGAATATTTTGAGAGAATTGAAATATCCAAATTGATCTTGAAATTTATGGTGACAAGCTAGACCCAAATCTCGCCTTTAGTTGTGCTCCCTGCTTTGTCTTAGGAGTCAGTAAAGAGAAGCATGGTTTACCACATTGCAATTGAGTGTTGGTCTGTCTTCTTTCCTCACTGGATTGAGGATCCAGTGATAACAGAGAACATATCATTTATTAAAATTATTTTATTATCGTTAGTCATTTATGTATGCATATGATTTTAGGGGTTCACCTTCACACTTCCACATTGCACATACTTAACTTGTCCACACCAATATCACTGCGCCTGACCGACCTCTTTCCTTCTCCTCGCCCCTCCTTCCCCCACCCTACTCCCTCTGTTAACCAGTATGTTTTTAACAATCTAAGATCTGTTTTTCAGTGCTTTCCCAGTAAGTGTTATTTGGTTAATTATATTCCACAAATAAATGAAATTGTCAGTGTCTTTCATTTACTGACTTATTTCACTTAGTATCATCACCTCCTGATCATCCATTTTTCTTTTCAACAAATGAATGGATCGAGAAATAATGGAATATACATATGGGGATACTACATAGCCATGAAAAGGATGAAATTGTGGCTTTGGGACAAAATGAGTAGACCTTAATCTAAGTAGCCTTAGATTAAATGAAATAGATCAGAAAGTGAAAGTCAGCTGGAATAAATCTTGGACTCAATGAAAGAAACTTATGGTTACTGGGCGAAACAGGGGAGGAAGAGTGAATGGAGAAAGGAGATATAAGGGGTACTGGTGTGCTTGGTTTGGTAGAGGATGAGTGAAACATGTGCACATATAGAAGAGTAAACTGTAACCCCCTAAATTAAAATTTAACAGAAATTTGTACAATAATTTTTAGAGAAGATCATTAAAAGATGCCCTAGTGCTATTTTTACACAAGTGAAATCAGGTAAAATTGAAAAAAATATAGCATGCAAGGAAAAAGTAGAAATGAAAGCAAGGAAGATGGTGGAGGAGACTTTGAAGGAAGAGCAGGTTTGTTCATCTTGCTAACTGAATTAAATCACAGATAATTTTTTAAAAAGATTTATTTGTTTATGCATACAGAACTGGGCTACAGGCCAGAGGTTCAGGGGTGGTGAGAGGATTCACCAGAGACAGAGTGGGGAGCAGAACAGGCAGATCGATGAAGTACACTGCTGAGGGGAGCACCGGGCGTGTCAGGAGAGGTCTGCCGCGCCATGTGGGTCACCTCCAGGGCAGGCGGGGATCAAACTCATGCTGAAGTGGCTTTATCTTCTTAGCGCATTGCTTTAAACTGCTGCACCATATCATTTTCCATGTTGGCTGCAGCAAATTACAGAATTCCTTTTTCTCCACATTCTCACCAATTCATTTGGTATAGACCAGTCTCAGAGGTGAGGTGATACCTCTTGTGAGCTTTATTTCCCCTAATAATAAGTTGAACAGGTTTGTGTGTGTGTGTGTGTGTGTGTGTGTAGTCACTTGAATGTCTTCTGTGGAAAGTGTCTATTAAGATCTACCCATTTCTTTACTGGGTTGTTTGGTTTTTTGGTTGTTGTTTTGTGTGAATGCCTTATACATTTTGGAAATTAATCCCTTGGTAGACATGTGATGAGAAAATGTCTCCTTCAAGTCTCCTCCCTGCTTTTTTTTTGTTTTGTGGTGGCTACTTTTGTGGTGCAAAGGATTTTTCATTTGATGTGGTCCTGCTTGTTTATTTTCACTTTTGTTCCAAGATGCTACACGACCTATATCCCCATGGTTGGTGCTGGGTTGGAGCTTTGTGGCTTTAGATTTGTTTGTTTCTCTTTACATTGCTGTGGAGATGGGGTTGAAGGGAAGCTGTTGCTCAAAGATAGTCTCAGTCCCGAGAGAGGGCAGCTCCTGGCCAATGTCTTCTCTCTTCAAAGCAAGTTCTGTCAGTGCCTTGATGATCCTGAATCCCTGCCCTCTCTCCTCACTGCTTCTCTCTAGTCTAGTCTTGGCACCAGGCTACAAGGCACCAGGAACAGCTCTGGATATTTTTGCGGAGCGTGGGGAGCCTGCCCTCCACCTGCTGAAGCCCCCTTAATCCCCCGAGGGAGACTGAGTCAGCTCCTAGTGCACGGTGCTGCCACCATTTTAATCTTTGTCCTGCGTTGCCAAAGGGAGACGAAGGAGCACGGCGTAGCCTGCTTCTGCTGCCAACTGAACCAGCAGCCACTGAATTCCAGGGCACTGCCCACGTGCCACCTGCAGCACGTCTTCAGATGTTCCTGTGTGGCACAGCCTAAATCGGAACAGCACAGATAGGGTGCTATTCGCCGTGCCCCATGGGATCGTGCCCAGCACCAGCCTGTGTGGATGCCCTCACTGTCACCTGCTTTACCCCTTTACTTACCTCCCCCTCCATGACTCACCAGCCTCCATGACTCACCAGTCTCCATGCAAAACCTTCAAGAAAGTCCAATGCCTCTGTTGATGAACCTTTAGATCTTTTGAGCAAATTTGATCCTGGCTTTATTTTCTTTTTAGAATAGTTCAGAGAAGAGTGTTCCAAAACTTCTGTTCCTCCATGAGGTGGGTCGGGTCCTGAAGAGCATTCCTATCTTGACCCTGTTGCCTTTTAGTGTGGTGCCTAGGATGTCGGTGGAGCTCAGAAGACTTGCTGAACAAGTTAGAACACTGAATTCAGAGACCAGAGTCAGCTTTCAATCCTGATGCTGCCCTTTCCTAACTGGGCCTGTTCTTAAAGCTGAACTTCACTTCCATCAACAGCAAAATGACTATTCCCCCTTTTAGTTGAAATGAAAGATGGCATATAAAATTGTACTAGTTACCGTGAAGACACATAAATACAACTGCTAACTAAGTTATTTTATATTGAAAAAAAAATGACTTAGTATTTGCCTTTTGTAAATTGTAATTACTGCAATTATTATTATCATTTAACCTTTCATAGGTATACAGATCATATATAAGACTATACTCACCCAGTAAGAAATTAGACATCAGAGACTACCAAGCCCACATAGATTGTGGCCCCAAATATTTGTGAATCTTTTAAACCCATTGTCATGTTTACAATCCCTGCTGACAGGAGAGCTCTTCACTTATGGGCTATACCATCGTCATTAGTCCATCAATGCCCATTGTGCTTGGCTGTAATGTTTGGCCATTACCAGGATGAACGTTTTAATGAGCCTGTCCAAAATACTTCTTTGAGCACACAGAGCATTCCCCTTGGGCAGATGCAAAATGTACTGAAGTAATATTTTAGGTTTGACTAGGTTTTGCCAAATTGCTCTAAGTGACTTTACCAATTGGCCTTTTTCTTTCCTCCAGAGGTAAGAGAGTGCCTCTTTCCACCCATCTTTATCAACACTTGCTATTACAAGAATATTTTCATTTCTGAACCCCATCTGGTGGGTTGAAAATGGGATCATGAGTGCCCAACAAATAGGAGAGTCGAGCACTCTCTCATGTTATGAGAGATGCTTTGTGCGTGTCCTTATTTAATCTTGAGACAGCCCCATGAGTGAACCGTTACTCTCTTCATTTCACAGGTACATAACCAGAGGCCCAGAACACTCATAACATCCCCATCACCCATGAGGTTAATAATGGTAAAATGTTCACTCACAAGAGTACAGCTGTCTTCCGACAGGTGAGCTAATGCAGACTAAGGAGTTGGAAGTAGACTGAAAATCACTGTAAGGATTTTGGAGGTAGATCGCCTTAGCTTCCTGTCTACTTCCCAGATGTCTAGCTGTCTGATATTGGACGAGTCGTTTTATTTCTCAGGACTATCTAGTTTGACATCTGGAAAATCAGAGTAAGATGTATCTCTCAGGACTGCTGTAAACATCAAAGGGCAATGTAGAGGGGCATAGACAACTTCTGAAAATCAGTAGCGGATTTTTTTGCATTGAAAAAAAAAACTCTGGCTGGTACATAGGAAGTGTTGCTTATGAAATGATTAAATGCAGTCACACTTGGCAAAGCTCTCAGACTTCTGTGGGCAAGAAAGTTGTTTTTGCCTTAAATCTAGAATGAGAAGTGGTTCTTCCCTTTGTGAGAAATTGTGAGGATGAATCAGACTGGACTGTCTTGGTTAGTCCCCATAGCGTAATATTGGGTAGGGGTCTGGATGCCCAGCTTACAGATGGGATCATGAGAGTCAGGGTGTTCTGACAGTTCCTTCTATCTGTATGGTGTCCCTCATCTTTCCAGCTACCTCTGGTGGCTGCAGAGTGGTCACTGGGTCACCAGTGACAGCCCTTTCCCAATCAAGCCCACTACATATCTTGCCTTGCCATGAGAACCCCAGAAAGCCACTCCCAGCCTCTTTATCAGAGCCCCATCACTGAAGAACCCTTCCCAAGTATGTACTACCTAGTTCCATCAGTTTCACACTCTAAGTGGTGTTTTCCTCAGATCATGCGTCTTTCCCCCATAAAAAGCTTAGCACTTGCAATGGTGGGCATTCTTATTGAGTGTTTCCTGTATGCCAGGGACTTTCCTTCTTTCTAGCTATGTTTGGGGTAGCTCATCAATCTCTTTCCCTGTTTTTAAATACACACAATGAAATCAATGGCAGAGCTCATGTGGGTCGTGGAAGACTCATCGGGAGGATGCACAGCCAGGGGTGCAGGGAGGGCGTACAGCAGACAATGACCATTGTCAATTCTCCTCCCATCCCCATGGTGTAGGTTGGGTGGTTAGCATGAGGCATGTGGTATATGGAAGCAGCACCTACATCGGGTCACAGGGGGAGGGCAGACCTGGCTTCCAGCATCCACGTCACTAGTGATAGCGGTGACTAAGACATAGCCAGTGTTGTTTGGGTGGTCTCCTGCATGCCTGCTCTGCACCTTGTTTTTGATGTCTTTGCCTTTGTGTGGAAATCCACACAAGGCAGGAATGTTTGCCAAGGAGTCAGAAGAACTCTCCCAGCTGGACATTGGTGTGTGGAAGGCTCCTAAGAAAGGACAGTGTAAGGCCCAAATGCAGCAAGATTGAAGCAGATAGAACATGTGTGATTTCTTTCCCTGACCCATTGCTGATCTGAAAGGGAGGGAATGTAGACCCCTGACTGCCCACCTTCTATTCCCCAGGTGGGTCTGACCCACCTTCTTCAGATTCCTTACCCAGGGAACACTTTCTTCCCTCAGTGTTCCACACCCATCTTTATGGAGAGAGCAACATAGTTGGAGAGGGTGGCCAGCTAGATGGAGCATAGAAAAGGTTGGCAGTGTGCATGAGAGGGTGTGCGTTTTCTGGGCCAGAGAAGAAAACAGCTAATGCTCACAGGTCATCTCAGAGTCATACCTGTCACCCTTCTTTACCCACCTGGACTCTGATGTTATCCTCAGGTAACTGAACAAATAGAACAGAAGGATGCCAGAAGCCTGTCCTGTGTGGGCAGAGACGTTGAGGTAATTATAATATGTTCCATAGCCTAGATACTCTCTATGCACCGTGTGTGTGTGTGTGTGTGTGTATTATTGCATTTGACTATCACAATGACCCTTTGGGGTAAGTACTGGTATAATCATCCCCATTTTTTTTACATGAGGAAATAAAGGCCCCAAGAGATGGCTTGTCCAAGACTGTAGAGCTATTAAGGCAGAACTAGAATCTCAGTGAGAATCTATTCTCTGAATTGTACTACAAACCTGTATACAGACAAGTGCACCCCAAACCCAGACACATTGCCTTCATGTCCCAGCTCTTAGCCTATACTGGGTTTTCCAGGTAGTTGACTAGCTAAAGGACATAGGGTGGCTTGTTACCTTCCTCTGTGACCTTCTGGACAAAGACTAAAATCCCTGAGAGAAACACCCACTGTCTAGCCAGGGAGGACCCAGGGTTGAGAGCCATTTTTGAGCACCCAGTTCTGCGTAGACGCACTGAGTTCTTGGAACAGGCTTCTCCAAATTCCTCCACTTGATTTTCTGGAATCAAATTAGGTTGGTGAATAGGCCAGTGGCATTTTCATCAATTTCTTCTCCTTCCCTTGGAACTGAGCCTGATTTCCTTGGCCTCCCGCAAAGCTGCCTGCTGTTTACTGAGCAAACCCGCTCCCAGAACCAGCCCTGCTTTCGTAATGCAGCAGGGCAACGTGGTGTAGGGAAGATTACAGGTATTAGAGGCCATTTAGGATCATTTAGAATCGAGCTGTTTTCTGAGCAGGCAATTAATCCAGTTGCATTAAAGAGAGCTGCCAGGGCTCCCACACCTCTCCTAGCATTGAGAGAGGGATTTGGGAGGCTTCTGCTAAATGACTTTCCTAGTTAGCCTGGGGGCTCAGTGGGCCATCATTTTTCTTTGGGGGGATGGAGGAGAGGGGGCGCAGGGAGCCTCTCTCCTCGGTGCTCTGGGTCTGCTTTGGGAAGTCTGTGCTGATAGGACTGGGATTGCACCTGGATCCCATGGCTGACCGAACTTATGCCCCTCCAGGGCCTCTGTACAGAAGTCAGCAGGTTGGCTGGGTCTGGGGAGGTAGTCTGCAATCCAAAGTAGTACATGCACTTCCTTGGGTCTTCTGCATTTAAGATTGAACAGGCCACAACTGTGTGTAGCCTTTTTATAGAAGGGTCTGAGTGGCTCCCTGAAGGACTCTGGAAAACCTACTGTGTGCTGAACACACATGCACCATTATATCAGCAACAAAAATACCCAGCCCTATGAGGTGGAGATTATAGGAAAAGAAGCTGAGGTTCAAGACACTTAATGAACTTGGGTCTTGGACCATGAACCCATGGATGATCCTGCACCCCAAACTGTACACTTCCTTCATGGGTTTGTGTCAAGGAGACTCCCATCACAAGTATGGGATGGACATAGGGTCACACTGTGTGGCGTCTGCTCTTCTGTATTACTTTCCCTGTCCCCAAACTAAGTCACGTACCTCTAACTCCATCACTGCTTACCACACTACAGTAAAATTTCTCATTCCAGGATCTAGCTCATCAGGCTCTCATGAGAATAATGAGCCTGTCACATCCATCTTTCTAGTTCCAGCAAACCAACAAAAGCACTGATACTCCAATAACACACGCTTGGCCAAGTCTTTTCATTTTTTGTTATCTGAGTTATCTTTTCAGTAAAATTAGAGCACTACAGTCCATGTTGAGGTCTAGGGTGGATCCCATCTCGATTTGCTATGAGACTATGCTTCTGTAGGACTACTGGGTTAATAGTCAACATCTTCCCAACTAAAGATTATCTCCTTACAGTGACCATATACTCCCCCAAGGTACTAGGCATCCTTGTACTCAGTCTCTTGCATGTAGTTTTCATATGCTTGAATACCTAGCCACCGTGTGTGCTCCATAGATAGCTCCTTACTCTCATGGTTGGCTGCACTTCAAAATGAAAGTGCCAAGGGTAGGAATCAAGAGGGTCTGAACACCAATAGATGTCCATTACACACTTGCTAAGTGAGTGCCTGAAAATAGCAGCTGACTTTCTCTTTAATGTCTTTCTGCACTGAGTCAGGCACATATGCTATCCCAAAGTCAGATTGGTTATCAATAAGAAGACAATTAATTGCTTTTCCAATTCCTAGAGAAGCCCTTTTGCTTATTGATAGTAAAAAAGTGGACTATTCTGAGTCGAATAGTCTAAATAGACTAAAAGAGACTATATGAAATATTTCTATTATTGGACTATTTCTATAGTCTAATAACAAAATAGATCAACTTTTGTCCACCCCCATATGTAAATTTTCAGTTTTCTATTGTCTTTGTTCTGTTCTTCTGACCGCAAAAGAAGTTATACTCTTTGCAAAATGCTAACATTTCATAAAGTCTCAGTCTCACTTAAGTAGAAAAAGTTTTGCCTGAAGAAAACCACTGTCGGCACTTCAGTATACATGAATGTTTCCATAAATCTCATGTTTGGGTCACGAGCTCCTAGATTCCTAACAAGGTACAGCCAAACCAACCGAATGCCTGGTGAATCTGTATGTCACCAACAGGTGGCAGCAGGAATTATACTTCGTCTTTTGAGTCTTAAGGACTAAGTTGTGTATTGATCAGACATTTCCAGTGTTTTGTACTGGCTTAAAGGTGTGGGGCCACTGTGCTGGGCACTGTGTCATAGGGAAGATTCCAGAACCACATTTCTCAAAGGTGTGTCATGGTGTACTGCTGTCCAATTTATTTTGTATTCTTACTTAAAAAGCAATTACTTGGACCCTACCCCCAGCCCACCAAATCAGAAGTAGTGTCTGTGATGTCTTATTTGTATTTCTGCTAACTTAGATGCCTGAATCCCATCAAATCCCATTTCCACTTGGTGTCAACTAACAATTTGGGGGTCAAACTCAAACAATCCCGTGGGTCAGAAAGAAGACTTGTTCCACTAGGAAAACACAGGCATTTTTACAAGCACAAAGGGAAGACAAGGCAAACTATCCAGGGATTCCATTTTCATTTCCTAATTGGTCTTATTAATTCATTTTTGACCTATAAGTATTGATCCCAAAAACCATTGCACCTCCAAAGCCTTCCCCAAGATCCAGGCCAAGCAAACTGACACTTCCTTAGCATTCAGACAGCAGTTTGTATTTCCTTCAAATAACACCTCACAGTTGTTACTGATTTAACTAGATCTCATTACTCAAGCTCAGAAAGCTGGCTTCTTGTCCATATGGTTGTTTCTACAAAGGAAGCCCTTTGCTGACATGTGGCACCACCAGGAGCAATAGCAGTTAGTATCCTAAGAAGCCATCTCTTACTATGGTGATGGTGCACACATGAACCAGTGGTGGGAATGCTGTGAGGACTATACCTGATAAAAGAAAGCAAACATTGTATAAAAATTAACAATGATATAAGTATATGTATATATAATATATATATATATACACACACATAATAGTGAGTATGTATATATAAAATATAAAAAAATAAAGAAGCCATCTCTTACAGTGGTGAATGAAAATTATGTGGAAAGAAAGAAATGCAAAGGCATAGATGGTATGGGGAAGGTTTCTTTCTTCCAGGTCTGGGAAGACTCCAGCCAGTCAGTTGTAAGGTTATTGATGACCTTCCTGGAATAGTTTCTCTCTTTTGTGTTATCAGTTCCAAACAGCCCTTTGGGTGGTCATCAGGCACTGGTGTTATCAGCATCCTCTGAAGGAACATAATATGGCTCTAAGTATTAAGCAATTCATTATCAAGGCCCTGAGGTATGTGGAAAAGAGTTAAAGTAAAATACTGGGTTAAGAGTTAAGACATACGTACACCATGGTCCTTATTTCAGGCCTGACCACAATGTTATATGGGATTGTTTGAGCCTGTTTCTTCCACTCATCTCCACACTACTGACGAATGGAGCCATATCTGAGTGCCTGCCCTACAGTAGATACACACTGAGGAAAGGATGACTGGTTGAGTTAGGGAAGGTTCCTAGTAGTGCTTGGTTGCTCCTCACCTTCTGAAGGTGTGGTCTCCTTCCAAAACTGTTTCTCAGGTTTTGCTTCAGTAAGTTCTTCTAATTTCTCATTGATTCTACAAGATTCTATGAGGCCTTGTTGACCTACATACAAGCTATTTCCTTTCTCAAATAGATGAAATCAACTAGTGACTTGTGTCATAAACAACAAGACCAGAGATTTAGAAACTCAGTCAATTTCAACAAAGCTCAATCTAACAAACAGACTTGATCTGCTCATAGATAATGAAGGTTCCTAGCAACACTCTCTCCCCAACACTGGATAAAGAAATGGAGGGGTAAGAAAGCTTAAAACTGAAGAGAGGGGGAGAGAAGCTAGATAAGTTAATTTTACAGTGACTTACTCATATTTCAACTAAAAAAAAAAACAAAAAAAAACCTGTCTTTGCCCAGATGACATACCCATCAAGTCATTTTTTGACCCTAACAAGTTGCTCTGGAGAATAGGCAATTTTTTTTAAGATTTATTTATTTATTCATACAAAACTGGGGTACAGGCCAGAGATGCGGAGGGTGAGAGGATTCACCAGACACAGAGAGGGGAGCAGAACAGGCAGATTGATGAAGTATACCTCTGAGGGGAGCAGTGGGCAGGTCAGGAGAGGTCTGCCATGCCATGTGGTCACCTCCGGGGCAGGGGAGGAACGAACTCATGCAGAAGTGGCTTTAGCTTCTTAGTGCTGTGCTTTAGCCCACTGCACCACCAGGGAGGGCCAATTCTTAAAGAGACTTAAAAGCTATGTTCATCTAGACATGCAAGAGGATGCTTCCAAACTTGATAACGACTTTTAATAGCAAGCACTGTTTTCTCCCATGCTTTCCTTCACAAATGTGGCTCTTCTTGTTTCGGGGGTATCAGACACAGCTCATCAGATTTTGGCAGTCACAGGGTGTTCTCTTTCGTGTGCTTCAATGTCCGGATGCCTTTTCTTACCTTGGCCAGAAAGATCCTTTAACGTTCCTTGGTCTTGGGGGCTTCCCTTCCTCTTTTGAATTCAACAATTGTGTTGCATATGTCTTTATTGGGCACTTACGAAGTTCCATGAACTGTGCGAGACACTGTCTAACTCAATCTTACAGGTGAGGAAACTGAAACAGGATTATGCCCTGAAACTGGAGCAAGTAAATTTAGAATTGAAAAGGCCAGTTCTTTTTCACATGGAGAGTTACAAACATCTAACTTCTCTCTCCAAGAGCGATGTCTGGCAGGAAGCACAAAAGGATTAAAAAAGACAGTGACAGATGAGTGACACGACCAATAAATGTTTAGTGACCAGGCTTTTTAGGGAAAAAATCAGGCATAAAGTTGACAGGTAAGATGCACTGTCAAAGAATGTTTGTAGCAAGTTACTTGGCCCATTTTGAGACTTATGAAGTTACCTGAATAAATGTCATTTGGGCTAATTTCTGAAGGGTCAGGAGGCATTGAAAGACAAAACATGCAGGAAGAATATTCTAGACAAAAGGAGAAAAGCATGCAACACCTACAGGGTTGGAAGAAGTGTCACTTATTCCAGTAACAATAAGGAGGCCAGGGTAAGTAATGGTTCAGAAATCAGAGAGACCAACAGAGCCAGATTATGGGCCTACCAGATGATGTGAAGAATTTTGTTTCTACCCTAAGAGTAATGGAAAATCACTGAGACGGGAATGAAAGGAAACAAGAGAGTGACATAGTTCTGTGCTTTAACATATGCTATATTCTACTAACTAGAACTTTGAATTCATTTTTTTCTATAGCAATAACTTAATAAATAGTAGCTCTGTGAAGCCAGAATAATGTTATTAGCACAATGTATCCAGCTAAATAGCCTATTGAAAAGCTGGTCTTGGTTGCCAACTACCATTTATAACTTGGTTTCTATAAGAAAATGCATGCCAAATTCCAGAAAACCTAATTACAAATGACAGTTTGGGGGACAACCTGTAATCTACTTAGACTTGTAAAAACCTCTAACATTTTTCCTATCAAAGGTTGTTAAGAAAGGTGAGTAACAAACTTCTGATTTCGAGCTGGTAAAAATCCCTCTGCCCCTTCTGCTCTCAGAAATCACCCCTGCATAAAATGAAAAATCAGACACAAAGGAAATACAAGTGGTTTGGCAAAGATAGGAGAAATCTGCTACTGTGGACAACTGAGGAGGGACAGCAGTGTACAGTTGTAGGGTGTGGCCAGATGCTAAGAGAAAACATCTGCTGCTGTAGCTACCTCAAGCAATGTCAGAAGGACAGCAGATGAAATTAGTAGTGTACCCTAAGGGGGAAAAACAGTAATCCCTTTAATGTCGGTGTCAGGAATAGAGAACCAAGAAGTAGGGCAATGCCTGGATACCACTTGACACCCCAGAAAAGCAATGAAGGAGTAACTGAATAAAGAATCAAGAAGGCTTTCTGTTAATGCACCAGGGTAGGAGAAACCAAGCCTCTTGACACTGACCATTGCTGGATATAATAACTAATATCTATACTCAACAGATTTAACCAAAAAGAACTTTACTCTATCAGCCTTTTGTACGATAAAGGATTTTACTGTGAATCAGAGAGTGGCCCTGCCCCAGTTCCAGCAAACCTCCTATAAACAGCTAATGCAAATAAAACTCAACTTAGTCAAAGACTGGCACTACTATTTATTGAAAAAGGTACCAGTGCAGGTACTACATGAAGATAATTCATTAAAATTGAGGCAAAGAATGGGGCAAAGTCAAGTAACACACACACATTGCTAGAAAGTACTACAACTTTCATATTACAGATAAAGTGAAGATTAGAATCAGTTTATCATTGTTAACTTAACAAGAAAATTAAGCACCTACCTCTTTTTAGTAAAATACTACAGAAAAAGCAAGCAGGGAGAAAGCATGTTCCTATATCAGGAAAGAGGTGATAGAGCAAAACAAGACTATCACAGATAGGAAAAAAATCATGTGGGAAACATTACAGAGGAGAATGGTCAGCCCTAAAAATTATTTTAGAACCTGGAAAAACATAGGGTAAAGTAAAGGAGGTGGAAATTAATAATACATCATTAGAAAGAGATCAATAAATACAAAGAACATCCAATAGACGCATAATTGGTGGCACTAACAATGAAAATTGAAGAAATATAAGAGAAAAAAATCAAGGAATTAAAGACTTAAAACTATAGAATAAAAGATCACACTATATTGTTGGAAAATAATGTCCATCATATTCAGAACAAAAACACATTAGTGAAAGTAACATATTTAAAATATAAATAAGAATTTTTTGGGACAAGCAAACTTATCATGTGGCCTGTAAAAGAGAAACACTTTTCCACAGACACATTAAATTCTAGCGGATGTTTCTGAGAAATAATTTTTTACCTTCAAAATCTGTAACCAGCCAGACTTCCACACATATATAAATGTAAGAAATATTGAACACACAGTAGTCCCCAGAGCACAGTTTTCCATTAACATTTACTGTAAGATATACTCCAGCTACTACAGAAGAACAGATTCAGTGTTTTCTGTCTAACCATTTTGCTATAACTTCTCCACTCACACACACTACAACTCTTAGAATTAAAATTACAGAAATCCTGGGCCCTCCCTAGTGGTGCAATTGGTGAAGACACAGCATGATGAAGCTATCTGCAGCCACTGCAGCACTAGTTCGATCCCCAACCAGGGAGCTGACCCGCATGCATGGCAGACCTCTACTGACCCATTTGCTGTTCCCCTCAGCAGTGTATTTCAATCAATCTACCTGTTCTGTTCCCCACTCTGTTTCCGGTGACTCCTCTCACCCTCTTACATTTCTGACCTATATCCCAGTTCTGTATGTATCAATAGATAAATCTTTAAAAAAATAAAATTACAAAAATAAATGTGTGGACATACCTGACTTCCACTATGGACAATAGTAAAAGCAACATATTCTGAAAATAATCCTTCTACAATTATCAATTTGCTGGAAAATGACAAGTATACTTTCAAGTAAATAATTATGCATATGTAACTGAAGGAAGTGTTTAGGGGGCAAAAGTGGCAAGCGAGTCATAGAGTGGTAAGTAATGCAGTGTTCTGCTTGCTTGATCTAGGGTAGTTTCCCAGTGAAAAGACAAAACCTATTTTTTTTTAAAGATTTATTTATTCATACAGAACTGGGGTACAGGCCAGAGATGCTGAGGGTGAGAGGATTCACCAGAGACAGTAAGGAGCAGAACAGGCAGATCAACGAAGTACACTGCTGAGGGGAGCAGCGGGCGGGTCAGGAGAGGTCTGCCACGCCATGTGGTCACCTCTGGGGCAGGCGGGGATCGAACTCATGCGGAAGTGGCCTAAGCTTCTTAGTGCTGTGCTTTAACCCGCTGCACCACCAGGGAGGGACCCAAAACCTATTTTTTTTAATTCAAATATTTATTGTTAATTATGTTAATTATGGGGTGTAGGCCAGAGGCTGAGAGGATTCCCCACAGACAGACCAGGGAGCAGAACAGGCCAATGGACTGAAAGCTGAGGGAAGCAACTGGGGAGGCAGGAGAGGGCTCCTGCGCCCTGTGGGTCAGCTCCCTGGCTAAGATTCACGTCCAGCTATAGTGATGATAGTGCTGAGACTCAACCCTGAGCCGCCAGGGAGGCCCCTTCTCTAGACTTATCATTATATTAACTTTTAGAACACCAAAAAGGTCTTCAAAGAAGGTTAAGATAAACACTGATCACACTGTTATGTAATGCACAATAAAAGTAGGTTTCTCAATGGCACCAGTGGAAGCCCAAAAACAGCACAAAATCTGCAGTTTGAAAAAAAGAAGGGAGGATAAAAATACTTTGCATTGTACACATAATTAAGAATGGGGTGAAAGAAAAATTACTATGATAAATAAAAACCAAGAATTGACAGCCAATAAGATCTCAGTGAGAAAAGTTGAAGCTGTTTGGTTTGGAGGGAGAAAAATCAGTTCACCCTAACTGAAAGAACTAAGATGCAATAGGCAAAGGTAAGCATGAAGTCAGGAAACAGAATAGGAAGCCTAAATAAACATTGAATGTATGAAAAAAATTACAATGCTCGATTTGAGGTGTGTGTGTGTGTGAGTGTGTGTGTTTGTGTATAGAAAGTACAACAGAACGAAACTATTGGACTATAATAGTATCTAAGGTGGGAGGGCATTGATTGATATAAAATGCCCTATTTTTTTAAATTATTGTTAATGAGGAACTGGTAATATTAGACTTGAAATAAAATATGCATAATAAAGGTTGAAGTAAATGAAATGTGATAAACAGTAGAAATTTTAATTAAAAAGAGAGGAATATGAGAGAAAATTGATTTGAAGACAGAATAAAAAAATGTAGAACAAAATAAAAATACTAATAGGATTAAAAAAAAAACTAATGACACTTATCAATAAAATGATATGTCTGTATCAAGTGCAAAACTCACAATTAAGAGAGGTGACTTATATTTTAAATTTTCCCAGATTCCCTCACTAAGCAAAGAAACTCAAGCAGCAAAAGAAAACCCCTGGAAAATATATACACAATATCTAGATGATGAACTGTCCTCAGAAATTAGAATTGATGCTTGGGGAGTATCATACCACTAAGTATGGCCAATACTAAGACTTATTTGAATATAATTTCTGCACTTTAAAAGAAAAATAAATTCTGGCTTCCAGACCAAAAAAGAACGGGACTAAATGCTTATAAAAAAATCAGATTATCATCATTTGAAAACTACAAAAACTGCAGGGTACCAGTTATATGTAGGAAGAAGGCAACAAGACATCACGCAGACTTCAGAATCAAAAATAGCCAACAGGTACTCACTGGAGAGCTTGCAAGTCAAATAGCAGCTGATGCCTAGAAGCGATCTTGCAACTCTGGTAGCGGATTAAAAACAAGGGAACAGCAATAACGTATGAAATGTCTGGAGCAGGAATAAATACTGGTATTAAGAATCTCAGTTGAACCATATAGAGACAGTAGTGAAAAGAAATGAAAGGTTCTCATGAAAGAGTGTAAGGAAAAATGATGACGGAGAATCTCAGAAAGTAAGCCATACTTCTGACCATGATACAAGAAACAGCAACAAAGGGAGCTCTGTGGAATTAGAAATTAAATTTAGAGATGTCCTCTCTTCCAAATGTTCAGGAAAACTATTTTCACATAAAGGAGGACAGACCATGATGGAATCAGAACATACAAAGTTAGCATCAAGGAAAAGAATACATCTTTCCAGACAATAAATGCGGAGACAGGTCTGATGAATAATCAACTATTTGAGGAAGTGCTAAAAACTTTAAGATAATGCTACGAAACAGAAAAGGACAGTAAAATTCAGAGTTGGGATAACGCAAAATGAGGTCATAGGAATCAGGACAATTATTAGAAATTTGAGAAAGTGTATTGCAGAAATGAAGACTAAAGTGGAAATAACCCAAGAGTAAAATAACGTAATAGCTAGTGCTTGCGGAAACTTTTCTGAAAGGAATAGGTAAATATCAATAGATTAAGGAGAAAGCAAAAGTTAGGAGACAGCATAATTGCTGCAGTAGAATCTCCAAAAAGAAACTAAAAATAAGGAGACAAATAAAAAAATAATTCAAGAAAACTTTATTGAAGTAACAAACACAGCGAAGAAAAATTATCTACTAAAAAGATACCACATCTACTTGAGAAAATCAACTTAGAATGGTCAACACCGAAGAATGTTTTAGTGTGTATTATTATTGTTTTTAACTTTAAAAGAACAGGATAGTTTGTGCTTCCAGCAAAATGACAAAGTTATATATAAAGGGAAAAAATCAGATTATTATCAGATTTTTGACAGCAGTGTTTTGTGCCTTAAGAAAATGGAGCAATATTCTGATGATGCTCCAGTAAAGAAGAGGATCTATGAAAAAGTTTACTGATTCATTAATCAAAATAGTGGAGCTAGGACTGATATCGTTACTGTTATCTTCAGTCTGCTAAGTATAAAACCTGGAAGAAAGTGATATATGAAACTTAGAAGTGATTATATATTATCCTAATGATATTTTACCCTCATTCTTAAAACCAAAAAGGTAATGCAGATGAAAGAGAGAAAAGAAAAGTAAAAACACTGTTTTTCTAAATTTAGATCAGAAGTGTTATGCATTTAATAGATTTCTATCTTGATTTCATGTGAAATGGTCAGACTTGGTAAGGAAGGAATAAACACTATGGGTTTGGGATTAGAGGTATAAGAATGAATTGATAAATAGGTTAGGGAGATAAGTAGGTAGCTACATAGATAACTAGGTAGGTAGACAGAAAAATAGATAGGATGATAGAGATGCCAATTGATGGATAGATTAAAGAAATAAATGAAGATGTGTGTGGCATGTTAGTATATACACGTCTCCTAGCTCTCCTTCTGAAAAGACTTAAAGACTTAGAAGCAATGACACTCTTGTAACAGTGAACACAGATTGGGCAAAATCTGCCCAATCTTGCTCTCTAAATACTCAGATTTAGTCTCTAAATTTTCCTTTTAAAAAATAGACAGGTCTTCTTAGGCAGGAAATTTATTTCAGGTGTTGAACAGAGAAAATATGAGACAATGCCAGAGCGTATCAGTTGCCCAGTGACCCAATGTTTTAAAAAATAAATTGTGATTGAAGAAAAAAGAGGGCAAGTAGATTGAGGTGGGGGTCTTGAAGATGGCAAGGCACATCTTTTTTAGGCATATCTTAAAAAAAATGCAAGCAAGCAAAAATGGGGGTAAAACTCAATTGTCCTCTTTGGAGGTGAATATTTAGAAGACAAAACTACAGATTAGAAGTACAAAATAAACAATGACTATTATGAGTTAAGGAATTGGTTATCTTCCAAGCAAAGAAAGAGGACTTATGGATGGGACAGGGTTTCTGGGTTGAAGAGTAAATTTCATTTGTTGATCTAAGCATTGGATTTAAGGCTGTTTGCTTCACACACGTTTATTTTGTGAAGTTATCACTTAGAAGTAATACAAACATATTTTTAAATTCAATTTTCTTTATTTCTCCCACATTTTATTAAAAAAAGATGAATTTTATTCTTCAAAATGCATGCTCTGTAGGAGACATTCTAAACATAAAGATGCAGGGACCAGAAATAAAGAGAAAATGAGCAAAGTTTTTGCTTTTAAAATAGAATGAGATATCATGGGCAAAACAAAGGAGCTGGCATGGCTGTAGTGATTGCAGGGAAAACGGACCATAAGGCAAGAAAAAAATGTTAAAAAGAAAAAGAAACTACTTGAAGATGAAAGGATAAATCTACTAGGCAGGTAATAATTCTAAACCTTGTTCATCAAATAAAGCAGCTTAAAACATTTGGAAATAATGGATAGAAAAAATGTCCAAATGCACCATCATTGTGGGAGATTTTACACATGTCTAAGCAATTAATAAATCAAGAAAATAAAGCATGAATGAGGATTTAAATATTTGAATAACAAAATTAATATGATATGACAGAAATATAAAGAACCCTACATGCAGAAATGAGGAACTCTTCTCAAGAACACACAGAAAAAATATAGAAATGATTAGTGACAAATCAACTAATTTTGAAATGTATATACAAACCCCAAATTTAAATATCTGTGTCTGTGTCTGCCTCTCCTTCTGTCTCTGTCTCTCTTCAGTCATCTATTAAGGTCCAGTATGACAGTAAGAGAAAGGTGGGAGGGAACGGAGGCCTCAACAATAAAAATATAACCTTATATAAATGCAGAGACACAAACATGGTTTTTTAATTGCAAATAATTACTCATGGGCTAGCAATGAAATGAAATTTAAAATGTATTCACCTGCTCTAAATAAAACTTCTATAAACATGGGTGGGCAGGCTCTTTTAAATCAACAGTGCTTATGCAGAAACTTATAGCTGAGTGTTCATGCTGGAGTCATACAACCTAAACTAGAAACACCTAGCTATTTTTCAGTTGGTGAGTGTTTGACAAATGTTTGTGCAATTATGGCACCTGCATACCATGGAACAGTACTTAACAATAAGAGAATGAACTATCGATAGATACATCAGCCTGGGTGAATCTCCCTTCAGAGATTTACACTGAGTGAAAATTCCTGACCCCAAAGTTGCAGCCAATATGGTTTCATTTACATAACATTCTTGAAATGATTGTTAAAAATTTAAATGGCAAATAGATGAATAGCTGTGGTGCTGGGAAGGAGATAAGGTTGTGGCTATAGATGGGTGATCTGAGGGATTCTGTGGTGGCAGAAACATCCTGTACCTGGTCGTATTGAAGCATGGTGACCTGAATAGTCAGCCTGGCGGTCTTGAGTGATGACATTTTGCTCAGTTCTTGGTATACAACTTTGATCCTGGGAGGACTCTTGCTTCACGTATTGCATGAGCCAGAATCGACCTGGCAGTTCCATGACGACTGATCCTTTTCTTACTCCTTGGTATGCAATTGTCCAACTGTCAGCATGTAGCCATGTTGTATCAGACGTTGTCCAGTTGCCATGCAAACCCACCCAGAACCTTGCAGAAACTGGAACATGTGTGAAAGCCCCTGACTTCTACAAATGGGACTCAATTAAAACTGCCCCTGGCCAAGTTTCTCTTGTGCTACATAAACAGTGTCAGTGTCAGTAACCTGGTATTGCTCATGCTTTGCATTTTCATAGGTGTTAAAGTGAGCAGGCAGAGGCAGAGATTGGATAAAATCTATGCGGATCGTTCTTTATTGTTTCTTAAGAAATGAGTAAATTACAATTAGCTCAAAGTTTGAAAAATAATGGAAATAAACCTTTAAAATTCTAGATAAATGTATGTGGATACAACAAAAATGAAATATGTGCTCTTTAGTTCTTTTTTTAAGGGAAGGATTAGTAAGCTAGAGTTTGCCTTTCAAACTAATAAGCAAGAAAAAAACTATTAACTAAATTCAAAGAAGGTAGAATAGAG
>NW_004567123.1:26544351-26555581 GCF_000260355.1 Condylura cristata | reverse complement strand
AAATATACAAACCTAAGAAACATAGAAAATATGAAATTAAAGAATTGATTTTATTCTCTCCACTATTAACTAAATTCAAAGAAGGTAGAATAGAGGTAATTAACATAACAATAGAAATTAATGAAAAAGAGAAAGTGCCCTAAAAGATGAACAAAGTCAAAAGAAAGAGAAATAATTAGCATCCTCCCCCCCCACCACCACATACACATCTATGGTATTAAGGGAAACAATGGTTAATCTACAGATATGACAAAATTAAAATATAAGAACATTATAGATAACCTTCAATAAATTTGAAAACTTAGAAGAAATGGAAATGTTCCAAGAGAAATAAAACCCCAAACCTAACTTAAAAGATGGAAGTAAACTGTAATGCTTTTGACTAGTAATCTAGACATAAGACACACAGTGTTAGCAACATACCCAACAAAGGCTCTGGAAAGATGTGGAAAGGATGAAGATGTGGAGTGGAGGAGGGAGCAGCTGAGTGGTGGAAGGTAACGGATGTGAGGGCTCTGGTGATAGCAGCGGTGTGGTGACCACAGCTGAGGAGGTGTGGCCCTATTCCCAGAAAAGCATACAGTGTTCTGAATCAATGTTATCACTATAAAAAAATTAAAAAGTAAACTTTATTATGTAAAAAAGATTTTAAAACTTTGAAAAGGCATGTATGTAAAATAAAAAGATGAGTAAGTGGAAAGGGGTATGTCATAACACTAATAAAAAAAAAATTCAGTTACCAAAAACAAATATAACCCTTGCATTCTGACAAAGGCCCAATTCATCTTGAAGACAGAACCTGCTCCCCACTGGGTATGCCACTATTAAAGCGGCCTTAAATTTTCAAAACAAATGTTGTTGGGAACGACAAGAAGAACATGACAAATACATTTTCATTGTAGGCTGTGTTAACATATCCTTTGGCAGTAAGTGATATTTTAATCAGAATAAAAGCCTTAATATGGAGCTTTAAACACCCCAACTACAAAGCACTCAGCCACTGGAGAGGACATATCCTTTAAAAGTGTCCATACAAATTTATAAAAATGACCATATATATGGCCCTCCCCGGTAGCGCAGCCGGTTAAAACACAGCACTAAGAAGCCTAAGCCACTTCCGCATGAGTTCGATCCCTGCCTGCCCCGGAGGTGACCCACTTGGTGTGGCAGACCTCTCCTGACCCGCCCGCTGCTCCCCTCAGCAGTGTACTTTGTGCATCTGCCTGTTCTGCTCCCCACTCTGCCCCTGGTGAATCTTCCCACTGTCCACATCTCTGGCCTGTGCCCTAGTTCCATATGAATAAAATAAATAAATCTTAAAAAATAAAAAAAGACCATATATTAGGGCTGAATCTATTCTCAGCACAACTGGGCCATACAACTGCATTCTTTGATTGTAAAGTAATTAAAATAAAACCAATAAAGGGATAATTTTATAAAAATTTACATGGAGCTTAAATTGCTCCTAAAAATTCAGAGGTCAAAGAAGAAATCACAATGAAATTGGAAAATATTTTAAACAGTGTGTTAATGAAAATCATAGATTTCAGAATGCATGAAATGCACTTAAAGTAATATTTAGAGAAAATTAAGCAATAAAATGTTCATGTTAGCAAAAAATTTCAAGTTGAAATTTAATGGTTGAAGTCTCCTGCCTCAGAGTCAGAATACAGAAAGGAGAAAATAATTGCAGTAAAACAGAAACTAATTAAATGTAATATAAGTGGATAGTGGAAAAGAATGACAATGTGAAATATTTGATGAACTTCTGTCAAGATTAAGTGAGAAAAAAAGAAAAGGTACAGAAAACCATATTGTGCATGAAAAAGAGGACAATTTTAAATGCATCTGTGCTACATGAGATGATACCTTCATCTCAGATAGTGGATCTAAAAGTTTGGTGAAATAAACACATTTTAAAAAATATACAAACCTAAGAAACATAGAAAATATGAAATTAAAGAATTGATTTTATACTCTCCCACAAAGAAAGCTTTACACAAGCTTTAGGAAACACTTGTGGAGTTGGAAATTTGAATTTTACATAAAATCTTACAGAGAAGAAAAATAGTAGAGATTGTCCTTGATTGATTTTAGACAGCAAATATAAACTGCAAAAGTAGGTAACAATGCCAGGAGAGAGTATGTTATAGCTCAATTCTCTCATGAACACTGAGAAACCAAAATTTTCTTAATAAAAAGTTGATAGAACATACCATGGGATAGTGTTTTGCCCCCAGAAAGGAGAAAAATACAGCCATTTTCAACAAAATGGAAGAAATATGAGAGAATGGGTGCAGCAAATTAAACCAGAACAGTGGAAACAAATACTGGACGTAGCAGACAATTTGACAGTGTTAAGTACTTTCAAAAACTAGGGGACCTCAATAAAAAATCAGAGGGCTTTGCAGTTAAGAGGCAGGAGGTGGAAAAGGAGCAAGGGAATGCAGGGAGAGTGGTGAGGGAGCAAAAAGAATAGTTAAAACAGAATTGTGACTTATTAGAGATCATCCTTTGTAATGAAGGGGTAATTCTGTATGTCAACAGCATAGATGGTACATAGGATAATTGTACTTTTAAAGTATTCATGTGTGCTTTGACTAAAATAACCTAAGAAGGAAAAAGTTGTTGTTTTTTTTTTTTACAAGACATCTACAGAAATAACATGATGCCTAAGATGGATTTATTTTCAAAATGATAGTCTCTTATGCAGATCAAATGTTAAATTTAATAGAATTCACCAAAAATTCTGTAAGTAAGAAATATTAAAATTTGAAGACCAGATTGTGTTCCAACTGGACTTATTACACACTGCAAGTCGATCGTAAGTTGTTCCAACCAGTTTGGAAAACCAAGATCATATGGCAGAATCTACGGAAACTATGTATATTCATAACTAGCATTTATTCAACAAATGAACAGAAATAAGACCCCAACTACACACAAAAAAGACATTGGAACCTATCTAAAAATCTATCATGATTACTATGCATAAATTGCGGTCTATTTACACAATGAAATATCTCTATAGCGAGGAGAACAAATAAATTGTAATCACACTCAGAGTGTATCTCAAAAAAATGTAATATCAGGGCCCTCCCTGGTGGGTGGGTTAAAGCACAGCGCAGTGGGATAAAGCACAGCACTAAGAAGCTAAAGCTACTTCAGCATGACTTCAATTCCCGCCCTGGAGGTGATCACATGGTGCGGCAGACCTCGCCTGACTCGCCCCTGCTCCCCTCAGCAGTATATTTTGTTGATGTTCCTGTTCTGCTCCCCACTCTGTCTCTGGTGAACCCTCTCACTGCCCCTGCACCTCTGTCCTGTATCCCAATTTTGCATGCATAAATAAATAAATCCTTTTTAAAAAATGTAATATCAAAGGGAGAAGAGCTAGGACCAAAAAAGCTACATCTATATAATTTCCTAGGTGTCGAAAAGATGCAAAACTAATCTGTGCAAAAAGGGTCAGCATAGTGCTAATTTATGTAGGACAGTCATTGGTTGGGATTGGCTACCAGATTATGTCTTAATTCTTCCCCTTAGTTACACTGGTGTGTACTCTGAAAATTTATAAAGCTCTGCATTTATGGCTTGTGCACCTTTCTTTACACTTCAGTAGGAAGATTATAAAAATCAGTTGCCTTCTTGTACCCCAGCTGCCAACAGAAAATATTTTCAAAAATGTTAACAATACGATAAAAGATGGCTTTCTAAGATTGAACAATTGTATTTGATCCTAATGGACGAAATCATAATAATCCATGGAAAGATGTTAAACACAACCTAAGTAGAGATATGTAATCAGATAAAAAGTGTCAATATGTTTGAGTGGCCTAATTTTCCCAACTAATCTATAAATCCAGTAGTAATTAAAATTAAAACCCTGATGCAATGTGGCAAGTGGATTTTATGACATGTACACAAGTGGATATTCAAAAGAAGAAAATCATGCTGGGTGTTGTCCTGCAACAATGAAGACATTATGAATTATAGAAACTGTAAGTGTAATATTGGTACAAGGATAGATATGTAGAGAAGGATAGAAAGTCCAAAAACAGGCTCATACACATATGGAACTGGTTTCTAAATTAGTAGCGAAACAATCTGATATAGAGAGTAGAATAATTGATTATCCGCTTGAAGGAATGGATTTGAATACTCTCTTTCAGCATGCATAAAGTCTATTTCTGATGAATTAAGGACTCATAAAAAGGAAAGACTTCTTAAATATTACACAAATTTTAATGTTGATACTTTCAAATATGTAAAAGCTTTGAGTTTTTGTTCCTCAGAAAACAGAATGAATGAAGAAGTGAGCTACACAACAGGAGAAAATACCTGCAACATACATACAATACATACAACTACTTATTTGTTGTAAAAAATAGTAGATCTCAGTAAGCCAAAAAAATAAAGACATTTTAAAAATAAAACATATACTAAGGAAAGACATCCAAAAAAAAAAATGTGAATGACCACTGAGAATTGAAGATACTCAATTCTATTAACATCATAGTAATAGATGTTAAAAGTATTACACAGTATGATTGTATATCCTAGATGTGAAAAAAAAAATGTTTACAAAGACTCGTCAGACATGAGCATAAATGCAGAGCAGCTGGGATGCTGATACATTGCTGAAGGCAGGTATAGATTGCCACAACTCACTTTATGCAATGTTTTTATGGCATTTTGCTATAAAGCTAAAGATGACTAGATCATTCATTCTAGCCATTTATTTTGAACTAACTTAGAAAAACTCTCACTCAAGTCTATCATGGATTAAGCGCAGAGATTACTTTTTAGCAAGTTTGTTTGTAAAAGCTAGAAAGTGGGAACAATCCAAACAGCCCATGGGTAGTAAAATGAATAAATGTGATATTTGTAATCAATGAAATATAACTCAGCAGTGAAAATGGCTACAATGAATGATGAGTTTCAGATATATTGCTGAGAGAAAAATGTAAGTTACAGTGAAATGCATTCATTATAATTTGATTAATAAAAAGGTAAATAATTTTGCATACACACAAACACACACACACACACACACACACACACATATATATACCAATGAAATGTTAAAACAAAATTCAAAATAGTGTTTTTATTTCTAGTTGCAGAAAAAGGTATAAATTAGGGGAGGGAGACAAAATTTCAGAGGTATTGTTTATGTTCTGTTTCTAAGATTGTTGGTGCTGGGTGTTCTCTTTATTATTACCCCTTAAATTATATGTTCCAGCACCTGGAAACATAGAAGAACAGCAATAATAATGAAAGCATCCTCTCACAAACATCTCAGGTAAAAGAGAAAATCATCACTGAAATTACAATGACAATGAAAATAGTACATATCAGAACTGATGGGATACAGCTAAAGCAGGGCCTGTGTGGCTTTACTCTTCTACCTGTTTGTTTGCATGAAGTAATACACTGACTTAAGAAAACAGAAGTATTTTAAACAAAACAGACCAAAGAAGTAGAAAAAAGAAAAGTTATCAAAAATTAATAAAATAAGAATAAGAAATTATTTCAGGGGCCTAAGAAGAAATCAGTACAACAATGATTTTGTACCTAAAACAAACAAACAAACAAACAAAATTAATGAAGAATACAAGAAAACAGTAACAAAACAATGTAATTTAAAGAATAAGATGTATCATTCTGAGGTATATAGAATGATCTATATATATATATATATATATAGAGAGAGAGAGAGAGAGAGAGTCTATTAGTATATCAGAACAATCCATTGGATGTATTGCTATTTTTAAGAATCAAAATATGTAAACTGCATACAGTAAGGTTTTATTAGTATTAAAAATGAAACTATCTGGGAAAACAGTTTGCTAGCTTCTTAATACTTAGATGTTTCCTTGCATATGACCACGCAACCCAGCAACTAGGTATTACTCCTAGAGATGTTTATGTTCACACAAAAGCATGTACACTGATGTTTATAACAATTCAATCCATAATTATCCACACTAGATAGCATTCAAAAGGTTAATGGATAAACAAATTTGGGTACATTTGCATGTTGGAATATTATTCAGCGATCAAAAAGAACTATTGATATATGCAACAAGATAAATCTCCAGGATGTTATGCTAAGAAGACAGTTTCAAAATATTACATTTATATGATTCCACTTATGTCTCTCCTTCTCTCTCTAAATGTTTTAATACATTATATATAGAAAATATAAATGCATGCTTAAGTACAGAATATCAGAATATCTTTGAAAGGTTACACCCCCCAAAATGCTCTGTGGAAAAACACAAGACCGATAATTTGATTCAATTCAAGGATAAGGGAAGAATAAAGCCTTTTCCTGTTTAATTTAGTACCTTCTTCTGAATGATGCACAAAGTATGGATGTTAATGCACATATTGTACAAAATTAAATTTTGTTCTATATAAATGGCTAGAGATTATTATTGGAGAAATTGCTTTCCTGCCTGGGACTTGGCCTAGATTTAGAAAACAGGAGGCAAATCTGTAAAAGCAGTAGGTATAGCTCTTCTAGACTGAAATATATCTAAGACATGGGTCTCCGAAGAAAATAGACTTTTTACCAGCTTTTGACTGCTTGTCATTAAAATCATGGCAGTGATAGTCATATTGGGTGTATCCAATCCTGATCCCCACTTATATTTTTATGGTCCCTACCTAAGGGACTGTTCCAGGAATAACCATGTCAGACTGTGGACTGAAAACTGAAAACTTATGCATTTCACTCTCAACTTGTTGGCCTTAATTATGTTAAACTGCAAATGGTAAGTTCTCTATACAAAGTAATAGGTGAAACCTTCAACCAACTCCCAGAAAGACAAAAGTCTCTACCCTGGCACCACTCAAATTTCTCTTCCCCTTAAGTTTTCATGCTCTGCTTGTCCTCAAGTTTTCAGTGATATTGTCTTAATCAGGTCTCTGCTTGGATGATTCTTTCATAGCAAAGCCTTAAGTACAACATCTTTATTAATGCTTTTGGTTAAAATTTTTCATTAGTATTTTCTTTAGTTGAGACGTGGAATTTTCCTCTAGTTCTTCCTGCAAAATAGATAGTGGAAACATGTTCCCCACCTCCTGGCAGGACCCCCAAGCAGCTCTATCACTTGCAGCCCAAGGGATTCATCTTTATTCTCTAGCCAGCTGCCCTTTGTCTTGTTTATTTTTTTTGTCCAAGGAGATAATGGTAAAGGTTGTTTTACCTCATCGTTTGGGGCTGGAAAATAGTTTTCTTTAGAGGAATCTGGGCCCCCTGTGCTCATTGTATTTCTTGCTTGACCAGTGAACACTTTTCCTCCATCCTACCTGTCTCCAATCTGGAAATGCCTTTCTGGTTTGTTTTGCTGTTAATCACTTTATTGGATGTGAAGTCACGCAAGTGGAATTTAAAGCTGTAGATGAATTTAAGCAAAGCCTAGACCCAGGAGTATATGTGAAGAGAAACAGTACAGATCATTCAAGAAGAGTGTAGGGCATGTGTTACTGCCCTAGGGAGGGAGCGGCCCTCTGTTAGTCCTTGCCAGGACCACTTCTTCGTGGGGCATTGCAAGGGGAGTTGCTGGCGGTCACTGTAGCGGGTTCTTTGCCCCAGCACAGCTTGTGTTTTTAGGATCCTTGTGATGTCGCTTTGGTG
This sequence comes from Condylura cristata, assembly GCF_000260355.1. Lineage (NCBI taxonomy): Eukaryota > Metazoa > Chordata > Mammalia > Eulipotyphla > Talpidae > Condylura > Condylura cristata. Next base: position 26,547,933 of record NW_004567123.1, on the reverse strand, counting down.
AGATGTTGGGTTCAGCGAGTGGAGTACTTGGGTTCCCTCTGAGAAAAGTTTCAGTAGAATTCCCCTTTCAGAGCACATGATGAGTTTACTCAGGAGAGAAAGACGTTTGCATAGACACAGGCATATGAAGATTCCATTTTAAAAGGACAGGTGTACTGGGAAAAAGGAGAAAAGGAGGACACCTGCTTAGACCCAGGTGGGCAGGCTTGAGGAGAGCCGCATTTTGGCAGAGCAGAAATTGCTCTGAGACAGTGTTTTCTTTTGGGACAGGTGCTCATTCCTTTCTAGAATTGTTACCTATTGTTAAACCAGTCACCTTTAGGCTGTGACTGGGTTGATTTGTAAGGACCTGTGATTGTCTAATAGCCTTCAAACTCCGTACCCCCACCTAGGTTCTATGGCCAGTCTGTTTGCAGCCTAAGGAGCATCTATGTCTAAGGATGTTTCATTTCTGTAATTGGTTTAATGACTATGTTAATCATTTTGACCCCCATCTCCAGTTCCTGGTCTTGTAACACCTCCAAACCAAATTTTCTACTCTTAGCCTCTATCACTTGCTTGTGATAAAATCCAGCTTGAGACAGCTTCCCTCCTTACCTCAGCTCTGTGCACAACACCACGTTATGTTTTCACACTTGCAAAGTCTCAAATTTTTAGGGGAACCCCTTCCATAGGTGGGGCTCTGGAGAGGACATGGCCTCCCTGCTACGGGGGTTCCTGATGCAGTAATCTGTCCATTTCTCTATTTCATGTGATCAGCAGGCTCTGAGGCTGGTGTCAGCATGGGCTTCAACTCCCCAAGCCCTCTCCTTGCAAGAAATAGTGGTTGAAGGGCATAAGGTGGACAGCACTGGGTGTCCTTGAAGGGACTGCTCTGATGTCCACTTGCTAATAAATGTACCTATTTGCTAATAAGTAGAGCTGGTAGTATTTCTCTAACCCTTCAGTTTATAAAATGGCAAGATAGTCTCATTTTACACAGAGAGGAGCTAAAGTTCAGAGTGATTTGCCTTCAACAATGTCATTAAAGAAACCAGACATTTCTTTTTAATCCTGAACTCCATAGTAGAGCAAGATACAGTGCGCATAAAGGTTGATTCTGTATCAGACACTTAGAAGTGAATGTAAGGGATCCCTTAACGCCTTTCAGGATGCACTGAAACAAAATGTGAAAGACCCACATAAAATGACCCACCTGTCCAGTCCAGAAGCCAAGCCTGCTAAATAAATATGGTTTGTGGGGCCAGTCACAGCAGTAGGGATAGCTCATCTCTTTAGACCACAGTTCCTGGAGGCAGATTTTTAACACCTAATTCCCAAGCTGGCACTGATGAGCTGTGCAATCGTGGCCAGGTTGCTTCACATCTCTGTGCCTTAATCTATTCAACTAAACAGTAAGTACTGATGTTGGTAAGGTTGCACTAGGACTAAATGAGCTAGTATTTAAAAAATCTTAGAGCTAGTGTTTTAAAATGTGGTAAGGACTGTTTAAGTATTTTATTATTATTATTATTATTATATCACTCTTTTTGTGCATTTTTTCATCTCAGTTGTAGTCCCTGTGGGATTCCCACCACCAATTCACTGGTGTGCCAGCACCATAGTCCTGTGTTCTTTTTAAAACATCTTTTTGTTTCTGTACAGCTTTAGAGAAATACTTGCATCCCATTTTATAGACCTGGAAATTCAGTGCAGGAGGGTCATGGGACCAAGCTACCTTCGCACAGCTGGGAGTCAAATCCAGTTAGCTCTGAAACTGGATCTACCTCTCCCCCAGCTGTTCCTACATGAAGTTTCCATGGGAGTCTAATATACCTTCTCTTCCACTGCCCTGGGCAGAACTAAAACAAAGCTAAACAAAAAAATGGTATTTTGAGCATTCTACCTTAGTCTTGTGTTTTCACATACCTAAAAGCAAAAGGAAAAAAGAAACAGAAAGATAATAACACACACACACATACACACACAAAGGCTAATTACTGATTTTATTAAAAACATCTATCACAGAACCGCATAACCATTGTTATTTCAGGCCTGGGAATACAATGCACACCATTAAGCCATTTGATGATTAAAGATAAAAGCATGATTAAATATGTTAATGAAAATGCCAGACTACATTGAGAGGCACACTGTGGATTGACCTCTGAGAGGTCAGGCTACCTTTGTGACCCCTGCCTGAACTTTCTCTTCACTGGAGTTTTCTACAGGGTTAGTTATTCTGTGCTAAAACAATCCTCTGGGTAATGAAATTCTGTGTGATCCCTGGAGCCCGCTGGCTACTTTGGCCTCCTGCCCTCTGGCTGTTACAGCCCATTTCCATTCTCTTCTTAGTAGATTTGGAAACCAGGCCCCTGGCATTCTCCTTCCAATTTCCTCTACTTCCAGGTCTGGAGGGAAGAGCACAAAATCAGACAAGGGGGAGCTAATATTTGTTCAGTCATGAGCCAAACATTGCATTGGATCCTCCCTGAATTGAGACATTAGCTGTTTTATCCTACTTTTTCCTTATTACTGTTATTGTTTATCCTATTCTAATAGAGACTATTAGGACTCACAGATGCTAAGTAACTCGGTCTGATCATCTTTAACAAGGCTTGATCGTAGTTTGAGTTCTCCTTCTGGATGCAGCACAGGATCGCCCTTCCTATCCATCTCTGGTTTAGGTGAATCTGTAAAAGTAGGAGGGTTTCGGTCAGGTAGATGCTTGGAGAGCTAGTGGGTATACGGGTCACGCTTCCTTCTGCACCTGTTTTACCGGTTTGGATATGTATAATTAGCATGAGCAGAACCTGCTTCTAAAAATATCTGTCTTTCTGAAGTCATGAGGACCTGGTGGCATGTTTTTATTGCTATTTAATCTGGTTTTTCCTAGTTAGACACCTAGCCAAGGTCCTTCAAGTCAGGTAGATCTAGGAGCTAGGCTTTGAATTAAGCTCTGTCTACTTTCAAAGACCTTCCTCTTCCTACCGCCCAGACTCTTACAAGTGAGACATGATCAGACCCCAGGATCCTGGATGACAGTGTCCTACATTATTAGACTCTAGATGTGAGTGACAAGGAAGGGGCACAGAAATACCTTTCTGTGGTCCACTGAGGATCTCAGCAGGGAAAAATGTAGGACTCAGATCTCAAGCTGACTAAAATATACCAGTTCACTTTGTAATCTTGCACTAAAGCCACCAGTTCTTTTCACATATTTACTTGGAATAATCCCATTGATTCCTCAAAGTTCCTGGCCTTCAGGGAGCCCTAAGCTAAGAAAGATTCTCATTGTTTTCCCTGAGTCATAAATAATATCCAGAGACTATACAGCATAGTATGCTGCATGTTAATTATCTTGAATGGGTAAGTATTTCAGAAATATCCCAAACCAAGTGGTGATGATCTGGATAAGAAGGAAGAGAAATTAGGTGGGAAGGATTCTGATGGTGATTCAACTGAAAGCCACCAGTGTCATATGAGGACTAAGGCTATAAAGCAAGCTGAGCTTGGATTGTGTGACAGGAGGCCCCTCAGGCTATGCTCACAGAGTGGTGTATCAGGTGAGACTTCCAGAACTTGCCCATAAACCAGTAGACT
>NW_004567123.1:26543684-26544206 GCF_000260355.1 Condylura cristata | reverse complement strand
CACAGTGAAAGCAATAGTTCTTGTTGCTCATACCAAACTCACTCTCCACCTAGGACCCAAAAAATCTGTTACTCTATAACTAATTAGAGTCTAATTTGTCACATAGCCATTTAAAATAATAAAGTCGTGAACTCCACCAAGCTTATTTTTGAAACTTCAAAATACCTTAATATACAAAGCTGGGTATTATTGTGCTTGGTCACTGTGTTATTTGGTCGGGGATAAAGTTGGGAAAAGAAGCTTCTTCTTCAACAGAACCTTGAAAATGGCTTCTTGATAGGGTAGTTGGTTTTTTAATTCTCTGGTAACATATTGTAAGTCTTCTTCTCTGCCCAACTTCCAGAAGGTAGGGCATGTGAATGGATTCTCTCCAGATTTTTAATGTTCGGGGACATCCCTGCATAATTTACCCCTCATGCCCTGAAGTCTAACAACATATTGGAGATACAGAATCCTAGACTTACAACACAACTGAATTAAAAACTCAATAAATTTGAAGCAAGGCAAAAGATGAGGGACAAA
>NW_004567123.1:26494741-26542179 GCF_000260355.1 Condylura cristata | reverse complement strand
GAGGAAGTACACTGCTGAGGGAAGCAGCGGGCGGGTCAGGAGAGGTCTGCCACACCATGTGGTCACCTCCGGGGCAGGCGGGAACCGAACTCATGCAGAAGCGGCTTTAGATTCTCAGTGCTGTGCTTTAACCCGCTGCGCCACCAGGGAGGGCCGATGCAGACATTTTAAATGCCCGTTCAATACTAAATGATCCCTATGAAGATACTTATGATGGGTGAATGGTACATGTAATATTTGTCAATAAGTAAAACTAAGTGAAAGCATATCACCTTCTGAAAATGTCCAGAGAAGAAACAAAAAACTGAATAAAATGAAGAGAGATGTAAAAAAAGAAAGCCTGAATACTTCAAAAAGTCAAATACTATTTGAGCATCTTGAACATCTTTACCCGTGCCCCCACCCCAAAAAAATTTAAAAATGCTAACCACCAATTATTTTTCAAGTACATTTACCAAACCTGCAAGAAAAAAAAAAAAAAGTTTTGGTGAATTCTCCCAGAGGATGGAAAATATGGGAATATTTCCTAGTTCATTTTGAATGGCTAGAATCCCTGGGTTCCAAACTCTCTCGGACTCTATCTATCAAAGAGCAATTGCAGCCTAATAGCACCTCAAAGTGGGAATACAATTCAGCAATGCATGCTCAAAAATGTTTGTATAAATTAGTAGAACCATTTTAAAAACTCTGACAGAATACAGCAGGAAACAGCAAATTTTCTCCATGAACAACTAGATTTAAATATGGTAGACACTGCGGGTCAGACTGTCTCTGCTACAGCTTTGTAGCACTCCACTGTGGGTGTGAAAATATCCATACATACTATATAAACAAATGGGTTTAACTGTAGTTAAAAAAACAAACTCTATTTACAAGAATAGGTGACAAGCTGAATTCGGCCCATGGCACTACTTGCCAAATCCCAGACATATAGAAGTGAAATGTGTTCCATTCTGTGCCCAGAAGTTCTACTTCTAGATGTATTCCCAACAGAAATGAGTAGTGTATTTTTACCAAAAGATGCAATGAGATGTTCATTGCAACACTGGTTTTCATAGCTAATAACTTGAAAAAACATAACCATCCTCAGCTGTAGAATGAATGAATCAACTGTGGGACAGTCATACTGTATAATATGGCCTAACGATGAGAATTCTCACAAATACAAAATTGAACAACCTCGACAGACAAGAGGACTATTTATGATTCCACTCATATAAAAGTTCAAAAGCAGACAGAAAGAATCTATGATATGACCAGTGAGGACACTGAAAGTGAGTGCAGCAGAGACCATAATGTAGCTTCTGAGATACCGATAATGTTTTGTTGGTCAGTGTTGGGGCTGAATGTTTGGTGGAGAGTTGCTGTGCCACTGATGTTCAATCTATGTATTTTTCTGTGTGTATATTTTAAAGTTTCAATTTTAAAAGTAAAAAGAGTTAATAGATGAAAGCAAGGTTGAGTTCATTGGGAAAATGCAAGGCCTGTATTACATTAGAAAATATGTTAATGCAATCACCACATTAATCAGTCCAAACAGAAGACTCATAGCTGAATAGATGCAGAAAATCATCTAAGAATTAAAAATCCATCGATAATGAACTAAAAATCTCGTAGAGCTAGTAATGGAAATTATTTCTTAACCTAATAAGGGACATCTTAAAAAATCAGACAATAAGTGCCACAATAAATGGGGAAATTTCCAATCACTGCCTTTATTTTAAAAGTTTGGAAGTAAGATTATACTATAACATTACATGGAGGTTTCAGAAGTGTTCATCATGAGACAGAGTGGGGAGCAGAACAGGCAGACTGACTGAAACACACTGCTGAGGGGAGCAGTGTGAAGGACAGGAGAGGTCTGCCATGCCATGTGGGTCAGCTCCTTGGCGGGGATCAAATTCATGTTGCCATGGCATTGGGCAGCTTCATAGTGCTGAGACTCAATCCCTGTGACACCAGGGGGCCCCAATACTATTTCTATTTAACATGGAATTAGAGGCAATCAATATGGGAAATTAAAAAATAATTTAAAGTACCATTATTGGAAAAGAAGTAAAGCATATACCTCTCTCACATGTAAAACATGTTTGTCTAAAAAGAAAACATCAGAACAATATAAAATAACAAATTTATATCAATAATTATGGCAAGTTACAAATAGCAAAATATTCGATAAAATCTGTAAGGTATCAGTATAAAAGTCTCTTACATTTTTTTGCAGCAATTAGAAAGCTTAATTCAAATGTCATTTCTTCTAAGTCAGGCTAGTGATTGTGGGTAGCAAGTGGAAGGGTCATGAGACACTCTCGACTGGCAATATCTCATTTCTTGATCTTAGTCTCATTCTATCAGTGTGAAGTTTGTGAAAAGTCAACATACTTTTGTGTATGCATTTTATACTTAAGTAAAAATATAAAATACCACATGCAGTTGCACCAAAGAAAAGTTTAAGGAAAACAACAGAAATATGTGCAAGATATAGAAAATCATATTTATGTTGAAGACATTTTAAAAGACACATGTAAATGTAGAGATAGACCATGCTAGTGGAGGGAAAGACTTAAAGAATGAACAACCACAAATCAATATATCTAAGTATCAGTAATCAACAACTGTGGTTTAGTTATCCAGTGGAAAACTATACAGCAGTGAAAATGAACTTGTCCATGTATCTGCAAGAGTGAGTATATCTAAAATGATGAAAGCTAGGAAAGGATGCAAACACAATAACAACAGAGTTTTTAAAGTTCTGAAAATCAGAACTTTATAAGTTGTAGAGACTTATGGATGGAAAGGAAGAATAAACACCTACTTGGTTCCTTTTAAGGGAATGATAATGATAAATCCTAACTCTAGAATCTAAGGTCTTAGGTTTTGGGGCATTTGTCATATTTTAACTTGTACTTTCTATATGCCTTAATTGTCTCATGATAAATTATTTTTAGAGTTAAGCTTCCTCTCCCTTAAGGAAGCACTGAGACCTTGTTATCACAGGTGAAAGAGATTGTGCCTACTTATCAGAAAAACACCTGCTAATGGCTTGTGTGCCTTTTGGCAGTTGACTTAGAGTGGTTTATCTTCCCTCTCCTATCGCTTCCTTGGGCATGAGGGTAGGATGACACTCGTAAAGACAGGCCAAGTAAACAGAGAGAGTATAGGGTAAATTGTACCACGTGCCTGCCTCCTACTCCCTCCAAAAGCTGAGCAGATGTGCTGATGTGAAGATTATGAGTGTGCAGATGCAAAAGGCATTGACCTATGTATGACCTAGAGAACAGAGGTCAGAACACTGAGCTCCCGATCAAATGCTGGACCTGTCACAGACTTACTTGTTAACACAGGACAATTTGAGCCCAGGAAACATGACATGGGAAATACAATCTTTTCTTGAATTATCTCTCGCTGTTGAGTTTGGATAGGTCACATTCTCTATCTCATTTATAAGACAGAAAGTTAGACTAGATGATCTTTAAGTTCTTTCCCACAGGCAGTTTATGAGTCTAAAAGTCAGTCAAACAAGGGAGAAAAGAAGTACACCCAGAATTAAGTTTATTAGTAGACAAAGCCCAGTGTTAAGCGAAAACTAAAGAAATGCAGGAGATGAAAAGAGGAAGAAGACCCACATGTGTCTGAAGGAACAGGAAAGACTTCTAGGAAGAAATGATGCTAAAGTAAACCTACATTTTCTGTTTTCCTTTTTCTAGAGAGAGACAATAGTTGCTCACTATGGGATCACACAGGATTGGGGAAAGAGGAAAACATTCATTCCACATATTTATCCACCCATCAAGCCATCCAGGGATTTGACTACCTATTATGTGCCAAGTGTTATTCTAGGCACTTAGGAAATAGCAGCAAACCAAATATATGAATTTTCTGCAATACATTTTCCAGGCTAGGGTGGGGGAATTCAGCAAATAAACAATTCCATAAATAAATGCATGAGATATTTTCTGCAACTGACAAGTGCCAAGGAAATTAAAAAAGATTGATGTGATAGTGATGTGGTGGTTAGTGAGGGGTATATTTTTGATTGAGGTCATGAAAGGCCTCTTTGATGCCACCTTGCTCTAAATCCTGATGCTCAGACTTAACCAGTGCTATCCGGTGGGTTTCTTTCTGCAGTCTATTTCTGTTCATAGGTACCTTTTTCATTCATCATCTTCATCCACCCCCAGGTTGTGAAAATTCTTTCACAGCCTGTCTTCATTATTCTTTATAACCAGGACCTCCCCATGCATTGTCATAACATTTGCAGTGAGAAACCTTGTTTCTCTAATTTTGAAAGCAATCAATAAAAACAAATTAAAATAGAGGACTAAAGGTGTCTTTTTGCAACATTACATTTCCAAGAACAAAAGATGTGTGATCTTATTGTTATTTCTCCAGAGGTGTCTAACCATAATATAAAGCCATTTAGCACAGCTTAACATGGTAATAACTCACTCCTTCTCTCTCAATACTCCAAGGAACCACAGGAAGAGAGGAAAACAGGTAGATAAAAGGGTCGAGATAAGTGAGGAAAGCCTATGTCTACTCATTTAAAAGATACTTTTAAGTTATATCTCACAAGGCAATCCATTTTCTGGAAGAAAATAGGAGAAGGTTGCCAATAAAGGATATGCTTGCATAGAAAATGGAGAGTTGGAGGGGCAGGTGAAGAGGGAGAAATGGGCCAATTTTATGAAAATGCCTCAGACAAGGGCTAAGTGCCACATTCAGGAATGTGTTCAGCATATCTAGATAATCAAAAGTGGATGTTGTGACTCAGATCGCAAGAAATTGGAAGGATGATTCTTCTTTACAATAGCCAAGCTATGGAAAGAATCTAAATGTCCAGATACAGGTGAATGGATCAAAAAGATACGGTTCACATTCACTGTGGGATACTATATAGCCATTAAAAAGACACTCTCATGGCTTTTGTGAAAACATGAAGGGACCATACCAAGCAAAATAAGCCAGAAGGACAAAGATAAATATTGAATGTGGTCACTTATATGTGGACTATCAAACAAAGAGTCAGACAAAAACAAACTTTGAAACCAACCTTTGAAAGCTGACTACAGATCTGGAACATCCAGGAGGGAAAAGAAGGTGCACAGTGGATGATGGTGGAGATGTATGGGTTCTTTGGTGGAAGGAGAGCTATGGTAACCACACGGAAGAGGAAGAATACTATATTAACAAAATATTAACAAGGTTATAAAGCTATGGAACTTTGTTAAAGAGAGAAAGAAGTAGACCTCTTTCAGGAGCCCCCAGGGTCCATCAAAGAACTTCACACTGCTTCCTTCCCTATCAAAGCTCCTGTGGGTCTGCATTAAATGTTGACCGGGAAGCTTCCAGCTAGGCACAGAAGGCAGAGCTTAGAGACACAGCTCCTAGAATCATCACCACCGAGTTCACACCCCCGTGGAACCTTCCTGAGCACATGCTTCCTCGTCCGTGACAGTAGGATGTCAGTACCTCACAGAGTGGCCATGAGGAAGATCACACTCCAGTGCTCAGCACAGAACCTAGCCCCTAGAAAGAAGGAGCTCAATCAACGTCAATCCTGACAATGACAGTGATAATTTCTGAGTGTGAAAAACAAATCCTAAATGTCTTCCAAACCCCTTCCATTTGCAAATGAACACTTGAAGCCCTAGCATTGAGTTGCTCAAGGCATGGCTGGCACATTGGCATTCAGATGCCAGTCTGACCATTTGCTGCATGTTTTACATGGTCACTTTGATTCTTAACCTTTGGTCCCCTCATCTGTAAAGTGAGGACACTGAGACTTAAAAATGAGTAAAAGTAATATATGCCTTAGCCAAGGGCTTAGCCAAGTGCCTGGCATACAGAAGTTAAAATTCAGATGAAAAAAAATTTTTTTCACCAATTATGTGATCATTCAAGGTGCAAGCAAGTTAATGACCAAATAAGGGTATCAGTCTGTTTAAACGGAATAATATCAAGTAGACAAAAAATAACCAGAGACGTGGAAGATGTGAAAAGTATAACTTAGGGACTCAGGCTTATTAATATATTGAAAAATTAATATTAATTTTAACTTATAGAACTCTACATTACAAACAGATAAAACACATTTATTGAGTACACACAAAATAATATACACAAATAGAGTATGTGGTAGGCCAATAAAATATCCCAATTATATTCCAAAGAACCCATACCACAACAACTATGTTCCCTAACTGTTACACAATAAAATTAAACATTAATAGCAAAAGGACAGCTTTTAAAACATCTCATGAAAACTAAATAAAATATTACTAATTAACTCTTGGGTGTAAGGGGAAATCATAAAAGAAATGAGGGAGTGAATAATAATGAAAATGAAGCATGTCTGTGGTGTATTACGGAGCTAAAACAACACTTAAAGGGAAATCTGGTACTTTGCACTCATTTACTAGGAAACAGAAGTTAAAAACAAATGCACCAGATATACAGGTGGCAAAAATCCCATGAATAGATGTTCAACATCATTAGCCACGAAGAAAATTCATGCTAAAACTACCGGACATCGGGCCCTCCCTGGTGGCGCAGCGGGTTAAAGCACAGCACTGAGAATCTAAAGCCACCTTCGCATGAGTTCAATTCCCGCCTGCCCCGGAGGTGGCAGACCTCTCCTGACACGCCCGCTGCTCCCCTCAGCAGTGTACTTCGTAGATCTGCCTGTTCTGCTCCCCATTCTGTCTCTGGTGAGGCCTCTCGCCGCCCCTGAGCCTCTGGCCTGTACCCAGTTCTGTATGCACAAATAAATCTTAAAAAAAAAAAAACTACCGGACATCACTAAACACCTACATGGATGATTAGTAAGGCGTAGTGATAGCACTAACTGTGCCAGGAATGTGAAGAAATTGGGTCTTTCCTACACTACTCGTGGAATGTAAAATGGTCCAATCACTCTGGAAAATAGTGTATCCATTTATTTTAAAATGAAAAATGAAATTACCATATGATTCAGTAAATTGCTCTCTTAGGCTTTTCTCCCTGAGAAATGAAACTTTATGTTCACAAAGACTTGTACATGAATTTTCTTAGCAAGTGTGTTCGTGATAACCCCCAACTGGAAACTCCCTAGATGTGTTTCAATGGGTGAGTCGTAAAACAAAGCATGGGTTACCCACACCCTGACAGACCACTCAGCAATAAAGAAAAAGAAACTGGATGAAACTCAAGGGAATAATGTTGAATGGAATAAAAAATACCCTCAAAGATTTCACTTACACACCATTCTTCAAAAGTTCTAAAATTATAGAGAACAAATGAGTGGTTGTAGGGGTTTCAGATGATCGAGAAGAGTGGGGAAGGTAGTCTTTGAGTGGAGTGGTCTTTCTATGCACATGACAAAATTGGGTAAAATTAAACATGCCCACTCAGAAATGCACGAGTGCATAAAGAGTTAACAAACTCTGGGTGATGCCAGTGTCAATTTTCTACCTACGAGATTGTGTTAGTTATTTGAGGTGTTAGTTTTCCCAAATAGAAAATAATATTAAGAAGTGAAGATACAATAAACACAAATATTAAAAAGTAAGAATATAATGAACAATGTCCTACTAAATTAAACACAATTATTAAAACCATGAAATGATAATATTAGCATTAAGAGAATGAGAATATTGAGATGAACCAGTGGAGTTATAGAATTAAAATGGCACTTCTTATTCCTCATAGACACCAGGCCTCTAAGGTTGAAAAGTTCAGTAATAATCGCATGACAGTATGGCAGTGTAGCGAGTTAATGCATTGTACACCTTAAACTTACACATTACAATTCAGTTATTTTAAAATGAAATTCTACAGAACTTTTAATGACTACTTTGCGATGTAAGTAAGTTCTAGAAAATGTGAAAAAATAGATTTTGGTTACTTTTGTGAAATTACTGAAAATATGGTATCAAGATCAGATAAGAAAATAAGAAAAAGAAAAAGCAGATCCATGATATAAGTGAATATAGAAAAAAGCACCTTAAATATTAGCTCACGAATCCGATGTAATAATAATCATGTTCTTGTGGGATTTATTCCAGGAACAAGTTTGTTTCAATATTAGTGTAATTTGCTATGTTAATAAACTAAAGGATAAAGGGTGAGATCATATGATTATGTCAATTTCTTTGATAAAAGTTGTCACCGATTTAGGATTTTTTAAATTCATTTTAAAAATAGAAGAGGGCAACTTCTATAATATGCCAGAGTTTGGAAGCCAAACCCTACAATAAATGGTATACTTTTAGATACATTCCTTTTTAGATCTAGAAAACAGTAATGTCAAGTTACAGATTCTACATAACACAGTGCTGGAGGTCTGGCTCACACTGAAGGGGAAGAAAAAGAAATAAAGCATGTAAAAAACAGAATGGAAGAAATAAAACTCATTGTGATGATATGCTAATCCTCTTAGAAAATAAAATAGAATTGTGAGAAATAATAAGAAAGTCCAATAAGGTTGCCAGTTGGAAGGACAAAAATCAATAGCAAGCCTCGACACCAGCAAAAACAAGCACCAGCAATAATAAATAATTGTAACACACATCTTCAAATATATTCTAGCCCAAGAATATGCAGAAACCTCAGTGGAGGAAACTTTGATACTATTAAGAGATTTTAAAGGAAAGCTAAGTAAATAGAGACGCAATACAATGCTTATGGATAGGGTGATGTTGTTACACAAATAAAAATTCTTCCAAATTTATCTGCCATTTTAATGTGTTGTCAATAAAATCGGATTTTTAAGGATGTTGATAACCTTTCTCTGAAAGTATGTAGAGGAATTAAATTCCACAGTTACCAGTAAATCTTGAGGAGGGACTTTAAAAGGATGACTCGCCTCCCATATAAGTCATGCGTCTTTTAATGCCACGGTTATAGAAGCAAGGCAGTACAACAGACAAGTGGCCCAACAGAAGGGTTGAGAGCTCAGAAATCAGCCCTGCTTATTAGAAACTCAGTTGTGAAAAAGGTGACTTAGAAACCAATTGGGCACACTTATTGGTAAATGTTCTTAGGACAGTTTTTCACCATGTAGAGAAAAATCAAACAAAATTACAACCTACTACCTGTATCAAAATAGCTAACTCCAGAAGGCTTACAGCATCAATGTAAAATATAAATCAAGTCAGCAGTGAATACTGGAGGACCACTTTGTAACCGTGTGTTGGGCAAGGAGCTCTTAAATAAAATGTTCTGTCTTTTTCTGGGAGAGGGAGGAAACTGAGTTCTGGGGTCACATGACTGCAGCTGGTCTGCAGGACTGTGTTCCTTTGTTAGGCCTGGGGAGAGCTCTTTCCTTGCTGTTTCGATTTCTGGAAGCTGCCTACATCCCTTAGCTTGCGGGCACGTCCTCTCTCCTCAAGGCCAGTAGCATAGCATTCTCTCTCTTTTGGTTTGCTTTTCTCTTAGAGGAACCCTTGTGAATCCAAGCACATAATCCAGTATTCTTTCTTAACTTAATTTTGAGATCTTTAAACTAATCACATGTGTGTTTCCTTTGCCACATAAGATAGCATATTATCAGGTTCTAGATATTAGGATGTGGATATCTTAAGGGTTGGGTGTGGGGGTGTTCTTCCTATCACAGGAGGTAGTATCCAGAGGGATATGACCCTAGCTAGAATTTGGGAAGTAAGGACAAATTCTCAGAGGTCTGTATTAAGACTGAGAAGGACTTCAAATGCCGTGGTGCCTTCTCTAGGTCTGTCTATGAGCAAAAACTTCTGGATCTCTGGACACCTGACTTAAAATCAGTTTTTCTTCCCCACAGGAAACCAAGCCTGCTTGAGGAAGTGCTACTGCTCATTTGACCAGAACACAAATGGCGGGCTTAGCGTGAAAGTTTGGGTTCTCGTTCAGCACCCATGCACTCCATGTGGGTGGAATGGCCCCACTGATGTTGGCAATTTGCTTTACCTGACCAGTATCAGAAGACCCAATGGAAGTGAGGCCTTAGGAGCATGTGCGTGGGTTGACCTGGCCTTGGTGCAGTAACTGCTGCCCCTTAACTTGGGCCCTGGGATCAATACAAGGGCCATACACAGCCTGCAGCCAGCTGCAGTCAGACAGGCAGATGCGTGAGCTCAAACTGGCTGCCTGTTGTAACCCAGTGACTTTGGGGGTGATTTGTTACCCAGCAATACCCCACTAATGCAGGGGCACATATTTCATTTCAACTTCATAAGACTCCTAGGTTGACAGTATCCTAGGAGGATTCGATGACGTCCATCATAGGGGATGGGTACCATTAACTCCACTTTACATAACTTTTATGAAACCATTGCTTAGAAATAGTGGAATTATAGTTTCATGGCTACCTCTTTCACCCATCAGTACTGAAGGGCAAGAGAGAGCAAGAGTGGCTGCTCTGGAACCTGTTGGCACCTGTTTGCAGGTGGAGGACAGATGAAGAGTAACTGGAGCTAGAAGGAAGAAGCTCATGCTTGCAGAGGCAGCCTGTGGGGGCTAACATGGGGAGTCTCATGGTTCTGATTTGAAGGAGTGTGTCTGGCGGGCTCTGTAGGAGCTATGCTATATTGTGTCTCAATACTACAGCGAGTGTTTGGTTCCTGTTGAAGTGGTCTGCTGGAATCATGCCAGGAACATCATATCGGGTCATCTTTACAGAGGTCTGTCCAGCGAGTCAGAGGGAGCTCCCCAAATGGCACAGCAGAGCATCAAAGGGAGAGTAGATGCATCTTCTTTTTTTTTTTTTAAGATTTATTTATTTATGCACACAGAGCTGGGGTACAGGCCAGGGTGCAGGGGCGGCGAGAGGATTCACCAGAGACAGAGTGGGGAGCACAACAGGCAGACTGATAAAGTCCACTGCTGAGGGGAGCAGCGGGCAGGTCAGGAGAGGTCTGCCGCACCATGTGGTCACCTCCAGGGCTGGCAGGGATCGAACTCATGCGGAAGCGGCTTTCAAGTCTTAGTGCTTTGCTTTAACCTGCTGCGCCACCAGGGAGGGCCGGTAGATGCATCTTGGCCGTAGATGCATCTTTTAACGACCAGGCTAGTACCGCTGTGCTTCCTCATCTCTGGCTTCCTGTTGTAAACCAATGACTTTGGGGATGATTTGCTTCTTGGTGTTTTGCCACAAGGTGACAGAGATCACTTTGTCATACGCCCTTTCTTATTGTCTGAGTCAGTCCCAAATGAGACTCGACACAGAATAAGCCTCCTGTAGCTGACTGGTTTTGTCTGAAAAGTTCCCTTCAATTTAATGATACTCTTGTACATTTCAAAAGAATAAAGCTTTGGACATCATAAAAAAGCTTGGTAGGCATTTCTGGGGCTGCTGACACAGCAGGGCTCTTCAAGGTCCAGCAGCCCTGAGTGGTATCTCTAGATTAATGGGGTTCCTTGGGAGATTGAGACTGCCTTGGGGTGGGGGCTCCCAGCTGTGAGCAGCCTCTATAAGGGAAGCCCCCGCTGCTGAAGGGGTGGGCATAGTTCTACAAGAAAGACATGGAGAGTCCAGTCGGGAGAGATGGCCTTTGTTTCTACTTGTTTCCCATATTCTAGAGACAGCTTGATTACACACAGCCTCTCATCAGCATCCCAGGTTTAACAGCGTAGCTGCACTGAGGCCCTTTCCGAATCCCGGTGCCCACACTGCTCACAGCCAGAGAGTTTGCCAAGGAGAAGGGACTGTTCTGGCTGTTTCCTACATTCCCTGGTCCCAGCACAATGTGGATTTTGAACTTCAGAGATGTTTCAGGTTTTATTCCTTCTTCAGGTTTTTTCCTCCCCCTCCCCCCCCCCCCCCCCCCCCCCCCGCCAAATAGTCAAGGCGACGTGCCATGAATTAAGTATAAATTGGATTGGAGCCCAGAAGATGTTACGGGCTCACCTTTTCCTCTCCCCCCGCCCCTAACCCCGAAATGCTTTGCTTTTCTCTGGAAACTGAAACCATGTAATTTAGAAATTGCTTCTCTCTTTCCAACCTGATTTCCTCTGCCACAAAAGTAATTTTTAAGCATTCTGAAGCTTTTATTTCCAGGTGGCAAGTTTGTGCCTGTGTCCATTTAATGCTTCCTGGCAGGAGCAGCTGAGCTATCAGCATGGCTGGGGGTGCTTGGCAGGGTGCCCCCGGCCACCTTGTTCCTCACTCGGCAACCACAACCCAGGTGGCCACATCTGGGTGGGCAGAGTGGGAGACACAGGCCTCAGCCCGCGCTGGGAGTCAAAAAGGGGCACCCAGTTTGTTGGGCCTGTGGACAAGAGGTGCCAGCAGAAGGGGGACGAAGGAGGGGGCCATGGAGTGTTTGTGACCTCCAGGCAGTGGGCTCCTGCGTCTGGCAGGTCTAGGTCAGAGGTAGATTGTGCCACTCACTTGCACAGGGACTTGTATGTGGAGAACCGTTAGCTGTCAGAGTTCCCAGGCTGCACCGAGGCAGCCCAGGACACCACAGTGAATTCCCGGGGCGCCACATGAAAGCATTTTGAATTTTAAGTTTAAATTTGCAGGAGAAACACACTCCTCTGTCAGGCACAGTACAAACTACTAAGCCAGGGTGCGCCACAATTTTAACATGACGTCAGGACATATGCCATTCAGTGACATCATATCTTTGCAAAGCTGCACTTCTGCTGGATGCTGGGATGAAAAGAAAGTATTGCACGGAAACCCACGTGCAGCTGGCCGTGGCGGTGTCTGATCTGAATCTGCAGCCTGAGTGGCGCAGAGCTCAGAGCATGCTGTACCCCATTAGTGAGTAATTGAGGTTATTGCAGAAGGAAATTAATTTTTTTCTTTGCATTTGTGTGTTCTGTTTTCTCAAACCACGATTAAGTTGCTAGGGTATAAATACTTATTAAGTAGTTTGGACTGATTAATAAATGGAAATGCTAGTTGCTTCTTTGATTAGGAACTCGGAGAAAATTACCAAAACACCAAGGGCACCATGAGCCAAGAAAGTTTGAAAACCTCTGGTTAAAATAGATGTAAGGAATTGGCCAGGAAACTGGAAAGATAAAAGGGGGACAGACAGGTTTTGTGGGAAACAGATTAGGCTGGATAGAACAAAGAGCACATTTGAGAAGTGGGAAGAGGAGCCCACGTTGGCCATCTGATGTCTCTGAGGTGAAGCAATAAGGTTGCCTGTAAAGTGTTGGCCAGTCTGCAGACTCCATCCAGTTGCTAAGACAGAATGAACTTCTCAGGGTGAAGAAGAGGCACAGGCTGTGCCTGCAGAAACACCATCTTTTCCTCCTCTAGCTGGCCCCTCAACTGCCCCTATTGGCAGAGACTGCCATGGAGCCAGGCAGTGGAGCAGAGGGATGGCTTGTTGAAACCCAGCCCCAGCATCACTAAGTGGGGTACAGAGGAGTTATGGGGTCCAGCAGCAGTGGCTTAATAATCAGCGCAGAGCATGTGGGTCGCAGCTCTATGATTTGCCCCGGACCCAAGATCCTTGGTTCCAGGCCATAGGTTACCTCTTGAATCAGACCTGTACTTACTCTTGCTCTCCCATCTGTGCCCCAAACTGCCCCCCTGAAGGACCTGGGAGCTACTGACTCTGCCCCGGTTTAGCCTTTCTCATCTTCCAGTGAGAGTCTCTCATGGAGCAGGACCCCTAACCCAACTCTAGGTGAAATAAACAATTGCAACAAGGGTTTCTACTAATCAAATGATATTGCAGATCAACTGAGACCCAAAGAATGAGTGGAAGCTGGGAGAAAGGTGAGAATAGAGAGAGGAGGAAGCAACGACAACTTTCTGTCAGCTTATCAGCCTTTGCCAATCTTCCCTCACCACCACCCCCCAAAGGCCCCGCTTGCCATTTTTATCCAGCTTAGCCTTTCTCTGTTCCCTTCAAAAACACTTATTACAATGTGCAACTTTGTCAGTTCGCATGTTTGATCGCTATTATGGTTGTTTCAATCTGTTTTCCCCACCAGATTTTAAACTCAAAAGAGGCAGGAACTATGTCTATTTTTGTTTATGTCCCTGACAGCTAGCTTGCCACCCCATAGGTGTTCAATGACTATTTCAAACTAAACCATGTTTATGAAAAGAGCAAGAACTTTCGTGTAAATGGAGAGAAAAGATAAAGAAAGATCAAGGAGCCGGTAGGAAACCTGACATCAAAGAAGTCAAACTTTTAGGCACAAGACTCTTCCAAGCCCGTGATCTCCCTGCTTAATATTTCTTCTTTATAGCACTATTGCCATGTGACGTTTGATATAATTTTCTGATTTATCCCATATATAATTTAACCCCATCCCCACTGGACTCAGGGAGAAAGGACTTTTGGTTCACTTCTCTATTTACTGTAGTACCTGGCACATGGTTGGCACTTGAATGAATGAGTCCAGTGCTTTAGTTCTTCAAAAGGTACTCATGGCATGCAGTTATAACCATTTTAGTTGCTATTCTTGGGAATGGCAAGAGGAACCAAAACTTACAGACTGACCTAACCCATCATGTAGGTGTGTTTTTTTATGGTAGAAGGTGGGAGATTTCTGCTGTCTGGATTCTGTCTAATCCAGATTCAGAATCTTGATGTCCAGTTGTTCTTGTTTCTTGGACTTTAAATGTGTTGCCTCCTTTGAGTTTAAGGGATTTAACTTTCCCTTCATCTGTCTTTCACATCTTGCACCTTCACCAGGCTCCATCCTCTCTATCCTTGGCCCTAATTCAGTGCAGCCTTCTTGATCTCTAGACTTTGCTCTGCACTGTTCTTGGTTTACTCTGAAATACTTAACAGTAAGTTACAGGTTAAGCTGTAACTCACCAGGCAGGGAGGCCCCCCTGGATTCTAATTAAGAAATTCCTTCTCCTGGGCAACAACACACAGTCCAGTTGATAAACCAACTTTATTTTGTTAAGTACCATAATAAATGTCAGAAATTGGTTGTTGTGGTTGAAATCTGGAGCTTCTTGACAAATGTAACGAGAGGTATTACACATGGACTCTCATGAGTGTGATGGAAGTATTCAAATATGTGGATTGACCGAAATACAGCTATACATAATGAAGGAGAAACCAGGAAGACCTCTAGCCTCTAACTGTAGGAATGGTATTCAAGTCTTGATTCCCAAATGATCCAGTGTCACCTCCTAAATAAGGAAAATTCCTTGTGGCCTGATGCAACTATAATATATATATATATATTTGCCCCTAGAACGGGTATAGCCCATGATCATGACTGCCTATTTTTGTAAATAGACCTATTGAAACACATTGGTGTACATATTGTCTGTGTCTGCCTTTGCATTTCAACAGCAGAGATGAACAGTTGCAACAGAGATTGTCTGACACACAAAGCTTAAGCTCTTCACCCATAAAAAGAGTTGCAGCTTCTACCTAGGAATATTTTCATAACAGCCTTAAATGAACTTTTCATGGAAAACAGCTACCAAGCTACATAGAAGGAAAGATCGCAGGGCCTTCACTGTGCTTTGTGGACTTCATTACTTGACCTGTTTTGTGCCGGCTGCTAACCAATATATATATATATATCACAAATGCTCATCTGTGTAGTAGAATTTGATTAAAGACTATCCAAAAGACCAGCATTTCTCTGATAAAGACAGGCTTGGACACTTACATGTCTGTATGTCCTCTAGCGCATGAATCTCCTGGTGGCAAAAAAGTGTTCTTACTCATCTACACCCCCAATGCAGGTCCTATCTCAGAAAGCCAATACGTGTTTGTAGAAAGGGAAGAGTAGGTGCATCATTATCTGAACATGCATTAATGGAAATTTGCTGACTCAAACTATAGCTGATTAAAAGCATGAGACAGGAGGCCAACTAGATTGAGGACCTGGTCAGAGGTCCTCAGTAGCCTACAAGACCCCTATGCTCATTCACTGGCTTCCTTGCCTTCCTGCCTGCCTTCTGGAGATGGGAGCTGTATTGAAGGGGACACAGCTGGGACAAATGTCACCCAGGAGTAAACAATCATCCACTGTCTGCTAGTTCATCTCATAGCTCTGAAAGGTAGTGTCAGCCATATTTTACACATGAGAACAATGAGGCATAGACACACAGGAGAAGAATACCTTGCTTTAGGTGCAGGTAATGGCAAAGCCAACCTTCTTTTTCCATGTCGTAATGTCTCCATGGTCAAAAGTCTTTTTCATTAGTGAATGAGCCAAAGAATACACAGATGAATTACCTTCTTGATGGAATTTCAGTAAGACATAGCAACTGTGTCACCTTCTCATAGGTAGTATATTTAAGCTTCAGGTGAGTCTAGTTGTCAGGATAGGTAGGAACCTGGATTGGAAGGTGCCAGGGCCCTGAAATAAAGTGTTTGAAATCTTGTCCTTGCAGAACTTCACGAGAAGCCATGGTAACATTCGACAAATCCTGTCCACTGAACAACTATAATAAATTAGACCAAGTGGTGAAAAGTAAGCAAGAGAGTGGGTTTGTATGATGTTGGAAAAGAGTTGGAATTTAATTTTGTGCCTTTTACCTTTTTTTCCCCTCGGTGTATCATTCCCATGCAGAAATTGCAAATTAATGGTCACATCGAACTATCTGTCAACGTATTACTGCTCTTGCAGCATCAAATTATGTCGGCAATAATGTTTCCAGCTGCCTAGGACTCCATTGCAATTTAATTTGAAAGGAACTCAAATTGCATCTCCAAATGGATAAAAAATTAATTTTACATACAAGCTATCCACCTCCACATTTTCAGCCCATGCCCCAAATTATCTCAATTTAGGTTCAACTTTGAACGGTACATATGTTACAGCCAACACCACATGCAAAGATGAATACATAGAAAATTCATGAATTAGAAATCTGCGCTGCTGCTTCTTTTCTAATAAGATGTTCTGCCTTGATTAAGGTCATTAGGCAGCTATTGCCTTTGACAGCAGGGACGGAGCAGGGTCCAGATAGAACAAAAATGCCTCACATTCTGATTTAACCACATGATTACGCCTAACAATTGGGGTGTGAAGAGAACTTGATCCACCCTTTACTTATTGCTTTTCCCTTGCAGTACATTGGACCTTGATTCTGATTTAGACATTCCCTGCTTTCCGTGTTTACTCATCATTTATTAAGCAGCTGTATGTTGTAGTTATAAAAATGCAGAGACTGAGGCGCTCACTTGTTAGCAGGGGAGATGAAACTGAGCCAACATATAAACAATGAGCCTGCAATCTGATAAGGGCTGTGGGAGAAGGGTGTGGAGGTGTTCAAGAAAACAGCAGAAGGAGGCATTCATTCTGCATGAGTAAGGTTTCTGAGGAAGGTCACAAGAAGCTGGACCTTAGGTGTCTTAAACAGGGGGTTGCCAGGGTCATCCTGAGCAGAGAGAACTCAGGCAAAAGTTTGGGGGTGTCAAAGGGTTCAGGATGTAATAATCTACGTTAGGAATATAGGGCTCAAGGAACACGAGGAAGGGAAGTTGCAGGTTGGGTCCAGACACTTTGGGAAGAAACTGGATTTAAGATGTGAAAGTGGAAAGGGGGGAAACCATCTGAGCAAGGCAGGCCTCTCTCCCCCTTATACCCAACTCCATCCTCCCCACAGAGACCTCAGTCCTCATGTCCAAGTTTTGTCCACACCCACCATCCCTTAGCCACCCATTGGGCCTAGGGCTCTACTCAGAGTATGGTCTGATCTTGATAGGGGTTCATAGAGGCCCTGAAAGTGTGCTTTAGGGTCACAAGGGGGAGGGAATTCTGGAGTATAGAGCACCTGAAGCCTGGTCTGAAGGAGAAGAGGGAGCAGGTGGGTTCATTGGCCACTCCCTCTGTGCCCGAGGGTGGAGAGTCAGCAGAAGTCCAGAGTGGACTGTGATGTGCAGGACTCAGGTCTAGCCCCAGGGAGGAACCACTCCCAGAGCCCAGGCCACTTTGAGTTTCCATCGGGTGGTGACTTTTTAGCTTCCTGGACAGGTGCCCACTCTCTTCCCACTATTTGCCATTTCACTGGGCTGTAGGCTGTTACTGAAAGAGGCCATATGGATGAGGCCTTATCTAGAGGCAGACACCACCAGCTCTAGATTTGGGCTTATTTACACAGAGGATGTAAATTCAACAAACCAATCTTCACTGCACACACAAGTCTTTCTCAGCAATTTCCAACTTGTTTGCACCAACCCAAATGTAAACCTGAAACTTTCTCTGCTGTAGACAATTACCAGAGCAGAAGCTGCGGTTGGCAACTGAGGGTTGGAGGTCAAGTTAAAAGAAGGAAAAATTCCATCACAGACTTTGAAGACTAGTTCGTGCTGTGTACGGTTGCAGGATGTTCTCTTGCTCAAACACGAAAGTAGATATGTGGACTCCAAGATGAGGTGATAGGCTGGAGAATGGAACAGGGACTGTGGAGTTGGGGGTCTGTTAGGTTCAGCTCCCGAGAACAAGTCACCATCTGTTCCTCTCAGTTGGACCAACGGGAACTGGGCCCCGGACAGACCCTAGATCAGGACACAAGCATGACATGGTGCCTTGCAGCCAGGGGAGAAGATGGCTAGCTGAGTAACACCTGAAGTGTGACCAGTGTTGAGTGGGCTGGACAACCGTGCAGAGTCCATGGGAGCCCAGAGCCAGGGACTCAGCTCCTGTAAGTCATGTCCCTCACTGGGCTCAACTTCCTCTGCCAGAGCGCAGTTTTTAGCACACAGGTACCTAGCCCAGAGTAATTGTTTAGGAAACAGCCAGTTTTCCCTTTCTTGAATGAGTCTCCAGCACACCAAACACTTTCGCCTGCACATCACTGGTCCCCAGAGATGGTCTTGCATTTTGCACATGAACCAAGATTTCCTTCAATCTCTTCATTTGCAGAGCCTGGGGAACCCGGCAATCATCTTTCATGGGTTCAGCAACACACAAAGGCTTGTTGTCTGGGTCCCCTTTGCTTTCATTCTCTGTGTTTAGGTTTTTGATCCAAGGCATGCAGCTCTCAGCTCTTTCCTAGAACCCACTGGAAATCCTTTGTGTGTGTGTGGTATTTTGAGGATCTTGTTGAAGATCTAGGAGTTTCAGAGAGAAGAGTTATACTGGGCTTGGCTCCACCCAACCTGTTTCCTATCATTGTCTCCTGTCAATCTCAGCTCCCAGTGAATCCATTTTTATCTTCCTCTGAAAGTTTAGCACTGCTCGTCCCAAGACCCCAAGGAAGACAATTCTCTCTAAGAGGAATACCCACTGTTAGGCTGAGGCAATTTTCTCTCTCTCTTTACAGTTCATTTTATGCTCATTAGCAGCCCTCTGAGATTAGTGCAATAATTTCCACTGTATAGACAAGGAAATGGAGGCTGAGAGATGAAGTGCCCTTCGCCAAGGTCACTCTGTGAGCCAACCAGAGTCTGGCTCCATCTCCACCGGTCCCTACGCCTGATGACAGTCAATCTTGTGCTGCTCAGGGCCTCTCCCAAGGCCCTGACTCTCCGTGCTGTAAGAGGGAGTCTCTGTCTCTTGGCTCAGAGGTAGGTGAGTAAGTTCCAGAACCCCCTTTGGAAATGCCAGTCCAGCCTTCGCCTTCCTTTCAGAGGAGGAGGAGGAGGTGGTGGTGGACACACCTCCCAGGTGAGCCTTGGGAAAATTCTGTGGCTGTGACCAGGGCTGGAGAGACAGGCCGTACTCAGCTAGGCCCTGGGTGTGGCAGTCCTGCTCACTTTCTCCCATGGGCCCGGGGTCCAGAGGACCAGCCATCTCTGCCTGGCTATACTTAAGCTTCCCCAGATGCCTCACGACCTTGACATGATTCATGCTGGTGTCCATTTCCTCGTCACCACCCCTGGTAGAGAAAACAGCGAGGTGTGGGGTCCACAGGGCGTCTGATCTCAGCTGTGCCGCGCATCATG
Source organism: Condylura cristata (assembly GCF_000260355.1). Classification (NCBI taxonomy): domain Eukaryota; kingdom Metazoa; phylum Chordata; class Mammalia; order Eulipotyphla; family Talpidae; genus Condylura; species Condylura cristata. The sequence goes on along the minus strand of NW_004567123.1, from coordinate 26,522,383 downwards.
TGGCTTCATCCAGTCACGCCAAGGCCTCCCTCTAGGGGGCCAACCATGCTTGCTGCACCGCTGTGGTTTACAAAGCAGGGCATCTGCTCCTAAATAGTGATGCCCTATGGTCTTTGTGGTGTCCGGGCTGGTCATGGGCCAGGTGGATGAGCAGAAAGCAGCTCTGTCCTCAGAGAGCTTACATTCTGGGGGCCAGGAACTGTTTTTAAAAATGAGCTGTCATAGTAAAATGATTAATATGTTAGGAAGCAGTGCCTGAAAGAGAATGAACACGTCGCTAATCTCTGCCCCGGGAGGGGGTTGTGCAGCACAGAAGAGCAGTGGGCTGTGTGCCCAGCCCTGCCCTGGCTGTCCCCAGAAGCCCATGGTAGGTCTGGGCAGCCCGGCCAGGCCCCTGCTGCATCTGGATGACCTTCTCCATGGAGGCTGCCTTGAAGTGTGTCCCTTGTTAAGAACTGACACAAGCCACAGGACATTTTCTGCTTCAGGAGAGTCCGGCCGCTCAGTGGCATCAATAAGCAGGAGTCCCCTGTTTATTGCTGCCTCCACAAGGGCACAGTCTCCCCCGGAAGTGCTCCTTGGGGTTGACCAGAAAGATGGCAGAATCTGTCATCTTACATAAGGATGCTACCCAGCACCGCTACTTTTAAACTCTTCAGAATACAAAGCCTTATTATTTCTATGGTTCTTCCTATTTCTGTAAAAGAGAGTTCCAGGTGCAATTCTAATTTCTCTGAAACAACCTCCTATTAACTCCCTCCTGCCTCCCAGTGAAGTTAGCTACTAATATTAGCACCATTTTACAAATGAAATGAGAAACAGGCCCAAAGAAGTGGTAACTTGGTGAAGTTCTGCAGGTAGCGTTGGGCATAATACACTGTTTTAGTCGCTCGTTTGTGCTTACCTGCTCCCAGCTAAGAGATACTGACCCCAGATGGACTTAGGCTTCCACTGTTAACAAGTGTCTAAACCTTAATGAGCTGTACAGGTGGGGACTTAAAAATATATTTATTGTAATTCGTTTTGTTTAAGAACATCTATTTAATTTGGCTACAGAATAAAAAGAATATTCACACTATAGTAAGGCAGAGCCCGTGTGACCTGGGGGTGTCTGGGTGCAAGATGAGGGGCGGGAAAGGGAGGGGACAGAGAGACAGGTCTGGCCAGATCACATCTGCGTGCAGGTGTCCCTGGAGGGGCCTGTTGGAAAAAAGTGGGGTGAGAAGAGAGGGCTCGAGGGCTCTCAGAGAAGGCTGAGAAATGAGTCCTCTTGTCAGCTAAGGAGACTCCAGGGCCACAGGTCACAGGGACCATCTGGACAGATGGGCGCAGAGGGTCCAGGATGGCCACTCCCAGCCCATGTACCTTGGTGCTGATTTCCAACGTGCCTTCTGTTCAGTCAGGCTGTGCCCTTTCCCTTTTGGGGAATCGGCCCCTCCCTTCAGTCAGCACCCTTCTACATAGGTCTCACCCCACAGTGTTGTTGAGTGCTGATCTGGCCCCCAAAGTGACTTTCACTGGTCCTCAATGCTGCTTTCAGATTGTAACCATTTTGCATTTATTTCTGTGGATAATGTTTATTTGTGGCAAGTGATTCCATTTTCCCATTTCATTTAATTTTCTTTAGATGCTTGTTTTCAAGCCAGAAAACGGAGTTTGCTTTAATGGCACATAAAGCAGAACTAAATGACAGTCCATGTGGCAAAAATCACAGGGCACTGGTGGAGAGATGGCGACGTGTGAGGACGCTTGCCTGTGGGCTTGGGTCCCGTGCCTGCCTTCCTGACTCCTCAGTGCTTCCTCCGTCTTGGTGTCTTGCAGACCCGGTGCACGGCCCACAGAACGTGGAGATTGTGGACATCCGGGCCCGGCAGCTGACCCTGCAGTGGGAGCCCTTCGGCTATGCGGTGACCCGCTGCCACAGCTACAACCTCACGGTGCAGTACCAGTACGTGTTCAACCAGCAGCAGTACGAGGCCGAGGAAGTGATCCAGACCTCCTCCCACTACACCCTGCGCGGCCTGCGCCCCTTCATGACCATCCGCCTGCGGCTGCTGCTGTCCAACCCGGAGGGCCGGATGGAGAGCGAGGAGCTGGTGGTGCAGACCGAGGAGGACGGTGAGCAAAGTGGGGGGCAAGTGAACTTGGGAGTGGGGAGTGTCAGGCCCGCTCACGGAGCCACGCTGGTCATTTTGAAGGCTTTATTTGTCCGCACTTTCAGTCTCTCCCTGTGTATCTGCCTCTTTTCCAAGGTGATGGGTGAAGTACCACATAGGCTATGCCTTGCACAACTTCGGGGGTCGCTGTTTCCATAGATGATGGCAGCTCTGCCCAGGCACACTCAAGCTTTATAGCCTCATCCTTCTTTTCACATCTTATCACCTTCTATACCCAGCGTTTAAATGCATGGAGGCCTCTTGAAAGGAGGCGTAGTTGCTATCGTTTAATATGTTGGGTTTAAGAGTCAAAAATTCTGGTTTCTATAAGAATTAACCTCAGAAAGTACATCTAAATAGCATAACACGCACATTGAATGCATCTAGGACCACTGAGTAACAGCTGGATGTCCTTCAGTTTATCTCAAATCCAGAATAGCCAAACATGAACCCATCTGTCCTCTCTGTTCTCATTGCTCTCCTCGTGGTCCTCATCTCAAGAGCTGCATCTAGTGTGACTCAGGACACAGGCCCTGAAATCAATCTGAGCAGCTCCACTTCCCTGCCTCCACTCCTCCCCCTACAAGTTTCTGATGAACCTACTTCCTGAAGCTTATCTTCCAACCTACCACTTAGCCTGAGACTCTAGGAGAACCTCGTTTACCTTCTAGAACTCAACTACCTCTGTCATCACTCTGTCCTTGTCCATGCAGTTTCTGCTGCATGAAATGACATCTTCTTCTGTGCCTAGAGGACATACCCTTAATCTTTCATTATTTTCTTCACATGCTGCTTCCTCCAGAAAGCTTTCCCTGATTTCCCCAAGCCATTTGAGTATTTCTTCTCAGGTACCCACTACATTTTGAGGAACTCCAATAACAAGATATTTTATTCGAGAGGACTATCCCAAAATAAATGACAAGAGGAAAGAGCACCTGCCTCTTCTTCTTAACCTGTCCCCTGTTCACATTTCCTGAGTTCTTCCTTGAACTGGAAGTTTTATACATAATCTGCCTGACCCCTTTAAGTGCCTCCTTACAGCCACTCTTTGCTAGCACCCTATAGACTATGCTTCTAGGTTGCAGCAATGGGGTTCTTGGATCCCCACCTTCCTGCACTGCAATACAACTTTTATCACCTGTGGGCACAGCTCCCACTGGGTCAGCCTTGCCAGGTGAACTGGTGTCTGCTTCCGATGACCTCTGTCCATCCAACCTCCTGGTGGGGTCAGACAACTCATCGTGGCTTCTCTCAGTAGCCAGGGAACCAAGGCTGTGGTTTTGGCTTCTATTAAAACAGCCAGACCTTGCCCAAGCTTTGGCTCTGTAATTTCAAAGATATACAGCCCTTCCTCCAGTTGTAGAATACCGCTTTGTTTGAGAAGGCAAATTTTGGAGGCAAATATGCCTGGGACAAGTTGCTTAACCTCTTAGAATCTCATCTATAAAAGAGTTAATAATAGTGCCTACCTTACAGATTTTTGTGTTCCTTAAAAGGATGGTATAAGAAAATGGAATATTGCCCAGCGGATTGTAAGTTTTCAATAAATGTAGCTACTATATTTGCACTAAATCAGGGGAAGCAATAACTGACTAAGGGTTCTCTGGCACAAGCAATGCCGTTACCTACCTTAGAAAACCTCTGGAGCTCCGCGTCCATGCTGTACTGCTTGTAGAAAACATGACATAGACTCTCAAAGAGTGACAACATGGCCAGTGCCTTTTCTGAGAAGCAGCTAGAAAATGCAAGACTCAGAAGATGAGTGACAGGGTCAGACCAGGAGCAGCTCAGGTGCTTTGTTCTTGGGCTGCTCTGGTTGCAGTGGGCTGCTTTGTAAGGATTGCTCACGTGCATCCCAGCAAATCCCCAGTCCCATCTTTAAAGCTTGTCTTAACCTAGCCCTTTCTCCTCCTGGTTGCTGGAAGGCAGGGGTTGGGGGCACCACAAAGCCTTTATCAAAACAACATGGGAACGGCAATGGTTTGAAATTAAAATTTAATTAAACGCCATTAATAAAATGTCAGTTCTTCATGGAGCTGTGTGGACATTATCCCATTAAAAGCACTAGCATACCAGATGGGGGGCTGTCCCAAGCCCACATCTCAGGGCCCTTACCCACTATATGCCTGGGTGAGCTCCATTCCTCCCAAAGAAGAAGGAATACAGTGCCCTTGTCTCGGAGAACTTGTTCACCTCAAAACCTGCAAAAGACAGAACAAGGCTCCAGTTATCGGACTCCGCCTCAGGAAACCAAAAGAGTAACCTCTCCAATTGATCTGACTGGAGTCCAGATGTTTTGTTCTCACTGTAGAACTGTCTTCTGGGGAACTTGGAGAACTTGTAATGTCAGGATCTCGGTGTCTTTAAGGGCCAATGAAGTTAACTCTTGCCGATGAGAGAAGCTCACGGCCACAAAACTCTGTGGCTTCAAATTCTTCTGTTTTCCCTTTTCCACAAACATCTTAGAGCAAATGATGGCTTGGTTACTTCCACAGCCAAGATCCCGACTTGCAATATCTGAGGCCTGGGAAACAGATGACAATGCTCATGGTGGCCTCCCTTGGCTGCCATTTACTGAGCACTGCTCTGTGTTAGGCACTGACAGGAATGTTCTTGAATATTCTACACTCATGCCCAAGATTCTGTTCTGAACTATTTCAGAGCTATAGAACAATTGAAAGATTATTACTAAGCAGATCTGTAAACTCTTCACCTTAATGAACACTAGTTCTAGATTTTCTTTTTCCTATTATGTATGATACACCTAATGTGAAATTATCATATATAAAAAAAACATATTTTATTGTTAACTACTTGAAAGGAAGTCAAGACAACCAACCTGTCCTCTGCACCATGCAAAACCTTAGAAGAATGAGAGCTTCTTCCATACCCACAATGCCATCAGAAACTTAGCATCCATTTAAAATAATCAAACAGATAGCCCATACTGATGATTCCAATAATGTTAAATTTTATTTTATGTTACAAACGAGAATATGAAACTTTTTTTTACAGAAGTGCTCCCTGGATCGAGGATGTATTTTTCTCACTATTTCACGAAGTATAGGATGTCAGAGCTCCTCTCCTGGTAAAGTCTAGATAAGACGAGGTCACTTAGGTGGGGACCACTCACCCCCTTCACTGTAAATGCAGTCCCCTTTTCTTACCATAAATGAGCTCATTGAAGCAGTGAGGCATTGAGGTCATGTGAATATCCTGTTCTCCAAGAACTTTTTACCCAGTGATGTCACCACCTCTTGATCATTCTTGCCTGAGCCAATTATTACATTGGTCTTCACAAAAGAGTCATTTTTCAGGCTGCCATTCGATCTGCACATATTAATTGGCATACTTCTTTATATATCTTTATTTTTCAGCCCCTCCCCATTTTTAGTGTTCCTACTGACTGGTATATATTCTGTTTGGCTAAATAATATATTAAAATTCATTACTACTTTTCTCTTCAGTGCTCACATTATCTCATTTAGAACTAGCATCCCTGCGAGTGGCTCCAGAGTCCTTGTGACATGTTCTCATTAGGCTTCCTTGACTGTCCTTGTAATGTCTCCACCCTAGACCTGAAATCAAACCAAGATTCCTAGTTGCTTTCAATGAGAAGTGATATTTTGGCTCTGAGATAGACATCTTAGGGCATTCAGCATTATGTAATTACCTTGAGTCCTTCAAGGAGGTAGAGCTGGGAATATGATTGATGTGTGTTAAATCATAGCTCACACTGGTTCAAATCCAGCATCTCAATTATTCTGCGCTTGTCATCATTCATTCCCCCACAGAGAGAAGTTGTGTTACCAGGATCTGTGTATTTTTTCACTTGCTCTTCCCCATAATACACATAAAATGTTGCAGAGTATAGAATGAATCCTCCTAATACACAGAAAGCTATGGTAGACTGAAGCTTTTCTTTTCAGTCCTTCTCCCTTTAAGCCCTCAAAATCCTGCCCAAAGTTCATTCATTTCTTTGCATGGTTATAATATCATGCTATTCAGTTAGGTTCATTTGTTTCAATTTTAAGGTTTTCCTTTTCCCTATCCTTTTACGTTTAATGTTATTGTTTTAGCATCAAAAGAGTTGCAGGTTCAAAAGGTAGAACTCTATAGCAAGATGCACTGAGAGGAATATTGCCATCATCTGTATCTTCTTCATGCAGCTTCATTCAAAACCTGAAAGACAACCCTTTGTGATCATTTTGAGTTTACTTTTTCTATAGCTTGTTTTGCAGAAAGCAAACACTACTTTTCTGTTATTTCTTATATAAAATAGAGTGTCATAGATATACTGCAACTGATACTTTCATTCATCAACACATCCTGGAAATCATTCCAAATCAGTCTGTACAGATGTTTGCCACCCATTTCCATAGCTGTTCAGGACTTCAGTGCATGGATACACCATAGCTTACTGAAGGAGAGTCCTGTGGACATTTCATTTGTTTCCATTGTTTTCTGCCATAAATAATACTGCAGCAGATTGCCTTGTGCATATGTTATTTGGTATTCATTAGGTATATTTTCATGGTGAATTCCTAAAGGTGGGGTTGCTAAGTCAAAGAGTAAACAAGTATGCGTTTGGTTAGGTAAGACAAATATTCTTCCACAGAAAGTTGTGTCATTTTACATTTCACCAGCAGTGTAGATTCATTTAATAATTACAGCAAATGTGAAAAAACAAGCAATACTATTTATTTTATAGTAAGAAAATGGAGGCTCCCATATAATTTTTAATAGTTATACATAAAATTTAACTGTTTAAGATGTACAACATGTAACATATATTAAATAACTTATCTTCAATATGGTTAATCCATATAGTTCATATATAATTCAATATAGTAATGATACTTTAATTGTAGGGAAGACTACCATCTCAGAAATGCACACCTATGTTTCTTGTGCATTTTTAATTTTTTAAAAATATTTATGTATGCATAAAGAACTGGGGTACAGGCCAGAGGTGCAGAGGCAGTGAGAGGCTTCACCAGAGACAGAATAGGGAGCAGAACAGGCAGATCGATGAAGTACACTGCTGAAGGGAACAGTGGGTGAGACAGGAGAGGTCTGCCATGCCATGTGGATCACCTCTGAAGCCAGGGATCGAACTCACACTGAGGCAGCTGCGCTAGCTTGCAGTGCTGAGCTTTAACTCATTGTGCCACCAGGGAGGGCCCATTTGTGCATTTTTAACAAGTCTAATCATGTGGTTTCTCAGGTCACAGGAAGCTAGAAGGTGACTGTCTATTGCTAAGGAAAGGTGTGTGTGTATATATACAGATATACACACACATATATACACACATATACGCACATATGTGTGTGATCTTATTACTAATATATATATAAGTAATTATATATTATATATAATATATAATACCATATTATTTATTCATATATATATATATAATTGAAATATCATACATAAAATCTAGGTAAGAAGAAAGTTAGAGGAAAAGTATAAACTTAGCAATGCAATCCAGAGTCATTTGATTTTTCTGAAGTTATTTGGTGGTTCTGAAGTTATCTTTTAATTAGGACTTGGTAAGTTCTAGATGTTCACAAAGGTGAATCTAAGATATTATAAAGGGTAAGGAGAAATGCAATTATGGTTTTCATATGCCCACTGTGGGCTAAGTATTCTGCTGTTACCCTTCATTTTTATAATCAACAAGTAATGGAGTATAAATGTTACTGTAGCTGTAGTTATATGGAAGAGAAATCTAAGACCTAAAGAGCTTATGGAGCTTGGACAGTGTTATCAAGTAACAAATGTCAGGGCCAAGAAATAGATCCCAAAACCTTACTCATGATTTTTTCCCTTGACTATATTATATAAATCCCTACACTTTTCTAAGACCTCAATAACACCCTCTATACTTTTAGTATTTTCTGAAGCACTACCATCTACAACACTGTGTGTATGTTTGTGTATACACTCTATCTATGTGTATACGTACATGTGTGTGCACATGTGTGGTTATGTATATACACATATGTTTGTTGTCTACCTGGAAAAGCTACATTTTTGTTGAAGGAACGGATGACTGAATATCTGACATCACATGCCTCTTTCCAAATGTCACAGGATCCTTTTTGCCTGTGTTGTTTAAAAAGATGAGACTGTATATAAAAATATTTTTTCTATAGTCAAAGCCAACTCATACTGTCTTGCTAGAGCTGATCATTAGTCTCTCTTTCTGCATCTGAATTCAGCAATGTCACATTCATTGGTTGAAATGGGCCACAATAGGGATATTTATGCCATGGAAATTGACAGATATGTTGGAGTTTGTTTTGCTTTGTTTTCCTTGATAGCTAGTTGTGAAACATTTACTAACTGTGCCCCTGCATAGTTCCATTTGAGAGATATATTGATGTCTTCAGATGTAAATTTAACAACAACAAAAAAATCTTCCAACAAGCCTGGAATATGTAAGTGGATTGAAATTGTCCCAATCTGTTTTATCTCTGTAAGGTCGACTTACAGTCTAAAGCAATGGTGGCCTCTACAACCATTTTCAAATTGTTTTGATTTTTCTTAAGTTACTTCTGAATCTCTTTATAATGAATAATAACCAACAAATGTGACACCTGGAGTGGGTGAACAAAAAGTATGGTCAAGACAAGTTAAACTTGGAAGGAAGCTTGTGTTACTGTTCAGGGCTTTATGCTTTAACATAAGCTGACTTGTCATTTCTTACAACTACCATCAGAAACCACCATCACTGACCCTACTTTTCAGATATGAAATTGGAGGGAAGAAAAGAGGAGGAGAGAAGAAGAGAAAACTTCTCGTGATAACACACTGTCCTCTTTTATGTTGAAATGAAAATTTCCTCTTAAATTACCACCTGACTTTAAGGCACAAGAAAACATCTGGTTTAATTACAGTGAATTTATATGAACCTACTGACAAGAAGCATGGTTAAAATTAGCAATTTTAGTGTGCTTTTTTTTTTTTAAAAGGGAATGAAATTATAAAGTAATTAACCTTTGTTGTAGAACTCTGTCAAAAGGATGGAAAGTCCCATGCTGTTAGATAGAAGAAAAAATGAAATTGTGGAAAAGGAATATGTGGATTCATTAAAGAATTATAAAGAAGAATGGAAGGGTAATGTGTCACAGAATTAGGAGATAAGACAAAAAAAGGAATCTTGCCCCAATAAATCATTTCACAGTGAGAAAGAGGAAAACAAAAAAGACCTAGTAGAATCAAAAGAATGGAAGGCAGGTTCACTGAAAAGCACTTCTTGACCTATGAAATGGGTAGTGTGGTAGAAACTGCCCTTCACCAACTGCTTCGATGTCCTTGCTTGGCTGCTAATAGGAGTGTGACAGCCTGTCAGTCTTTTAGAACCCATGTGTCCACCAGATGATGAAGAAAGGGTGATTCAGAAAATGCATTATAGACAAAGGATCTGGGCTTCATCCGGACCCTGTCCGTGACTTGTTCTGCAATTTCTGTTAAAGTATTTGCTTTCTGTACACTCTGGTGTCCCCATTTGTAAAACAGGGACGACAGTGCCTCCAGCCTCTGTCAGGTGTACTACATAATCTCTATATGCAAATTACTTAACTTGCTCCGCCAAGTGCTGTAGAAAATGGTGTGTGGCCCGTATCTGACATGACCAACAACTTTTTAATCAAGGCTGAATAAGTAGGAAAAACCAATTCAGGGATCTATGCAAGATTTCTGTAAGTCAGGCAGAGTCCACTTTAAAATAACCTGCAATGCTTCTGTGTCTCCCTTCTCTCTGACCATGAGTGAGTGGATGGGGCAGTTTCCAATAAAACAATATTTACAAAACAAGCAGCTGGCTGGATTTGGCCAAAGGCATAGTTTGCTAACTCTTGATTCACGCTCATTCCCCTAATTATTTCCTCTAGTCTCATAACTTTAAAATCCATCCATATGCTAATAATTTCCCCAATTGATGTATCCAGAGCAGACCGCTCTCTTGCCCTCCAGAGTCTACTATCCAACTGCCTACTCAGCCTGTCCATCTGGATCACTAATCTGCCCCTGGAACTAAACATGTCCAGAACTAACCTCCTGATCATCCCCCATTCTCACTCTTCCCAGATTTTTCCATCTCAGTTCATATAAAATTTGTTTGTTTGTTTGTTTTTTTAGAGTCTCAAATGCTTTCATTCCTCACTTTTATTGTATCTGAGACCCTGAGTTGTACAACTGCAGGCAGGACACTTTGTCTGGCTTCCTTGTGGCCCCCCACTTCCTTTGCGCAAGGCAGCAGCCCTGCTGATTTCCCTTCTTGCCCATCAGCACACACTCTTGGTTCCCCCCTCCAGTATACAGTAAGACCATCACCATTTTTTCTCACCTCCACCGCTTGTTTTTTTCTAGGCACTCTGGTCTCTAGCCTTTGAAGCAGTTTCCTAAGTGGAAACTGTCCACTCTTGGCCCTGTTCCCTTTTTCAATAAAGCAGCCAGAATCATCATTATAAACAAGGGAAATCACACAATCACCCCCCAGGATTGTCTCACACCATTGAAATTTAAAGTCCAAGTCTTTCAGGTGCTCACAAGGTCCCAAGTGCCTTAATCTCCACTCTGATCACCTCCTGGCCTCGTCTCCTTCTGCCTATTACATTGTTCCCCTAGAGGGTGGCAGCTGTGTCTCTGTCTCTGGACCTTTGCATGTGGACCCCTGGACCCCTCTAGCTAGGATGATCTTCCCCTCAAATAAACACTTCCTTGAGTTCCTCCAAGTCATTCCTCCAAGTCAAAAGTAGCCTTTCAAGGAGATTTTTCCTCAACCAAACTATTAATAATTGGAAGCCTCCAAAACCGCATTCCATATTTCTTTTACCTGTTACATGTTTTTCCTTAGCATTTATCATTTGACACAATGCATATTTCACTATGCATTTTATCATCTGCTTTTTCCCACTAGAATACACACTGTAAAGACAATGATTTATTTTTCTGTTTTGCTTACTGGTACTTACAAGCACTTAGAAGAGTCCCAAGTAGATAATAGGCACACGATAAAATGCTGCTGAATGAATGAATCCTGGATCCTCAGAGACAAAGTAGATGCTTAAATTATTTACCATAGAAATCAAAAGAAGATTGTAGAAAACTATTTAATATATTCAGTAAGCAGTGAAAAGATATGGCTTCTGTGATTAGTAATATAGCACTATTCAGAAAGAATAGATAAAGGTAAGAACATGAAGAAGAATAGTAATGATCCTAACTTATTCTGCAAAAAGTCAAGTTTGTGAACTCCAAGATAGAGAACACTAGAACAGTTCTCAAAAGAATGTGGTGGGACTAGGCAAAGGAGCAAGGATTCAGAGGAATGACTTCATGCCAGACACTTTGCTAAATCCTTAACTTATCTCAGTATGTTGAATCCCCACACCCTATAAAATGAGTACTATTTTACTGCATTTTAAAAGTAAAGAAACTGAGGCAAGGAGCAATTAAGCAGTTTGCCCCAGGTGACCCAATAGAAGTGGATTGAACAGGACACCTGCCCAGGCAGGCTGACTCAGTCCAAGATTTTAGTTCTTAGGTAATACTGCCTGATTGGTTTACATGATGAAAATGAGAGTTTTAATTCAAGAGGACAATTTGATTATTCTGCTTTGATCATTTCTTCCCAAATTAATGTAGAGGAAATGCCTTAAATCTGCATGAGAATGTAAAGATGTCATACAAAGCAGAAGGAATTAATATAAGACAGTGATGGGGGGAGGGGTATAACTGCAGAGTAGATATCGGAGCTGTCTTCACTGACAGACACCCTCCCTCCCCTGACTGGAGCACAGGAAGGAAGGACTGCCAAACTCAACTTCATCAATATCCTCAAAGCTCTGACCAGCCTGAAGCCAAAGGTGGCTCATGGGATTGGCCAAACTACCCCATGGGGGCTTCTTCCTGTGGAGAAACCACAGGGGCTTGGACAAATGGACAGAATCACCTGGCATCTTCATAGCCAATACTACTTGCTTTCTTTTATGGCTGAATTACAGGCTTCTGAGGCCCTCTCCATCCCAGTGGTTGCTGATTTTCTTCCACAAAGGCCATGATCATTATGAAATTAGGAAAGTGGTTACATTTAGGGGGTAAGAAGTTGGCTATTAATAGACTAATGAGATGCATATTTATTTTGCACACTAGTATAGTCATTACTTCACAATAAAAAGTATAAAATGAGCATACTAAATAGCCTTTTATACAAATAAATTTGACATTTATGGGATATAGACAAATTCTTTGCAAAATATAAAGACATTTGACACAAGGAGAAAATTTCTACAAAAAACACGAGAAGTAGAATCAGTAGCTTAAACATTCCAACAAAGCAGTAGAGCCAGATGGTCCCGCAAATGAAATCAGACAAATTCTCAAGGCCCTGGTAACTTCAGACGTACAGATACACTTTCAATGAGGAGGAAAAGGAATACTCTTGTTTTATAATGCCAATGTAACCTTGGTCTCAAAAGCAGACAAGCTTATTATAAAAAAATAAATAAAAGAAAATTAGATGCAAATACCCCAAATAAAATATTATCAAATAATTCAGCACTGCACACAATTAAGAAAAACATTAGCTTATTTTAGGAAATTAATAGTGGTTCAATATAGTGGTTCAAATCCATTAATGTAATTCACTGCATGAACAAACTAAGAGAGGCACAAAACTGCATACCACAATAGATACAGAAAAAGCATCAATAAAAGCTCAGAATGATTTAAAAAGAAAATATCCTTAAATACTAGGAATAAAAGGGACGGTCTTACCCTGATAAAAGGTTACTATAGGAAACCTATTAATAAATATTTGAGAGTGAAATAATAGCATAATCTTTTAAATTGGAAAAATCACTTTATCATTATCAAGCAATAGTGCTTTTCATTATCTTCAGTAAATACTATAGGTGGGTTTGTTAAAGATAAGCAAATTAAATAACTAAAAATTGGGAAAGAACAAAACTACTATTAACTGTAGATGCTATGATTATTTATATGGGTGATCTGAGAAAAATGTGCACACAAATTATTAGAATTAATAAGTGATATGGCATGTTTGACAGTGAATCAACATTTAAAGACAATTGCATCTCTACTTAATAAGTATGTGACATTTTTAAATATATTATTTACAATATCAATAAAAATGTATCATATTTAGAAATAAAATTAAAGGTTTCAGTGTACAGTACAGAAATATATAAAGCACAAAAAGCACTAAAGATCTAAATAAGAGGCTATGCAGTGTTTATGGATGAGAAAACCCACTACTGTGAAGCATAATTTACAAAGACATAAATTATCTCCCAATTTATCTGTAGCAGACATAAATTATCTCCCAATTTATCTGTAACTTATGTAGTTTCAAATAAAAATCAGATAGTTTTGAAATTTATGTGGTATTTTTAATACCTGTATGTATGGAGAAAACATAAGAATAGCTAAGACAGATACCAAGATACCAAAAATGACAAATCTTTATTAATTTAGAAAATGCTGTGTGGATATAAGGTAGCCTAAGAGAACAATTGAAAAAAAAAAACTAGAAAGAACCTAGAAATAGAGCTGTACATGTACAGAAATATGATGTAAGGATAAGACAACATGACAGACTAGTTGAGAAAATCACTGATTGCATTAAGTGGTACTTGAATAACGAGGAAGCATTGACATTGAATCACCTTCGCATAAAAACACAACTACAAATGAATGGGAGACAATTTATAAAAGATTTAACTTTAAATCTATTTGAAGAAAAATTTTAAAAACTTATTGTAAACTCAAGTTTACAGAGTAGGAAACAGTATTTCTTAAATAAGCCTTATTTGGAGGGGGGTATTTTTCTGAGGGGTAGGAGTGACTGAAATAAGGACTCAAATGAAGTAGTTTATTGGGAAGGTTGTCAGGACACACTGATGAAAGTCACAGGCGTAGGGTCAGGGAAGGGAAAGGAGACAACACAAGGCATGTTATCAGGAAAGTGACCTTGTGAGTAACAGGGTTATAGAACATGATAGTCTTAAGTGTGAGCCAGGAAGCTGCACTGAGTCATGAACTTATCCTAGTCCATAACAAGTAAGCACAGAAATAGAGAGTAAATTTCTAAAAGGAGTTTGCATTTTACTGTTTTTTATTTCCACTTTCTAATTTTGCTCTCCTATTCAATTTTTAAGTTTTCGATTAGAAATACAACTGCACAATATACTAGAAATACTATTAATGCTGCAACTATTGATTAATAATAGTAATAGTAAACTCCAGGGTTTCAGTATTTGAGATAGCTCAAGAAATATTTATAGAACATATCCTAGAGTTAACCCAATCAGTAAGTTAGGAAAACAAACCATTCTCCTATCATCTTCCTTTCTTTTGTTGCATGCAGAATGTTTCAGGGATGTTATCACTCTGGCACTCCCTGCTTGCCTTGCGTGGCCATCAACTTTGCTTCTACTGTCTAGAGTAGACTAGCAAGTGTTGTAGCATTAACATTAATAAGTAGTAGGATGTTGGAGCATCAGTAGCTAATCTTTTTATATTCTATGGTTTAGTGTATTTTATATAGCATAGAGCAATCCAATGTCAATTTGAGTTTCCAAAGAAAAAGAAAACAAAAAAAAACTTGTTCAGGTGTCACTGGCAAATTAAACTGGGTGTATGTCAACTGGACCAGGCAATGACTTGAGTTGCCCACCCTGTGAAGTGATGATCACAGTCAAGTTACTGAATCTCTTCCTGCCATGCGAAGAAAGAAAAAACTGAATTCAATTAAGAACTGATCTTTATACACAGTTAACATGAAGAGAAAGTGAAGACAAACTGAGATTTGTATAGTATATAGAGCCATAAAAGGATCAGTAAGAAGATATACAAAGAACCCCTCAGGGTCCTCCCTGGTGGCACAGCGGGTTAAAGCACCGCATTAAGAAGCTCTCTGAAACCACTGCAGCACAAGTTCGATCCCCTGCCAGAGAGCTGACCCACATTGCTCAGCAGACCTCTCCTGACCCACCTGCTGCTCCCCTCAGCAGTGTACTTCCTCAACCTGCCTGTTCTGCTCCCCACTCTGTCTCTGGTGAGTCTTCTCACCCACTATATACCTCTGCCCTGCACTCCAGTTCTGTAAGCAAAAATAAATAAATGTTTTTTTAAAAAAAAGAATAGACCATTTCACTCATAGCTGGAATTTAAAGGATTGGGGGGGGGAGCAAGAACCCCTGCAAATCTGTAACCAAAGTACAGCAATGTTCAACAAACATTAAAGATGCCCAATCTCTTTAGTAACTAGTTAAAGGCAAATAAAACATTAATGAAGAAAGTATCACTTCATACTTAGCAGATGGTCTGGAATTAACAAAACTTAAAAATACCAAATGTCTGCCAGGATAGGAGAAGTACGAACTTTCAGAACATTGCTAGAGGGAATATAAATTGCTACTGCCAGTTTGCAAATAATTTGGCATTACTCAATAAAAGTGAAGAGAGATGCACCCTTAGTCTATCTACCTATTGCTAGGTATACCTTCATGAAATCTTACATATTTTCAGCCATATGTAGAAAGATATTCACAGGAATAATGTTCTAAGACAGCCCTATCAGGAAACAAATCTAATGCCCACCTATAGTAAACTGTGATAATGAAATAAATGACACTACATTTATAGAGTGGAGGTGAATAAAATACTAAAACTAAAACTAACAGTATGTTGTCTTGCCCTAGATGTATATATTTATAATTCCAAATAAAAATAATGATTAACATAAAATTCAAGTAGTAGATTTTATTTTTTTGATGAAGGAGAGGAGTCAGCATAGAATTCTTCAGTGATAGTAGTGATGTTTAATTTCTTAGCTATGTGTTAATTTTGTCATTATTCACTAAGCTATGCATTTAAATACATGTAATTTTGTCTCATGTTTCATTAACAAAACCTTTTGATATCATGCAAAGATAAATGAAACAAAGTAATAGTTCTAGTAATGTAATTTGTAAGAAGTTAACATGTGGATTTTTAAACTGAGGAACATAAAAAATAGAAGATTTATACAAATTTGTAAAAAATTGTCAGATTTATAAAAATGTGTCATTTGAAAAAAGAAGGACATAACTGAAACCAAAGTTTTGATGGAACATTTTTGAAGTTCTGTGAAATTATTCAGAAGTTGTTCTGGAAGAATACATGGATAGAGCCTTGAAAACTTTGTAAAATAAGAATAATAAAAGAGAAGGACTTGTTCTATCAAATATTAAATTATGTTCTATCAACACAAGAGAGCTATGAACAAAAGTAGAAGTCATGACTCAATGAAATACAAGAGAAAGCCACACAACATATGCCAGAATAGAAAATAGTAGAAAATGGCATTTTAAATCACCAGGAACATTTTTGATTGGTCAACTAGTTGTCCTAAGAAAGCTATAAAGAACTATTGTTAGATTCCTACTTTATATAGGATATAAAACAAATTCCAGGTGGATTAAAGTTTGAGGTGGAGAAAGAGATGGGAATGCATCATAAATAGAAAAAAAAAAAAAATGCAGGGCCCTCCCCAGTGGCGCAGCAGGTTAAAGCACAGCACTAAGAAGCCAAAGCCACTTGAGCATGAGTTCGATCCCAGCCCCGGAGGTGACCACATGGCACGGCAGACCTCTCCTGACCCGCCCACTGCTCCCCTCAACAGTGTACTTCGTCAATCTGCCTGTTCTGCTCCCCACTCTGTCTCTGGTGAATCCTCTCACCACCCTTGCCTCTCTGGCCTGTACCCCAGTTCTGTATGCATAAATAAATAACTCTTTAAAAAATAGGAAAAAAATGCAGATCTGAGATTCAACAGATCTGAGTGACAGAGAGAACTGTCTCTGAACAAGAACTCAAGGAGGAGGCCAGGTGGCTTAGTGTTGCTAACTTGATAGTCAAGGTCATCCTTGGCATTATCGGGGTCTCTATTCTTTTCATGGTTCACTTCTCAATCAATATGCCCTCTTCACTTTCCCCAAGTTCCTGGCTAAACTCCTCTACCAAATTTTGGTAGATGTTCATCTTCATTTCTCCAGAGAATGGAGCCACTAGGATACCTTAAATCACCCCACCCTTTGGAGAAAGCATTTGCACATTTTCTTTCTCTTCTTATATCCTCACCTACCCCTGCTCCTGCCTTCCCGGGCCCTAACAATGTCAATTCTTTCTTCTCACTTTCCAACCCTTACCTCTTAACCTCAATTTTGGATTTTCTCCAAAATCATTTGATTTTGCCCTCGTCTTTGAGAGGGGCGTTACCTTAGCTCCATAGTGCATCCCTGTACTTCTGCAACCCTCCACCATGTTCACAACTAGATAATCTGTCTCAGCATCAGCTCTTCTCCTGAGGTGACAGGAGGGCTGTGACTCAGTGTACCCCTTAAATTACTCTTGCCAAGGCTATACGTAACCTTGCTGATACTACATTCAGTAGGAAAATACAAGGTTACATCTATAGCATTTAACCCTTTTGGAAGATCACCTTTCATCACCTCTAACACTTCACCTCCCTAGTTTTCCATTATCTTTCTGAACTCTAATGACTTCCCAAATTCTCAGTTTCTTTATTTTCCTCCTAGTTGTTAAGATTATCTTAACTCTTGGCTGGGTCCCTGGCCTGCTGTTCTGTTCCTCTACAGTCTTTCTACAAGATCTGTTCCCTGACCCCGATGTCAAATAGTCAACCACTACCCACAGTGCCTTGCAGACATTCTACACACACCTTAAATGAAGAATGAGAATAAAGTGAGCTTGTCAGTTTCCTTTCCAGAACAAATTATCCTCTCGGGCTCTCTCTAGGAACATCATGCTCATCCATCCCGGTTTTGTATGACAGAAGGACTGGAGCCTTCCTTGATGCATCTCTTCCCTCCTTTACCTTTATCAGCCAATATCGAGTCACTCTAGTTTTATGCCCCCAAGTCTCCTCACAGCCTGCATCTCCGGTGCCCATCATTATGCTGCCCAAGCCCCTACTTTTCCTCAACCACACTCCACTACATTCCGGCACCCTTCCTCTCTGCTTCTGCCCTACTAACTTTCACTTATCCATCAGCCATCACTTTTTTTCTACTTGTTATCCTCACTTAACACATTAGAATTTTCTCTGCTTGCTACAGTTCTTCTAGTACCTTTGCCTTTACCACCAAGTCTTATAACAACTTTAAAAAATTCACTGTGAGTCTAATTACTTACTTAAGGTGTCTCCATTTCCAGAATACAAGCTTTATCAAGGATTTGAATATATTTTTCTTTGGCACTGCATCCCTAGTGTCCATCAAAGTCCCTTCATCGCATTAAGTATTCAATAAATATTTGTGGAAGTGATAAATGGATAAGGAAATGCAATAAGAGTTCTAACTACCGAGAAGATTCTACATACCTAAAAATTCAAAGGCAAATGTGATAATGACAAAAATATTTATAACCTGCGCATAAAAGCTTATGACCTTAAAAACCAATTATAATTACAAGGCCAGAAGATGAATATGAACAAAAATGAAGAGCCATGCAGGAAAATGAGCACAAGATATAGAGAGCATGTTCATAAAAGAATCAATGCAAATGGCCAATTAAACTGGAAAAAAAATAATCCTGCACTCTCCACTGTTCTAAAAATGACACATAGACATGCATATGCATACACTTAATTTTTTTAAATAGTGAGGTTTGACAAGGATTGGGAATAGGCATATTCTTCTGGGGACTCCAGAAGGGTACAAATTTTCTGGAAAGCAATCTATTTTGTTTCTGAAACCTTAAAAGCAAAAGTTTATCTACTTTAGCTCAATTAATTTCCAAAAATTTCTGTTAGGGACATCAATAGAATTGTATGCAAATACTTATTTATAGGAATGCTCATTATAATGTTACTTACAACCCTAAAGAATCCAAGCCCACTTTAATGGCTAATAATAAAGGATCGGTAACTAGAGTGGGGCGTATCTTGCCCCAAGCGGTCGTTAAAATGCATGACCTCAAAGTACATTTGAGGCTTTTTGTTTTTCCAAATCTGTGATTTATTTTTAGTGATAAAAGAAGGCTGTAATACAACATACACAGTAGGAGTTTAATTTTTAAAAATAGAATATGTATATGCGTAGGCATAAAAGTAGTTGCAAAATATCTCTGGGTACTGGGATTAGGAGTGATTTTGTTCTTTTTTTAACCTTTTTGTATATCTGTAATATTCAACAAATTCCATGTATAATGTCCATAATGAGAAAAACTAAATATATTTTAATTTAACAATAGAGAACTGATTGCGACATATGGCCAAGGCTATATCTAGAGAGAGGCATACATGATGATTAAGAGTATATGCTTTGAAGCTCACAGACAGGTGTTCAGTTCCCTCTTTACAACTTAAGAGTCGTATGACCTTGAGCAAGTTATTTAATTCTCTCAGTCTCAGTCCCTTTTTCAGTACAAAGGAGATGATACATACTGGGTAGAGTTATTTTATGGTTTAAGTGAAATAATGTGTGAAACATTTTAATCAAAGAGTAAGCACTTAGTAAGAGTACTTGCTTTTATAATACCAAAATATAAATAGACCAGGTAATGATTTACATGAATTCATGATTCCCTAAAGGGTTCTAGCTGAAAGTTTGGGGACTTGTTTATTTTATGGTCCAGCATCTTCTAGGCGATTACAATGGAGGATGCTGACAGAAAGAGGGACCTTGGTACAGAAGCAACCCAGGGAAGCCTGTGCTCTTCAGGGCAGAGAACTGGCACAGGTCGTTCTGGCCTAGCCTGTGAGGTCCCAGGCAATGGGGACTCAGCAGTGAGACAAAAACTGTTGGAAGGCAGCAAGTTTCATTTAACAGAAGTGAGATCTCGAGGCACATTGTTCCTACTGGATTCACGAGTTAGTCAAGAAACTGAGGAGACGCTTCTTTTACTTAAAGAAAACTTGGAAAGGGTAGGAAGAGGGTACTGAAACTCACTTTACACTCCTTAAATGCCAACCCGAAGGCAAGAGACTTGTCTTAGAATCCCACCTGCTGGTAGAACTAGGAGCCTGCTGATGTCCTCCTTGCCCTGATCAGATTTACTGCAAGAACAAACTTGCTCAGTCTGCAGAGAAATAGCCTTCAGCTTTCTGGAGGGATCAGCAAACTGACTTGGGGGGTCAAATCCAGCCTGCCAGGTGCCTTCATTTTAGAAATAAATTTTTATTGCAACATAGCCATGCCTGTTCATTTATGGTTTGTCCACGATGCTTCTGTATTTCCAGGGCAAAGATGAGTAGTGACAACAGAAACTACGTACCCTCCTAAAATCATTACTTTGTGACTCTTCACAGAAAACTTCACCTAGTCCTATCCTGGGTCAGTGGGGCTGAGAAATGTGTTGCCAGGCAATGTCACATGCCTCATTTTTTCCTTCTACAGTTCCAGGAGCTGTTCCTCTAGAATCCATCCAGGGGGGGCCTTTTGAGGAGAAGATCTACATCCAGTGGAAACCCCCCAATGAGACCAATGGAGTCATCACACTCTATGAGGTAAGACGAATCTTTTTGACTGTATCTCATGGATTAACTTTTTTCAATTTATGTCACACTGAAGATGGAGAATATATTCTCTAGGATATAAAGGTAAGTGAGACCTACCTTAGCCAAAGGAGCGACAATATGGAGTACAGGACACACAGAGGCATCGTTACCCTAGCTCAAAACACAAAAAGTTTTGGACAGATGTGCATTGTGACGCTAGTGTGAGTCAGGACTCAGAGATTCCCTAGGCATCGCCGGGAAGACCCAGCCTGGCAAACAGTAGCTGTAGTTCCTCTGGATGAACCACCCATGATGCGCTGCCAGCCCAGTCAGTCAGCTCCTGGGCTTCTGAAACAGCCCTACCGCCATCCTCGGCCCTGAGGGCACATGCTTCTTGAGCTTTCACTCACTCTTGGCACCCAAGAGATATGTCGGAAGCCCTCACCTCCAGATTAACAGAGCCTTTCCATAGCAGAGAGGAAGCAGAGGCAATGGGGGCAGGCAGGTGCCCCACAGTCATCGTGACAAGGCTCCCTTAAGCCTCGGAAATCAGAGCAGGTTGTGTCAAAGTCCACAGCACAGCAAAGCAACATGGAACGCAGTTCCATGAAGGCTGATGCAGCTGAATTCAGGGATTGTTGGCACAAGGACAAAATGGACTCTGCTTCCACCTCTTATATTCTGAGCCACCAGGAGCTCTGGATAAGGGGCGCAACAGAAAAATGCAGGCATGAGAGGGAAGATCATGGAGGCTGTCCATGCAAAGAGGCAGCCCCTTGTCCTAGTGTCCCTGCGAGTCTCAAGTGTTCTTTGGAATCCCCTTCTTCTCCCGAGCCTTGGTTTTTTCACCTCTAACATTGGAGGCAGTGATCACTGCTTCAGCATTGAGGGAAAGGTCAGCACCCCCAGGCTGAATCGCCCTGAGGGCCCATGAGGGGTGGGAGCCCCAGAAATATGCCCCTGTGGCAGGTGGGCTTGGAGATAAATCACGGCACCATTAGGAAATGAAGGATGTGGGGAGAAGATTCAGGATTATTCTGAAGACACAGACGCTCCTCCGATAGGAGAAAACACCCAGCAGGTGTAAATAACCCGGAAAGTACCTTCGGAAGTAGCCTTGCCTCAGGTAGTCCAGTGTTCCGCGGAAGAGCTTTATCACATGTCCATTTTAGAGTCGCAGGGAGCTTGGTGCAGCTCCTGGAATCAGCACGGGAAAGGAGGGAGCAAACACCCCAATCACCATTTAAGAGCCACCCTGGGCCACAAGGGCGGAGAAGCATCTGTCCTGGAGATGCTGCTGGAGGGAAGTGCACAGTATGCCTTACCCGGGAAGCTTTCAAGACATCGTCAAGGAAGAGATGAGCCAGAAACTCAACTCCAAGAAACCCAGCCATTTCAAAGCCGCATGCTGTTCTTTGGATAGCAGAGGCCACAAGTGCACACATGCACACACCCAAAACAGATCTCTGCTGTGTCCCAGCCTGCTCTTTGTAAACCACAGGGAAAGGACCCACAACAAAGGAAGCTAAGTTGCTTGTTCCTGATATGCAAAAGGCGGTCTATGCCAGATGTTCAAGACTTTGGAATTCACAAGCCAGTAGCATTTCAAAAGGTTTGGGGGACCGACATAGAGTGTTTTACCCTCACTTATTAACATTTCATAGAAGACATCACTTCAAAAATACAGAAAGGATATAATGTCAAAATAAAAGGCAGTCCTTCGGACTGAATAAATTCAGCTTTATGAATAACTCATGGCAACTTTATGAATAACTCCTTATGTTTCTTCTCACTATGTGTGTCTGGATGACAATGTGTTATTCACAGGCCCTGATCTTGACCCTCTCTGCAGCTGGACGCTACTGACCAGGGCCAGGTTGCAGGCAGGGTCATGGCCTTGTGAGGACTCCTTCCTGGAAGAAGTATACTTCTTGCTCTGCTACATGGTGTCCAATGCTGGGCTCAGAAACCCTAGAGGATAAGAAGAAAGAAGTCGATGGAGAGAGAACACAGGGCAAATCTGTTTGCGCAGTATCCTCCTGAAGCGGGGGCCTCATTCTGTGGCACCTTGTTGGGGCTCTGGGTACAGGCTGTGACAGTGTGCTCTTTTTCTTACTTTTTGTGAAGCCAGTTGTGGTGAATTTTTAAAGACTAGATGCCAGTGTCGTTGGCATTCCCTTGGTGGACTCTTGTGAAAACAGAGTTTTCAGAGTTGTCTATGGCGAGACAACTTCAGGTGGACTGTGACTGCACAGAGGTGGCACTCAAATGTCCCAGCTATCTGTCTGGTGGCATCTGAGGCCTCCTTATGAAACTAAACCAAAATTCTTAGCTGATGCTGGGAAGGGACCAAGGGGGCAATGGGCTTAGGCCCTTGTGCTTTGAGCATAACCATGGTGGTGCCCATGTGTGTCACAACCTAGCAAGGCTGTCAAAGGCAAGAATATTGGCTTTTAAGGTCAGCTAGCTTAGCATCACAGCTCTGCTGCTTATTTGCTTGGGTACCTCAAGTACCTCTCATTTATATTTATTCATGAACAAAAATATATATTTAGTACAATGTTTGGCATTCATAAATAGAATTAATAAGTGTTGGATCTCATCATGACATAAAAATGAGGGCATTGAGACTCAGAGTGGTGAAGTGAAAAGATGAAGGTCAGACCATTTGCCATCACAGCCAAATTCCTATGCCCGTGTTCAAGTACGGGTGTCTTGCCTCCCGGTCAGGGTGGTCCAGGGATTAGCAGCACTGGTGTTACCTGGGAGCTGGTGAGAATACACATCCCAGGCCCCATCAGACCTCTACACCAGAGATTACAGCTTAATAAGAGCCCTGGGTGACTCACATGGACTGTAAATTTGAGAAACACCACTTTGGCCACACTGTGTTTTAGAAAATTTCAGCACTTGATAAGAGAACATGTCCTTACGAGTGGAGGTTCCCTCTGTGGACTGTAAGCAGGAGACTATGCTTATAAGACTTTTATAACAGAGTGGTATGTGTTTATAAGGCAATTTCCAAATTTAATTAGATGAAACCAATTTGATTTTTTTTAATTAGTTTCTGGTTGTAATTTTTAGAGAAAAATCTGTAATTTACAAATAACTTCTTCTAGCCTCAAAAAATATATTTTTGACAAAGAAAAGTAGGTTAACACAAACAAGAGAAATCCACAGTTGTCAGTACCATTCTCTGTACAACTTTAAACTCACTGAAACTAAACGAAACAGAAAGGGGGCAGGGTTATCGCTATATATGCTTTGTAATTGTTAAACGCAGCTGGTCTGAGTGGTGTGTTGGATCAAATTATCTCGTTACCCCTGAGCCAAAGTCACAACTTTGGCTGTTATCTTTGGACAATTCTGCCTCCGCCCTCCTCCACCCACCCAAAAAAAAAAATCTGAGAAGCTTCATGACTTTATGTTCTGTTCTGTCTCTGGTCCCCAATTTTGCAATGTGAAAGTGTTGGAATGTTCCAGGCTTCAACTGGGTAAGAATTAAGAGACTGAATCCATGTCAACCTATAAAATCACAAGCTACACCTCATTTCAGAGTTGCTCTGCTGCTAGACCCTTGCCTGTGACCAGGTTTCAAATATATAAATAATAACATGTGATGAATTCATGTGATAACACATGATGAAAAAGGCCCTGGGGTGGGGTTGACTTTTGCACATTTGGCAAATAGGAGAGCGGCAGGGTGTCTGAAGCTTCAAGAGCGTGGAGGACAGTGAGAAGACCATGGTGAAGGTGAGTGCAGAGTGATATTTTGCAGAGCTCCTAGAGTTTGCACTTATCCTGAGAAGAGCAGGAAGCCCTAGAAAGATTTTTAGCGGAAAAATAACAGAATCGATCGATAGTCTTAAAAAATCACCTGGCTGTTATATGACAATGGGTTGTGAGTACATGTTCCTTTTTGGTGTCATCTGAAGAATGCACTGGGAGGCAAGCACATTCCCACTGTCTGTGATGTTGCAATTAGGGCTCCTCTCTTTACAGAGAGACCTTGTATTCAGGTGGATGATGTGACAACTTTGTCACACCTGTCTGCTTCCCCAACTTTGACCTCTTCCTTTGAGTCAGTTCTTACCTGGATGAGCTCACTGGAATGGCTGTGAACTGTTAGACCCCCTCCCTAAGGGATGGGAGTCCAGCCCTGACCCTGAGACCCCCCTAATTCTCCGACAACTGTGACCTCTCTCCCTGCCTCACTGGAAGCCAGTCTTACCTGCCCTGGTCAGAAGTGTGAGGACGTATTAGATCCTGGCCTCAGACTCTAGGGCGCATGTGCGTGGGGGTGACGCAACAAGCCTGTCAGTGGGCACTTTTCTAAACAGAGTAACAGACAGTACAGAGAGAGGTGATGGCACAGTCTGTGTCCACAACCCACAGGTCAGTCCCACCTGGGAGCACGTCAGGCCCTGACTCCCCAGCCCCAGCCATTGGAATCGGGCTGTGTTTAACAAGATCTCCAGGGGACTCGTGTGCCCATGAGCTGTGAGATATTCTGGGCTCAGAGACTTTCTCACTTGTCTCCGTCAGGTTCTGCCTGATGACATCTCCATCATCATCCTTGGATCAGTTTCTCTGCCACTGGGTGAAATGGGGCTCTCCCTGCTGCTGCATCTCTGCCCACCAAGGATAGGGAAAACTTGCCGTGAAGTGGACTCTGAGTCCCCCACTCAGGGCCTGTATGTGAAGCAGGTTGTTGAAGCAGGTTCTCCTGTTCTGACACAGCTCCCGGGAGCTGCCCAGCTTACCAACATCAGACATGGAAACTGCAAACGGGCACTCACGCCCCCATGAGGTCACAGGGGAGACAGCCCCGCAAACAATGATTTTAAAACTCCTCGATAACGTCAGTGAGAGACAAGCTGTGCAGAGTTCATGAAAAGCAGGAATCAATATGTGTTTCAATTCAATTAATTGTTCTCGTCTCTGTCCAAAAATAATAATAATTAAAAAAAAAATCACGCCAAGTGAGTTGGGCCAGAAGATGTTACACTAGCAACTGGGTTAACGAAGTGTGAAAATATTTAAAATTCAGACTTGTGAGGCTCTCAGTAAGCCTTTCTGTTTAGCAGTCAAAATCACCAAGTTTCTAATTACAGCGTATAAATCTGAGATGCTTAAAGAGAATGAGAGGACCCTAATGAGGCAGGAATGGGTGTCTTGATTATGCTAGAGTTGATTGACATTTATCTTGCAAGTTATTCTAGGCGCCTGGCGTTCAGAGTTAAATAAAACAGACTTCATCTCAATAAAAAACAAAGTGGCCCTCCCGGGTAGGCGTGCCTTTAAAAGGTACAATGGGTCAGGGGGTTGCCAGTGTTTCTCAGGCATACGATGGTTGAATTGGATCTGTGTAAAAGAGCAGGGACCTTGGGAATCATCATTCCACCAGAGCTTATTGCAGTTAGGCCGGGCGCATGCGCTGGGCCAGCGGAGCTCGGCCGGGCCTCGAGCAGGGCATTGATCGAGAAAGCTCCCCGGTGGGGCCCAGAGCTCAGGCATGTTTTCAGAGACATGCTCAGTCTGCATATCCAGCCACATGCCTCTGTCCTTTGCCTTGGCACAATGGCTGTCAGGGCCCACTGACCCTGGGCAGGCTCGTGGGTGTCTGCCGGGCAGCAGTGGAGAGGGTGGAATGTAGTCCTGATGGGCAAGAGGTGGTAGAGCGACCTCCTGAGATTCCCATGAGAATTTGCACAGTTCAAGTCAGATCTCTGTTCATGAGGATCACAGTTGGTATGGTTCAGACCGTTTTGGGGTGTAACTTGAGCCAGTCTGGTACCACTAGGGCAAAGTTCTTGTTTCTTTTGAATCATTTAAATCAGAAAGGCAGGGATCGTTCAGTCCCCATCCCAGCTGGCACACATCCCACGTGCTATAAAGTTTGATCACTGCTCTTGCAAGAAGAGACACAGAGCAGACCAGAAGGCCCCATCTCACCCCCTTATCTGGGAACCTGTCTTGCGCCTGGACCATCTCAGAGCTGTCCACCCACCACCCACCCTCATTTCTGTTCTGCTTGTCCACACTGCCACCAGGAAATCCAGTCAAGTTATATCCCTGCTTTGTTTCAACTAGGGCTGCGAGTACTCTGGCAGCTGCCTGCCTTCTCTGACTTCACCTCCTGCCTACTCCCCACTGCTTCCTGTGAGCCTCCCCTCGAGCTTGCCAGGCTTTCTCAAGCTCATTCAGTTCTTTCCAGCTCACATGGCTTTGTGAATGTCCTTCTGTCTGCCTATCACACTTAACACTTTCCACTTTACATGGCTGACTTCTTTCTATTCTTAACCACCAAGAAGCATTTTTCCCTTGAAGGCTCATGTTATCCAGCAACTTGCTTATTTCTTTCATACCATTTTCCCAGTCTGATTCATTTTTGTATGTGCTTTGGTATCATCTATCCATTATTAGGCCTTTAGCCCCATTGGGGATCTGGGTCGTATTATGGTTAGGATGGGCATCAACTTGGCAGGACCACGGTGTCCAAGCATTAGTCTGGAGGTTTCTGTGATGGTGTTAATAGGTGCCATTCACATTTCTTTGGGTGAAAGTGCTGTGCTATCCATAGCATGGGTATTTGATTTATTTATGCATACAGAACTAGGGTATAGGCCAGAGGTGCAGGGGCATCAAGAGGATTCACCAGAGACAGAGTGGGGAGCAGAACAGGCAGATCGACAAAGTACACTGCAGAGAGGAGCAGCAGGTGAGTCAGGAGAGGTCTGCTGTGTCATGTGGATCACCTCTGGGACAGGAGTCAAACTTGCACTGAAGAGGCCATGGCTTGGCTTAGCTTCACAGTGCAAGGTTCCAACCCACTGTGCCACCAGGGATCATCCCATTTGGAGATCTTACTAGAACAAAAGACTGAGCTCCCTGAGCAAGAAGGAATTCAGCCTGAATTGCATTTCAGATTTGAAAGGCAACCTATATATACA
>NW_004567123.1:26442095-26494641 GCF_000260355.1 Condylura cristata | reverse complement strand
AACCTATATATACATATATATATATATATATATATATATATATATATATATATATATATATATATTGCTTTTCATGGTATCCTTAGAGCCTAACAGAGAAGCTAGCACGTAGTATAAGCCCAATAAACAGCCCCTGGGTGTTTATAACAAGGAATAATGGCCAAGTTTTTGTCTAATTTAGCTATTCTCTAACCTGGCTGAAGATTAGAATCATACTTTGAGGGACAGAAAAAAAACACGAATGGATAAGTAACTAGCCACATAGACCCATAGTGAGTAGGCAGATGGGTGGATGAGTGGATGAAAGAGTAGATGAATGTGCCTCGTTGCCATTCAGATAATCAGAATCTCAGGGCAAGGGGAAATCTACCCTAGTATTATTATTTTTTTTAATTTGTCAGGAAATTCTAACACATCCAATAAAATTAATCCAGTTGATCTACTCTGATATGTTACCCTAGCCAAATCCGTGCTAAATACACACAGCATTGATGCTGGCCTTATCCTGTCTTCATTCTGTCTACTAGAATCCAGCTGACTATTTTAAACCACTGCCAACTCACCAACTCACTCATGCAGAGGTGAATGCCTTTTAAGACTCAAATGCAAATAGCATTGGCTTTTCCCATCCACATTACTAAACCAACAGTTTGGGGAATAATTGGAGGCACAGGGACTGTTACATACTGTCACTATTCCTCTGCCTTTTACTAATAGCATCTTGCAACTCTCGGGCCAAAGCCTACCACAGACCTTCCCTTAGAAATATTTCCCACTTTCCTTATAGTATAAGTTGGTTTCTGTTGTTTATTGGGAAGATTAAAAAAGAGACATATGAACACAGAAAACTTAATAGATTTGCCCAGAGGCCTTGCCTAAATCTTAAAAGTTAGGGCCCTGGGATGTCTGGGAGCCATTTTTCCTAACCCTCAGCCCATCACTCAACCTCAGTAGGATGCTTCTCTTGCAGAAGCTTGAAAAATGCAGGTTTCCCTGGGTAGATGCCATACACAGGTCTGCTGGGCTGACAGGCAACCTGACATGTGCTTCAACAGAAACGGCTCTGAGTTGAAAAGAATGATTTCTGGCACTCAGAGTGCAAGGGAAGGAAGTTGTAGTGTGATGTGAATAAGTTGCATTTATGTAAGTGGGGTCATTAGAGCTGCCTGTCACCCACTTTTAGAATATCAGGAATACCTATATATTTGCCTTGGGCTGTTTCTTTTTTTCCTATCACAATTCGAGTTTGTGATGAAGCCAGGTAATGCAACAGTAGGAATCAACAGATGCGTAGCACTTGTTACTTGAAGAACAACAAATCAGCCTCTGCTGGCAATAAGCAGGTTTTCACAATAAGCATTAATCATTCAGTTCAGCTGTAGGAAACAGTAGCAGTGGCTGCATGGAAGCTATCTCCACAGTGAGTGTGCACACATGGATAGGTATGTGTCTTGGAGAGAGAGAGAGAGAGAGAGAGAGTGTGTGTGTGTGTGTGTGTGTGAGCATGAGCATGTGTTAGTATGTTTATGTCATTGTACACTGGCCTGCACACACACTGGTGTCTTTATGTGTTTTTCAGTATATTCTCTACCATTGCTTTCACTTCCTGGATAATGTTGATCACAGTCCATAGTGATCTTCTATTCATCATGTGTCTCCCAACATCTAGATGCCCTGAAGGCAGCAACCACACATGTACTATTCAGCACTGGGCAACTCTGTGCTTTGTACCTGCCTGCAGCACAATAGTGCTCAGAAGTTTCAATTTGTTTGGTTTTAATGAATGGAGATTAGAGAGGGTCCCATCGATGGCTGAGCTACACAGTGATAATAGGAGGAACACTTGGCCTCAGTTAGACCACTCCTGGCCTGTTAGGTCCACAACAAATCTAAATCTGTTGTTGATTATGCAAGTTTCCATTGACCAATGTGTTCACATTTAACTCCCAGTTGCTAACTCGTAGACACATCAAGGTTAGGAATCATGTTTACAGCAACTTCCCTAGAACTTGCAATGTCTGACATAAAAAAAGTCACCTGATAAATATTTGTTTAGTGGATTTAATTGTCTTCCAAATTGGAATCAATGTTAAGGCAACAATTTGGATATTTAAAGATGAACTTTACTAATGTTTGTATTTTTTAAAGAATGTATTCCTTGTGAATGTTAGTGGCATAGCAGTATCACATGTGCTAAGAAGATGGGGAGCAGAAAGTCACCCCTTTCTGACATTTCCCATAGGTTTATGTTTTCCCCAGTCCTTGTGCATGTACGTCATTTGCATGGTTATGACCACCTTGCAAAACTGGAGTTTTTATCCTATCACACATTTTCCAGCTCAGTGCAACCTACTTAACGCTCCCACTGAATGGCTTTCTGATCCCTTGAGCACATCGGCCATATTTTACTTTCTAATCATTGTTTCAGAGTGTGTTCATGGGGCTTCCTGGACTGTAAGACAGGACTTTTAGGGTATGGTAACAGTGACCTGGCCTATCTTTGAACCGTTGGTTAGCAACGTTTAAACTTCTGCTTTCCTTTCCCCTCTCAACACATGTGTCAGTCGCCAGCAGTGGCATCTACGTGCTTTCCATTGATCGTGGAGTGAGGCTTGAAACAATCACAGTCTCTGTTCAGTTGGGATGGATCTAAGGGAGGAGAGCAGAACAAAGTGTGCAGATACGGCAGAAGTCCATAAACCTGAAGTTCAAGTGTTGGTCATACTCCCTCACCCCTCGCTTTAAGGTTTAATTCTAAATTTGATTATTTCCCATCAAAAACAGGCACATGCCCCCAATGCCCCATGATAAATGTTGGTGACTAGTCAGGAGTGCTAGCAGGGGCTCAGATCCCTGTGCCCCCAGATGCTGTTCTCTGTGGTGCTTTGTCCTTTCCCTCCTTCTGTGTGAATGTGCCATCTGCAATTCTACTGGAAGCCTTCCTCCTTTTTATTTTTGAGATTTATTTTTATTTATTTATATATACCCCAGAGGAGAGGGGGTGAGAGGATTCATCAGAGACAGAGTGGGGAGCAGAACAGGTTGATCTATTGAAATGCACTGCTGAGGGGAGCAGCAGGTGAGACAGGAGAGGTCTGCTGTGCCATGTAGGTCAGCTCCCTGCCCATGGATCAAACTCATGCCTCCGTGGCTGGTGATAGCTTCATAGCGCTGAGCCATAACCCCTGTGCCACCAGAGAGGCTCCCTGGAAGGCTTCTTTTAATGACTGTTGTTTCATAGGATGAGGAATCAGTGTTTTGGGGGCCTCTCTGAGAAAGATGCCAGCTTTGAGGGCCTCCCTGTTGGCACAAGAGGTTAGGGTGCAGCACTATAAAGCTGTCCACAACCACTACAGCACAAGTTCAATCCCCAGCCAGGAAGTTGGCCCACATGACACAATAGACCTCTCCTGTCTTACCTGCTGCTGCCCTCAGCAGTGTACTTACCATTTAGCCTGTTCTGCTCCCCACTTTGTCTCTGGTGAATCCTTTCATCCCCTGCACCTCTGACCTGCACCTCAATTCTTGTATGATTAAATAAATATTTTTTTAAAGATGCCAACTTTGAGAAATTCCATACTGGAACAACTCATGCTGAGTCTCTGTGTTTTTTGTTAATTTGATATTTTGAAATGAAGTGCCATTGTTTTACATCCTTATTAATATTTTCCTCTCAGATGTGGGCCCCTCTCCCACCACCAAGCCCTCATAGCCCACCAGAACAGTCCATGGTGCTCTCTCCCCATCCTGGCTTTTCTTTCCCCTCCTCAGTCCTATGGTCAACTTTCAAGGGTTGCCTTTAAAGCTTATCTTTGACCCTTTAATTTTTCTTTATTGCAAATGTAAGTGACACCAGGTAGTGTTTTTCTTTCTCCTTCCAGCTTATTTTGCTTAGCATAATCTCTCATAGCTCCATCCACATGCCACAAATGGCATGAGTATCTCTTTGTGATTGCTGAGTAGTATTCCATTGTGTTTGCATAGTTCATCTTCTTGATCCACTCCTCTTTTGAGGATATTTAGGTCGCTTCCATAGCTTGGTTATTGTAAACAGTGGTTCAATAAATGTAGGAGTGCACGTTTGCTTTCAGATTAGTGTTTTCATGATAATGAATAAAACAGAGTTACATGAAGACAGAAGTGTATAGAAAGATTTTAAAATTGCATTGGAACTTCCATTTAAGTGTCCTATATATTTAAGAAACTGCTCTGCACTCCTCATAATGTGTGCATTATGTAATCTTAAGCTTCCCCAGCCACTTTTATAACAATATAACAGAAAATTTGGATATCAGAGGACAAAATCACCTATAATCTCTTCCTCTAGCACAATTACTTTGCCTTGTTTTTTTAATCTATGTTAATATGCCTATATCTCTTCCCTAACTATAATTACATAAAATTTGCCATTGTAATTTTTCATTAGACATTTTATCATAATCATGATGTGTTTATAGCACCATGGAAACAGCTTATCTTTTTTAATGATTGCATAATTGTCCACTGAGTGTATGCACCCTGATTTACTCTACCATTTCCCTGATAACATGATAATGAATCCCAGGTATATGGTGTCTCGTGTCAGGGTGGAAAGAACATGGCCTTCAGATCAGGTTGACTTAGGTCAGCTACATGTGCCATGTAGGTCAGCTCCCTGCCCATGGATCAAACTCAGGCCTCCGTGGCTGGTGATAGCTTCATAGCGCTGAGCCATAACCACTTCTATCTGAGTAGAAGATTGGCAAATTAGCCTCTTGAGGTGAAATCATATTAATCACTTAATTTTTACTAATGCATGAAGGAGAAGCAGTATTCAAGCCTATAGATCAGGAATATCAGAAGAATTAGATATATGTTGCAGTTAAAGCTACTCAGTAGCCATTCACTGTCATAGGTGGCCTTCCTGCCCCTCTATTTGGTGTATTTCTCTTTCAAACACTAGTCCCCCGCATAAAATTACAGGATGAAATAGAATGAACACTTTTGTAGTGCTTGGTAGATATTGCCAAATGGTTCTCCAAATATATCGCACCAGTATAAGCTTGTGCTTTGAGTCCTGTGTTGAGTTTGTATGCCAATCACCACGTCTGGGAAGCAGGCCTTTGGCAGCCCACCAGAGAGTTATGTCAGCTTCCATGATACCCTCTGAGCTGGCTGATGTGTAAAGAGCTCATCACATGTGTTGGCAGGTCCATTTGCACTCTCCAAGGACGTGGGACGGAAGCATCTTGCATTATCGACTCACTGTTCACTCTCCCTCCCCGCTGCCCTCAAATAACAGCAGCCTCCCAGAAGATTTTGAGCACCCCAAGATCTCCAAACTGGAGGACTCAAACCCACATTTCTGTAGTCTTTGCCCCCAATGTACTATGCTACAGTGCCAGTCACACCCTCTCATGGCCTCCATTAGCTCATCTATAAAAGAGTAGGTTGAAGCAAATGGCCTCTAAGATCCACCCACTCAAAGTGTGTTCTGTCATTGACATCATGTGGGGCCATCTCAGCTCCCATCCCAGAGGTGCTGAGTCAGGGTCTGACAGCAACGAAATCCCCAGGTTACCCCTCTGCATAATAAAAGTTTGACAAGTACAGCACTAAATTATCTTCTGGCCAAGATTTTCCACCATGACATGAACCTTTGCTGGGAGCTTCAGTTTTAGAAAGAGATCGGCTCTGCCCCATGCCTGTACTACATCAGGATTTCCCTACCTTGCAGAAAGCCCTCCCACCTACTTACATCTGTGGACCTACATGCCCCTTCTCACTGGTCAGGGTCATAACAGCCAATATCTCCTTCCCTGGTGGTTAATGCTGTTTTGCTGAAACACAGATCTCACTAGTGTTCACTGGTCATTCTGTTGTTGAAAACCCACCTGTAGATCCCAGTGACTCTCCTTTAACGACCAACAGGTCTTTGTACGATTGACCCAGCCTTAGCTGACCTCCTTAGGGTGCCCTCCAGCCTTTGAACACCCTCTCAAATCCACAGGTTTTCTGTGACTCCCAAATACACTCCTCTTGTTCTCATATTCTTTCTATCTAGGATGCTCTTTCCCCCTGTCTCATTTCAGGATTTTCAAAGCTGAGCATCCTTCAGCACTCTGAATATCTCAAGGGTGTTTTCAGAGACACTGTCCCCTGAGCCACCTGGATTAGAGCTTCCTTTTTGTTGTGTTATGCACTGATTGTTGATTTGTTCATCTATCTACACCTGGGCTGCAAACTCTTAGATGGCCGAGAACACATTTCGTTCCTTGTTGAATTCCAGTTCCTGGCCGATGCAGGTCTTCCATAAATGGCAGTGGTGCAGGCACTTTCTCGTCCTGCCTCCATTTTACTCCATCTTCTCTACCTGTTCTGTGGCTCAGGAGACTGAATATGACAGATCTAAACTTCCTTGCTTTCTTACCATTTTTTTAGATCCCCACAGCAGATATAGGGAGGGAGAAAAAGGAGAGGGAGTCATTGCTGCTTCAGTTGTCTCAAGGTCACAGCTCTTTTGAAGGTGATCTGGTCCAGGAACTGCTCCCCTCTCCACCATCTCCCCCTCACTGAATGTGCTCCCCATTGTGCTGTGCCTTGTTTATTACCCTGCTTAAAGTGTAAAGAGTTCCTTTTTATAAATACTCCTTGAATTATCCATCCGTTTCCTGCTAGTACTCCATTGGGACGCCAGTTATCCTTACCATATGCCACTGACAGTATTTGTTTATCATCATGGACTTGATCATTCGCCTTACATCCTCCCCACTTAATACTGAGTCTTAGAGTGGGTACACAACTTGTCCAAAATCACATAACTGCTAAGTCAGTCTTAGATTTCTACCAGGTTTTATTACAAAGACTGTCTGCTTTAGCTAGTCAGCCTCAGTGCTGTCTCCAAAAACTCCCAATATATGATCGTGGCATTTGTTGTAATTTCTCAATCATGATCAGTCCACATGACTGGAGTGGCCATGAGCTTGCAGATGGTGGCTGGAGAGGCTGCCTTGGTCAAGGTTGGTTCCTGAGGCCTGGAACCAATCTTGGCCTCCCTATTCCAGTCCATGTTGTGTTTTCCTAGCTAGAGCTCTAACCCTGGAGCAGTGCTTCTCCATCAGATACAGAGACTAGAACAGGCAGGTGGGTGGGAGAAGCAGGTGGGACCCGATTTGTAGGAGGAAGCTTTATGACCTCTACACAGGCTGCTTCATTATCATGATTCTATTAGCAAATCTCACTGATCCTGAACATGTCTGCAGTTGAAAAGAAGTATTCAAAGCCCTTTTCCTCCCCTCCTATGTAACTGAATGGTGTGCATAAACCCTATGGCTTTGGGAGGGTTTGACACACATTTCTGACACAAAAGTGCACTGTCTAGTGGTTAACATCAAAGGAAATTATAGAAGGCACATAGAAAGACTATTTCTAACACAGGAAGAAGTTTTCCATTCTAATTAATATCAGGAAAACAACCTTTTTAACTTTTATACAGCAAAGTCAGAATGGTCATTTTCTATAAACAACCATGGGAGTTTATGAAGTTTCACATTTTCTAGTCTATTGTTACATTTTTTTAAAAAAAGGAAACTTACCCCAGGTCACCCATTGGTGAGGTCTGTACTCACAATGATGACAGGGGAGCCCAGGAATCATGTTCACTTTACAGTTTCACTCCCTGTAGAGCAAGAATGGCCCCTCAGTGATTATTTCTGATGCTCAGAGCAGTGGCTCACGGCAGTCTAGGAGAGTGCAGTCAGATGGGGTCACCACCCATGTACACTTGGAGGTGAACACATTTTTCAGTTTGAGAAACACCAAAGGTTGAAAAATCATCATTTTGCCATGTCATAAGAGCTTAATAATCCATTAACAGAGAGGAAGCATGGAAGGGTTTTATATCCAAATCAGTGGCTTACAAACCTGCTTGAGCTTTCAGACCTCACCAGTTTGCAGTGGCAGGGAGACCCAGGTTCTCCACAAAGCTATTGAATCAGAAACTTCAGGGTGGGCTCAGGCCGCACAGTCAGTTACCTTTCTGTCCAGGGAGTCAAGGTTGATCCAAGCCAACCTTGGATCAAAAATACACAGTAGCTCCAGGTAGGTGTGTGATGGCTCCATCTGTGCTGAACAAGTGCAAACTCTTTTTCCTTGTCATTATTCTGTAAAGATTATAAAATAACAGCTATTGACAGAGCGTGTGATTGTATTAGGAACTATAAGTAATCTAGAGGTGATTTAAGTATATAGGAGGCCTGCAGAGATGACATGCATCTACTACATACAATTTTATATACGGGACTCAAGCATTTGCAGCCTTTGGTATTTGCAGGGTTCCTTGGAGCCAGTCTTCACACTTACTGAGGGACAGCCTCCCTTACCATTGGAGACCAGAGAACCAGGTTTGACAACCACTATGGGGAGAATCCTTGGACTACTCTCCAAATGCTTCCTCAGCTCTGTTTAGGGCTTTGGGTTCTTCAATATTCCTGCATCCATGGTTATCTTTTTCTAGGTCTTCCTTGCTTACCTTTTCCCAAGATATATCCTCCATATCCATCATCCGAGTCACCCATCAAACAGAGACCCCGCAAACCTGGACAGGTTTTCACCAGCCTTTTACCAACCTGAGCTCTTCAATGGAGTAGTTTTCCTCATGCTGATGGCCGATTCTGTATCCTTCCTGGATACAACACTGCTCCCATCACTGCATCAGCAGCATACACCAACTGTTTATTGGCAGCTCTTTACGTTAGCTACTCTTGGTCTCTGCAGCTTTGACTGCCTTGACTCTTCACCCCCTGATGACTGAGACAAGGTCTGCTCATCAGTCATCTTGATCTGCTCTACTCAAGGGTTTTCTTTCACCTCCTTGGCTAATATATAGTCTCCCATGTTACTGCCGTGACCGCATTGCATCATCAGGTTCTCTTCTCTCTCTGATATCTCCCCTACATTCGTTGATAGAACAGTGCCAGTGCCTAGCACAGAGTGGATGTTCAACAAATAGGACTTTATTTGGCCTTGAAACCTACCCCACCCCAGAATAAAAGAATCAGTCTACCCGATGGTAGCTAATGTCAAAAATATGGAAAAAGGAAAAATGCATCACATTTTTTTATTTTTCCATGTTGTCTTCTAGTTCTTGTTCATTTGCGTAAATCCACCATCTTTTGTATGTGCACGTATCACAGATGTCTTTTTAATTCAGGATTCCTTCTAGAACCATCTCCCCAGGTAATATTTTGAAACCATCCTACCAAGGGAATCCTTGATTCCCTTTGTCATACCCATCCTGGGAAGAAAGTTGTTGCTAAGGATGATGTTATATGTGTGTCTTCACTGGAAGGAACTGCACCATGGCAGCAGTGACCACGTCTGTCCTCCATGCCCAGGAGCACTGCAGTTGGCTGTGATCGCACTACTTGATGTGATGGCTGCCATATCATCCCCATAGACAGTGCCTCCGATGACACCACTTCATGCGGCACTTCATGGACTAATGAGAAAAACATCCCCCAGTTAGTAAGCATGCTGTCTTGCTTACTGTTTGAGGCTTTTGGGACACAGAATTCCCCCTTGACCACCTTGAAAATTCTACCAGACTAGTACCACTCAGCTGGAGAGAGAGGGGGAGTTGGGATCCACCAGCTACTGTCCCTGGTGTTTTTTGCCAGGAGCTCAGGACCCCACTGGTGGGAATGTCCCAACCTGTAGGAGTCCTAGGGTGTCAGTGTCCTTCATGTAACCTTGAAAGCTGCAGTCCTGGCTTTGTGAAGTTTGTGTCAGTAAATTGAGAGTATTTGTTTGCACAGAGCAGGTGCACCTGTGACATTGGATTCCAGCTGAGGAAAGCAAGCTTTGCTTTGTTGAGGTTTGGAAAAGCTGGAGTGCCCAAAGCCACTGACACCTCAGCAACAAAATGTTTTCTGAGATTGGTCCCTTCTGCATCTTGATGACATTTGGTTAGTTCAGCAGCTGCCAAATGAATAGAGACCCATGGGGGTGTGCAGTGGGAGAATAGCCCAAACCTTAACTATGTTTGGAAAAGTTTGTTGATCATGCTTATAAGATATAATAGTAGTAATGGGAAAGGAAACCATTTCAGTAACTCTGAAGCTCACATTTTTCTTGTTCCATCCTTCCTTCTAGACCCCGTCCATATGCACATGAAATTTTTATGTAGTTGTAATTATTGCATCTTTATAATTTTAAATGCTTTTCCTCACTTAAAATTGTATCATAGTTACAACATTATTAGCATTTTAATGACTGCATAATGCCCCGTCAACTGCACTACCAGGATTTATTTAATTCCCCATATGACATCCATGAAGTCAACAATATTTCTCTGTTATAAATGAGGTGTCAATGAACATCTTCATGCATTTGCTTTTTCCTACTTTATGTCTTTTGGAGAAATTTCCAGAATTAGGATTGTGATGTCAAAGAATATACCTGATTTTTGGGGGTTTATCCTACTCCTTTGTAGTGCATTACTCTGGTCAAGGGGACCTTGACCTTGACCAGGTCAAGAAATCTCAGCAGGAAGGAGGTGAGACCTGTCAGGTGCCCAGTTTAGGGTGAGGGCTGAGAGCAGAGAGGGGCTGTGGACAATGAGAGAGCTGGTTATGACTTTGCCACCAGCCTGAGGGTGAGGTTATGTAAGTTGCTGGGCCCTGATATCTTGCCTCTAAATGGGGACAATAATAAGGACTCTGCCCAGTTTGCTGTGAGGGGAGAAGAACCTGATATGAAAGAGCCTGGCCTGGAATGGAGTCGATTCTGCTTCCCTGCCAACTCTCTGCTGCTTTCCCCAAAATACCCCCTGTGCACACACTCACAGTCCACCATAGTCTTCAGCTGCCTCCAGGGTGTTCCTGAACTCTGCCTACCTCCCTCCTCCCTGTGGCCACCACCGTAGTCATCTCCTCGCTGCTCTCCTGGATCTGTGCTCTGTGCTTGGCTGACACCCACAACAGCCCAGTCCCCACACGGCAGCCAGAGTGGCATCTGTAAATGCTGGTTTGTTCACACCACTCTCCTACCTGAAACTTACCAGAGGAAATGATGGCGACATCAGCAAAACATGCCCCCAACCCTGCCACCCTGCCCCAAACACAGAACTCATCTGCAGCCAGGTTGAAACCACTCCATCAACAGCTCCAGTCATCCCCGAAGCCTGAACGGCTCCGGGAACTTCTTCCCTTGTGTGAACACAGTGGGGTGGAGCCGCAGGGTTGCAGGGTGGAGTTCTTGCTCAGGGGCAACTCCTGGGCATTAAATGTGGGTCCCCTTTGGTCCTGAAGGGTGAAGACATTAGAAGGTTGTCACAGTGGTGGGGTATGTGGGCCTTAGGCTGCCATAACAATTTCCAGAACAAGAGAAATTTATTCCTTAGCAGTTCTAGAAACCAGAAGTCCAAAGTCAAGGTAACGGCAGAATTGGTCCTCTGGAGATTTTGAGGGAGAATCAGTGCCTTGCCTTTCTCTGGCCTTCTGGTTCCAGCCATCATCAGCCTTCCTCCAGCCTCCTTGGTGGTCTCTCTCTCTCTCTGCATCTCAATTCTCCTTCTGCGTCATCCTCTGAAAGGAACACCTGTCATTGGATTGAGGACTCACCTGATCCAGAATGACCTCATCTTGAGAACCCTGACTTAATGATGTCTACCAGAACCCTTTCTCTTAACAAGTTCACCTTCACAAGTTCTAGGTGGACATATATTTTGGGACCCACCACTCAAACCACTGTGTTCTGATCTGAGTGGACATTGATTCTGAGGGTAAGCTGATGGCCACATTCTTCTTTTCTTTATCAAGTACAAACTCCAGATTAATGACTGCTGGCCAGATAACCTCCCCCCAGTGAATTCAAAAGGGCATGGTCACGGTAGATCCAAGATGTGGGAAGATTTACTGATGGCATAGACATTTGAGCTTCATTCAAAAATCTGAGACTGCATAATGGGAGATGCCTAGTTCTCCTGCAGGACAAAGTCTGTCAGAGCTTCTCAAAGGGGTTCTTCCGTGGGTGACAGATGTGCTGTTTCCCTTTCTCTTTCTGCAACTTCTTTGGTGCCTGGGGTGAGCAATGGGCTCTGGTGACCCTTTTGTTTTCTGTTGACTGTCACACAAAAATCATTATGTCCCTAACACTGTAAATAAGAGAGAAGAAACACATCCCAGAAAACCAAAAATCAAGCTTTTTTTATTTTAACATAATAGTTTACTTTTACATCATTTTATGCCTTTTTCCATCTTAGCGGTAATCCCCATGGGCTTCCCATAACCAAACCACCCGTGTGCCATCACCATAGCCCAGTGCACTTCCCAAAAATCAAGCTATTTTAAGGCCTTGGCCAAACATGGAAGATTTTTTTTTTCTACATTGTTACTATTATATTGTAGATATGATCGGATAACATACTTTCTTCCATTTAGTATTTTGTCAAAAACCTTTTTTCCTGCATTGCTAGTCTTTATCATCATCTTATTCAGTGACTATGTGATTTTTTATCAAGTTGATAGACCCTAATTTACTTACCGATTTCCCCTATTATTGGACACTGTTACTCTAATACAGATAACATTATTATCTCTATAGCCAGTGGATCAAAAGCTGACAAAGCAGATATAGCCAGAGCCAGTCATAAATGATACATAGGGTCAGGTTACAGGCACTTTCTTCTATTTAACTTACAGGCAGCAGAGAGACAGCCAGTGGGTCCTGAGGGTGGGGAAGAGCTGAAGGACAGGCTAAATGAGAGATTTACCAAGATAAATACTGGAATTTGAGGAGGTTGGCCATTGTATTAGTTTCCTGTGGCTTCTGTAGCAAATTACCACAAACTCAGTGGCTTACGGGCGGCAGAAATTTATTCCCTTGGAGTTCTAGAGCCCAAGATATTGATAGGGTTAGTTCCTTCTGGAGATACTGAAAAAGAATCTGAGTTCCTGCTGGCTGCACACAACCCTTGGAATTTTTTGACTTGTTGATCATGCCAACCTCCATCTTGGTCTTCTCTAGGGTGTCTTCTTCCTTTTTTTTTTTTTTTTCCTTTTAAGGTAAGCAAAGATTTTTCTTAAAATTTTATATGTAGTACATCAATACTGAAGTAGAAGCAAAATTATTATTTTCTTTGTAGTTTTTAAAGACTTATTGATGCATACAGAGGTGGGGTACAGCTAGAGGTGCAGGGGCAGTGAGAGGATTCACCATAGACGTAGTGGGCAGCAGAACAGGCAGATCAACAAGGTACACTACTGAGGGGAGCAGCAGATGAGACAGGAGAGGTCTGCCGCGCCATGTAAGTCACCTCCGGGCGAGGATCAAAGCTGGCCTGAAGATGTGGCTGAAGCGGCCACATCTTAGCCTCACAGTGCAGTACTCCAACCCTCTGGGCCACCAGAAACGGCCCTCTTTTTATTGTTTTTATTGAGGTAACATTGATTTACATATAGTATGAATACCCTTGAAGCAGTTACCATCATTATCCCACTTTTCATCCACTATGTAGGAGAAGAAGCCTTCCCAGAAAAGTTAGACAAGTTGTCCATGGTCCAGTAGCTAGAAAAGGCAAAGGTTGAATTTGAATCTAGCGCCCAAGCACTTTACAGTAAACCACCACCCTCTACTGTTGTCCTTTACATTTTATGTATTTATGAATTTATGAACTTTTATGTAGACACAGATGATAATACACAGATGTATACGCACGTATGTAGACACATAGATAACAGGTCTCTATAATGCTAGGTGTAATAGACATCTATTTCTGCACTCTGTTCCACTTTGTTTTTTGTTTCACTATTACTTTAAAGGGTTAAAGGATTTGTATTTCTGTAACATGTTACTTATATTTGCTAGAACTATCCTCTGTTTTCTTTTTCAAAACGTCTTGGATATTCTCATCTATTTCTTTCTCCAAATAAGTGGTAGAGAATTTTGTTAAGTTGCACTATAAACTCCATTGGACTTATATTGGACCTTCATTGAATAGATACATTAATTTAGGAAGAATTGATACCTTTGCAATATTGAGGGTTTTGTTTTGATTTTTTTATCCAATGGTAGTTATAGCTTCATAAATATTTTCAATTTCTGAAGAGGTTTTCACTGTTCTATTTTATAGATTCTTCACATTTTGTAGTTCACCTTAGGCCAGGATTTGTTTTTCTGATGACTTTAATGTATAGGATATTTGCTGTATTACATTTTCAAGCTGACCCTTATTTCCATTACTTTTTCTGTTTGTTGTGTATTGTGAAGTTATTGGCTTTTTTATGTTAACTTTGTAGCCAGTCCCCTTAGTAAAATTTTTGGTTTCTTTCTAATATGTTTTACAGCTGATTTGCTAGGACTGACTTGCAAACAATCATCATTTTTTTTCCCCTCCGTTTTAACAACAGGCACACTTTTTATTTCAACCTCTTGTTTAATTGCTTTGGCAATTATGTCTGGAAAAGCAGAGTCCTTGTTCTGAATCTAATGGAAATGCTTAGATTATTTGAACAGTAAGCATGAAGCAAGATTTGGATATGAGATACCTTTTTCTTTTATCATGTTAAAAAGTAGCCATTTATTTCCATTTTACCAAGCCTTTCATCAGGGAATGGATGTTGAATTTCTCTAAAAGCCTTGTAGGAATCTATTGACATTCATGCAGCAAGTATTTATTGAGTAGTGCCTGGCACTACAGCAGGCAGTAAACAATGTCTCTGTCCTATTGCAGAGTAATGGTTTGGGATTTGAAAGGGAGGTGAAATTGGAAAGAATATAGGCTAAGAAGACTACACTGAGCTACTTTTTAGGCAGAGATCTGAATTCAGTGTAGAATGAGCTGTGTAAGATCTGGGAAAATATTCAGGCTGTAGAACCAAAAATAATCATATGATCTTCTCTTTAAGTTCTTAATGTGATAAATGAAGGCACATTTTGTACTATTGAATCATCTATGCAGCCAAAATAAATCTCAATTCATCCAAGTGTGGTTATTTTAGTGGGATGCTGATATTTAATTTAGAATGTTTGCATCCATTTTTCATAAGTAAGCTTGACCTGGGAATATTTAAATTTAACTTTGTAAAGTTTTGCTTTATGTGCTAGGTTGACATACAAATAGAAGTTCTTAGAATGTCCTCCTCTTACTCTCTGATCTAATGCCATTTCATTCACATAGAAATGTTCTGTTTCTTAAAGGACCACAGATATTTTCTCATAAAATGAGATGTCCCCAGCTAATAGGGGAACACAGTCCTTGAACATCCTTATATGGTTAATTTTGTGGTTATTGATTTATTTAGGTTTTCCTTTTTTTAGTCAAATGTCTGGCTTCTTGGAAATTCATCTAGGCTTTTTAAAAAATACTTCTAAAGCACAAACAGCATTGTAATCGCAATTAAAAAAGAATAGTGATAGGGCGGGGGAAAACGTGCCATTTAAATTTCATTGTTGTCCATGATTTTTTGCCCTTTCTTATTAATAACTTTGTGTGTAGTGAAAGAGTTTTGTGCTTTAAAACTATAATCTGCAAATAATTAAAAGTTTTCCTTTTTAGAAAAATAGTGAATTTTATAAATGAGAGCATTTATAGAACCAAGATAGACTATTTCCATGTCCCCAAAAGTTTCCCTCTGCCCTTTTGTAATCAGCCTCTCCTTTTCCCCAATGCTGGAAACCACTGATCT
This sequence comes from Condylura cristata, assembly GCF_000260355.1. Classification (NCBI taxonomy): domain Eukaryota; kingdom Metazoa; phylum Chordata; class Mammalia; order Eulipotyphla; family Talpidae; genus Condylura; species Condylura cristata. The sequence goes on along the minus strand of NW_004567123.1, from coordinate 26,478,976 downwards.
GATTCACATCCCTATAGTTTTGCTTTTTCCAGAATATCATATAAGTAGAATCACATAAGGTGTTTTTACAGTCAGATTTCTTTCAAGAAACAGAATGTTTCCAGGGTTCATTCCATTATTATATGTATCAATTTTTTGTTTCTTTTGTTTCAGATTTTATTGAGATGTAATTGTCCTATATATTATATTAGCTTAAGTTTGGCAACATAATGATTTGATATAGGTATATATAGGTACATAATGCAAAATTATTTCCACAATTTAAGTTCAGTGAACATCCATCTTGTGTCTACTTCCTTCTTGCTGTTTAATATACTATTGCATGTGGACAAACTGTCTATCACAGTTTATTCAGTCATGGATAAACATTTCTTTTGTTCCCAGTTTTATCTTCTAGGAATGAGATTTTTAAAAATATATGAAAATTAACTTTTATCATAAAACAACAATAGACATTTATTATTTGTTTAGGGTAAGTATCTGAAATAAGTTTTCATATCTGAAATAAGTTTTCTGAGTCATATATAATGTGTAAATTTGACTTTGTAAGAAACCACCATTATGTTTGCCAAAGTGGCTATATTTTGCACCCCAGCAACTGGGGCATGTCCCTTCATTTCTTGTCCTTATCCTTTCTTTGCGTTATCTTCCCCACCCTCATATGTCCATGCTGATATGTGAGTGGGTGGTGGGTGAGATCGCATTGTGATTTGAATGAATATGGATTACCATGACTCAGTGTTGAGTGTTTTTCAGCTGTGTCATTCCTTTCTACATATGTACTTTGGTGAAGTGTTCAACTCATTTTTGCATTTTAAAAGTTGGATTACCATTGCATTATTGAATTTCAAAGGCTGTTATAGGATCTAGATACCAGACCTTAAACTGATGTATGTTTGCAAATCTTTTCTCTCTGTGACATCTTTGTAATTCCTTCATAGTATCTGTACACAGGAGGGAGAAGGACCAGGGCAGGGGTGGGAAGAACACAAGGGACTATGATGATGGTGCACGGGAGAATTGGTGGTAGGAATTTCATGGGGAAACACAAATGAAGGACGATATAATGAATATATTTTAAAAATGAAAATAAAACTGAAAAATATACAAATCTACAATTATAATTTGAAGCTTCAATACCCCTAACATTCCTTTCCTTGTAATTGATAGGATATTAGAGAGAAAAATCACTAAAATTAGAAGTCCTGAGCAAAACTATAAACCACTTAACCTGATCAGCATTTATAGCAAACTATATCTCACAGTGGCAAAGTATATATTCTTTTCACATTCTTGACACTTTCATCCGATAGATTACACACTGGGCTAGAAAATAAATCTCAACAAATGTAAAAAAAACTACCATGCTAGAAATGTGTTTTCTGATCACAGAGTATTAAATTAAAATTCTGGAAAAAAATCCCAATATTTGTAAATTACATGAAGAACTTCTAAATTACCCATGGATCAAAGAATAAATCACTTGAGAAGTTAAGTTTTATTGAATTTATTGAAAATGAAAACACAGCTTATTCAGTTATTTGGAATAGTGAAATACAAGTAAAGTACTTAAAGGAAGATCTGTAACACTAAAATGCTGAGAAGGGCATGAGTGTATCCTTTTTGAGTGCCGAGTAATATTCCATTGGGTAAATATACCACTCTTCTTGATCAGTCATCTATTTTTGGGCATCTGGATTTTTATGTATCTTTCTCATTGGGTATGTTTTAATTTATTTTAGTTGCTCTTATTTTAGGTGTAATTTTAATTTTCTATATTTTATTGATCCTGTTATTTATCAGATTACCTGTTACCTGTTTGATTTCCAACAAAAATTAATTTTAAATATGTCTTTTGAACTTACTTTTTTATTATTTTATTTCATTAATTTCTTCTCCTTACCTCAAATTCTTTTCATTTTGAATTAAATTCCTTCTGTAATTTATTTCCACTCTTATTATAGGCAATGAAACAATGAAACAGGAAGTTTTGGCAGCATTCCCTACATTTTTTTTGTATGAAGCATAATAGTTATTGCTCCTTTTGAAATATCTGGAACAAAGTGTGGTTTGGGATTTTTTTCTTTTTATTATATATTTTGATAAGATTTTTTAGACTCTTCCAAATGCTTTTGGTTTTTTATTTGTTTCTACTTGTGTAATTTTTTCCTAACTATGGAGTTGTCTTTTAACCTAAGTAGGTAGTGTGAAGGCCATCAGAAATAGTAGGTAACAAGCATGTGTGGACATATTCCATTAAAACTTGACTTGAAAACCAGAGAGAATTCTGGGTGTGACTCATGGATGGAAACAAGCCCTGTCTTAAAGAAGCCAATAAATCACTAGCTTGAATTGTTTTAGTTCTCTTACATTTTCTTATGAAATTAAATCAGAAAACAAAACATAATGGAGTCGCAAATTATTTGAGACTGCTTCACCTTTCAAATATTTTTGTCTTCCAAACACGTATTGATACTTTTACAACACAAGAAATTATTAATTCATCAATTTGTACAAATACTACATTCAATTTGATATCATTCCTGATTTTAGTCAAATTCCCTTTTAAGACAACAGCAACTTAAATTTAATGGATCAGTTATTCCCCCTATAATTTAATTCTTGTATTGCAAGATCATTTCATCTATTATCAGATTTAACTCCTGGTAACCTTGTATAGGCAGCATATAATTTCCTCTTAACAGGAAAGAAATGCAGGCTAGGTTTATCATGGAGACAAAGCGTCCAGTTTCATGTCTGAAAGAGAGGTTAGTTCTTTTAGAAGGATCATCCTTGCAGATTCTCTACATATATTTACTGCATTTTAAATAAGCTCCCTTCCATCTTACATGATAACAAATTTCTTCAAGTAAAATGCATTTGTATATTTTGCTGAATTAAAATGTAGGCTTTGTCATTGATTGTGTACTCAAGGTTGGATCCATTTTTGAAATCTACATATACAGGTATACATCTGTATATAGATAGATAGATAGATAGATAGATAGATAGATAGATAGATAGATAGATAGATAGATAAAATAGTAATATATAATATAGATGAATTGTAATATACTATTACATATATGGTTCATTATATAGTGACTTTATAGTAAAGATTAATAAAGGGAAATGGTTCCTCCTTTTTACATTTTTTTTTAAGGTTCCACATCATATCATACATATTTATCTTTCTCTCTCTGGCTTATTTCACGGAATGTAATGTCTTCCAGGCCCATCCTTGTTGTCACCAACGGCAGGACTTCCTTCTTTTTCAGGACTAGGTAGTATTTCCTTGTGTGTGTGTCAGACAGAATAATATATATCATCCACCCTATATGTATTTATACAAATATATGTATGTCTATTGTTATGTGTGGACAAATGCTGTTGTCATCGATGAGACACCACATATATGATAGTGGTTCCAATAGGATATATGATATGGCCTGGGTCTGTAGTACCATCTAGGATTTTGTAATTACACTCTGTGACATTCACATACAGTGCAGTCGCCTAATGACACATTTCTCATTCCCATCCTTCAGCATCACATGACTATACATCTAAATATATCTTGATGCAGCTATCACGTTTATAGCTACAGGTGTATAACACACTTTGACCATCAATGGTTGTTTCCATATGTCTTGGTTATTTTGGAGCATACTGTAATAAATTTGTCAGTGTACATATTTCTTTGAGATAATAGCTTCATTCTTTGGGGCTCATTCCCAGAGGTTGCTGAGTCATAAAATAGTTCTATTTCTAATTTCTTGAGCAACATGTCTACTGTTTTGTTTAGTGGTTGCAACCGTTGACATGGTTCTTTTCCACATGCTCACCAGGATTTGTTACCTCAATTCTTTTTGATAATAGAAAACCTAACAAGAATGAGGTGCTATCTAATGATTTTAATTTTCATTTCCCTGATGATAAGTGATGTTAAGCATCTTTGCATGTACTACTGATGACCACTTGTATTTTTTATAATGGAACAATGTCTAGTCAAGATCCTTTTTGTTTTTTATTTTACTTGGTTTTTTTGTTTTTTCTATTGAGTCATACAAGTTCCTTGTGTATTTTGGATATTAATCTCTTCTCACTCATGTGGTTTGCAAATATTCTGTGTCTATAAGTTGCCTCTCCTTTAGTGTATGTAAGCTTTTTAGTTTGATATGTTTATTTTTATGCTTGTGCTGTCAAATCCAAACAATATTGCTGAGACCAGTCAAGGAATCTACCTTCCTTATTTTCTTCTAGGAATTCAGGTCTTGCACGCAAGTCAGTTTCTTTCTAGGTGTAGGGTCTGGGTCCAGTATCTTTCTTTTGCATGCAAGTGATCAGTTTCCTCAGCACCAGTTATGTAGATTTTTTTCTCTCATAATTTTTGGCTATGCAGGGTCTTTTGTGGTCCTAAAAGTGAATTATAACATTGTCTTTGTATTTCTGTGGAAAAATGCCATTGGAGTATTGACATGGATTGCACTGAATTTGTAGATCCCATTGAGCAGTATGGACATTTTAACATTAATTCTTGATTCTTTTCATCAATTTGTGTCTTCTTTAATTTCTTATTTTAGCAATGTTTTATAGGATTTGGGGTACAAATCTTGTACCTCCTTGGTTAAATTTATCCCTAATTACTGTATTCTTTTCCCTGCTATTTATAAAAGATAATACTTTGTTAATTTTCTTTTCCAGTCGTTCATTTGTTATTGTATAAATGTAACTGATTTTTGTATATTGGTTTTCTACCCTACAACTTGACTAAAGTTCTTGTTTGTTTTCAAACTTCTGGATATTTATAGGATCATGTCATTTGCAAATAGAAGAAATGTTTCTTCTGTTCTGATTTAGATGTCCTTTCTTTCTCTTTCTAGCTGCTCAGTCTAGGCAATCCAGTACTTATGTGGAGTAAATTAATATGAGTGTTCATCTCATCCTGTTCCTGATCTTTCTGGAACTGAACTTTCAGTTTTTCACAATTGAGTATGATATAGGCTTTCATATTGTGATCTGTATTATGTTATGAGACATTCCGTCTATATTTAGTTTGTTGAGAGATTTTTCATGAAAAGATCCTGAATTTTGTCAAATGCTTTTTCTGCATCTGTTGAGAGGATCACATGATTTTTACCCTTAATTTTGCTAATGTTGTGTATCATGCCTGTGTATGTGGAATCTATCCTTGCATACCAGGAATAAATCCTACTTTGATGTGGTATAATGAGTCTTTTAACATACTGTTGAATTTGATTTACTAATAGCTTAATAAGAGCTTTGGCATCTATGTTCATCAGGTTTCTTGGCCTGTGATGTTCTCTTCTTGTAGTTTCCTTGTCTGGCTTTGGTATCAGTAATACTGGCCTAGTAAAATGAGATTGGAAGTGCTCCCACCTCTTCAATATTTTGTAAGAGTTGGAGAAAATTTTTAAATGTTGGATAGGTTTCGCCAATGAAACCATCTGGCCCTATATTTTATTCTTTGGAAGGTTTTTAATTACTGATTCGATCTCTTTATTATTTGGCTTATTTAAATTTCCTATTTCTTCATGATTCAGCCTTGTTAGGTCTTATGAATCTAGTAATTCATTCCTTTCCTCTAGGTTATCTAATATGGTGGCATCTACCTTACCACCTTAAGTATTTGTGCTATCAGTTTTAATATCTCTTCATTTCTGATTTTGAAGTTCTTTCTTTGGTTAACTAGACATTTGTCAATTTTGCTTATCTTAAAAAAATAGTTTCACTGATATTTTTCTATTATCATTGTAGTCCATCTTTTGGTATTTTAGACATGTGGTCTTCCATGTAAAATTCAAAGCAATTTGGTATGTAATTGTATGCATTCAGTTCACAGAGCTTCTGAATGAAATTATATTCTATTAACATACTGATTTTGGAAGAACTGATATATTCACTATATAGGCAGTTTTTATTCATACATATGGTATTTCTACTGAGGCTATGTTTTTATCTATTCAACAGGGTTTATTGTTTGCTTTCAAAAAACATAAATCCCAAACCATTCCCATGAAAGGTATCTTTATTTGTCTTCCTTTATTATAGTCTCTAAATGAATGGAATTTTTGGCTCTGATCATTGCTATTGATTTTTATGTATTTAGATTGGTCCTAGCCAAACTAGCAACTCCTACGTAATTTTAATAGTTTCCAAACAGTCTCTCATGTTTTCTAGTTTATTGTCACATTATTTACAGATAGATTCAATTTTCTTCCTTTCTTTTTCAATATTTATTTTTCTAGAGTGTTCCATCTTGACTCAGTATATTGTCTTAAATCACCAAAGCAATATTAAATAGAAATGGAGATGATGAGTACACCTTTATTGTTTAGAATTTTAAAGGAAATGGTTTCCATTTTTTTTCCCTTCTCATGAGATTGGGTATTTTTGTAAGAGCCTTTATTATATTTAAAGTAGTGCCAATCTATTCCTATTTGAGTTAAAATTTTCTTTAGAATCTAGTCTACAGAATTTTATCAAATATATCTTGGCTTATATATATCAATGAAGACTTCCTCTATGACAGTGCCAGGAAATCTTAACTCAAATTTGCTTCAGCAAAAAGTTAGGCATCCACTTCTATAACTAAAAACCAAACTAAAACAAAACAAACAAACATAAAGCAGGATAACGTTGACTTTAGGAAAGATTGAAGAAAGGCCCCAACCATGTCATCAAGAGCTGGTACCTGTTATGGACTCTACCCCAGCTACCTGGTAGGCTAAAACAAAACAAACTAAAACAAAACAAACAAACATAAAGCAGGATAACGTTGACTTTAGGAAAGATTGAAGAAAGGCCCCAACCATGTCATCAAGAGCTGGTACCTGTTATGGACTCTACCCCAGCCACCTGGTAGGCTGGAAAACATTTGGCATTTAGCTTCAAATTCAGTGACAGGGAAAGTATGCTAGGCTTCTCAGAAAATTGCATCTCACTGACTTTGGTCAAGCGTAGTCTTGCTAGAGTCAGAGAATCACTAAAGCCAGGGAGTGTGATGTGCTGATGAGCTGGGAAATAAAACACAAGCGCAACCCTGAACTGAGTAGCTCCCATCCAATTCTCGTCTGAGGAGAAGAGGGGAGCAGGTGCGTCCCCAGATGAAAGCTTTGGTTCGTTACTAGAATAAGAGAAAATAAATACTGGGCAGCATAATAACAGATGTCACTTCAGGATCTATTGATTTAGCCATATGGCTTTTCCATTAATTTCTGGTTGTAATACATTGTCTTGATATGTTTGCTGATGAACCAGTCTTGGAATAATCCCTGCTTAGTCATGATTTACCCTTTTGTGCACTGATTGATTCCATTTGTTTAAGATCTTCCATCTGTATTCATGAGTAAAATTGTTCTCTGATGTTATTTTTTTGCATTATTTGTACTATGTTTTGGTATTGAGAGTATGCTTGATACATAATGTAAATAGGAAAATTTTCTTTACTTTTGTAAAGACTGAAATGGTTTAACTATCATCAGAGTTAATTATTTTTTTAAAGATTTATTTATTTATGCACACAGAACTGGGGTACAGGCCAGAGGTGCGGGGCAGTGAGAGGACTCACCAGAGACAGAGTGGGGAGCAGAACAGGCCTACTGATGAAGTACACTGCTGAGGGGAGCAGCGGGACAGTCAGGAGAGGTCTGACGCGCTCTGTGGTCACCTCCAGGGTGGGCGGGGATCGAACTCATGCAGAAGTGGCTTTAGCTTCTTAGTGCTGTGCTTTAACTCGCTGTGCCACCAAGGAGGGCCCCAGAGTTATTACTTTTATGGGATAAATAAACAATAAGCTAGAAAAGCTTTCTAGGCTTGGCATAGTTTTTAATAACATATAACATAAAAGTAAATTTTTGCATTCTTCTATGGCTTTCTGCTTCTTGGTTAAATTTCTTTTCTTCCTCTTGAAAATCACCACTATCTAGATTTTAAAATTTGTTACCACAGAGTTATACATAATAAGCTCTTTAAAATTATAAATGCATGTAATCTCTTTCCTATTTATGGTTGATCACCTTTCTCTTTTCTCGTATTTGACATTATACTTCTTAAACCTTACTTGTGTTAATCAATTTGCATATGATTTTTAAAAGGACCAGCTTTGGATTTCACTTACATTCATACTTATATATTTTTTTTTCTTTTTATGTCATTATTTATAGCTACTGGCTTCATTTAGTTTATTTTGTTGTTTTTTTTTTCCTAACTTATGAGGTTGAAATTCTTGCATCACTACTCTGGATATAGCTTTATCTGTCTCCACATGTTGGGCATAAAATAATGTTTTGTTTTGTTTTTAAAGTGAATTGCTTTTTAGAGTTTATAGTTTCTATTTGGATACCCTGTATCAGCCAAAGTCTGGATAAATAGGATAAAATTTCTTAACTTCTAAGTAATTAAGGTTTTCATTTTCACTGGATAAGATATTGATGAGAATTGTGGCCTATAAAAGTGCTCCTGTAATGGATATGATTATGCTTTTCATTTCAGCCAAGTAATGATCCATATCTTCCTACCACCTACCTATCATTTATCTATAACCTATCTATCTGTCATCTATCTATCTATCTATCTATCTATCTATCTATCTATCTATCTATCTATCTATCTATCTATCTATCATCTACCTACCTACCTACCTGCCTCAATTTCTTTCTCTCTTCTCGCATAAGCGCATACCTTGGCATAAGGAAAGCATGTATATGCATCGAACTCTAAGTTCAAGTATCCACTACATTCTATCTGATACATTATGTATTTGTGTATGTGTGTATTATTAATTAATCCTCTGGTCCTGGATACTTTTGATCTTTTATCTCTCAAATCCTAAAAATATAGTATATTACATTGCATATTTCAATTGCGTTTATCACCTCTTTTAGTTTTTGGGAGTTTTTGTTTCACATGTCTGGCTTGTTGTTAATGACTGTTATACCTTATATTTTTTGAGATAGCACATTTAAATGTTTTTGCAACACCTTATATTTAAATTTTTATGTCATTTTTAATTTTCAAAATGATAAAATAGTAGAACTAGAAAAATTTTCTGTGTGTTAAAAATAGCTAGCTGTTTTTTCTGCTACATAGTGGGACAGGTGTTTGAAGCACCCTTTGTAGCTTGAATTTGAATCTGGGCTCTTCTGACCACATCACATTCTCTAACTGTCCTCTGCTCAAATTGCTTCCAAGTGAAGTTACAAGGATAGATGATCTGCCATAGGTGAAAAACATAAACAACAACAAATAAATATATATGTAAATAATATACAATGTATATTATATAATACAGGTTCTATAATATGCAATGCATGTCCCTGGCCTAAGAAGGATAAATAAATAAATGCTGGGAAGTATGTAAGTATGGCATCTTCTTCAGTTCTTCAGGCACCTAAACACTTTCTATTTGGGGTCTCCATCATTTGGGGTCTCCGTCATCCCCCAGAGTATTCTAATTCTCTGTAGCATCTGAGAACCAGATAAGGGAAGAGAGCGAGAGTGTGAAGGATTCCGCACAGGGTATTTTTGTGAGTTAAGGAGGCAGTCCCAGAAGTGACAGACCTCACTTCCATCCCCTTCCATTGTCAAAACTTGAACATTTGGCTATGTGCAATGTGTGCCTGTGTGGCTAGGAGAACAGAATTTGGGGAGTTTCTAGCATTGCGTCCCCAGGTGGAGAACAGCACTGAATCTAGATGTGGGAGAAGAAACACAGCTGGGCTGAAAGCCGCTGTCAATCTGGGATCAGGCCAGGATTCCAGAATGGATTTGGAGAACTGCATCTTTTGTTGGAAACTGGAATGAGCCCAGAGGATCTAGAAGGATGAGCAGGTGAACTCCCAAACAACGGAGACCAAACAGCACCCCATTCACTAGGTACAAAGGCATCAGGGTTACATCCACCCTGTCAATTGTAAGAACAGGTCACCTGTCCCAACCAGTCTGGGCTAGCTCTGCCTGGATAGAAAGCCGCAAGTGTAGGTACCATGAATGAAGGAGGTAGCCGCAGTGGGAGGAAGGAAGTGAAGGGGAGAGGGTTGACTTTTCTGGAGTAATTTAAGGATTTGGTCACCGAGCGAGTTAATCTTGACCCAAGATATCGCTTAAGATATTACATATTAAATGAAGGAAGCAGTTGAAGACTGAATGTTTTCAGAGGTGAAGGAACTCACGCCTCAAATATCAAATTTTAATTCTGAGGTCAGCTTTTGTTTTTAATTCTGTATGTCCAAAACAGCCACTGACATTCACTCGTGTGTTTCAGTAAAAGCACTTTAGAAAGGTAGGTTATCTGTAATAAACTCACCAGTACAATTCCAGCATAGGCTTAAAAAAGCACATACTATCAAAGTGAAATTGTGGCATAATTTGTAACTTAAAAAAAATTAAACTACTGAAGCGTTGAGAATAAAAGAATTGTTTAGTTAAATGATGGTGCTTGTACATTGTGGAATATTACAGAGTCATTAAGATGTTTTTTTAGGAGGTACAATAATTGTAGATGCAGGTTTAAGTGATAAAATAAGTAATAAAATTAGAATGCAAAAGTGTGCATGCAGAATGACTGAAATTATAGAAGAATGAATCAGAAAAAAGGAAAAAAGATGGGAGAAATGCATGACAATATTTAGAGTGTCTTGGGTCATAGGAATAAAGCTTATTATTCTTCTTTTATGTATTTTTCAAATACCATAAATATTGCATTTAGAATAATGAAACAAACATCTTTTTAAAATTGTGTCATCGTTGGAACCGCTTCTGGGCTATTCACGGAGTCAGATGTGGTTATTGCATTCTTTACAATGCTCACAGAGTTGTATATAAATACTTATAGGTATTTGCACACCTGTACACACACATACACCTCACATTTCTCCTAGGAGAGCCAAGGCAGTATGCATGGTGGTGTATGTTTTCACCTGCAAGTTCTTCAAGATTTAATACCTTACAATCCACATTGTGCATTATTATCGCTCCTGTTTTGTTAAAAACCTGATTTTGAGCCCCCTTCTTTCTTGTGCCTCCTCCCTGCCTTCTCTTTCTCTCTTTCCCTTTCCCTCTCCCACTCTTCCCTCCCAAATTCTTTTATTATTGGATGTAGGTCATTAGCTCATACTCAGTCCCATTCAGAAATGTCTCCACACTGTTACAGACTTTTCCTTTTTACTGCTGTTCTCCATGAGCAAATAGAACATCTTTCTGAGAATGAGCATGTAAATTTCTTTGCGTTTTTCACAAGTATGTTGGTTGTGTGCTTGTTTCCAACCTCTTGGGTCCAATTATCTGAAAATAGATCCTCATCTGTTTTAGCCCAGGCTTGGTTGGTTGCAAATAATAGAAACTGACTCCACCTGGCTTAATCAAGAGAGGAAGATTTGCTGGGAAGGTACAAGGAGAATTCAGAAATCTCAAGTCAGGAAGCTTCAGGGCACCAAACCTCACAGCCCACAGGAGCAGCTGGCTCCGTCTTTCTCCATCCTCCTTGTACTCTCTTTAAAGCTCATCTGCTTTCCCAGAAAACCTACTTCATTCTCTCCACTCATCACCTTTCTCTGTTTTTGCTCTTCTCCTTTACTTGGCCCTGGAATGTGTTCTTGTCTTCCCTTCTAACAATTTTATTTTGACTCCAGTCAACAGAACCCAACTCCAAATTCTTAGTACAAAGGGTGTGATGATAGAACAGGGGCCCCCAGCTGTGCCCTCCAGGTGGGTAGGAAGCTCTGGTAGCAAACAGTCAGACCAGTCAGTCAAGACTGACAGTTGAAGGATAGTCTTAAAGATGTTCTCAAGAAGCAACACTGAGACAGCTTGTTTCAAAGGCTCCGGGCTCTTTCCAGTAATTTGCTGTCACTCTCTGGTGACCCCCTGACAGTGAGCAGTGATGCCTGGACTCGAGCCTCCCCTATGCTGGGCACGTCCACTCTGGCAACAGCACTGCTAACCCCATTCACAGGGCGGGGCTGGACCTTGGAGAGACGACGTTGCATGCACCTTCATACATGTGCTTCACCTGCTGAAGCGGTGTGGGATGCAAACCTGACCTAGTCCAGTCGTTGTCCAGTCCACAACATGGTCATTATGTTAGTGTGTGTGTCCCTAATCTGGGACGTGGTAGTGAAGAAAAACAGGAGGCAGATGGGTGGAAGCATTTTGAAATGATGGACGATGATCCAGATATTATTATTATCACTTTATCCACTTTCCTAGACCCCTGCCTGCCTGCCAAGGTTCACATTAAGTGGTGGCTTGATTTGGCAGACCTTTCCTGGCACGTTGTTTTGTTCAGGACTATTCAGAGGGATAGCAGGTGGAGTGAAGGTGGAAAGGGGCTAAATCAATAATTTTCTGGGATTTTAAGCCTGCAATGCATCAAGATGTCAACCCTGATAGAGGTTTGTGTGTATGTGTGTGTGTGTGTGTGTGTGTGTTTAATAAAGGTTGAGTACTTTTTAACCATCATGGCAATTTTAGTTATTACAAATTGAAATCTGCTTCTGCTCCTTTATCTCTGTCCTGATATAAAAAGTGTAAACCCACCATCTGCAAGCAAGAAACATAGGGACATCCTGCTCTCTAGCATCTTCCTCAAATCCCACACCTAACTGGCGACCAAACTCCGATCCCCAATCCACTCAGGAGAGCTTCATCCCTTCCCCAGCTATAGAAATAGCTTACAGTGTTTTGTTACTTTCCTCCAGTTCATCTTCAAGATTGCTACCAACTTTTTTTTTAAAATATTTATTTATTTATGCATACAGAACTGGGGTACAGGCCAGAGGTGCAGGGGGTGAGAGGATTCACCAAAGACAGAGTGGATAGCAGAACAGGCAGATCAACGAAGTACAGGAGAACAGCGGGTAAGACAGGAGAGGTCTGCTATGCCATGTGGGCAGCTCCATAGCCATGGATCGAACTTGCACTGAATCAGCTGTGGCTGGCTTGCAATGCTGTGCCCAAAGCCGTTGCACCACCAGGGAGGGCCTGCTACCGGCTTTCTAAGATGTGCACTGGATGCTCTTGTTCCACTTAGTCAGACCCCATAGTAGTCCTGTTCTCCAGAATTCAGCACATAGTGTGACTTACAGACTTTGTCATTAAGGGAAGATGGGCCACTTCTTTTTCTTCTCACACCTGAGAATATCAGGAAGTCTGGCACTCCCTGAATGTGCCTTCAGCTTCTCGCCTGGTCTTTGCAACGGTAATTCTTGTGCACAGATGCTCCATCCTCTCTCTGCCCTGTGCTGTCCTTCTTATTCAGAAATATGGGGCTCCTTGAGGATGTCTTTCCTGACTCATTTGGAGAGGAATAGTCCCTTCCCCATCTGGGCTCCTCTTGCTCCCCTGATTCTGCAAATATCTTTGTTTTATATGATTTAAATTGTATACAACCGTAATTTAAACATCATCTCCTCTCTAGATGTGAGCTCCTTGTGGACTCCAGACCCGGCAGACAATGAGTTCACAATAAGTATTACTTGAATAAATGAATCAGTCAATCAGCTGTGCCCATGTAGCTCAGACATCCTTCGATGTCTGAGAAAAACGAGCCACTTTGAAGTCCCTACAAGTCTAACAATGAGGGCCCTGAATCAAATGATAGAAGAGTTTTGCTTTAAGACCAACTGTGAGTTTTGCTTCATGTTGCTTTCCCTTTCATAAAGAGGAAAATAGAATCCAGCCTTGGAATGTCCATGGCTCTGACTTGAGTTAAAGACAACACAGGATATCTCAGGGCCTTGTCAATGCTGATGTGGGTAGCCCTGATGGATGCGTTTTAAAAATGGTCTGAGGCTATTTCTTGTCTCCCTGCAATGACCATCTGGATTCACATGTTAATGTTCAATCCAATTTGTTGCTAAGGCAACAGAGTTACAGGCCACCTTCACTTTACAAAAGGTGATATTGCCAAAGTCATTTTATAAGTTAGATATTTGGAAAACACAATACATTTCCCAAGGAGAAAAGGAATGTAAATAGACTAGAGTCTACAGAATGGTATTTAACCCATATTGTTTCAGTATTTGTGCAAACTGCATCACCAAATATAACCTAGTGTTCCCAGGTCACCGCAATAGTCGCAAAGTTATTCGACCACGTGTCCAAGAGTTGGGGGGAACGCAGCCTTTCCCCATGATTCCCAAACCTATGATGAGCCCACAGGGTATTCTGTGTTTAGTCTGGAGATTCCAGAACCTGGTTCAGCATCTGAATTACTGGGGCGTATTTATTATTATTCCATTGGCTCAACTTCAGATCTATCGTATTAAAGTCAGCATCCTCAGTGGGTTCCAGAGTATACAGGTATTTAAATTCCCAGGCGATCCTACTTCTGTTTCTGAACTGCTACACAGACGTCTTGGCTAGTGCTGCCATTTTTTTTCTTCCCCTACTTTGCCACTGGGGGGTGACTCCTCATGTCTCTGCCCAGTAGTGAAGTTACAGTTATCTGGGTAATGACCTCTGAAGGTCCTATAGTTTCTTCTGTTGAAGGACGATCTTGAACACCCTTGGAAGGCACCAGCATTAAACTAATTTTGATGTCTGGCCCAGGACTGTGGACGCTCACAGGGGCAAGCTGTTCCATCCCTGTTAAAGGAGGTTGACTAATAGCCTGAACACTAAGACCAAGGATGTTATAAATACCATTGACATTATCAATATCATGGGAATTCATTTAAAAACAACTAAGTTAGCTCTTTATCCTTCTTATTCTAGCACTCAGGCATGAAGCCCTAGGGCAATCTGCAATAAGATACCATATCATACTCCAGATAACTTCTCCCCAGACACTAACCCATGATCACTGGATATTATGTCATTTCTGTAACTGTCTTTGCTCAGATAATAAGCGATAGTAATGAATCCACTGTACCTTTTGTGTGTAAAAAAACACTGGGAGACTTACCTCACCAGTTCCCAGAAAACGGCCAAATACCCAAAACTAAATCTGAAAACCAAATCTAAAGATAAGCCTAGATTATGTTCAAAGCCTATTGAATTCAGGAAAATGTGTATTATTTTTATAGTTAATCTGATAGATTGTTACAATATTTCTCAATTAATCGCACTTACCTCTGCCCTGGCCCGTTTGTAATGTGGTGTCATCATGCCTCTCAGCAAGAAGGTGACCCAGTATCCCATACTCTCAAATATGTGCTGACCTTGTGAATTTTTTTGAATGCGGTAGAGTTGATCAAGGGCAAATCTGGAAGCTAGGTCTTCAAAGACTTTGACTTGAGGTATTCATTCTCACTTTTTGGACCCTGAGGCTACCATTCTATGAAGAAATGCAGCCTGGTCTGCTGAAAGGTGAGACATCACTTGAGTTGAAACACAGACCAATGGTCAAGACTGTCAGACATGTACATGAGGTCATCTTGGAACCTCCAGCCCAGGCTGAGCCTTCTGGCATGTGGCTGTAGCCACATGAATAATCTCAAGCAAGTCCAGTAGACAGCAGTCTTTATTTCCTACTCCAGAACTAAGACTATTAATAAGGCAGTGCTGTTTTAAGCCACTCCTTTGGAATACCAATAGTTATCTGCTTCAGCAAATATACAAATGTAAAATTGAAAATTATCACACATAGTCTCTCTGTGCAGAGGTAATTATTATTAAAAATTAGATCCTTCCAGAATTCTAATATTCAAATGAAGACATTTATAAAATGTTTTTGCTAGTGTTGATGCATAATTGGAATCCCACTGTACATGCTTTGTAATCTACATTTTTCATATGATAATACACTCATCATTTTCATATTTCATAAATAATCTTTTACATCATTTTAATGACTACATAATACTCCATCATTAAGATGTGCATAATTTAACCAGTTCCTGTTATTGGATCTTTTTTCACTGTTATAATCAATGCTGTGATGAGACTCCTTGCACATAAATCTTCCTATACTTGAGTGATCATTTTATTAGCATATTATGGGTATTAGTGCTTAATTCTTTTTGCCAGTGCAATAATAAAAGAAGAATATCTGACTATTTTAATTTTCTTCCATTTTACTAACCATGAGATCAATCAGATTTGTACATAGCTGCTGCCTCTTTCTATTTGATTTTTTACTAAGGAATAGCCCTTTCATGAATGCAAGCATACTTTTTTACAATGTGTTGTGAGGTACACAGTACACACATGTGCACATGTTCAAATTAAACACATACACAGACACCTTGAGGCAGTGTTCCACAGAACATGGGCCATCCAACCTTCAAACCAGACAAACCTGAGTCACTTTCTACTATTCTGCTACTTTCTAAACTATTTCCTAAGACTGTTGTGATTTTGATAAGGGATGAAAAGTTCTCAATAATATAACTGAAACAAAGTGTTGAAGAGTGAGAGAGGCATGTAATTTTCAAGCAATTAAATTCATAGCATACTAAATGGTATTAAGTTTATAGAATATATAAAACAGGTAAAGGGGGAAGTGTGTGAAGGCATCTATGTGGAAGAAACTTGTTTTGAAGATGAGGTGAGGGGAAAATGTGGCCTCAAAGGTAAGATACCTGACAGAAGACAAATGTCCACCTGGAGGAGAGACTGTCCCAAGCAGAGGAAATGGCACGTTCTCAGGGTCTGAATGTGGGAACTTGACTGGTGTGTTCTAAGAATAATTAGGCCAGTATGGTTGAAACAAGAGAATGAGGTAAAGAATGAGAAAGGGTGCACTTTTTTAAAAAGGACCACTTTACCTGCTTAAGAATAGACGCAAGGAGAGAAAGGGGAGAAGTAGGAATATTTATTATGTGGCCATTAGAATAACACAGGTGTAAGGTGATGCAGCTTTCCATCAAGGTAGGTGGAGCAATGAGATGTGGTAGAATTCTAGTTCTGTTTTGAAGGTAAAATGAACAGAATTTTGTAACAAACTAGATTTGGGAAGGGAGTAATTGGACCAAAGATGATGCCAATGTTACTTCATCGAATAAACAAAAGGATGGAATTACCATGAACTGAGATGGAAAAGACAATGGAAGAAGCAGGTTTCAGGGGCAAGATAGGGTGTGCATGTGAAAATGGGCATCAGATTGAAACCACGAGTTATTGAGAGATTGTGGAAGGGAAGTGGTAGGAAACTGGAGGGAATTTGCCGGCAACATGCCAGCAACCAAGGGAGCAGGCAGTGTGTGTGTTGTATATTCCTACATGATTTTGGTTCATTTGGGTACAATTTTTGCATCACCTAGTGTTTCTCTTGTACAAAATGACACGTAGTGAAACCTTATGCTATGTTCAGGTCAGTCCCTAACATGCAGGCTGGCATTTTTAAAGTAAGAGTTACTAGAACTGAGTCTGCCATCTGTGCCTCTGCCAGTTCCAGTCCATGTGCATCCTGGATGCCTCTTAAAAGTTCTTCAGTTGCTTGCTACTGTCTCCAGGGTCCCAAAGTCCATGCAGGTCTTTTTGAATCACTATCTTATGAAGCCTCGAGTCTCTCAGGCTATGGAGAGAACTAAGCCATTGTGATTTTGTTGAAATCTTTTCTAGAAACCATGCCACTTCTGTAGTTCCTTGCTTTCCATGCCAAGTCAAGTGAACTGTGAATCTCTGCCAAATGGCAGTTTATTTTTTTTAAAAGGGTAAATATGTGGGTTAAGGTAAAAAAAAAAATGAAGTGGATTTCTTTAAAGCATCAGAAAAAAAAAAAAAAGATTAGTAAAGGAAACGCCCTCCACCAGAAGAAAATGTCAACCTCTATTTTATTATCAGAAACGTATTATTTTCTCTTTTTTTGATACATGCTAACAGCCCTCTTACCTTTCAGGTCCTTAGTTGACTCACAGCTAGAGCAGAGGGAGGGAACAAAGACATTTCATGCAAGGTATAAGAAAAGGTAGGGGGAAAAAGGTTTGTCCGGGTGAGAATTAAATGAGATTGTCTCTGTTGGAATTCACTGAAATGGAAGCAAGATGTGAGGCAAAATGTAGAGCCTGTTGGGAGCAAATTAACTGTGAGGGTAGAGAGGGGGCACCAGTTGTAAGAATGCGATAGAACCACTGGGAGACCATGGGCAGGTGGGCAGAGTGGTGACATGGGCATAATGCCCCATGATGGCCACCTCCCAGCATATCAGGAAGAGAGGTCGCTCTGCACAGCCAGGGACAGCTGCTGTTAACACCTGCAAGGCACCAATCAGAGGCTCTTCTGTTTGGGAAGAATCTGCACTTCCTCTACTGTGATTAAATACTAGTAACCAGCATCTTAAGGAGATTCAGCAGGGCATTTAACATTGTGACCTGTTTGATATCTGTTTTCAGCATGTCTGACTTGCTCAGTGATACCCAGGGGGCATGCCGGGTTTCTTCAACTTTACTGAATAAAGCAAAACACAGCAACTTCCACCAGTGTGCCTGGTAGCTCACTTAAGCCCAGCTGATCTGGCATTCTGCTAGTCCCATCGTTTTGGTGTTAGAAGAACCATGGTTGACCCACTTGCTCTTGGACAGTACTAGAAGGTTCTCTGCTCTTTGACCCCTCTGAGAGGTGAATTGTGTAGGTCTTGTGGGTTCTGGAAGCTCTGCTGTTGGTTCCCATTCCCAATTCGCCAAGCTCAGCAACCAGGACATTCATCAGACTCTGATTCCCAAGGCTGTTCAGCTTGGTGCTCAAATTCTGCCCCCTAACACGAGGGGGTTATGTCTGTATGTGTTTTCATGTCTGTACCACTGAGATACTTCAGCCTTCCAGGCTTCTCCAATCGTGTGCAGTCAAGCCACACCCCTCTCCCATTGCTGCTGCAGAAGAAAAGTCTCTTCTGAAGTGTAGTTAAGGAGGTTTAAATAGAAACTTTTAATTTATTTCTACATTTAAGGAATGTGGAGTTTGCACTTAAATGGACAATAATCTTATAATTCTTATTTTAAACAATTTATAGTAACCCCTTTATCTTTTCTTGCAAAAACCCCAAATACCTTTTAATTTATTCATAAGATACACTGTTACGTATTATTCAATTTATTTCTCATCCTGATCCTAAAAACTAGATATTATTCTTACTTTAAAAGAGATGGAAAGAGCTAAGTAATTTGTTCAGGGTCAATTATAATGCATGAATAAAGCTAAATAAGAGAATTTTTCAAACTCAAGAATGACTTTGTAACCTATTTAGTATTTTTTCATGGCTGCCTCCTGGTCAGTATTTGTGATAGCTTTTGGTCTTTGCTTAAAAATTTTCCCCATGAAAAATAACACACAGTTTATGAGGGTCAAGTTCTTTGAGTGACTGAGCTGAAAGGTTCTGACTCAGGCTCTCATAAGTTTGCAGTGCAGACGTGAGCTTGGATTGAACCATCTGGAGACAGGACTGGGGCTGGGGGCTATTTCCAAGATGGTGCCCCTACATGGCTGTTAGTAGGAGACCTAAGGTCCCCTAACACGGGCCTCTTCTCATGACATGACGGATGAGAATGAGAGGGAGAAATCATGTATGTTATGGCCTACTTTGATAAAGGGAAAGGGACTGCACATAGATGCCAAGACCAGGACATAGAATCATTTGGCACCAGTTTGGAAACTGGATCCTACAGGGCTTTTACTGCAGTTAATTTTAGTACCATGGGCACCTACATCGTCAGGATGAAAAATGATTCTTGTTTTAAATAATGAATCAATCAGTCAATTCACATTTTCCATTAATTTTTCCAACTTAAGCAGTGGGGGTGTGCCTAACTTCAGAGTAACTCCACCAATTAGTTGTATTCCATCTTTCATCATGTATTGATTCATTCATCAACTGTATTGATCACCCACCCCATGTCAGGCACTGTACTAGGTGCCTGGATACAATGAGAAGGAAGGCACAGATTAGCCCCATCCTCCGAGAGTTGTCGATCAAATTGGGGAGGAAGTTATTAGGTGAATAATCACACACAGATACATCGCTGTAGAATATGATAGACACATAAAACAAGAGATCACATGGTTATGAAATTATGTATCTTGGATCTAGTTCGGTTTGAACATCAGGGAAGACCCTATAGCAGGGCTCCTTGCACTCAGAACAATTGACAGCCTGGACTGGATGGCACCTTGTTGTGGGGCCGTCCTGACCAGTACCAGATGTTAACACACCCCTGGCATCTCTCTCTAGCTCTCCTCTTTTCCAGATTGTGAAAACCAAAAAATGTCTCTGGATATTTCCAGATGTTCCCTAGGGCAATCTCCCCCCTCCCACCCAGTTCAGAACCACTGCTTCATAGGAAGTTTCCAAATCAAATGTTTGACATGAAGGAAGGACATTTCAGGAAGAGGAAAGTGTATGTTAGTGAGACTTTAGTTGACAGATATTTCCAAATAACAAAATAAAACCCACAGTAACAACAGCCCTAATGTGTGACCTAATCCTAATTCTCAAATTTAAATCCAGATCAGATTTTTGCCTGTGTGACTTGCCGATGGTTCTTTAAACAGAAACTCACATGCTGTAGTCAGTCTGTTTGTGCTGAATAAGGTCTCCATATAATTGCTAAGGAAAAAACAGGTCTGGCCTGAAGTGCTCTTCCAAAACGTATTTTAACTTATTGAATCTCTGGGCCAGCTAAAGTTGTTTGGCCTTCAGCCTGCTGGTTTCTATCACTGCCCGGAGCAGGGTATTATCACTCAGAAATACATGGGCTCACTTTTATTGGAAATATATTTATAGGTACAGCTTATACTCTGTATGAATATGTTTAATGTGGAAAGAGTATATAACCTGGCTGGATATGAAGTCAGATTATTTCCACCAAGACTTGCCTTTTCTCAATTTTGAACAGAAGAATTAGCTTATATGCCTGGAATCCTGAAATATTGAGTGAAAAAGGAAGTTAGAGGATCTTATAGGAAAAACATAGCTTTTGGAAAACAGATACTTCTGGGTGGAATTTGGCCTCAACTCTATGATCTCAGACACATGAATAGCTTCAATTTCCTCATATTTCCTTCATATGTAATGAAGATAATAATTCTTACTGTGCAGGGTTGTTACAAAGGTATGTAGGACTGTAGTGATGTCTGGCATGCAGTCAATTTCCAGTAAATGAAGTAGCCCTCTTTGTTTGTAGTATCCAGTTCAATATCTCCTCACCAGCATCTCAAAAGAGAGTTCTCTAGAAATCTGGAAGCTAGCCTATCCTCACCTCTCCTTCCTCCCTCCAAATCCAGAGAATCATCAAATTCTCTTCATTTACCTATAGGCCTTATTTAGGCCATCATGTCTTTGATAATCTTCATAACCTGACAGTGGTTTTCTATTAGACAATTGTAGTCACAGATACACTGTAACCATGCATCCCTTGATTAATACCTTATTATTAGTTCCGCCTTTCATCTTATGCTCCAGCAATGCCAAACTTCTGACCATCTTCTGTGCTATTTCATTTCCTCATGCTGTTTTAAGTATTGTTTCCTTGCTCAAAGATTCTTCCCTTGTCCAGCTATCCAGGTCCTACTGATTTAGTCTCAAGGACCAGCCACTCACCAGAGCATTCTCACCTCCCTTCCCACTCCACCTCTTTGCTTTGACACATCTACGTACACATTTCTACTCTCACAATGTCACACCTCATTGATCTAAGCATTGTTTATGGGTCTGTCTTCTCCACTGGAAAGTGAATTACTAGAAAGCAGGAACCACATCTCAGTAATCTGTGTTCCCTGCCATTATCACTGACCCTGAACTGGCCCATGTTTCATAAGCATTTGATGAATGGACCACATTTAGTTTGAATGCCCACTGTGATGGGAGTTCACAACTTTGCAAGCTAGAAGCCCGATTTCGACAGCATGCTGTGTGTCCAACCAGATTGATGTCTTCTGTCCTTATTGCCATATCTACCTCTATCTCTGCACCTACAGATCCTGCTTAACCAGGAGAAATCCTCCACACACTGCCATTTCATTATTAGAATGTGCTCAACATCACACAGCAACAAATGTATTCTTGGGGAATTATTTTATTTATTCTGAGTGTGACATGATGTCTATGTCCTTTGTCACCTTCTCTCCCTAATCCGGGTCTGTTATAGGTCTCCGGCACCATGTCTAGAACTAAACCACAAGATGTTTGATAGATTCTGACAGCATGGGGTGGGGGTGGGTGGGCTTTGCCCTAAACCTCTTGTTGTGAAAAGAAGAGGATAAAATAATACTGCTTGACCTGCACCCCCATGTTATTGCTGCTTTATTTGCAATTGAAAAGACATGGAAACAGCTGAAATGCCCAAAAGTAGATGACTGGATTAAAAAGATGTGGTACATATATACACAATGGAATATTACACAGCAACCAAAAAAATTGCCTTTTGCAGCAACATGGATGGAGCTGGAAAAGATCATGCTTAGTAAAATAAGCCAGAAAGAAAGGGAAAAATACCAGATGGTTTCACTCATAGCAGGAGTATAATGGGCCAGGCGAGAAAACAATAATAATAATGAACAATTATATAACAGAGACAGTTTACTGGGGTGCAGTGGGGAATGGGATCAAAAACGATGGAGGGAGGGAAGTGCACTGGGTTATGGTGATGGCATAGGGTGATTTGGTGATGAGAAGCCCACAGGGATTACAACTGAGTTAGAATGAGGCACAAAATGATGTAAAAATAAACTATTATATTATTTTTTAAAGTAATAATAGGTGTTTGCATGTATTCCTATATATTTTTTCAATGATAGCAGTAGTAATAACTAACATTATTGAATTCTTACCAAATATCAAACACTTAGGAGTGATGGCCTGAGACTGGTTATTCTTTCTGTAGTCTCTGAACTCAACTGTTTATTTCCTACTCTCAAGAGACATCATTATACCCCTGGGGAGGCATTGCTTTAAGGTGCCAAGTGCTTTAAACCCAAGAGCTGGTGTTTGACTTTCTGCTTTACCACCTTCCTTCTGCCTACCTGACCAAAAGAAACTCAAACAAGCCCGTGGTGCTCACAGTGACTTGAATCACAGGTTTTAGCATCTAATCAAGGCATTGAGGAGGCCAGAATATCCTACCTCGAAAATGACTGCTTTAGGCCCCACTGGCGGGTCACTGAGAGCAGAGACCCGCATCTGCCCTTTCTCTATTGGAGTTCCTGTGGTTTCTAGAATGCCCCCAGTTTCAAGTATCCTGTGCTCCACCCAAAAGCTTGCATTTGTAGCCCCCCCAAGTATACTTAATTATTTTTATAAACACATAGATTGAGAACATGTTGGATGTTCTCCCCCTGCATACCCTTGCCTGGCCTTCCAATTCCCCTACAAGAATGTTTTAGTTGAGGAAACTGTGTCCGGAGTGTTCAACTGCAGGACCTCAAAACACGGTTTGTTATTTAGCTGGAATTTGAAGCCAGACACAACTAGCTATGTCAGTTTGCTGTGTTCCTACCCACCACCCCCGGCCCCCACCTGCTGCCTTCTATTCAGTCTGTCCTCATGGGCACTTTGCACAATATGCAGCTGAAAGCCTGACCAAGGGAAACCCCCAAGCAGCCCACCTGTGGGTGAGGCCATTTGTACACCGCAATGACCACCCTGTGGGAGTTCTTCAAGCGCCATGCCAACACTCCCCGGGTCTCCTGGAGTCACCCCCACACACACACACACACTTTGTTCCTTTACCCAGCCTTGCTCTTTCTTGGGACAATTGAGTGGCATCCTTGTGTGTCAGCATCCTTTTGTTCTACCTTATGTCCCCACCCCTTACAACTTCTTCCTAAACTCCAGGAACATCGGTTTATCCAAGCATTTTATTCTCCACATTGGCCCTAAATGTACTCAAATTCTGCCTCCCTTTCTGGGACAGACCGAGCACCCAGCTCATGGCATTACTCCCCTCCTGGCCCGGGCTGTCTGTCCTCTGCAATATCCTCCTCTAGCCCAGTGCCCAAGCTGCTCTGTCTATCTTGTCCACAAGGCCCCTTGAGAGGTAATAGCAGGTGCTGGGTGCTGGCATTGATGGTGTTCTCACTGGGAGGCAGTGTAGCCTTCTCCTGGGCTTCTGAAACATTTGGATGCTTTAGAACAAGTTCAAGTCCAAGGAAACAAAGAGCCAGTTCTCCCAGTAGGAAAATCTCCCTGAAAGCCAACCCTCTGCAAAGGTCAACTCAGCCCCAAAGTCCACCAAAACTTCAATTTTATCAAAGTCTCCTCCTTAGATGCCATTTTATGTGCTATTAAACAGAACAATGTGGCTCACCAGTAAAATAATCTGCGATAACAGCCCATTAAAAGCTTTCCTTAATATGGAACTTTCTAATTAATGTAAATGGGGTGCAAAGCTTGGAAAGCAAAGTTGATTCTAATGTTCAGAAAGTAGGTAAAGTAGGAAAGGGTCTTATTTTTCATTAGCAATCTATTAGGGAATCTAATGAAATCTTTATGGCTTGGATATATTATCCAAAAAGTTACAATTACTTTGTTTCCTGCCCCATTTCTCTGCCATCTTTATAAATATTGCTCTGCTATGTATTAACAATATTTTGGGAAAATAGAATTTTACATGGATCTTGTGTCTGGATACATTCAGGCTTACAGTGTTGGGGATGGAAGGAAGCACAGTGGATTAACCTTGGCCCCGCTGTCAAAGCTGGATACTGACTTTCCCAAGGAAAGTTGAAAACCGAGGCACGTACTCATTTACTTTTCTCTGGCTCCTTCCTGCTTTCCCTCCCTCCCTCTCTCCCTCCTTTTTCCCTTCCCACCCACCTCCCTCCCTTCTTTCTGTGGGCACATTTTGGATAGGAATTTTAAGTCCCTCTGCAACAGGTCTTGTAAAAGC
Source organism: Condylura cristata (assembly GCF_000260355.1). Classification (NCBI taxonomy): domain Eukaryota; kingdom Metazoa; phylum Chordata; class Mammalia; order Eulipotyphla; family Talpidae; genus Condylura; species Condylura cristata. The sequence goes on along the minus strand of NW_004567123.1, from coordinate 26,454,194 downwards.
CCAGGAAGAATGTTCTGGCTAGCTTTGTAATCAAATTCCAATAAGCTTTACAGAATTGTAAAATTGATTATTCTGCTGGTCACAAAGGGACTTTGGAGCAAGGCAACAGGATCCCTTAATTCTTTGTTGAGTTCCACACAATGATTTGAGGAGACTTTAGCTTTTCTGTTCATCCCCAAGAGGAAGGGAGTTCAAATTACCTTGAAATTACAATTTAGAAGCAGTCAATCGTTGGCCAGTCTTTCATTTTCTCAATCACCCAACCAGGGCCAAGACGGAGAAAGGATCTACCTGGCCTATTAACTCTTCTTTAGGATCATGAAGAAGGAGCCAGGTATCCCACACCTTCAACCAACTCTAGTAATAGCAAGATAAGAGGGTCTGGGAAACAGCTTTTGCTCCAGATTTGGGTCTGGCCATTGTAGGTCTTCCCTGAAGATGTTAGGTTTGGGATACAATAGTCACTTAAAGCATGCCTGCCAGTTCTATTCCATTTTCTATCTTAATGAAATGTTTGAGATCTTTATGTAGCTGCAGGGAAATGAACTTTGTCATATGTTTTACCAGTGTAGGGGTTCAGGGAAATCTTCCAGTCATAAAGGGACCTGACCTTGGTCTTGAACAAAGAAAAGGAGGTAATCAGTTGGTCAAAAGTGGCAAGTCAGCTACAGAGAGGACACCATATGCTGAAGTCCAACGGCACTTTATTGGGCCAAGAAGAAGGAAGAAGGGAGCGGCAGGCATGAGAGTAGTGAAATCTGATGCACTCGGGAGACTACGGTCCAAGGCAGAGGAAGTACGTGGAGGTTAGAAAGGCATTGTGGAATTTCAAGTGGAAAAATGGAAGGTCAGATGGCGCATCAGAAATACGAAGTGCTCTGTTGTGGAAGAGAAGTTGCACCGTGGAGGCTTGCTAAAGCAAGTTGACTTAATATCACATCTGTCAACGCAAATGTGAAGTCCACAGGATTTTCTTGTTCCTCTAAATTACCTAGTAATTATTAAGTGCTGACAGCTCTTTTTTAATGGCTGGTACATTTTGAGTGCTTATTATATGTCAGGACTGTTCTCAGAGTTTTGCACAAGTTATCTTAGTTAATCTTTTCACAATTCTGTGAAGTGGCGAATACCATTAAGCTCCATTGAGAAAACTAAGCTTCAAGGTTTTAATTAATTTGAAGAAGGTCACAGACTATTAAGTGGTGAGACTAAGATTCATACATAGGCAGTCGGAACCTGCAGACCTTATCTTAATTAGCCTTTCCCTTAATCATTGTGCAATGCTGCCTCCCATGATCTTAAGAATCAGTGGAAATAGAGCTCACTCATTCTTTCCTTCATTCATAGGTACTTATGGAGTACAGGTATATGTATCCTTTGTGCTAAGTGTTGAGAAGACATTATTTACTTAGGGTTGAGCAGAATATCTGATTGCAAATAAAAAGCAAAATAGGGTATCAAAAGAGGTAATAGTGAATGTGAAAAGACCTTCAGTGCAGATGAAGGAACTGAAGTCAAGAAAAACGTTGGCATGGGGTAGATAGTGGCGATGAGAAAGAATCCAACACTCCTGAGATACTCAGTAGCTGTTTATATGGTGCCAACTGTATAGCACTCACTGTTTCAGGCACCAGGATGCAATGTCACATGAGATAGCCACAGTTCCTCCCCTCGTGGAATTTACATCCTCCCCTCAGAAAAATGTTCTGCACCAACCGACAGCTATGCAGTATACATTTAATCTCATCAATTGTCAGTTCTTCTAACAGATGTGCTCACCTCAACTTCTTCTGTGCTCGGCTCACAACAGGAAAATCTGAGTAGGAGTACCTTTCTGTACACAACCCTATTCCCCTGCCATAGACAACAGATTGGGAGAAAAAGGCTAAAGGACCCCTCCCTGTCTTCCTTTAACTTTCCAAAGAGGGGCAATGTTATATTTCATTCAATTAATTGTGATTTCTATATCTGATTATGTTAAATGTGACTTCTACCCTAATGCACCATTCCTTCAGGTAATCAACAGATACAGAGAGGGTTCCCTTTCTGAGTGGGTAGACAAAGCAGAAACCCCAAAGGAGCAAGGGGCACTGGCTAGTCCTGCAAAGGCTTCCTTTCTTGTAGGTAATGATTTCTGTTCTGCTAATGCAAGGATAGTGGGCTCTGGCTGAGCCTGCTGCTTCCCAGGTGTCCTGCTGAGCTCCCACAGCCCTGAGACTTCATAGGGCAGCCTGCCAAGGCAGAAATAAGGGATTCCTCTGCCAAGGTGCAATGGGCACTGTAGACCAGGCTAGGGACATTGCTTTTAACATCTTTCTTTGGATAGAGGATAACTCACCCCTCCTCTGAATGCCTGGTCCCTTCCCCTTCCCACTGACCTTACCTTTGCATGTAGTAATGCATTTCATCTCCACAAGCCACCCTTCCAGATGCACAATGCACAAAGAAACTGACCACCAGCAATAGGAACCAACTTCCTCAAGGTCACACAGCTATGAAGCAGAAGACTTGGTATTTAAACCCAGGCAGTGTGGCTCCAGAGTCTGGATTCTTAATGAGTCAGAGACACTCCATCTGTTACTCCTTTTATTCTGTCACCGCCTTTCCTGCTGACACCATCAGCTCTGCTCTCAGCGGGAACCCTGGGACTACTTCTGGGCTACTAGTTATGCTGATACTGTTTTTGCTACCGCTCCCCTCCAGAAGTTCCTGCAGGATGTGTAATATGGTCACTAACACTGATATCTCTTATTACTAATGACAGCACTCTGCTACTACTTTGTGCAGACTGACTCTTCTTCCTTTGCTTCTTCCTCTCTTTGAAAGTCATCAGTATTGAATATCCCAGTGCTAGACGCTCTCCATGCCCTCTATGGGCATTAACAGACGGGGGGACGGGTTGAGGCTCAGAACTAAAAAACATCTCCTTTCTGGTCACAGACTGCCAAAGGGCAGCCCATGGTTTCAGGTCTAGGTTCCTCACTCCAAGCCCAAATTGACATAAAATACTTGGAACAAAGAGCCTATTTCTATTGGAACCTGTCTATGCCAAAGGTGGCCATGGATCTTCTGCAATATATTAGAAATGCAGACTCGTCACCAGATCTACTGAATCAGAAGCTGGTTGAGGTACATGTTAAAACTTGCACAGCACTGAAAATTCCCACAAATCTGTTGTGACATTTAACCCTCACAGCCCCAGAAAGCAAGCATGTGGGGGAATTGTGTGTGTGTGTGTTGGGGATGGGGTGGCAGAGAAACCAGCATCTGCCCACAGGGCCTACAGCTTGGACATTTTCCCCCACAGGAATAAACTCTTCATCAAAGAAATGCTGGCCTGGCATATGCTGTGGGTTCCCCTGCCTGAGCATCTCCAGTGTTGGCACGTACCTGGAGCCCAGGTAGACCAGCAGCCCAGCTGGACTCAGGCAGGTCCCCTGAGCTTGCTTTGCCTCCAAGCGAACTCCACCTCCAGCCCGCCTCCTGTTGCCATGAGTATTCTGGGAAGGCTGTTGCAGCTCAGGACTGGGATTAAGCACAGTGCTCTTGGGAGCACTCTCCTGGCCTTCCACACAGTGCACCCCTAGGCCCACAGGGAAGGAAACCAGCAGCAAAATGCATCATGCCAGTTATCAAAGGAAGGCAGTAATTGCAACGCTAACTCACAGACAAGTAGCTGACAGCCTCACTCCTTCTCTTGCTGTGTATCTTCTCTTTACACAGATTCCAAACATCACTACTGTGTTGGTGCCTTACAGAGGAAACGGGTAATGTCACTGTGGTTGAATCCTAGAGTAGGAACCTCCTTTCTTGTCCTTACACCTGAGCCCCTTATCAGCCCTTGCAGGGTCCTTCGCTGCCTGACTCCAGTTCCCCTCTGGCTCTCTCTCCCACCACGCACCAAAATGCACAGGATTTCTCCTTATGGGGGCCATCATGTTTATGACCGGCAGACCCTGAGGTCCCTGGCAGGAAGCTGGACCATCTGTGGCCAGAACGAAGCAAAACTCACGTTCACAGTGGAGCTAGTGGGCATGTCACAATGTGCAACCAGCTGTGATCCAGAGAGGATCGGTTTTGTAGAGACATTCTCCAGGGGAAAGAGCATCCTGTGATAGGAGGCTCTTAGGAGTATGCTGCGGTTTATCAGTGTGGGGGAAATTCTTTCTAGATGACATTTTTGAGACAATTTTTGCACTGAATCAACTTTAAAAATGTCTCTCCTTCTGTTCTTGCAACTTGGGATTACTGTTTCTCCCCTGCAGGGCGGGAGCATTTCCATTTTCCACCCAGAAATCTCATATCTTTTCAATCCTGTTCATCACAGTTTTCTACTGTAATTGGGGATGCAATTTCCCCATCCATTGTGGTAGTTTGCTGTTGGCAAGATCTAGTCTTTGGGTTCTGGAACTCTTTTAATGTGTATAGTTATCACACTTTTTCTCCAAAGAATTTGCAATCTTTACACCCTCGCATGCTGCTTTATTTGTTGCTTCTATTGTTTGTTGATTTAATTCTAAATGCTTGCATTTTGAGAGTCCTTTGAATAGTGGCCTGAACACTACCTGTGTCTTACTGTCCCAGGCCTCCTTTGACCCCTTCAACATTAAATAGAAACTTGACTGCTAATCACCTATCAGCCCTCTCTAGGATTTCCTTGATAGCACCTATCACTCACTTTTTTTTTAATGTTTTAAAATTTATTTAGTTATGCATATAGAACTGGGGTACAGGCCAGAGATGCAGGGGCGGTGAGAGGATTCACCAGAGACAGAGCAGGGAGCAGAGCAGGCAGACTGACAAAGTACACTGCTGAGGGGAGCAGCAGGCAGATCAGGAGAAGTCTGCTATGCCATGTGGTTCACCCCCGGGTGGGGATCGAACGCATGCTGAAGTGGCTTTAGCATCTGAGTATTGTGCTTTAACCCACTGTGCCACCAGGGAGGGCCCTAAATTTTTTTAATACACATGCTAACTTGATCACCACCAAGCCCATCATCCACTCATGTAGGGTAACATCCCTGAGGGCAGGGATATTGTCTTTCTCCATTGTATCCCCAAAATGCATGCTGCCCTTTGCCCCAATTAAGAAAGACTTCTTTCTTCCCTGGTATGCAGACACACTACTTTTTCTTTGTACATTGATGTTGAATTTTGTCAAATACATGTTGACATCCTTTGGAATGAAGTTCAACCTCTAAATATCACAAATTATACCAAGAGAATCGCCATGGTAATCATCTTTTTGAATTTCTGAAATAGACTCTTCTTGATACAATTTATAATCATTTTAAAAAATGACATTCTGGGCCCTCCCTGGTGGTGCAGCGGGTTAAAGCACTGCACTGAGAATCTAAAGCCTCTTCCGCATGAGTTCAATTCCTGCCTGCCCTGGAGGTGACCACATGGTATGGCAGACCTCTCCTGACCCGCCCGCTGCTCCCCTCAGCAGTGTACTTCGTCCATCTGCCTGTTCTGTTCCCCACTCTGTCTCTGGTGAAGCCTCTCGCAGCCCCTGAGCCTCTGGCCTGTACCCCAGTTCTGTATGCACAAATAAATAAATCTTTAAAAAAAAAATGACATTCTGGTCTATAGTTTTGCTTGTTTCTGGCAATGGCACTATTGCGCTTCTGCTTTCTGTCAGCCCCTCTTTACTTTTTAGAAAAACAAATCTAGATATGTAATTTTATGGTGGCATGTACTTGATTTCGAGTAAGGTTGAATCTCTCTTCTCTCCCTGATATGTGTCTTTGAATATTTCCTATCATACTATTAGAGTACAGGGAGAGGGGCACCCCCAGGACCCCCAAACCTGCCTGCTCTAAATGGGTTGTGTATCTACCACATCAAGACAAAATGTACTGTAGTGTATAAGGCCTTCCATAGAAAAGAACTTTACTCCAACTAATGTGTAATAGAGAAAAGAGAAAGAATATAGTTCAAAACAATTTAAAAGTTTCCCCAGGAAACCCCAAATTCCCTACCCCCTTGGCTGGGTAAATGCCCAACCAGATAGGGTTGGCCCAAAGTAGGGCCATTGAGGCACAAAAGCTGCCCCAAGCCTGAGGCCTCTTCTGGTGCTGATCTGAGGGAAGCGCAGAGGGGGCCAGGCAAGTCTGAAAGGAACAGAGCGAGAATCAAAATCAAGATAAACACTCCATTGGCAGCTTCCCCAGGGTCTCTCACTCACCTCTGTGTCTTTCAGAGGTCTCTCTAGGCCCTCAGCCCCTGGTACAAGCCAAGGCCAAGAAGCAAACACAGCTTCTTCACAGGTCCTTAGGGTGGGGCAGGGAACCAGGAAACTCCCCTCTCCGGTGAGACTACCCTGTTACAGTGTCATTGATCATTTGTTTTTACTGTTTGTTCACTCGTCCTTTATTGAATTGTAAGAACTTTTTATATATTCAGGACATTGGCCTTCACTGGCATGTTTATTTACATAGGTTTCAGTTTGTTCCCCTTTTAATAACATTGGTGGTATATTTTAGCATTTGTGAAACTTGATGCTTAACCCTTCTACCCTATTTCTGCAGGTACATCTTCTTCTGATCTCTTGTGTCCTGGGTGTGGCTCACACACATCATTCTCCTCCTCCCTACAGTCTATAAAGTGTCAGGTCTTTTCTGCCTGTAGTCAAGATCAAGTGGGGCCTGTACTTTGCAAATGACAAAGCTCTATACATATGTCAGTAATTTCTGTTGAAAATTAATCTTGGCATCAACAGGCTGGGTGTGAGCATGCTGCCAGTGGTGGTGGTAACATCAAAGCTGTTAGAAGCATTGACAGAGTAGAAAGGTCACTTGGGGACCAAATAATCAAAAAAGAAGTGATTCTATTCTAAGAGTCTCTGCCAATTTCAAGTGAAAATCTAAATATTTAGAAACCCTAACTCCCTGCCTGAAAGTAAGAATTAAAAATGAATACTTCTAAACAGATAGTTCTCTAATGCTGTCCTCTAATGTTTTCTTCAGTGGTACAAACAAATCTGCTGTTGCCTGGTCTTTGGACAGGAGCCAGAGCCCAGCTGGATCATGTACCATTGGCTCTGTGACCTAGGTGAAGTCACTCACCCTCTCTGAACTTGTCTCTTCTGCAGTGAATTCAAAGACTGATACTTATCTCATAGTGTTATTTGCAGATTAAATAATATACTGTGTCCTGAGAAACCTAGCATGCACCAATCACACTGTAGGTGCTTAAAAATTATGTCCTCCAGGTCCTTCCGGATGGTGCAGTGGGTTAAAGCTCAGCTTTAAGACACTAAAGCCACTTCCGCATGAGTTCAGTTCCCTCCCCAGAGGTGACCCACATGGCACGGCAGACCTCTCCTGACCCGCCCACTGCTCCCCTCAGCAGTGCACATCGTCATTCTGCCTGCTCTGCTCCGCACTCTGTCTTTGGTGAAGCCTCCCACTGCCCCTGTACCTCGGGCCTGTACCCCAGTTCTGTATGCACAAATAAATAAATCTTTAAAAAAAAATGTGTCCTCCACATGTCCTGCCCTGACTGGAGTCTGGTGGTGGTGTTGCTTCTGTTGTTTTAAAGCAGACTTTATCTGAAGACCCTTTTTTGGTTGTTTTTATTTTTTTTCAAATTTTCTTATTGTGGTAAAATACACACAACATAGCATGTATCATCTTAACCATTTGTCAATGTACAATTTGGTGGCTACGTACATTTGTAATGTGTAATCGTCGCCACCACCTATGTCCAGAGCTCTTCATCTTAAAAAAACTGAAACCCTGTTCATGAAGTGGTAACTTCCATTCTCCCCTGCTGGCAAGACAGCTCCTGCCCATCTACTTTATGTTGCTATGAACTTGACTACCCTTGGTTCCTCACCTGAATAGAATCATAGTGTATACATCCTTTGTGACTGCATTATTTCATTTAGCATAATGCTCTTAAGGTTCATCCATATTTAGCATGTATCAGAATCCCCTTCCTTTGCAAGGCTGAATAATGTTCCATGGTGTGTATACATACTCCAGGATGCTCATTCATCCATCAGTGGAGACTTGAATTGCTGCTGCATAATTCTCAGTGGTTTTTATACTCTATTTAGAATTCCTTTAAATTGAATTAAGGGCTATTTATCAAAATTGAATAGACTGCTTTTTTGTTACCAAAATTCCATAAATTTCTATTTCCTTTCAATCCACAATTCCTTTTTTCCTAACCAACTCTCTTGCTACTATTGTCCTTCTTCAGTTGGGGACAGAGGCCAGGTCTAAAAATCTTCTTACCCTTGAAGTCTGGATCCTCTATTTCTTCATTGCAACTTGGATCCTTAGGGAAACAACGGATCCTTGGAGCCTCTTGGTACAACTACCCTCCGTTCCCCCAATAGCCTGAAAACCCAACCGCCTCAAAATCTCAGAAAATTGTTGATGCTCTGGCCAAACTCTAGAGCAACTTACTTGGACTCTGATCCTCAGACCAAACTTCATCTGGTCCTTCTGATATGATCTCAGGATTGTCCCCTGGTTCTTCTAGGCAGGGATAGGAAGGCTCAAACCCAGCTCTCTACCTGGACACAACTGGCAGTGCCTCCCTTGATGAAAGAAGTGGTGTGGGATTTCAAGAAATGGGCCTGGAAGTTTGGGACTAGAAGATACTTAAACTCTTCATATTCATATATTCAGCAGATATTTATTGAGGGTGTGTGCTGTGCTCTCGACGTGAGGGATAATTCAGCAAACACAGTAGATATGGCACCTGCTTGCATCTTGCTTTGGGCCTGGCTGCAACGGCAGGTGTCAGTAAAAGAGGCAAACAGATGTGAAATTGTGTGTGTAAGATGGGCTCTGAAGATTTGTTTTCATGTTAACTTAGATGAGGATTTGAAGTGGATTATTGATTGCTTTTTCCGTGTACTCTTCTGTAAGTGACACATTGGCTTTAAACATCAAGACTGTAGTAGAAAGATGATGGAAGAAACCATGCAAGACATAAGACTAAGTCTGATGGGCTTACATTCTGAATCACACACACACACACACAAAGTTGATAAATGATGGTGCCTTTCTGATGCCCTCATTCCATCACCACCCAATGGTGCAGATCCATCCTGCCACTCCCGTCAGCCCCTTCCCATCCATGAGTAAATGCCCAGCCCTATGGAGCTGCTGTTTTGTCATGTCGGATGGGGGGGTACATACATTGGGAATATAGCCCCCTGGAGTTGAACAGAATGGTGGTTTTGATTCTTTCAGACTCAATCATAGCTGCTTGGGCTTGACCAAGGAAGATTTTCCTGCATAAATGACAATAGAGTTGAGAACTGAAGCAAGAGAAGACATTAACCAAATGGAGAAGCATGAGGGTAAGCCAGGATCTTCACCACAAGTCCTGTGGCGAAGTGCAGGAGACCAGTGTCATCTAAGAGCTAAGTCAAGGGACTTGTGGTCACTGAGATGGAATGGAGGGGCCAACAGGTGCCAAACCATGCAGCATCTGTGGGTCACAACCTAAGTAGTTGTTCTGACCCAAGAGCAATGGAAAACCCTTAAAGGACATCAACATTTTCAATAATAATGATAGTTATACTTATTAAATGCTTGCTGCTTACTATGTCTCAGGTACTTTTCTAAGGGCTTACAAGTATTATCTCAGTTATGCCCTCATTCAGACCTAGGAGACAGGGTCTTCATTACGCCCCTTTAGCAGCTGGAGAAACTGAGACACCAAGAAACTAAACAACTTACCCATCATTTCAAATCCAGCAAATAGCAAATCCCACCTTCTCAACCACTGCAGGAAACTGACTTCCGGTTCTGAGAAAGGGTGAGTAGGGTCTGATATTTTGGGGGAAGGGCATCTCCTGAGGAAATGCCCCTGCTTGCAGTGAGGTGTGCCTGTGTATACATGCAAGGGGAGGACTTGACACCTGGCGCAGGTGCTGGCCCCCACTGCAGACTCTTATCTGTAGCTGGTGCCGGAGGACTCTGACAAGGCAGAGAAACCCTTATCAACCCACACAGCTGCTTCCTGGGCTGTTTCCCCCAGGGAGTTACAAGGCAGTGAAATGAAGGCATCGACATTCAGTTCTGCTTCCTGGACAAGCTGTGCTGCCTTGAGAAGCACCAGGTGCCCACTTGAATTAATATGGTTTGGATCTGCACGTTGCGTGTCTGTGGCAGAGAGCAGTGGGTGTAAGGCTTAGGAAGAGGAAGAATGGATGGCAGACACAGAGCAAGTAGGGGACTTGAATGCAGCTACTGAGTCAGGAAAGCCAGGATCTTTTGTCGATTTTCTGCAGAAACAGCAAGAAAAGGATTGAAGGTCCAAATGAGCTGATTATTTAGATAAAATGTTCATATCAGGAAAATATGCTGTCTACGAAATCAAATTCCTTCAAAATAGCTCAAACTGGCTTTAAGACAAGGCAGGGAAGTGGATGAAAAGTGGTTTAACACCATGGTCATGCAATTGGAAAATCATATACTCGGTTTCTCTCTTGCTGTTTGCCATCATCTTTGCTTCTTGCTTTCTCTGGTCTGCCTGCCCAGCCTTCTGTCCACAAGCCGACTTTACCCTTGGCTTGTCTGCCACCTGCTGCAAAGGCACCTTTCTTTCCTGCAGAGAGACTCACTCTGACCTCTGCCACCTCTTGGCCTGTGAGCTCTAACCTACCATTGGGCTTAGCACACTCTCTCCCACTTAGCGAGGAGAGACAAGTTGGCAAGATGTGTCCAGGATCCATGAACTCCATTGACTTAGCAATGGCCTCTGGTTCAGGGAACAAGGAAAGAAGCTCTCAACACAAGTGTGGGTTGGAAAGTGCATTAAAACCATTAAAACTCTGCAGGTCACCCAGATTTGGAATCAGGAAGCACATCCTCTTTGGGTCTTGTTTGTTGCAAACTCTTGCTTCCTAGAGTCTTCTTTTGAAGTACAGTCTAAGCACCTGGATTATTTGTTACTGAAGGAAGGAGCCAGACTGGGGGAGGCAATAACTAATGGAGGACACCCTACCCCCTACAGGTTTGACAGCTCAAGGTTGAACCAACTCCATCATCCCATGTGAGGCCAACAATGGACCCAGTAACACAGAGATAAGACGAGCTGCTAGTCTGAAATGGTCTGCAAGGGAGTGTTTCTGTATTTATATGCAGAGCGCTTCAAAGAGCATTTCAACTGCTATTACTTTAGCGAACATCTTTCATGCAAATTTTGATATTTTTCAATGAAGAATCGTTCATCCGAATCAATGGAATGATTCTTTCCACCTCCCACATAAAACCCCCAGTACCTGTTGGTTGCTTACCTTATACATGTTAAAGAGGGAGTCTCTGACTTACCATCTTCAAATCTGTAGTATCTGTGAGTTCTGCATCTGGATGGGAGTTTCGAATTCCAAGAGTGGAGCTCATAAACAGTTTATGTTACTTTCAATATTAACCCAGCAACATACTTGTCTGCGCAGCCCTGCCAAGCTCCCAGCCCTAACCCCTTTACTCACAGAGAGAGGTTTCAAGGTCTCAGTTGTCATGGAAGGTTAGGCAGATGTCCAGGAAGCAGAGTTCAGAGCCAGCCCTGGCCTCTTTGCTCCAGCCCTGGCCTCAGAGGACACGGAGGACAGCCCCATGCCTGTCCTGCCAGTTCCCGGGGCTGAGTGCCTGGGTAGAAGAGTCCCGGGAAGCTCCTGCATCTCAGACCTGAGATGGTACAGTCATCAGTCATGCCAACGGGCAAAGTTGAGTTCATCCAACACTCCTCTCCATCCAGTCTGCTGGAACTGACTCAGTCTGATGCCTCTTGTGACTGACAGGGGTCCCCCATGCCAGCCAGGAGGTAGCTTAAGTAAAGGACTCACTGAGGTCCACACAACCCTGGTCACTCCTCTACCCCACCTCCCATTCTTCCTTCCCCTGCTCACTGGACTCCAGTCATCCTGGACTCTTGCTAGGATGCTCTAGTCAAGGAGCTTCAGTTCTAGCTCACAGGCTGTCTTCTCTGCCTGGGGAGCTTTATCTAGCCAATTCATGTCCTCACCCCCACAAAATCCTTGCTCCAATCTCACTTTTTCTTGAGGTTGCCCTACCCATCATGGACTGCCGCAGCCTGTACCCCTCTCTCAGCACTCCAGAACATCTC
>NW_004567123.1:26430605-26440855 GCF_000260355.1 Condylura cristata | reverse complement strand
CAAACTCGCAGTGAAGAGGCTGCAGTGAGCTTGCAGTGCTGCATCCTAACCCATTGCACCCTCAGGGAGGGCATCTGTACTACTTTTTAGAGACCAGGCAGTATTAACGCAGGTGCTTCAGCCCCAAGAGGTAAAAATGTGCTTTTGATGGGAGGGCATGTGTGAAAAATATCTTCCTTCATCCCTGCATGTGCATAATGTGCTTGAAGCATAGACAAAGGGTATTCAGGTGAGTGTAGATTCCGTGGAGATTACTACAGCCCCCCGCCCTCCATGGAATTAAAGTGTCATGGGGTGATATGTCTCAATAGGCTTCTTAGATGGTGATTTAAAAAAAAGATTGAGAAGCCTTGCTCTAGACAAGTCCTTGAAATGCGGCCAGGACAGATCAGGTCAGTGCAGAGAGTATAAAATACATGTCAGATTTCAAACGTTGAGTAGGAAAATAGGATTAAAAAACCTCAATATTGTATATTTAAAAACCTCACATGTGGATAGCTTGAGTTAAAGAGAAGATATTATTAAAATGAATTCTACCTATATCTTTGACATTTTTGGAAGTGTCTTCTAGAAGGTGTGGGCATGCGAGTGTGCCCACATCTATTTCTAGTGATCAGTGCTAAGCCCTGCAACCAGCTGCCGCGGAAACGTGCCAAGGGTTGTCGCTGAATTTTCTGATGCCTCCTCTGTATCCCACAGACACCTCCTCAGAGAAGATCCCCTCACTGTGTGACCTCAGGCATGCCTCTAACCCTCTCTGAGTCTAGGCTTCTCCCACGTGCTTTCTAAATGAAGAGGCTTCTTCCAGCTGTGAGGTTTCTTCTGGACCCAGCAGAGAGCCTGGGGTCTCTGCAGAATAGAATAGAATGAGGGCTCCTGGGTCCCCTAGTTCATTAGAAAGGACAGTTCCCTAAATCACAGTTGTTACCTGCTGTGTGCTCCTGGAGAAGCACCACATGGACAAGAGGAGGGAAAAACTTCTAACCTGAGACCAGCAGACGAAAAGGGTCTGAATAAATGATCATTTTAACCAAGAAAAGAGAAAAACACAAGTGTTCATCTCTCCCTTGAAGGAGGAGATATAACCAAAGAATGGCCATTCAGAAAGCCTTCCTGTAGTAGGGGTGAATAGAGCCTCTTATGAATGCTGCTCTGCCAGTCTGAATTTCATGCTCAGACCCCTAAAATGCCCATCCTCTTATTCTATCCTAACGCTTGACTTGATGGTGGTGTGGGGGGAATCAACACTATTTTAATTTCATAGGGAAAATGCTGAATGAAATAAAAATACAACGAATGAAACTTCAGCTGTCAGCCCCTGCTAACCTCAAATGTGTGATGATGCTCAAGGCATTTCAGCTCAGCGAGGCCTCGTGAAGGCCCCCTCACCTCTGACAAGGATGTGGAAAGTCCCAGTTAGAAGGAGAAGCCCTCTTGGGTGCTTGGGAAATACAGGCCAGCAGCGGCCCCTAATGTCCTTGCCTCTTCAAATCTGATGCTCCAACTCCCCTAACTTGGTCTCCCACATGTCCCACTCTCTAGCCAGGCAGTTTCTCTGCCCTCTAAACCACAGACCACCTCCCTCCAGCTGATCCTTCAACAGAAAGGTCTCCACAGCAGAGTTTTGGGTGCCCCAGTCCTACGAAGCAAGACTGGCCACCCTCCATGGTGAAAGCAGAGGACCGAGGTTAAACAGGTAGATTCTGGCTCCTTACTGTTTGGGTTCCATGCCTGGCTCTGCCTATAACTGACTTTGAGACCTTGGAAAGTGATCTGTTCTCCCCACACCTCGCTTTTCTTATCTCTAAAATGTGGATAAGGGGTAAGCATGATACTAGCCTCAACACTTATGATGCATTAATGAAAATGTTTGGTGCGTGGCCTTGCTCCCGGTAAATGTAGAGCGGCAGCTCTTCCAGGCTCTCTTTGTGATCATTGGGATGAATTTCTACAAGGAGGTTAGAAGTGGAGAGTGGAGTCTCTGACTTCTGACCTGTGTTTCCACAATTCCACATCTGCCAATCACTGTGACTCAGTATTTCGTATTTCTTCTCTTTTAAATATATATATATATAATTTCAAAGTCATTTTAAAGCTAGAGAAAAGTTACAAAATTAGTCCAGAATGATATTCAGCTTCCCCTAATGTTAGCACAAAGCCATAGTAAGATGACTGAAGCCAGGAAGTAAATATTGGTGAATGTTATACTCTATAATGCAGTGAATTCTGTCATCTGGAGATCTTATTTGAATTTCAGTTGTTTCCTACCAATGTCCTTTTACCAGTTCAGGGTTTGGTCTGGGGTCCTGCCTCCCCACACCTGGGATGGCTCCCCAGTCTCTCCTTGTCTTTTATGATGTTTGCACTAGTGAAGAGTGTAGTAAGTCCTCATTTAATGCCATGCCTAAGTTCTTGGAAATTTCTATGTTCAGCAAAATGACATAATGAAGAAACCAATTTTACCAAAGTTTGATTGGTTTAAAGTTAGAGTTAATTTTCTGGAGCCAAGAACTGGATTATCTGGAGACTTCCTTGCTCACCAGTTTGGTACCTGCATCACATGACTCTCTGACTAGTGCTCTCCACACTGTGCAGAGCCCCTTAGGGTGCCCTGTGTTGCTGACGCAGGCCGGCGTGCCCAAGGCTTGACTGGTTGCTGAGCAGCTCAGTGGTAAAGGACAGGTGACCCCTGGAGACATGTCAGAAACTCACTCCAGCCCCAGAAAGCACACACATCATTTCGGCTCACTCTATTGGTTAAAGCAGTCACACATTCTCCCAGACTCAAGAGAGGACATTGGCTCCTCCTCTTGAAGAGGAATGTCAAAGGATGTGGCCATTTTTAAAACGCACCCCAAATGGGAACAGATTGAAGGAACTTTCTACTTAGGGACTTAGAAACTCAGGCCCAAGAGGACAAGAGCTTCACTGAGCCTCATTAAATCTGTAATTTAATTAGGTGCCAAATATATGCCAGGCGGGAATGGACTCAACTTGCAGGGATGCTTGCCAAAGCCCTTTGGGGGAGACGAGTCCATATAGGTCCCCTACAAAGCCCCGTGCTCTGACAGGTGAAGGCAGCACAGTCCAGTTGAGTGGCCACATACCACTCTGGCACAGAGGGCCAAGGGCAAGGTGGCAGGACCTGGTGGGAAATACTGCCCTTGGCATCAGAACGGCCTCATTTCAAATTCCAACTGTACCACATTCTAAGTTTCTTACATTTTCATTCTTAATCCTCATTTATTCAGTAAATCTCATTGACACCTATTCTGTGCCAAGCTGAGTTCTGGCAGTTAGTAAGGAAGGCACACAACTGTGCTGTGATATTGAGTGTTCACTCAACGATGAACCACACATGTATGCCTGGAGATCCTAGGTGTGCAGAAAGCTCTCCCACCGGGTTTGTGGACTTTTGCTGTGTGACATTTGCACAGTAATAAGAGCACCTAATAGATCCCCATTGGTAAGTGACACAAAACTGTAGCTAGAATCCAGCCCCTGCCATCAATGAAGGGGTGCCCCAGCCTTTCTCTGCCAGAAAGGTCATTGGCAAGGCTGCCAGGATCCATGGAGCAAGGTCATGGGATTCAACTTCTTTCGCGTCTGCAAGCCCAAAGCCAACAGGAGGGGAATTGGTCATGCAACTTAGCTTTTAACCAGGTTAAACTTAGCAGGACGGGAATCAGCTGAGCGTGAAGTTGGAAGGCAAGCAGCTTACATTTAGAAACCCAAGAAATACTGCCTTGCAGACTGAGCGCAATTGGGAATATCACTAGGCAGACTCATTAAGCAAGAAGGTTTCTGTGAAAATAACAAAATCATAGTACCCAGGACACCCCAGCATGAGATTAAAAGCTGAAAAGAGGTTTAAGCTTCAAATTATTAAGCTGCATTATGACAGTTTAGGAAGAAAGAGCTGAGAGTTATCAGAGTTGGTGGTGGCCCTGGAACGGGACTCTGACTGCATCTTTAAATTTTGGAGCATTTGCAGAGTGAAACTATGAAGGCATCCCTCCCTTGCTGGGCAGGAGGGGAGCAGAGACCTAGCAGGTGGCTGGGAAGAGTGGAAGGGGCTGAGATGCTGGTAGAGGGAGGTTGTATGGTCAGGCAGTGCACTTCTGGGCGCTTCTGCAGAGCTGGGAGCTGAGGGGCAAGTGGTAATTCAGGGAAGAGGCTGGGGCATACCTGGTGAGCACACAGTAAATGCTGTGCTCATCATCATCACCTCCTGGCCAACTTTGGAGTTTTGGTTGCAGAATGGTGAATTACCCTGGGCCAGCAGGATTCTGAGCTTAACTTTCTCCAAGTGTTTGATTCCCAGAGCCACCCATAGTCAGAGAACAGGGTATTGATTGAAAATCAGCAAAGCCATGTTGGGCAAAGAAGCTGCCCTCCCTCCTATAATGCCTTTCTGATCCATGGTGATGGGGGAGCCCCTGAGCGATGGAGCAGAGCAGACCCACTGCAGGATGGCAGCAGAACCTTTGGTTCTGCAGGCCCAGGCCTTTGCTGGCAGGGCTGGAAGCAGGTGCAGCCCTGGCAGACCAGCCCATCAGACCAGCCAGGGGCTATGCCGCTGACCCTGGAGCCAGGCTTTGGGACCTGGAAAAGCCTGATGGACCCCACCTGAGGTTGCTGTTTCAGCAGGTTGTTAGCAAAGGACTTTGGCTGGTGAGGTTACCAACAGGTCCTACCCACTCAGCTCTAGGTCAGTGGTAGGACTGAGTTTCTACCAGTTCTGCAAGACCGAACTACAGTCAGTCTTCTCCTGACTCTTCCCACTCCTAGTTATTGGCAGCATAAGAGGGGCAGGCTGGTGGAGAGCCCCAGAAATTCACCAATTGTTTCTAGCCTCAGAAAGTTTATCCCTCTTCAAACCTAATACCTGTGGTGGTTCCATCAGAGTCCTACTTTTGTAGGGACCTCAACTTCCACCAGCCAGGACCCCATCTCTCTCAGATTCACCCTCCTCTGTTTTTCATTAGCTTCAGGCCTGAACCAGGCCCGCTGTGCCACCTGCCACATTGATGAGCCCAAGGCCCTCCAGGGACCCCTCTTGCACAGGTCATTGATTCATCTTTCTTTGATCTAATAATTGTACTTCTCTCAACTCAATGTATAAGGGGATCACATTGAAATTTGTTAAAACACAAACTCCTGGACTCCAGCCACCCCAAGTATCTTGACCAGTAGGTCTAAGAAGGGCCCAAATCGGCATCTCTAGCAAGCTCACAGGCACACTGATGCTTTCTTGTCTACAGACTACAATATTAGTAACTCTTTTCTTAAATAGATGTATGGTGTGATGTTCTCTCTCTCAATAGCCTCCCCATCCCTCTCCCTACTTCCTCTAGTGACTACATTGCCTTCAAGATGAAACCTCAGCACTTGAGTATTCATATAAACACTTCCATGACCTGACTTCAAAACAGGGCTTCTGTGAACTGTTGCACAGCTTGTACACTGAACAGAGACACGCCATCAAGAGGGTGAAAACTCTAGCCCACTAAACACTAAACATAACTGTTGGAAGGGAAAGGACAAGATGTTAAAAAGGCATATCTTTTTTTTCCTCTCATTCAGGCACCCTCAGCTCACTGCAGTCCTGGGGCTGGGGCTCAGAGGGTCCTGAGTCTACTCAGAGATATGCTTTTATCCGATTTGCACCCAGTGGGTTCTCAGTGAGTATTTGCTGGCGGAGATAAAGACTCCATTCCAATAGGAACAGATGCAGGTTCTGTCTGGGCACACCGGTGGCAAATCTCTACACTATCTTCACCAGCTCAACAGTGATGCAGACGTTGTCAACAGTACATGTGTCGGCCATGATAGAACAAGAGCCTTTTGGCCAGGAAGCTACAGGAATGCGCTTTCAGTCCTCTGTGCCTCTGCATGATCTTCACAAGGGTCTTGTAGAATTTTACTTTTAAATTGTCAGGAAACCAAAGAGTCAAGATCACTCTTCTAACAAGAGCAGGTTACCTGGAGCTGGCTCTTCTTGTGCCTTTGCCTCGAGGTCACAGAGAAGCGAAGATCAGGCCTGTGAACACTTTTATACTAGATCAAAAAGAGCAAAACTATTTTAACAAGTGTTTTGAATTTAAAAGAAAAAAAAAAGAATTTAACCCTTTACTCAATGATTCAATGAAGTGAACAAGTTGTTCTATTTTACTGCAGTCTTGTTCAAACTATGTTGCAATCTCCAGAGAGCAGACTGAAAACCATTTCAAGAAAGCCAAGAGAAGAAGGGGTGTTGACCCCCTTCTCCAAATTTAGGGCAAAGACATGAATATAGTAGCAAGAGAGTCTGGTGCTAATAGGGAGAATGTTCTGGAGCACCCAGCAGTTGGTATGTCTTGTCAGTGTATTCTCTCACCACCAAGATCTGATGCCTCTATGAGTTTCTTAACTTGGGGTCCTCTGTTGAGGATGCACGCTTTCTCTGCCACCTTGTGACTCTCTGGTCACTCACCAGCGAAGAGATAACTCGTGGTGAAGTAGTAGCAACAGAGACACACCATGAACTGGGGTCGTCACCATGTGCTCTCCTGGCACTGCCCCCCCACACACAGACAGTTGCCTTCACCCTGGCTCACAGTTGTACTTGAGTCATCTCTCTTGGCTAAGGGATGGGAATAACCATACATTCTTTTCTGAGGATTAAGTGGAATGATTTTTGCAGGAGTCCCCTGGGCACAGTGCCTGGCAGCATACGTTCCAAAGTGTTGGTTTCTCATGGCTGCATCTTCTGACTGCTTGCACTGAGCCCTGGCTGCTTCCTTCACCCTTCCATCACCTCAGACCTTCCCTTTACCTCCAGGAATCATAGCATCCTCTAGACCAGATTCTTACCAGTTTCTCTGACTGAACATGGAACCCTTGTTGTCTTACTTCATAACTAGCTCAGCGCCTGCAGCACAACATGACTCAATTTAAGCATGTTTGAGAAACAACCAGGACCTCCCTGTTGGAGCTCTTTGCAGGAAACCATTGCCTATTTCCTTCTGCTTCACTCTGTTCCTCCTCGTCAGCCAGGGTTCCTGGCCTTCCCACGATGGCCGCTGGTCCACCACATCAGGAGCCTGATGCAAAGACTGACGTCACTCGTGAGCCCTGGAGACTCAATCCTGACCAAAGGACTGTGTTCCAGGAGTAAAGAAGCTGAGGCTCACTCTGCAACATTAAAACAGAAAGGGAAAGTAAAATTACTATTTTATTCTGAAGAACCGGAGGCTCAAAGAAGATCAGCAATTTTTCAAGCCTCACAGCTAGTTTGAGGGCCAGAGAGTGGTGGGGGTCATAGATCTCTGTTGCGTCTGCTTAATCCTGCTGCTCTAGTGTGAAAGCAGACGTACACCAGACATACCGAATGGTATTCCAGTGCAGTTTTATTTTCAACAACAGATGATGGCCCATCTTTCGCTGCAGACTTTGCTTTCTCAACCCTTGAGTTGGTTGAAAAGGGACGCATTAATGAAATAGGTGCATGCTTCAATGTAACATTCCTGGTCTCAAAGGAGAAAGATGTGACTCTGGGAACATAAAACAAGAGGGTGTGGGAATCAGAGAAGATGCTGGTGAAATAGGTCCTTTTAAATGAAATCGAAGGATGAGGAGGCGTTAGTTATGTGAAGGGAGGCAGGGGAAGGGAACAAGTATTCCAAGCCAGTGCAAAGGCCCTGTGGTATGGCTTTTTCCAATAACTGAAATAAGGCCTGGAGGGCCTGAGAAGTCAGTTTATGCAGCGAGCTGATGAAGACCGCAGGACAAGATCCTGTGACTCTTTAGTCCAATAGCTTCCTTGATTGCAATTTTATTCTGACTTGCTCAGGTTGACTTCTGGCTGGGGATCTGGGGGAGAGGGGTCTCCCTGACAGTGCCCAGGAAGGACCATGGTGTCCACCAGCCCTGTGCTGCTACCAGAGCCCAGGGCCCAGAGCTCGGGTTGACATGCAGTCTGGCTCCCTTCCCCCACTGACTCTTTAGTGTGGATTTGCTATGCCAGCAAATCTTCCTCTTCCCCATTTCAATGAAGATCCACCTTGCATTATGTATTTTATGACCACAGCTCCATCCCATGCTATTTCTCTCACCTTCCTTCCCTCCCTCCCCAGTCCTATTCCCCACGAACTTCATGAAACTTGCAAGTTAAATTTTTCAAAGGCTGTTTCTGACAAAGCAGTGGGAATTAGATTTGGTGAAGCCCTTCATAAAAAATTGAAGACACGCTATATTAACATACATTGATTTATTCATAGTGTTTCATTACAAGTAAGTGAGGATCCTGTAATACCAGGAAAGGTTAGGAGAGCAGAGGAGCACGGTATATTATATTGACAGCTTGGTGGAAATTGAGTCGCTTTTGGATTGAATTTGGAGCGCAGGGAAGGAATTGGCTAGTAAATAAGGTATGAGTTTTACCTCCCAGTGTCTGTATATCAATGTAGTTGCCACCAGCCTAGGCAAGAGCACTGAGCGGAATTTCAAAAGGATCCAGGAGCTCGTCTTCTCCACTGGTAGACATGGGTTGCTCGTTACAAGCAGAACTGCCTAGATGTCTCCTTTCTGTGCCCCAGCTGGGCTGTCTCCATCTGCTTACCCGCAGTTCTTGCCAGCCCTTTCCCGACCTTTTCCCACCCAGTTCTCTCTGCGCACTTTGCTCTGACTCCATCTAGCCCTCCAGTGCTAGGTCACTTCTCCCGGACATGCCTCCCTGAGCACTTGAGTTGGTGTTTCTCAGAAGCTGGCCTTTAGACAAGGCTTCGGACCTAGTAGATCATGGAGCAATTCAGCAAAGATCTGTAAAGTGTTTAGGTCTGGGGAAGAAAAATGAAGTGTCAGTGACAGGGAGTTTTGGAGACAAGGGACACGGAGTTCCCCAGGGAAATGCATTTTGATGTCGCAGGGTGTAGGTAAATGGGAGTCACTAGGTTTTACTGCCCTCTGCAATCAGTATCAGTGATCGACACAGTGGTCTTGCTCGTGCACCTGGGGCTGGCACCTGGGGTAGGGGTGGGCGTGTGAGAGCGGGCGCACCTGAGCTGAGAGGTGGAGCCTGTAAGGGCGGCATCACAGACGCATCGGAGAACAGAGTGTTGAAGCAGAGGACCCAGTTGTGGGGTGCAGTAGAAACCAGCAAAGACACCATGGAGGAGTGTCTGAGACCCCAGAAAGAGTGAAGGTTCATGGGGGGCTAGACGGACCACCAGCCCTGCGCCTGGTTGTCTCACTACAAACCTTATAGAAAGATCATTAAAGGCTGGAAAAGCCACCGAGGGTTCCCAGAAGCCTCCATTTCTCATCTGCTCAGATCATAGAAAACCTGCTCTGAGCCTTGCTGGCGCTACACAGGGGTACCAGGTGAGAGGACCTCGAGAGTCTCAAAACCCCTAGCCCAGCCTCTGGGGGTGTTTATCACCCAGCACTCCCTGAAGCACCCATGGCAAGAGCCCTCACAAAAAGAGGTGGGTGTTTATAGCCCTGGCTCAGAGAAGGGCTGGAGGGGCAGGGGCGCCCAGAGGGGACCCCCTCAGGGACAGGCCTAGTGGGCACTTCTGCCCAAGTAAGTCACTCCGCTCTGGGTTTCTCCTGACACTCTGTTCTAGGCAAACTTTGGTCTCTCTCCTTGACGCACGGCTTCAGTTAATACACAGCTACTGGTCAATACATGGAAGAAAAATAGCCTCTTTCTCCAAAACATTAAGTGCCCACACAGAAACAAAATTATTTGTTGTTTTGTTTGTTCATTTTTTAATACAGCAGCATGTTCTCCTTTCTGCCTGGGCTTGGCCTTTCTGTCACGTGTGGGACGCTCTGACGGTAGACCAGTACCAAATGCTGCCGGGTAGTGGCCTGCCCGCTCTGCAAGTCATGGAGGAAAGAGGCTCGCTGGTCTCCCTTTGGGGCGCCCTGCAGAGCAGTAGGTCCTAGCCTGTCAGCTTGTGCAGGTGTCTTCTCAGGTTTGGGGTTTCTAGAATGCTCATGTCCTCGAATCAGGGAGGTTTCAGTTATGGCTCAAGTCAAATGCATAGAACCTCAACATGAATTTATTGGGGAAATCCACGTTGCAATAATGTGAACATGTAATTGTGTTGTCAGCAATGAAAGGGGAAGGTAACCAACCTCAGCCAAACTTGGGAGGCTGTCTATGCAGAATGGCAGGGCCGGGTCTATGCAGAATGGCAGGGCCGGGTCTATGCAGAATGGCAGGGCCGGGTCTATGCGGAATGGCAGGGCCGGGTCTATGC